>NC_090323.1:187747653-188400757 GCF_040869045.1 Eurosta solidaginis
GTAAAGAAGAGCAAGATCTATTTCATAATTTATGTTCTTTAGGATGGGCCAGATATAAAAAGTAAAATTTTTTCTTTTGGTATAGTAAAAATGTTGTTGAGAACAACGAAAAAGATGGTCTTTAAAAATTGCAGCTTTTAATTTTTATGTTAAGAAGTGCCTCATCGTGATTTTAGTTTCTCCATACAAAATTATATGGGAAGGTTTTGATTTTTTATTTGAAGTGTACCTGCGCTGCGTCTTAAATGATGAGCAATACCCATTCGTATAAAAAAGTGTGAGTTTCAAACAGCTGAGAAGCCGTGTTGATTTAAAAAAAAAAAATCTTAAGACTAACTTACGCACTTTTGCCATATATTCCAGGAGAATAATAGAGTTTTCTTTTCTTAAATAAAAGTCTTCCTAAGTAAATGGTAAAGCCTTAATAGAGTTACTCCTACCCCAGAAAATTATCAACATTTATAGTGCATGCAAAGAACATAAATGGCTACCCCGTGTATTAGCTGATTTTCAAAAACGCACACAGAATTATTTCCTTCATTTAAATTTTCGTCGCTAAAAATTTGTGAAGTTATGAAAATAAATTGCCACGATCAGGTGGTTTAGCAGGGTTGCTCTGCCACACCGCCATTTTTTGCAGGGTAAAAGTGTAACGCTTTTGCGTTGCGAGCCTGCAACAATTACACAAAAGAACGAAATACCCCGTAAAGGCGTTACCTGCTTTTTAGAATAGAACAAAATATATTTACAACTCTTGCGCCGCGTACAAAAATCATAGCACTTTTGCCAGAAAAGAAAACGCTATAAGACCGGATCATTAAGTAAACGTCATTAAAGCGTAGGTACACATCGAATAAAAATTCCCCATGTAATTTGTAAGAGAAAACTAGATTCGCATGATGCACCTCTTAACATTAAAATTAAAACCTGCAATTTTGACGGGCTAAATTTTTCGTTGTCCTAAACAATATTTTCTAATAGCATGAGATAGCAGGAGATCTACCCTAGTGCGTACATATGAAAACAGATATGTACAATGTGCATGCCAGGGTTGCCATTTGGATACAATTGTATACATTTAAATACATGTTTAATGAGTGGATACAAATATACAAAAAATCTAAAATGTATACATTTTATTTTGGAAGATTGAAGCTCTGTCCCTGTCATGGGAACTACAAATTTTCAGTAAGATTTCTAAAAAATGTTTGCATATGCAGTTTTATAGTAAATCAAATTTTAGACTGATATTTATTTTTTCCTTTATATCTATATTATATATATAGATAAACCGTATTTCTTCTTATTATTATTTTGTTGGTATTAGTTTTGTTTAAAATAAGTAGTGTTTGTTAAAAAACGTATAAACAATAATTCCGTTTAAATAAACGCGTTTCGTTATGTTAAATAGAAACACCTTGATAACAGCGACATTTATTTAAAACTGAGCGTTGGTAAAATTTTATAAAATTCAGTTGTGTGATCCGTTTAGCCAAAATAGTGCGGTGATGTTTTGTTTTAAATATTATTAATTTCAGAATTTTGTTTCACACATTATATAAAATTCAGACGAAATGACTCAAAAACTATGTATCAATCTATTAAAACGAATTGATACATTTTTTCAGGAATGATACACTTTAGGAACAAAAAAAATTGCGCGAGTGGCAACGCTGGAACATACATTCAAGGTAGCGAGCATACTTACTACAAATGATTTGAGTAATGACAGAGAATTTAAACACAATGAGAAGGCGTTATTTTGGCATCCACTGCTTACGATCCATTTGCATGTGTCACGTCTTGCACTTCACCACTATTCCCCAAATTCATGTTAACTTAACAGGGTGCAAGACGTAACAGAAAATTCTCTTAACGATTTCCGCTGTTCGTCTGTTACCAAAAAATCTCTGATCAGAGCAAATATATTGGAAATTTGAATTTTTTGATTTTTTGTAAATAAATTATGATGGTTGGAAGGTTGAAGTCTTCGGCACAACCGAAGACAGTCCTGTCCTTACTTGTTTTTTTTTATATTCAAAGTGTGAATTTGAATCTGTGCCTATGATTCAGGGCAAAACAAAAACAAAAGTGCTACAAGTGTATAGGGGTTGAGCAGCTCCGATGTAAAGATATATTTTGACAAGTATAAAATACATTATTCAGTCAACAAATATAGTCAAAAAAGATTCAGAAAGCTGAATTAAAAATTATTATAAATTTTTGATCTCCTAAAGTAAACACATTTGATTCAAATATGATTCCAAAATGTGGTTGAAAAAATATATTCAGTGTTTGATCATCTAAAGTATTCATATTTGATTATTTCTTTTGTTCAATTGTATGGTAACTCATTATTTTGTCAGAAAGAATAATCAAATTATATTGATATGTAGGGAAATTGAAAATTTAATCACCTAAATGGTGAGTGGGTATAAACAAACCTAGATTGGTATATATGTACACACATATATTCCTAAACTAAAGATCAGCCTACACCCCCATTTCCCACCCACTTCATTGATACCAATATATCCATGCATAAGCTAACAAATGTTTGTAGATACACATGTTCAAATAAAAGACAAACTGTTTCAATCAACCACTTCCTACAAAAACTATTCTTACGCACAAGCATATGTACAAATCTATGTTCATATGTAAGCTAAGAAATATTTTTATATTCGCATGTTGACAAACAAAACAAAATTCACTTCAACCATCCAACCATACGCACAAGCACACATACATATGTACATATGTATGCTCATGTTTTGTATGTAAATCGCGAAATCCTGAAAACTAGCTTCCTCTTGATTTTTCATTCATAAATGCTTCTTCTTAAGTTGTTAGAATTGGTGATAGAATTCGGCAACATAGCATTTTGCAATTCGGCAACATGGCATTTGATAAAATCGTCAGAAGACAAATTTTTGCGATTTTATAAATTCCAATTTCGATGCATATTGGGGGTATTCATAATGACGAGCATAACTACTTTCATAACCCCGCACTTTTCCTATGAAATAATACCAAACTATTTATAAGCCTGTATGAAAGTACTAATATGGTAGTAAAAAATGCAAATAGACATGCACAGATATTGCCTAGTAAATGTCCACTAACATATTAGCAATATAATCTAAAAATTTCTATCCATTGTTCATATAAATTATTGCAAATAATTTTCTCATATCCTGAATTGCCGAGTTGTCACAGCTTATGGACATTTTTATTTGCTATTTGAAGCCCCCTATCATATTCTGCCGAAAAATTGTTCGCGCAGTCACGCAGCCAAATTTGCAGCAACTGTGTTGCAGTTGTAACATAAGAGTGGTGTTTTACCCGTTTCTGGCCCGAATTCGCACTGTGACGTCATACTGTATATGCTGACTTGTTTATCACATGTCAGTACAAAGTAAGAATTTTACATTATTTTCATAGATAAAAATTAATATATGGGAGCGGCGAAATAAATTAAAGTAATTTTGCGAAGAAATATAACATTATTTCGCAAAAGAGCAATAAATTCGTTTATTTTAATTTTATAATAAATTCCCCTTTTAGCTGTGAGTTATTAAAGGTATAAACGGCAACACTTTTAACCACCGACGACACATAATTTGGCTCGTGCCTATTGTATTTCGTCGGCTAATTGCTACGAGCATTGATATTTACATATCCATGGCCGTATACGCGGATTGCCATAATTGATTTGGTCGCTTCATAACGCGGAAAGCGACAAGTTGTTTTATTAATAACTTAAGACACTGCCACAGCATCAAAGCGACCAAGCTTTTCATACATGTCTGCCTTTAATTGGAGTATTATTGAATATGTATATATGTATGTACATTTGTACTTTTTTGCTTTGGTTTGTATTTTCATACATATATATTCAATGATACAATGCTCAACATCTGATCAACAGGCACATGTCTTTTGTGTATTGTTGGTCTTATTTACATATTTAAGGGTTGATTTGAGGCAGGTCAAATGTATTTAAGTTTGACTTGGCTTATCAAACCTGCCTTTGAAAATATTCAAGTACATTGTACTGAATAACACATATAAAATGCTTTAGGAAATTTCTTTATAGGTACCTCCCCTCCCACCCATAGTCCAAATAATAACTAAATAATTGTTTATTAATTCAATTGTTATCAAATATTTTATTTATTTAAATTTTTCAATTTATTAATAATTCATACTTCATGGTTAATATGCATACATTTTATGCAAATTAACGTTTTATAAATATGCAATGGATTTCGTGTGCACAGAAATTCCAAGTGTGCAAATGCCGTCGGCAAAACACTATTTGCATGCATATTTCAATTTGCATACATTTTCCTAACATTTTAATTTATTAACAAAAAGGGATGGGATAATTCATAAATGTATGATTAATTTACATACATTTCATGAAAGGGCATATTTTGGGTATATGAATAGGTTTTTGTTTGTAAAGAAATAAGCAAAATTTCTGCAATTTGCATCAACATAAAACAAGCAAATATATTGCTATTATTATATTAATTAAGTTCAAATTCGTATTAAATCATAAAACAAGCAAATATATTGCTACAAGTAATAAAATTTAAATTTAATTAATCCTACTAAATACCTATATTCCCACAAAGAAATCATATTAAGAGAAAATCCAGAGAATTTATACACCAGCTGAAACTGTTGACAGAGAATTTTTGCTGTTAACTGGTTAACATTGAAATTGGATTGTGTGTGGTGCGATATGTTTCAAATGGCATGCGCGCAGGATTTCTGCGCTAATGGGTACATATGAAAAAGTTCATATTAGGGTGGTTCGAAAAAAAATTTTGTCCAAATTCTATCCTCTGAAATGTTTCAATTTGATGTAAAAATAAAACCCTCACCAAAGTTTGGTCCTATTACTCCACCCTAAGTGGTACCCGAAAAACGGATTTCCCGCCGGGTTTTAAGGTCTTGTACAGGCTTCAAACAATTTGTATGATTTTTTTCTCTAATCATATCATTTATAAACACTCTTTAATATATTGAGATCTTAATTACGATTTTTGTCCAAAACTCGTGGCCATTTGAAGTTGTGTTCTTTGACGAAATTGTGTAAACAGTTATTTCACACTTAAAAAGTGTATTGAAATGATAAAGCATAAATTCACATAGCCATAACTAAAACAATATAATAATAACATAAATTCGTAATTAAGGTCGCAATACATTAAGAGCGTTTTCAAATGATATGATTAGAAAAAAATCATAAAAACTTTTTGTAACCTGTACAAGACCTCAAAACTAGGCAAAACGGCACATAAAAGATTTTCGTAAAAAGTTGAGTAAATTCAAGTTTGGACAAAAAATAGTTGTTCCCATGTTAACGAAATGGGAAAATAAAATAAAAATATCGTACCCTGTAGAGTGGAGTTATAGGACCCATCTTTGGTGAGGGTTTTTTGTTTTTAATAAAATAGAAACATTTGAGAGGATGGAAATTGAAAAGTTGTTTTTCTCGGCACACCCTAAAGCACATATGTACCCGTTATCAGAAATCCTGCGCGCAAGCGGAAAAATACAAATACGAAATATGCACAAACTTTTCCCTGATTTTCGAAAGAAAGAAGACCGACATGTATTTCATAAACCGTTATAGTTGCGAACATCATCAACACAAAAACAATCAACATATTGATGCAACTAAATTTACGCATTACTTAAATCATTGTATGCGCGGTAACATGTACATTGTACATGTGTACATATGTATGTATGCATGTATGTTCATACGTGTTTTCGCGAAGCGTCTGCTGGCTTCAGACTTAAGGGCCCATTACTAATACTTAGAATAGACTTGACTTGACTTGGCGTAAACTTGGCAATTTAGCACCGATTATACTCCACTTAGCGCATACACTCTGGCATCATAATCAATAAGTGTCAATCTGTGAAATGGAAACAAATAAATGGCATCTCAAAATGTAAACGTCACTTAGAACTTACATAGAAAATCAAAATTCAACAGACTTCTAAGTCAAGTTAAGTGTTGCTAAGTTTTGAGTAATCAGTAACATGCAACTCACTGAATTTCGAAAGTTATAATTTATATTTATTAGGGTCGGCAAAATATAAAATTTAATTTTTCCTTTTGGTATAGTGAAAATATTTTTCAGGACAACGAAACATTTAGGCAATCAATAAGGTATAAATTATTGTAGTCGTTAGGGAGCTGTACATCGTGTTGTCAAGAAGTGTCTGCTGGCTTGAGTCTAAAGCTAGCAGACACTCCCGTTTCTCGGAACCGGACGCAGCTTTAAATTTTTTTTTGCGGTACTAAATTGCCAATAAATGTAATATCAATTATCCAAGTCGTTCGGAAGTCGTAGGTCGTGTTTTTACGAAGTGTCTGCTGGCTTGAGTCTTAAGCTAGCAGACACTCCCGTTTCTCGGAACCGGACGCAGCTTAAAATTTTTTTTTGCGGTACTAAATTGCCAATAAATGTAAAATCAATTATCCAAGTCGTTCGGAAGTCGTAGGTCGTGTTTTCACGAAGTGTCTGCTGGCTTGAGTCTTAAGCTAGCAGACACTCCCGTTTCTCGGAACCGGACGCAGCTTTAAATTTTTTTTTGCGGTACTAAATTGCCAATAAATGTAATATCAATTATCCAAGTCGTTCGGAAGTCGTAGGTCGTGTTTTCACGAAGTGTCTGCTGGCTTGAGTCTTAAGCTAGCAGACACTCCCGTTTCTCGGAACCGGACGCAGCTTTAAATTTTTTTTGCGGTACTAAATTGCCAATAAATGTAATATCAATTATCCAAGTCGTTCGGAAGTCGTAGGTCGTGTTTTTACGAAGTGTCTGCTGGCTTGAGTCTTAAGCTAGCAGACACTCCCGTTTCTCGGAACCGGACGCAGCTTAAAATTTTTTTTTGCGGTACTAAATTGCCAATAAATGTAAAATCAATTATCCAAGTCGTTCGGAAGTCGTAGGTCGTGTTTTCACGAAGTGTCTGCTGAGTCTTAAGCTAGCAGGCACTCCCGTTTCTCGGAACCGGACGCAGCTTTAAATTTTTTTTGCGGTATTAAATTGCCAATAAATGTAAAATCAATTATCCAAGTCGTTCGGAAGTCGTAGGTCGTGTTTTCACGAAGTGTCTGCTGGTTTGAGTCTTAAGCTAGCAGACACTCCCGTTTCTCGGAACCGGACGCAGCTTTAAATTTTTTTTGCGGTACTAAATTGCCAATAAATGTAATATCAATTATCCAAGTCGTTAGGAAGTCGTAGGTCGTGTTTTTACGAAGTGTCTGCTGGCTTGAGTCTTAAGCTAGCAGACACTCCCGTTTCTCGGAACCGGACGCAGCTTTAAATTTTTTTTTGCGGTACTAAATTGCCAATAAATGTAATATCAATTATCCAAGTCGTTCGGAAGTCGTAGGTCGTGTTTTCACGAAGTGTCTGCTGGCTTGAGTCTTAAGCTAGCAGACACTCCCGTTTCTCGGAACCGGACGCAGCTTAAAAATTTTTTTTGCGGTACTAAATTGCCAATAAATGTAATATCAATTATCCAAGTCGTTCGGACGTCGTAGGTCGTGTTTTCACGAAGTGTCTGCTGGCTTGAGTCTTAAGCTAGCAGACACTCCCGTTTCTCGGAACCGGACGCAGCTTTAAATTTTTTTTTGCGGTATTAAATTGCCAATAAATGAGGTATAAATTATTTAATATATACTATTGTTGTTTGCTATAGTGTGTCTGCCACCTTAATAGGACCCACCCTGGGCAAGAAACATTAAAGTGGCACAAACCTTCAAAAATATTTGGGTCGGACGACCCAATTTACGGGCGCGCAAACTGCCTTCTACCTCTGTTAAGACATACTCTGAAATCTATTTTTTTTTTATAAAATGTTTTTTTTTTTTTTACTTTTAGTATGTCAAGTGCTTACAGTGTGGAGTTCATTTCAAGAAGATTGGAAGCATCTCTCAATTTTGTTCTTTCTAAGGCCTCTATACGAGTTTCGTCAATTTGTTCATTTGAGATTATATTAAAGGCCACATAGGTTGCAGAAAACATTCTATTGTTACAGCTTTTAAAAACTTTTGCCAGTTTTATGTACAAGACAATTAAATTGTTGGTATTTATGTTTTGTTTTGCTATCTGTTTCGTATAGATTCACAAAAATTTGTAAACAAAACCCTGCTGTCATTCACAACAGTACATCTATCGGGCGTGTGGAAATCGCAATATGAAAGTTGATTTTTTACGATACGCTAGCAAGCGTTTATCGTCTATCGTATGAAAATTCATAATAGGGGTGTTACGTAAAAAAAGGCTACAAAATTTCCCCATAAATGTATCAATAAGCGTTACTTCTAGTGTAATTCGTTCCTTCATGATATTAAGGTGTCTTACTCTGATGCAGATTGGCTAATTAAACTGCACGATTTCCTCACTAGCCTTTTTTTACAAGTTTAATTCACCATACAGTGACAGCAAGCATTGAAATATATATGTAGTGTTGTCACAATAATCTAGCCACTACTTTAGTTGATTATATGCAACAAAAAACGTAGCATAATTTTAGGCGCGGTAATTTACAGTGTTGTGTTTATATGTGATGTCTGTTACCTCAATTTATTTGATCTATTAGTTACTCTACCTTTTTATGCGCAGTAACAAGCTAACCAATATAAACGCACGCAAGTCATTTTCTGTCAAAAATTTCTCATGCACATACAACTTGTATGAGAGCAACCCAAATTGAATTTGCTGCGTAAAAACCTAACTGGATTTCCAATTTTTGTTCTGCGTGACATTTAGGTCGCAACGCATGCTTATTTGGGTTAAGGCAAAAAACGCCAGTTGTTTGCGTGCGCTAAAAAACGCAGTGCGGTTTTATTAGGTTGGCTTGTAAAGGTAAAAAAAAGTATTTCATTTGATCGACGAGGTATAGACGAGATATTTATTTGTTATCGAAGTGTTATAAATAATAAAGTTTATCAATTTTTTTAATCGACGACGATTTTTCATCGAAAAGTTATCAAAAATGTATTATTATTTATTTTTTATCGAAAAGCTAACGATTTGTTATCCAAAGGTTATGTACTTTTTTCTGAAAATGTATCTATTTACGACTCAGGTTCGATTCGAGCTCAAGGCCAGAACAATAATTCAAATTTAGAAAAATTAAAAAATAACAATAATTATCATTAGAAAAAAAAATTATTGTTCTGGCCTTGAGCTCGAATCGAACCTGAATCATTTATCAATAGGCCGATAAAAACAAAAACAATAGTGTATCTATTTACTATCGTAAAGTTATTTATTTTTGACCGCTGTGCTACCAATTTGTTATCGGCCAGTTATCGATTTGTCATCGAAAATGTATCGATTTATTGTTGGAACTTTTATGCAACTGACGTTTTTTTTAGGACCAAGGAACCTGTTACTTTTTAGAGCCGCACTTTCTTGCAACGCCTTAGAAAGACTTTATTTGTTCTAAAATCGTTTACTTTCTGGAACCGGCATTTTTGGGAATCGGTTGGTTATTTGAAACCTGTTACGTTTAAGAAGCTTTCACTTTATCAGAAACGGCTACTTTTTTGTTATTTTCTTGCAATTGGCTTTTTTGGTGAAGGAAAACTGTTACTTTTTTGTTTCTTTGATTTTGGCATCGGCTTATTATCCGGAACCGGTTTCTTTTTTAGAACAGGTGACATTTTTGGGACCGGTTTTAAAATCAGTTTTGTTTTTAGAACCGGTTTTAGAATCAGGTTCTTTTTTAGAACCGGTTACATTTAAGAACTGGATAATTTTTTAAAACCGCTTACTTTTTTGAATGGTTACTTATTTTGAGCATACAATGTTTCAGATACGGTGATTTTTTCGTAATCGGTTAAATTTTTTGAACCGGTTACCTTCTTGGAAAGCGATTGTCTCTTTGGAGTTATCACTTTTTGGGAATTGATTACTTATTTCGAACCGGTTGCTTTGGAATGGCTAAATTTCTTTTTGATATTTTTAGTTATTTTTCGGAACCGGTTCAATTTTTGGAATCGGTTAACTTCTTGGAAATTGGTTATCTTTTTAAGGCTGATCACTTTTTTTGAACTGGTTACTTCTCTGGAATGGTTGCTAATTATAAAGCGTGTAAATTTGGAGATATACTAACTTTTTCTTCGCAACCGGATAAATTATTGGGATATGGTTCCTTATTTTTCGGAGCGGGTTGAATTATTGGGATGTAGTTACCTTTTATTCGGAAGCGGTTAAATTTTTGGAACCGGTTAACTTCTTGAAAATCGGTTATCTTTTTGAAACTGGTCACTTTTTTGAACTGGTTACTTATTTAGAACCGGTGACTTTTTTGAATCGGTTACTAATTTTGAAGCGTGTCATATCAGAGACATGGTTACTTTTTCTTCGAAACCGGTTAAATTTTTTGCACCGGTTACCTTCCTGGAAATCGGCTATCTCTTTGGAATTTATTACTTTTTTTGAACCGGTTACTTTTTTGTAACTAGTAGGGTTTTTGAAAACTCAGACTTTGGAACTGGTTAAGTATTTGAAAGTGCGCATTTGTAAGTAGATTCTAGACCCCACAACGGGGTTCACCTTGGAAACATTAGCGTGCGTTTGTATGCCGTTTAATTTTGAAAATACTTTTTTTTCTTCAATATTAAGCAATCAAAACTTTTTATTATTACCAATTTTAGGTATGTATGTACGTAAGTGTGTATGTCTGTCATAAAAACGCTTTCTTTGCATTACAAGTTTACCAAATTTAAAAATCTTCAGTTCACTGTCATCCAATCTATCAAACGCTTTCGTTTTCATTAGCTATGAGGAAATAGCCACAAAAGCTGGTGTGCTGGTCATTAACAAAACGGCCAACGATAAGGCCACATTTGGTAACACCAACTACAAAATTAGGCAAAGAATGCGGGTGAAATAGTAATGAGTTTGAAGGCAGTTTTGTAGATGTTTATAAAAAAATCAGAAAAAATATAAATAAAGTTTTTACACATACTACGAATTTACTGGAAATTTTATGACAAATTTGTTAACGTTTGGACTGGAAACCGATTTTTATGTTTTAATTAAATTTAATAGGTATTATCTTGTTTTCTGCTCTGGTACATACAAATTTTGTATGCACTTCTTTGCGCTCTACTTCATGTACAGTAGCTATAAAGTATTAATAACCAAGCACCAAAATTTCCAAAAAGAATCGAGGCTAAACACAGTTTTTTTCGTGCTTAGCAGCTTTACAAGCTTGCGCATCTAAGTTGTTGGTGTTTAGCGATCGCTTTACGCTTTTACCTTAATTTCGCAACAATTTTTTACACAATGTGCACAAATTGTAAAGCCGCACGTCACGCAGCTGAATTAAATATGTCTTTGAACTTTTTGGCGAAAAAAAATTTGGAGGAATTATTTTCTTTTTATTTACTGTTGTAAATTTTGAATATACAGCAGCGAACAGAAAAATAGCAGTTGCACTTTCTTATCAAGTTTCATGAACTAAACTTTAGTTTTTTTTTTATTTTCGATATTTTACGAAAAAACTTCTATGCATTTCGTGACTGGAACTATGCAAACCAATCTCTCAAATGGTTCAAAAACACTCTGGAAAATTAAAAAAAGTGTAGAATCTTATTTTTGTATAGAAGAAAATCTAAAGCACAAAAAAAATTGTCCAAAATCAATACGAATTTCTAAAGACTTTAAACTTGCTTTTTATTAGACTAAAATTTATTGGGCAACAAAACTGCATATTCAAAAAAATTCACAGAACTCCAAATGAAAATTTTTAAATATTTTTTGAATTTTTCGAAACCGTTTTTGAGATTGGTTTGCAGAGTTTCAGTTACGAAATTCATAGAAGTTTTTCTTTAAATTTCGAAAAAAAAGAAGAGTATAATTGACGAAATTTGATAAAATTGACATTGCTATTTTCGTGCTCGCTGCTGTAAATCAAAAAGTGGATTATTCAAATTCATTATATATAGACGGTCAAGGTTCCACTATCTAAAAGGTTCAAAAATGTTACTAGTTCTAAAAGAGAAAAGGTAACTTATTTTCTATTTACAGATTTTTTAAGCTTTTGAGTTTTGTTTTAAAACCAGAAGTGTGTACAAGTTTCTATTTCTAGATTTTTTAAACTTTTTGGTCTTAGTTTTCAACCAATTTTGAGAATTTATATTGAATTTTATTATAAACACTTAAGAAAGGTAACAGGTATCAAAATGGTAGCTGGTTGGAAAAAATAACCGTTTGCAGAAAATCAACCGTTTCAGTAAAAGTAACCGGTTTCAAAAGAGTACAAGCTAGGGATTTTCCCTGACCGGCTCGTAAAGGTAGTTACTTAACAATTTGTTCTGTAAAAAGTGTATCACAGTACAATTAAGCTATAACGAACTTGGCTGAGCCACTTTTCGTTTTAAGTTCACGGTTATAAGTTTGAGCCTAGATCTGTAAATGTTTTGGTCTAAATATAGAAATAAACTAAATTTGTTATACAATTTAGATTATACCCGTTTGCGTGAAAGTGAGTACGCAGGACTTGAACTTAATTAAAACAAGTAAGAAAGGCTAAGTTCGGGTTTAACCGATCATTACATGCTCAGCGTGAGCTTTAATTGTACATTTCATTTCAGATAAATTACTTTTCTACATAACACGTGGCCCCGCCCGTTAAAAAAAAAAAATTCTCTCCATTTCCTCTTACAATAAAACTTGATAAGTTAAATATCATTGCTTCAAAACTATTTTTTGCTACGTTATAGCTTATTATTCTAGTATAAACTTGTTTTATATCTAAGTTGCCGTGGTCTTTGACCCATCCCATCCATTTTTACTAGAAATATTTTCTGCTATAGGGAAAATTTGTGTACCCAATTTCATTACGATATGTTAATTTTTCTTCGAGTATGGCTCTGGAAACACGTCCATTTTCAAAAATTTTTGTGTTTTCCAATTTAATATTATAATTCAATTTAGAAAGTAAAATTTGAAATATTGATATAAAGCTCTTTTTCGCTAAGATATAGCTTAGTTTATTCGTCCACGACCTTTTAAAAATCCTTTATAAAAAAGTGGCGTGGTCCCTAACCGATTTCGCTAATTTTTCTTCAAAGCATTCCTTGTAGTAAAGGCAACCTCTCTGCCGAATTTTGTTACGATAGGTTTAACGATTTTTGATTTATGATTAATAATATTTGTAAAATTGATTTTATCACAAGTGGACGGTGCCACGACTATTTTAAATGTTTTTTTCAAATTTGTATCAAAAGTCTCAATATCAGTCCACACGTCAAATTTCAACATTCTGGGTGTATTATTTACTAAATTATCAGGTTTTTTGTATTTTCCAAAATTTTATATATATAAAAAGTGGGCGTGGTTATCATCCGATTTCGCTCATTTTCAATACCAATCTATTCTGGATCCAGATAAGCTCGTGTACCAAATTTGGTGAAGATATCTCAATACTTACTTAAGTTATCGTGTTAACGGACAGACGGACGGACGGACGGACATGGCTCAATCCATTTTTTTCGATACTGATGATTTTGATATATTGAAGTCTATATCTATCTCGATTCCTTTATACCTGTACAACCAACCGTTATCCAATCAAAGTTATAATACCCTGTGTACAAGTACGCCTGGGTATAAAAAGAAACTCGAAGACAAAAATTGCAAAGCGTCTGCCCAACAAGGTGGGCCAATGTCATGAAGCGGTATCCACTTACATTGAAAATCAGCCAGCAATATTTGAAGCCTTTGAAGAGATACCAAAAGGGAAAAACGACAAAAATTCAGCAAAGCTTCTCAGTTTCAAGCTGCTATTTCTAGCGTGCAATTCCAAACGTTGCTGTTGTTGTTGTAGCGATAAGGACACTCCCCGAAGGCCTTAGGGAGTGTTATCGATGTTGATGGTCCTTTGCCGGATGCAGATCCGGTACGTTCCGGTAACAAGCACAATAAAGGTACCAGCCCGACCATCTCGGGAAACGATTTGTTATGACCACATGCAGCCTTCTAGGCCATACCGCCCTCCCACCCCCTTGATCCCTCAAGAGTTCGGGGTCGCCATAGCCTCGGCTGTTAATGAAACAGGATTCACCACGGGTAGGTGAAGTGGACAATTGGGTTGGATAAGCTATATAATGCGCTGGCAACCCCTTGAGAGAGTTGCGCTACACAAGAATCCACGCATCAGTAAACATCAATTAAATAGACGCAACGTTGATACTGAGAGCGTCGAAGATTATTATAGAATCGCATTCTATATTCCATTCCTTGATGCATTCATAACTCATATCAAGAGCAGTTACATGAAACACCAATCAATTTTCGAAAATTTCGGTGTTTCGACAGCAACACCATAACGCACATTTTCTGCCCTCAAAAGGTTAAAATCATACTTGGGGAGTACAATCAGTCAGGAACGTTTGAATGGACTCGCTTCATTGAGTATCCATATTTGATATATCACTTTCTGCAAACGAAGTTTTTCAAAAAACCTAGGCGATTGTTGGGAAATAGTTATGGGAAAAATTAGTTTCTTTATGCTGTATGTGTTTAAAGCTTGAATATACAGCCATATTTTACTGACCGATTTTGGCTATGAACCCGAAAAACCCCCCGTAAATCTGCCACTGTATTTGAGTATACAGTTTTGTAACCCAATATTTTTGAAAACTTTCTCCAAAGATGCCTCCATTTAAAAAAAATGTTCACACTTTGTATGGAGAAAGTTAAAAACACCAAATAAATTCGAAATTCTCTCGAATTTCGAAAACGTTTTTGGGACTATTTTCAGCTACAAACTTCATGGAAGTTTTTACTTAAGTAGTTGCAAATAAAAAAGGAGAGTTTATTTAATAAAAAAACTCCACTGCCATTTTCTTGTTCGCTGCTGTAGCTCGAATCTAATTTTTGCTTGAACTTTTCGATTTGGCCGTTTAAACTAAGAAGAGCGGACAGATTTTCTTTAAACGGGCAAAGTGGCAAGATTAACTTAAATTGTAGTTTGAACTCGTCGGTTTCTGTTCAAAACCGAAATCGAATCTGTTTGGCCAGATTTTGGTGAAAATTTCCATGCACATTTAGACTTAATCAAGTACTTAACTACTTGTGAGCAAGCCATTGTGACAACAAAACATTTATCGCTTTTGTAATGGAAGCCCTGGTAATTAAAGTGGAGCGGTAGGGCGCTTGAGATCAAGCAATTTGTTTGTCAGTTAACCATTGCGTAATATACATACATATGTACATTATTATGTACTTACATACCTACGTACATACTAACCTACTAACCTATATCTATTGTCGCATTTAAAGTTCAAAGAAAAATGGGTTAAAAACTATATAAATACCCATAAAATTAAAAAAAAAAATTGTTTTTGTTTAAAAAGAAAATTCTAAACAATTATGCAAGTTTGAGTTAGGTTATATAGACATGTGTGTGTACACATAAGCATTTATATAAATAAATTTGTAAGCAATTCTTCTTGCTACACTTTGTGGTCTTCATTAATTTTGACTTGGTAGCGTCGGGCAATTTATTTCACTTTACTTGGTATAATAGTTTTCATTGGCTTTGCGTCAAGTGTCGCCGACACATTCGGTTAATTGAATCACAGCAAGCTATTGAAAAGGTACTGTGGGTTCGTTTGTGGCGAAACTTAGTCAGACCAGAAGTTCTTATGGAGAGTATAAAAAGCAAAGGTTGTCAGAAAACTTATCACAGGATTAAATAACAAAATTCTTATGACTCATTCAGAATGGCCATGCTTTAACCATTTACACTTGCGAATACGAAAAAACCAGTGAAAATTTTTATCGAAATTCATGGATTAAATTTTTTATTGGTTTTTATTTTTTTATTTTCGGCAAATTATATGAGTTTTGCAACTGAAATCATGCAAACAAATCTCAAAAACGTTTTCGAAAAAATTCAAAAATTCGAGAAAATTAAAAAAAATTTCGAACTTTTAATTTGGGGTTTTCTGAATTTTTTTGAGTTTGTAGATTTGTAGCCCAATAAATTTTAGACTGATAAAGTATAAGTTAAACGGCTCTCAAACTTCGCATTGGTATTTGACAAGTTTTTTCCGAAAATGCTTTATGATTTCTTCCATACGATGGACGAAAAGCTTATTTTTTATATGGAAGGAAATCTGAAACATTCTTCGGAAAAAAACCGTTAAAAATCAATGCAAATTTCGCGAGACTTATTACTTGTTCTTTAAAAAACAAATAAATAAATGTAGAAGAGATTTTAGGCCGAGCTTCTCTTCTCCTTTTAGTTTTTCCTACAAATTGACGGGACGGAACCTACTTGTTTTATGCCGATTCGGAACGGCATCTGCAAAGCAGATGAGTTTTCACTGAGAAGGTTTTCATGGCAGAAATATACTCGCAGTGCTTGCCAAACACTGCCAAGCGACGACCCCGCTTAGAAAAATGTTCTTCTATTTGAAAAAACTTCTTTCTAAAATTTTTATATTGCTTTGCCTGGGGCGTGGACCAGAGATCTGCTTTGAGTACTAATAAAATTAGTGCACTTAGTCATGAGCCAAAAAATTGTGTCTAAATGTGTACTTAGTCAAGTACATACAAATACTATGAGTGATTAGCACATAAAATAGAAAATACATACGAGTGCCCCGTAACACATATGTCTCATACATATATGTCATTGTTGAGTTTAAACTGATGTCATAGTCGCTTTAACTCAGTAGCACTTTGATTTCGTGCGTAATACACTGTATACTTCGTTTATCATCGGTTTTACTTTGGCGCCGTATTCAGTTTAGTTTCGTGCATAGCGTCAGAAGACTGATATGACTATATTCATTTTATTGCACTATTAGTCTTACTTATTCCAATTAGTGTTTTCGTATAACACAGTTGACTTTCTTGCTCAATAAGTCAATTGAGTACTGAACTGCTTCGTGGCTTATGAGCGGTTATTCATTTTACGAAGCATGACTATGTAAATGTGTGCTAGTTGACTTAGTCCACTAATAACCTTAAAAGATGAATGATTGCAGCTCACTGGCGTGAATCCAGAATCTTCGGTGTGGTAGGCGGAGCACGCTACCATCACATCACGGTGGCCGCATTACTTGTTCTTTGTTCGACTAAAATTGATAAAGCTACAAAAAACTCTGAATAAAAAATTTGAAGTTCTCTCGAATTTTTTCGAAAAGGCTAATAGATTGATTTGCATAGTTTTAGTTTCGAAATTCATAGAAGTCTTTATTACATTATCGAAAACGTAAAAAGAATTTAATTGAAGAAATTTGATAAAAATTGCAACTGCTATTTTCGTGTTCTCTGCTGCATATAATTTCCTTTAAATTTCAATATTTTTTATAGAAATTTATGGCCTCATTCTCTATTACGTAACGAACGTTAGTTTCGCCTCAGAGACGAGCCGCAAGAGTATTTGTACTATGTTAAACGACATAAAAGCTTTGTTCGCGTACTTTTCCAACAGAATCTTATAAACAGCCAAAATCCTCCCAACTATCAGTTGTTTCCTCTCATAGAGAAAAATATGTAAAAAAGTACGCGAACACAAATCCATCAAAAACTATCACAATTTGCGAACAGCTGATGAATTATTTGGCGGTATAAAAAATTATAAAAAAAGTTGAAAAAATGGAAAGCCCAAACAATTTAGAAGTTAAGTGTTCCCCAGGCACCTTTCAGAGAGTTGAAAACGGTAAGTATGACCTTTTAAATCGCTGAAGTAAAGTTAATGTATAAATATACATATGTGTATAATTTCATAAATAGACGCAGAGTACCGGGCTAAAGTGGCATCTCAATTTGCCATAGCAGCAAATGGAGTCTTTAGCCAGCAAATCCCGGAGGAAGGAAATGATGCCACACAAATTTTACTACCAGGCGCCGAGCCCGAGGAAGAAGAGTTGGAATTCATTTCCATAAAATCTCCCGCCGATGGAAAGTTATCCCGGTTTGATGCGCCAACAAAGATGTTAATCTCGTTAGTAAAAGAGCTGCGGCAAAAGGTGGGAAAGAGCGCCCTCTTTAAAAATAAAAAACAAATGTGGGAGGTGATCAGCACAGAGCTATGCCAGGCAGGCTATAATTTAACGCTGCACAGGTGGAAGGCAAATTCTTTAGCCTAGAGCGTCGGTATAAGAATGTGCAGTATAATAATTCTAAAACAGGCAGAGGACGGAAAACTTGTACTTTCCAGAAGTAAGTGTATCTATCATTAATCATATTTATCATTATCATTAATAATAGTTACTTTTAAGAGATTTAGACGAAATCTTTAAAGAAAGAGACACAATATTTCCGCAATGTGTTCTAGACAGCGAGAGCGAGAAGGTGGGACGGATTATGAGTCTGGATCAGCTACACCAGGTATGTTTACAGCCCATTGCTTAACAACTCCATTTTAAAAATATGTTGGAATCTTTTCAGATTCTGTAAAATCGTCTTGCAGTTCCAAGAGGAAGAAACTGCTATCGAAAGGTTTGCGGAGATGGCGGAGATACGAGAGGTAAAGAGGGAAAAGGCTGAAGAAAATATTAAAAAATTGTTGGGAGAAAATTTACGGAAAAAGAAAGAGATGACGAAGAGAGCAATTAGAGGCTCAAAAAATAAACTTGTTAGCTTCCATCGTAGATATTTTAAAAAAATAAATGATTTGTTGACCTCATCGTCGTTTTCATCATCATCATTACCATCATTTTCATCATCTTCATCCCCATCTTCATCTTCATCTTCATCTTAATCATCATTATCATTATCTTCATTATCATTATCACTTACTTACTTAATTGGCGCTTGTCTAAACGGTTATGGCCGTCCAACGAGGCGCGCCAGTCGCTCCTTCGCTCCGCCAACCGGCGCCAATTGGTCACAACAAGGGAGTTTAAATCGTTTTCCACCTGGTCCTTCCAACGCTGCGTTTTAATTCGCTGGACTACGAGGTCCTTCCCAATTCTGACTGAGCTGATGGTGTTGCTCAGCGTCATTTTGCACAGCCGTATAAGTTTTGCGGGGAAACCAAATTCAGACATAGCGGCATATAGGCAGCTCCTTTTCGTGCTGTCGAAGGCGGCTTTAAAATCGAGGTGATGTGTGTCGATTCTCTTTTCACGGGTTTTTTTCCAAGATTTGGCGCATTGTGAAAATCTGGTCGATGGTAGATTTACCAGGTCTGAAGCCGCACTGATAAGGTCCAAACAGCCGGTTCACGGTGGCTTCAATCTTTCGCACAATACACTTGAAAGGACCCTATATGCGATATTCAGAAGGCTGATTCCACGATAGTGCATTTTGCAGTATCCCCCTTCTTGTGGACTGGGCAAAGAACACTTAGATTCCAATCGTCCGCCCATATTTTGCTAAGAAGCTGTTGCATGCGCCTTACCAACTCCTCGCCGCCGTACTTGAATAGCTCCGCAAGCAATCTATAAGCGCCACGGCCTTGTTGTTTTTCAATCCGGTTATTGCTATTCTAACTTCGTCATAATCATCACTATCATCATCATTTTCTGCATCTTAATCATCATTATCATTATCTTCATTATCATCATCACTATCTCATCTTCATCTTAATCATCATTATCATTATCCTCATCTTCATCATAACTACATCATCTTCGTCTTAATCATCATTATCTTCATTTATATTTTTATTATATAATTATAACTTTTTTTAAACAATTAATGTAATGAATTATTTACTGTTGTATCCATTAAAAACCGCAGAAAAACATTTATAACATGCTAGCTAATTTATTTTAATTGTTTTTGTAAAAACTCATTTATAAAAAACTAGCAAAAACCCTTCCTCTTCCTCCTGCTCTTCCTCTTCTCCCTGCTCTTTCTCCTCTTTCTCTCCCTCTACCCTACCCCTACCTCTGCATCTTTCAGGTTAACCACCCTCATCCGAACAAAGTCTAACATTTGGTTTGGATGGGTGAGCCCGTTCTTCTGTTATAAAATTACAACGAAAAGTGGCATTAATTTTTATATATGTGACCCGGCCTATGAAAACGTGGCTTATGACTAAAAAAAAAAAGAAAGCTACTAAGAAACTGAAGAAATGCATTGTTTATCTTTAACAGCTGTTTCTCGCAAGTTCTTTTTTGAGTCATAAGCCACCTTTTCATAGGCCGGGTCACATATATAGATATATTTTTTAAACAACTTTTTGTAAGTTAACATTCATAAGTTTACAATCAAGGCTCCATAGGGATTACATATCGCATACTTTCAAGTCTTTTATAAATGAATGAAATAAATTATAAATGAAATATATAAAATTATAAATGATATATAAAGTTTAATTTGCTTGACGGGTTTGATTAAGTTGTTGTTGTATATTATCGCAGATAGGATTTCTAACAGAATTTCCACTGGTAATTTCACCGTTAACTGTTATTTCGTTTACTACCTCTGAAGTTGTTTCCGGAGTAAATTCCAAGTCAGTTTCATCAGCAAGGTTGTGCAGAACACAGCACGCCCTCACAAAGTGACACAGTTTCGTCATACCTTTTAGTTTACAATGGTATAACTGTCTAAAACGTTGCTTCAAGATGCCGAAGCTGTGTTCTATGGCTATCCGTCCAGAACTCAGTTTAATATTAAATTGTTTTTGAGCATTGGTAAGATGACCATTATCTTTATATGATGTCTCCACAAATTTGTTGCAGGGGTAAGCGGAATCAGCAAAGAGGTAGTATTCTGAAAAAAAAAAAAAAAAACAATATTAACAGCATTTTTTCGAAAAAGTTCTTACCTGTACAAAGCGATGGTAATTTGTCGTGAAGAGAAGAATTTTTAAATACCCAGCTGTCGCGGCAAGAGCCCGGGTAACCCACGAAAATATCAATAAATTTTTTTTCCTCGTTTTTCTTTCGTTTATTTGGCTGGTCTATCTTTATGTGCTTTCCGTCAATGCAACCTAGTATGAAAAATTAGTGCAAATAAATATTTGCCTTAAAGATAGTGAATTCCCTTACCTATGGCCTTGGAAAAAAGAAATTTTCCTTCAAAAAATAGACTAGACGCTTCCATTTGATGTTGAGTCGGCCACACAATGACTTGCGGACTTAAGGAGCTTATAAACATTGTAACTGGGTGAATTGCAATGCAAATTGTAGATAACGAAAGGTTATAGCGATCAGCCAAATCCATGTAACAGCAGCCTGCGTGCCCAGCAAACCACAAAAATATGAGCAAGTGCTCACTTTCAGATAAACGTTTATCGTTTCGAAGATTTCTGTAGAAATTTGAATTTGAAAACCGAACACTAAGGTTGTTAAGCAGATCTCTTGAAATCCGAAAATGATTTCGAAATTCCTTTTCGGTATATGTTGGTACAATTTCCTTGAAATAATTTAATATGCAGCTACGAGGAGTTTTTCACTGAGTAGCAGAAATCCGCTTTCGTAAGGGTTGTCTAGCGCCAGGAACTTTTGCAAAATTACAAATTCTTCATCGTCACTTTCACTATCACTCTCCGACGATGATGATTCCATGCAAATTAAAGGGGCACTAAGGAGTGATTCCTTTTCATCATTTGTACGCCACTTGCTATTTGTTTTAAAAATGAAAAGAAGCTTGAAACTAAACAAAACTGCAAAAAATCCATTATATTTACATTGATTATCGTTGTCCAAATCCCGGAATGGCAACGTTCTGTCATAGCTGGTGGATGTCCGTAAAGTTTGTCCATCTTGATCCGCGAGAGTCACCAATTCATCCAGATGTTCGACCTGATTATTTTCATTAACATATACCTTTTCCATGCTTTATTTTCCGGCTGCAATACTTGAATTAAATTTCGCAATTTGCGTAAATTACAACTAACAGTTTTTCGATCAGCTGTTTTTCTCTTTGTAAATTGCTGTTGGTAAAAATTTTACCAACAGAAAATTGCAGCTCCCTGCAAAATGAAATGTCACTTTACTCTCTCCTTTTCTTCATTTTTTGTTGGAGAGCCGGGTACGCGAACAGAAAAACTTGCAAAGTTTGCAAAATTTGCAAAATCAGCAGAAAACTGCAGTACCCGAACGAAGCTAAAGTAAAACACGTAAAGGCCGAATTCAGTACCAGGTGTTGTTATCCCAACAGCTGATTGCTTCTTCTTGATTATTTTCCATACAACGCCTTGTACTACAACATGTCAGTTACTCGGAAGCAATGAAAATTTTGTTTTGACTTGGCATTCTTCTGCATGGCGAATTGGTTGAATTCGCTTTGCCACCACCTGATTTGGATTCGCCTTGGGCCGAACGAAAATGATAGAGAACACCATTGCTAGACCAGAGAATTTAAACACAATGAGAAGGCGTTATTTTGGCATCCACTGCTTACGATCCATTTGCATGTGTCACGTCTTGCACTTCACCACTATTCCCCAAATTCATGTTAACTTAACAGGGTGCAAGACGTAACAGAAAATTCTCTTAACGATTTCCGCTGTTCGTCTGTTACCAAAAAATCTCTGATCAGAGCAAATATATTGGAAATTTGAATTTTTTGATTTTTTGTAAATAAATTATGATGGTTGGAAGGTTGAAGTCTTCGGCACAACCGAAGACAGTCCTGTCCTTACTTGTTTTTTTTTATATTCAAAGTGTGAATTTGAATCTGTGCCTATGATTCAGGGCAAAACAAAAACAAAAGTGCTACAAGTGTATAGGGGTTGAGCAGCTCCGATGTAAAGATATATTTTGACAAGTATAAAATACATTATTCAGTCAACAAATATAGTCAAAAAAGATTCAGAAAGCTGAATTAAAAATTATTATAAATTTTTGATCTCCTAAAGTAAACACATTTGATTCAAATATGATTCCAAAATGTGGTTGAAAAAATATATTCAGTGTTTGATCATCTAAAGTATTCATATTTGATTATTTCTTTTGTTCAATTGTATGGTAACTCATTATTTTGTCAGAAAGAATAATCAAATTATATTGATATGTAGGGAAATTGAAAATTTAATCACCTAAATGGTGAGTGGGTATAAACAAACCTAGATTGGTATATATGTACACACATATATTCCTAAACTAAAGATCAGCCTACACCCCCATTTCCCACCCACTTCATTGATACCAATATATCCATGCATAAGCTAACAAATGTTTGTAGATACACATGTTCAAATAAAAGACAAACTGTTTCAATCAACCACTTCCTACAAAAACTATTCTTACGCACAAGCATATGTACAAATCTATGTTCATATGTAAGCTAAGAAATATTTTTATATTCGCATGTTGACAAACAAAACAAAATTCACTTCAACCATCCAACCATACGCACAAGCACACATACATATGTACATATGTATGCTCATGTTTTGTATGTAAATCGCGAAATCCTGAAAACTAGCTTCCTCTTGATTTTTCATTCATAAATGCTTCTTCTTAAGTTGTTAGAATTGGTGATAGAATTCGGCAACATAGCATTTTGCAATTCGGCAACATGGCATTTGATAAAATCGTCAGAAGACAAATTTTTGCGATTTTATAAATTCCAATTTCGATGCATATTGGGGGTATTCATAATGACGAGCATAACTACTTTCATAACCCCGCACTTTTCCTATGAAATAATACCAAACTATTTATAAGCCTGTATGAAAGTACTAATATGGTAGTAAAAAATGCAAATAGACATGCACAGATATTGCCTAGTAAATGTCCACTAACATATTAGCAATATAATCTAAAAATTTCCATCCATTGTTCATATAAATTATTGCAAATAATTTTCTCATATCCTGAATTGCCGAGTTGTCACAGCTTATGGACATTTTTATTTGCTATTTGAAGCCCCCTATCATATTCTGCCGAAAAATTGTTCGCGCAGTCACGCAGCCAAATTTGCAGCAACTGTGTTGCAGTTGTAACATAAGAGTGGTGTTTTACCCGTTTCTGGCCCGAATTCGCACTGTGACGTCATACTGTATATGCTGACTTGTTTATCACATGTCAGTACAAAGTAAGAATTTTACATTATTTTCATAGATAAAAATTAATATATGGGAGCGGCGAAATAAATTAAAGTAATTTTGCGAAGAAATATAACATTATTTCGCAAAAGAGCAATAAATTCGTTTATTTTAATTTTATAATAAATTCCCCTTTTAGCTGTGAGTTATTAAAGGTATAAACGGCAACACTTTTAACCACCGACGACACATAATTTGGCTCGTGCCTATTGTATTTCGTCGGCTAATTGCTACGAGCATTGATATTTACATATCCATGGCCGTATACGCGGATTGCCATAATTGATTTGGTCGCTTCATAACGCGGAAAGCGACAAGTTGTTTTATTAATAACTTAAGACACTGCCACAGCATCAAAGCGACCAAGCTTTTCATACATGTCTGCCTTTAATTGGAGTATTATTGAATATGTATATATGTATGTACATTTGTACTTTTTTGCTTTGGTTTGTATTTTCATACATATATATTCAATGATACAATGCTCAACATCTGATCAACAGGCACATGTCTTTTGTGTATTGTTGGTCTTATTTACATATTTAAGGGTTGATTTGAGGCAGGTCAAATGTATTTAAGTTTGACTTGGCTTATCAAACCTGCCTTTGAAAATATTCAAGTACATTGTACTGAATAACACATATAAAATGCTTTAGGAAATTTCTTTATAGGTACCTCCCCTCCCACCCATAGTCCAAATAATAACTAAATAATTGTTTATTAATTCAATTGTTATCAAATATTTTATTTATTTAAATTTTTCAATTTATTAATAATTCATACTTCATGGTTAATATGCATACATTTTATGCAAATTAACGTTTTATAAATATGCAATGGATTTCGTGTGCACAGAAATTCCAAGTGTGCAAATGCCGTCGGCAAAACACTATTTGCATGCATATTTCAATTTGCATACATTTTCCTAACATTTTAATTTATTAACAAAAAGGGATGGGATAATTCATAAATGTATGATTAATTTACATACATTTCATGAAAGGGCATATTTTGGGTATATGAATAGGTTTTTGTTTGTAAAGAAATAAGCAAAATTTCTGCAATTTGCATCAACATAAAACAAGCAAATATATTGCTATTATTATATTAATTAAGTTCAAATTCGTATTAAATCATAAAACAAGCAAATATATTGCTACAAGTAATAAAATTTAAATTTAATTAATCCTACTAAATACCTATATTCCCACAAAGAAATCATATTAAGAGAAAATCCAGAGAATTTATACACCAGCTGAAACTGTTGACAGAGAATTTTTGCTGTTAACTGGTTAACATTGAAATTGGATTGTGTGTGGTGAAGTGCAAGACGTGTTCACATGCAAAAAAGTTGGAATCTAGCAAAAACGCCTTCTCATTGTGTTTAAATTCTCTGGTGTTATGATGTGTAAATGTGCTAAGTCGTCAGATTTAAAAAAAATGTGCTAAGTGAACCTGTCAATAATATCAATTTGAATTACTAGTCATTTCTTTGTGCGCGCATTTTATTTATTTATTTAATTCATTCAGTCTAAAAATACATGCTTTGTTTTTGTTGTTGTATTAATGATACAGACACTCCCCGAAGGCTTTGGGGAGTGTTACCGATGTAGATGGCCCTTCGCAGGATATAGATCCGGTACGTTCCGGTAACAAAGCACTATTAAAGCACTACTAGCTCGACCATTTCGGGAACGATTGATATGACCACATTAAACCTTCTAGGCCATACCGCCCTCCCAAACCCCTAGTTCCATGAGGAACTTGGCGTCGCCAGAGCCTCGGCTGTCAATGAAACAGGATTCGCTACGGTTAGGTGAGTTGACAATTAGGTTGGAGAAGCTATATATTGTGCTGGCAACCCCTTGAGAGAGTTGCCTACACAACCCAATTGAGACATACCTTTGGTGTTTGATAAATGCTTTGCGCTGACTTTTATCTACTTCAATTTTTACATGTCGATAACTACATACTTCGTTACAGACCAGTTAAAAATAGAAAACAATTCAAGCTTAAATTTATATAAGCTGTTATTAAAATTAATAACACTACTGAATCGATTTTCTAGATGTAGAGTCTTAGTTATAGGTTCATGCATAGCATAATTCGTTTTATGAGTTATTTCGATACGTAATCTATTATGCCGAAGATCACTCAGTGGAATACATGGAATGAACAAATTAGATAAATCAGAGCAATTCGTGCTAAAGTTTATTACATTATAGGCAAGCATGAGTGAGATAAAAGTTCTTCTGTCATGCAAAGCCTGAATACCAAGCAATTTGTGACTGCTGGTATATGATGGGAGGCCGTATGGCCAGGAAGCATACGTAAAGCGATTTTGTAGAAATTTTTGGAACTTTCTCAATTTTATAGGAGTTAGATTTATAGAAAGGATTCCATATTATTGAGCATTATTCAATACCACTTCTGACCAACGATATATAAAGTGCCTTCAACGCCATAGGGTTCTTAAAGTCACTGGTATTTCGTGTACTGAACCCAACCATTGCAACAAATTTTGAAACAACGAAATCAATGTGACTAGAAAAAGAGAGTTTGGAGTCAAAAATTACACCCAAGTCTTTACCCTCTTAACAATGATTAAGAGATTTAGCATTTAGTTTGTAGATAAAGTATGTGGCAGTTGTCTTTATGGAATAAAACACAACACAGCATTTGTTTGAATTTAAAAATAAATTATTGTCCGCGCACCATCTGGCAAAAGAGTCCAGGTCAGAACCGTTAGAAATAAAATAAATAAATAAATAAATGTAAGGCGCGATAACCTCCGAAGAGATTTTAGGCCGAGCTTCTCTTCCAATTTACGTTGCGCTCTTTTTTTTAATTTTTCCTACAAATTGGCGGGACGGGACCTACTTGTTTTATGCCGACTCCGAACGGCATCTGCGAGGCAGATGACTTTTCACTGAGAGCTTTTCATGACAGAAATACACTCGGAGTGCTTGCCAAACACTGCTGAGGGGCGACCCCTTTCTTCTAGTTGAAAAACCTTATTTCTAAAATTTTGATGTTGCTTTGCTCGGGGTGTGAACCCAGGGCATTCGGTGTGGTAGGCGGAGCACGCTACCATCACACCACGGTGACCGCCAATAGTTAGAAATAGTTTCACAAATAAATAGTATTTTTTGTGAAATATATAGTTTTAGTGTTTTATTTTAATCATTAAAGGGGAGGAGTGATGGGGAAACATATTGAGTAAAAAGTGCTAAGTCAAGAGAAACAAGTAAGGACGGGACTGGGACGGGATGGGGCTGAACAATAATCTTATCCAGTTCGTAATCTCCAAATAATAGGATGTATAAGATAAGAATTATATAGTGAACAGATGTACATACCTAAACGATTTTTAAGATAAATATAAAATAAAAATGGCAAAAAATCCACTTATCTGAACGATCGGTTGTATGGGATATATATTATATATAAAAATAAAAAAATGAAAGAATGAAGATATAATAGAATATTTATCACCAAGTTTAACGTTTTTATATCGGAAATTAAGGGAGAAGAAGCCAAAAATATTTCTATCTGAACGATCGGTTGTATGGGATATATACTAGATATAGCCCGATCAAAGTAATATTTTCAGAAAATCTGCTATGATATATTAAAATTTATATCACCGAGTTTCACGTTTATACTTTCTAAATTGCGGCAGGAATGACCAAAATCGTCTTATCTGAACGATCGGTTGTATGGGAGATCCGATCCTACCGTATCCGACAAATGTCTAATATAATACAAAAATACATCCTTGTGCCAAATTTCATTGAAATATCTCAAAATTCGAGGGACTAGTTTGCGTTCAAACAGACAGACGGACGGACAGACGGACATGGCTATATCAACTCGTCGACTGTCATGAATTGATTGCCATTTAAAGTATTTATATATTAATTTTGCCACTTAATTGATTTTGCCCACATTTCTCTTTCTTAACGACTACTGATACTCGAAATCAATTTGATTTTACAGTGCGAATTCACGTTTTAAGTACTTATGTTGGAGGCAGTTTTAGGTGTTACACCAAATTATAATTTTAATATATTACAGTAGTTAAGTTAACGCGATTCCTTCAGAAAGAAAGAAGATCAGAAAAGCGAACAAATATCGAGCGGGGTAGGGTCTTTGTAATCACTGGCATGGGTCTCATGCATAGAAATTGAGCGTTTGCTCTCACTGGATTTTTTAGATAAAAGGTGATTTGTTTGTTAATATTAAAAAATAAAATCCCAGCTTAAACAGGAAAAACTGAGTCTGAACAAATGCTTACTTTTTATGCCTGAGGTTTACCGTTTCGCTATCCAACAACTTTTTACCTTTTTTTTTGCAGTTTCTGCATGCATGGCTTTCAGATGTTAGTGATTCATATATAACTCTATTACACTCATCCCGGCTTTCACATATTTTTTCTCCACCGATAAACATTTTTAGCACACCTTCAAAAATACCACTTGCTACTGTATGATCGCTATCTTTAAATTTTATCGATAAGAAAAGAGCTTATCAAAATTCCGAATGCTTCGTAAAAAACAAAATTAATGCGCAATGCAGCTTTTGGTTTGTTATGAGGCAGTGTGAAAAAATAAAAAATATTGAATCGATAGATAAAATCGGCGGCTGTCATTGAACATCGCTTCTACAAAAAAAAAATTCTCGTGTTGAGAACAATCTTATAGACAGAGCATTTACAATATGAATTTCGTTACAGTTTCTAATAACAGGTCGGTCTAAAAAAGTTGAGATCGGATAAGACCGGATATCAAAACATATCATAGTTTTTTACACGATTCTAATTAATTCAATGATAATCATTCTGAACCATGTCGTAAACTACGCTAAACTCCATTATTGACCTAATTTTTATTGGATGATTGGCGAAATATGACAGAAAGTCCAAAAAATACCTATACCAAAACTACTGTTACTCTGACACGTTCCATGTGTGAACATTTTTGCTCACAATATCTAGGAACCACAAGGGTCAATAGATATGGACTCTATTTGACACCAAAAGAGATACTCAGGGAGTGAGCATAAGCCAATCAAGAATTAAAAAAGAGAAACGGAATAGGAAAAGAAAAAGCAAAATGGAAGGAAAAATAAATCAAAAGAAAGAAGGAAATATAAACAAATGATAAAATCGCTGTTGATAATAATGAACATAATAACGACAAATGTTTATAATGATAGTGAAAATGAGGGCTCTACAGTTGCAAGCAAGGTTACACTTACAGCTACGGTTAGCTACTATGATTTATGTTTACGGGTGCGATTAGCGGTACGACATTGATTATAACGGAGTTGATTTCAGATGCTGCTAAGGCTATAATTATCTTTTGGGTAACGATAACGGTGACTTATACGGCTATAGCGAAGTTGCTGCTTACTCACTATATCCCTCCGCTTCTGATTCTATCTCTTATCCCTATCCTGTATTTGTTGTTGTAACCAAACCCCGAAGGTTTTGGGGAGTGTTATTGATTGTCCTTTGCCGGATGCAAATCCGGTACGTTGCGGTAACAAGCACCATTAAAGTACTACCGACCATCTCGGAAACTATTTAGTATGACCACATGATACCTTCTAGGTCATCACGCCATTCCCACCCCCTAGAGCCACGAGGAACAACCCCGTGAATTAATTTAGTATTTTAGTCGCCTCTTTTATGCCTCCTAACCCGCCCCCTTCCTTGCCTTCTACCACTACTTCATGCTCCTTTCCTTCTCCTTTCCTTCTCCTATCTATTCCCGCCCTCCCGCGCCCTTTACCACTCTCTATACCTCCCCTTCCCAGTTCCTTTCGAATTGTAACCTCGATAGATAAATCCAAAACATGCTACTTACCAACCCTTAAGGCAAATCGTATAAGTTTAGGAGTGGCCGCGAATGGTTCCGAAAATAAGTGATATTAAATATTTGGTTTTGTATGCTACCCACCCATATCTTAGGCTCGTTTTACCATCACAAATAAAACTTTATGGAGCAAAGCAAAAGCCTAAGGCCAACAGTCGCTTACAATGAAGCAGCGCCTTCTTCTTGCAGCGATATGATATGCACGTTGAACCATCTATACAATCCAACCTCCTTCTTCCATGATAAACTTGGAGTCGCCAAAGCCCCGCCTGCTAACTAGGGGCATGGTACATTTATACTTTTAACAGGATTCGCCTCGAGTTGATAATTGGGCTGGAGAAGCTATAAATTGCGCTGGCAACCCTTTGAATCAAAGCCTCCTTTCGCTGTTATGTTTATGGCAAGAGCGTAGTGATGGTGACCTTCATTTTCGAGTCATATATGTACATGTATAAAAGTTTGAACATCATACTTCTTGAGGACTCGGTAGTTACACCTTTCTTTCTAGTAAAAACAAACTCTTTGGGTTGAAAGCTCTTCACCACTGACAAAAATATAGTAGTAAATAAATAATTATTCCAAAGTAGCACCACTTTTTATTCGTGAAGTTATGGAATGCTCTATCTCATCAATAGAGTGTGGAAATCAATGCGGAATACTACAAAGGGAAGGTTTACAGAGCCATTTACATACTAATGTGGAGAGAAGTAATGTGAAATAATATTTCTGTTTTAGCACGATCATGCACTAGGAACAACTTTGAGTGCAAAATATAAGTCGAAGATACTGTAAATACCTTAGAGCTGTTAAACTCCATCAAGTGTTTTTTAAAAGAATTTGCATCGGACCGCATATTCGTCAGTAGTGTACATACCACACAGTAAAAACGAAATAAATGATTGAAAATGAAATAATCATAAAAACTGCAATTAAGAAATACTCGCCAAAACATGCGCTTATCAGAAAAGAAAAAGAGTACACAGCAACAAAAACGCGGAGGCGAAATAAAAAACATAACAATAATAAATCACGGTTTCTACAACGAAACTTACAAAGAAACAGATTTCAGATATACCGTAAACATGAACTCCAACAAGAGAAAACAGAACACAATACGAACATTTTATTAAGAAAAAAACTGGAATGCAATAAAGCAGAGAATAAAAGCAGAAATGTAATTAAAAAAACAAATGAAAGAATTCGAACTTAAGTAAAAAGGTATGTCGTATGACTCAGTGAAAATAAACTTGAAGAAGAAATCTGTAATGTGGAATGTCAAAGTACGTAGCAGCTTTGCTCCAACACACAAAAGGGAGAGCTCTTATGCGCAACTTGCCTACGGTCAGAACAGAGGCCTTTATATGATGATGCGGTGGCTCGCTATAGCCTATTGGCGCTTCAGCTTCCGCGCATGCGCAAACATTCAACCTTGCTTGTCTGCAGTACCTCTAATAAAATCCAATAAGAATAACAAGCGTTCAAAAAATAGAAAAACATTTACGGACAATATAGCAATCAATGGCATGAGTTCGAGTAGCTGAACTGACGTTAACAAATAAGCCAATGAAACTGAGTTACATCTCATGTACTGTTGAAAAGAGTACAACAAAATCTTTGAAATCTTAGCGGCAGTAGCATTTGCTTTAGGCTGAAAAATTATAAAAACAATTCTTCAACTGCTTTCAACTTCAACTTACACAATTGTCCAATTGTTCATTTATCAAATTGAACAAAAGAACCCAATTACAGAGTTATGCACGAGTTACAAATAAGTAATATAACAACAACAAAAGCAATAAGAAACCAACTAAGCTGTAGAAAAAACATTGAAAAATCACAATGTCTGTATATGTATGTACATACATTGCAAGTGACTTTGAGATCATCTGCTGTCTGTCTAGATCTAGCAGGCTAGCGAATGCAATCGCGCGCATAAGCACATTTACCGACCAGAAGACGAGAAGCTAAAAACCTTCACAGTCAGTTAGAACTAGGATGTTGTGGTCAGCTGGTATGCCCAGTCTGTCATTTTGACGTTCAGTCAAGTTGAATTGCCATCCAAATCGTGGCAGACTATCTGCGGCAGCTGCGTGCAAACTCTAAAGTTTTTTCTTCTCTGTTTTTTTTTTCGCTTTTCGAGTGAATCATGGAAGCTGGAACCGCGCAGAGACTTTGACGTCTGGAGTCGTGATTAAAAATGAGCGCGCCATTAAGCTGCACAAATAAACAGATTTGTAGTATCAAGAAATGCATTATGCTACAGATATTTGCGCTGTAATAAAGTTGGACTTGTAAAAGTCGTAAATGATGCTGTGGTAAATCCTGTAAGAAAAATTCTAAGTAAGTCAGGTCACTCCGGATTGACTGGTAGCTGGTCTGTGATTCAATTCTTAGATTGTAAAACCCGCCGTATCTTGATGGGTGGAAGATTCACGATATGAACGCTCGGCAGTAAAAATAGGACTTAAATTAGGAATGAATAAAAGCGAGACCGTAAAGTGACACAAGTATAGTTTTTTCCATAACACGAAGGCAGCAGATCATTCAATTAAATGTAGAACTACTTCGGGACAGTGTTTCGTGGACATGTGTTAAGCGATGACTTCAAAAACACTTCGAGATTTAAAGCAACATCTAGATTCTTTTTAGAATCATTTCGAGACTATTTAGGGGCCCATTCGTAACAGCTTTATGATTGCTTCCTGATTAGTTTAGGTACCACTTCGTGTCGACTTCATTATCATTTCGAAACCATTTCGGGACAGTTGCGGGATCACTTGGGGACTATTTCCTGACTGTTTCGGATCCAATTTGGAATTTTTTCTGGATTGTTTTGGGAATAATTTCGAAACTATTTTGTGGGAATATCTCCGAATAATTTCAAGTTTATTTTAGATATCAGTTCGTGCAAAACTTTAGAACTATTTCGAGAACAATTTAATGATCACTTCTGGATTTTTTTTAGGTACCGCTTCGGTGCAACTTCAGAATCATTACGGGACAATGTCGTCACACTTACAGGGTAATTTCAGGATTACTTTGGGTTTATTCTCAGATTTGTTTCGCAACCAATTTGAAACAATTTCAGGATTATTTTAGATATCATTTCGGGAAAACTTCAGAATCATTTCGAAACTGTTTACGGACAATTATGGGGCATTTACAGGATCACTACTGGATTATTTTGCTGAATCAGTTTCATAAATACTTCGGGATTATGTTATGTATCACTTCGGCACAACTGTAGAATCACTTCCATATTATTTCGAGACCATTTTGAAACCAGTTTGGAACAATTTCAGCATTATTTTAGGTATCATTTCGGGCAAACTTCAGGAGACTCTTTCGGAACAATTTTGGGACAGTTTTAGCGCCATTTTGGGTTTGATCAGGGACAATTTTGGACTCCTTTCGAGACCAATTTGGAACAATTTCAGAATTACTTCGCAGTGTATTATTGAGTCACTTCATGCTTAATGATCAGCTTTTGCCAGGTCTAAGTTAGATGAGGGTCAGAAGGCCTGCACGCGAACTTCCCACCCTTCCACTCGGAAATATTTTTATCCGTTGAATGCTCTCGGTGAAAGATCTTAAGTAGGAATGAGAGATCCACCTTTCTTACTTTCGTCAAGCTATCGAAAATCAAAGCGACCAGTTATATTAGCCGCCTTGTCTGAAATCCAAGAATGGACTGCTCTTGCCTCCATTCGGACAGCTCTTACAGAGGGAACTCCTTGGTATACCTCGTACAAATATGCAGAAAATATACCTTTAGAAGGAAGGTCGTACCTTTCATTCCTTCCGTCCTTATAAAACTAAGATCTAAGACACTGCTCAGCTTTGGACATAAAAGTACCTAATGGTCCACTAAAAAAAGGTCATGAAGTTCTCTGCCAGAAGCAGATCATACTTTAAGTAAACCTGTCGTATTGTCATATTGTTCACGATCTTAGACAGCTCCCAAAAGAAGGTGGATCATGTCTTCAGTAAGGGTTTTTTACTCAAACCAAAGCATTTTGAAGTCTAAGTAAAATTCAGTATTGGTCCATTGAACAAAGCGGCGTATCAATTTTGAGGGTGCTTACATGCGACATGCCATCTTCAGGCCAATTGTCTTCTAAATTTATTTCGTTTTTTCACCATAAAGCTTACAAAATTTTTCTCAAACCTATGCTTCGCTTTCTCGCCTTTTGTCTGTGTTTCTTTAACATTCTCCGCATCTTTACTACCATCTTAATAAATATCAGCCTCATCGGCAAACATTTTGTTCAAACTTTACTTTGAAACTTTGTTGCTGCGTTTCATTTTTATTAGTTTGTCCTTTTTTCTTTGCTGGCTTGCCTACCTAAATGTCGAGACTTTATTGCTGTTGTCTTTATGGTTGTTTACTTGTGGTTTTTATAAGCCGCTTTTGTGACGTAAATTATTGCCAAGTCGCCCAACAACAGCGCTTAAGAACGCAACTCACGATTATGGCTTTATATGTAAACTTATTGGGCGTAGAGAAAGATGGGCCTTAAGCGCAGCGCTGCGAAAAAGATCGCGACTTAGAAAGTTATGTGCTGAAGTTATATGTAAATATGTCATTACGAATGCGGAAAGCTTATAAAAATTATCTTTGAATTAATTATTCATCGTGACACCCACTTAAATTTTAACGAATAACCTTTCACAAAAATAGGCTGGCTGTGGACTTGATTTGGAGCATTATGCAAAGACTTCTCTCAAGCAGCCGGGCGGACGTTGTGTACTTCAGGGACATATACGAATTTCTTAGCTAATTATAAAAACGGCATATTAATATTCAAGCATGTAGAGCGGGGACTCGTTTAAAGATATCCTATTCAAGAAATGTTGGATTAATAATGGAAAGTAATCTGGTGTGTCGCGTTAAGGTTATAGCTACTCCTCAAGACGGTCTGGTGTTGGAAAGGCACCTTTAAAGTAATGAATCTGCTTAGATTAGGAGGAGGAGGCAGTTTTTGATAACGGCTCGCATGCGAAAAAGTTCACTAAGGCAGATGTAGCCAGGGTCACGTCTACCTGGTTGGTAAATACAAAAGGCGCAAGCTCCGGCAATACTGCACGATTATGTCTTCACAGAGGGCAAAGAAAGACAAGGTTAATGCTCCCTACTCTATGTTTTCTCTTTAGATGAACGCTCCGTAGGTTGACCCATCTACCATCGAATACCATTACAAGCCTCCTATAAGATCCCCTTTTTCTGATGAAGATGGCGGAGTGTTCGGACTCTTTACCGCGAGAGAACAGAAGATACCTGAATCGTTCCTGTCTGCATAAGGGTGTAGGCTGATATTACCGCCCTACAGGAAAGGCGAAGGACGGAGAAAAATAAGAGAAACGTTAGGCCTTGGGACATGCATACACTACAGTGGTCATAAAGGGAAACTCAAGTCTTCGGCGTCATAGTGCCGGGATTTTCGTGGGGAAAAAACCTAGCCGCCAAGTACTGTCATTCAAGGCTGTGAACGAGCGCCTTGTAGCGGTCCACATCAAGGCAATTTTTTTGCACCAATAAACGATGCGGCCGAATTGATTAAGGTCTTCTTTGATTAGAAACAAAAAAGACGTACGATGCCTACCTACGCCTTGAAATCAAAGTCTTGATTGGAGACTTTAACGCCCAAGATCCCTTTGTCTCCTCCTGCAGTGGAAAAACTTAGCCTTCACGATTTAACATCTCCCAACGTGTTAAAGTTTATTGACTTACCCTGGCGTGCGAAATATGTTTCATCTGTAGTACCAGATTTGAACACAAACTGATACACCAAGCTTCTTGGCTATCCCCTAATGGAATAATATGAAAAAAAAATCGATCAGCGCCCTCTACTCTTACATTGTGGCAGCCAAGATACCCACACGTCTCTGTACAGCGGATAAATTGCACTTAGAGACCAAAGGAAAGTTTGCCGTCGAGAAGCTCCTCATGAAACTACAGCTGATGATTACACCGCTCGGCTCTCAATGAAATCAACCATCGACCTGATGATGTAACCGGTCATTGAGAGTATTCTTCCGTACAGCCAATCCACATAAAATAAACTAACCAGATAAGAAAACTCGTCTTGATTCGGAAAATACGACGCTGCCTATAGACTCACGGTGCGTACGGGCGCAGAAACGCGTAGGGAAGGGAGCGTCATTGTGACGCGAATTGGAAACAAAGATGTGAGGTCGAACGGCATGATTGAGATCTTCCTGTGTTAAAAATTAATTGTAGACTGCCAAAAAGTTTTCAAATTGAGCGCCGAGGCATATACCAATAACATTTCCAAGTTTACTGGGTTTTTGGCAAAGCTGTTTAGTAATACTATGTTCAATGAACGCTTGAAGGAAAAACATAGTTGGAAAATCTTTCAGAACAAGAGAGGGGACGTATACATAAATAAATAATGAAGCTAAAGCTATACATAATAAACAGATGATTCATAGTTCTTTCATTCGTGCGACTGCAACATCCAAGAAGGGAATTAAAATTATCTGTACCAATCTTTTCTTCCAACATTTCTCCATCATTTACATAGTCGTGCCGAGCCGATAATCTTGTGCAATGAATGTCAATTCTTTTGGCTTTTCTTAAGTGCCTTAAAATCGTTCGTCATCCTTTCAAGATGCAAGTTCTATTTTTACTTTTTGTTGAGCTTGAGGTTGAAGCTGAAGTAGAAAATGTTGCACATGCACTTCTGACTCATTGCGTTAATATTTAGACGTTCAATTTTCGAGATTTCTTCTTTCATTTTTATTTGGGCTTGTATGCGCGAGTACTTTATTGATCCTCGCACATCTCATTTGATATGCGAGAAAACGTGAGCGCGAGTGTGGCTCAATCGTACTTTCATCTTTCTCCAACTGTGCTTTACTTCTTAACTCGCTGAGACAATAACGTTCATTTAGTTGAGCACGTTCACTCGAAACGCTTACTAACATCACCGGTAAGCGAGTGTACAAAGCGTGCTAGTAGTTTAAGTTTTTAATGTGTGAAGCTTAAAAGCCTCCACTCTTAAGCTCGGCTTACCTTTACTTATGTGCGTCACTTCAGTTCGTTATCGCATCAAGTACAAAGTGGAATTATTTTTGTAAAGCGGATTTTAGCGATACGTGCAAGAAATTTACCGCGCCATCAGTTTTGTTTACACAGACCCTGGAGAATGACAAGTGACTAAGTGCTAAATGTATGTACTTCATAAGAACGCAACTCAATCAAAAGTGAATGATTTGCACACAAAATTATGAAATTATTGTGAATGATATGAAGAATAGGCATGTGTGTATTATTTTTTGTAAAAGAAGTTTTTTTTTTTGAGTTGGTGATAAGCGATGATTAAGAGAATCATTTAACGGATGATTAATAATTTATAATTTATTTACATCTTAAAATGATGGGAAAACAAAAAAAAAAACACAAAGAGGAATAAGAAGAAATAAAAAAATAAACAAGCAGATACTGAAAAAACAAAATTAAAAACATGAGAAATTGAATAAATAAATAAGAAACTGAATTAAATTAACAAAATTAAAAAAAAAAACAAAAAAAAAAAAAACTCAAAATAAGAAATATAATGAAAAACTAAGAACAAGAAACAAATAAAAACCAAAAGTATATGTAGTGAAAAGTTAAGTATGAGGAGGAAAAACTTACAAAAAACAAAAAAGAACAAAAAATTATTCAAAGAAAATATGAAATAAATTAAAAAAAAAAAGTTAACTGTAAAAAATAAGAACAGAAAAGAAACAAGAGAACATCAAATTAAATATAAAACATAAAATAAAATACAAAAATATAATATACACTAAAATTTTAAAAACAAGTAAAATAAAAATTATATATAGGAAAATATTGAAGAAAATACAATAAAATAGTATCAATAAAATTTAAAAAAATAAAATAAAAATTATAAAAAAATATCAAATCAACAATAAAATATGAAAATAATGCACAAACTAAAAACAAATACAAAAAAAAAAAATAAAACAATAAAAAAATAAGAAAGTAAAAAAAATTAAAAAAGAATAAAAATAATAATAAAATAAGCTATGGACAACTGTAAAAAAATGAAAATAGAAAAAAAAATAATAATAATAACAAAAAAATCACAATCAAATAGCATATAAAAAATTGAAAAATTACCGAATAAACATAACGTATAAAAAATATTAACATAAAGTGAAAAATATTCAAAAAATAGGAAATATAAGAAATATAAAATAATATAAATAATAGAAATAGATAAAAAATATAAAAACATAGAAAAAAATAAATAAAAACAAAAAAATTTAAAATAATAAAAAGAAATAAAAAAAAACTTACATTAAATAAAATAAAATATGATATACTTTGTTTTCGGCGACGGTATTAAATGTTTTTAATTTTATTGAGCTTAAGGTCAGTTATTAATTAAAATAAAATAAATTTGCAGTTAACTGCAAAAACAATTAAAACAAAACTTAAATCGGAAATTAAAATAAACCAATTGACAAAGTACATTGTAAAAAAAAAAAATATAAAAAATTTTATTATAATTAAATAAAAAAAAGCCAGGCAAAATACAAAATAAATTATGAATAGAAAAAATTAAAACAAAATAGCAAAAAAAAAAAACTTTTATAAACTAATAAAACATCTTTGTATATTACCTTAAAACTAAATAAAATAATAATAAATTATTTAAAAAAAGTATTAAATTAAATTAATTTGGATTACTTAGATAAGCTATACTGACCTCCAGCAAGACCGAAGTCTAGGCCTTTGGGGAAACTCGATCTCTAGCATTACATTAGTATCAGAAAACCTGCCAACAAAGAAGGTTGAATGGAGGTTATTAAGGAACTCAATAAACTAGGCGAAAGACAGAAGAAATCGAAGCGCAAAACAACAAGATGGTAGGCATCAGGTTGATGTGTCAAGGTGCCCCACGTTTGTACAAAAAGTGGTGCGCCAATACTAGTTCGCCCCCTATCTCTTTTATATGCTTTCAACTGGCGAATTTAACACATCGATGTCCTAGGCGGTGAAAAAAGTTCTCGTTTTCTATAGTTCCGAACTAGATACATATTTCCACTTTAGAGCTAGTTGGTTTATTAACAGTAATTCGTTGGTTTCGAACTAGTGTTAAAGTTTACATTTTAGCTCTAGTTCTTTTCGTGGTATTAAGTATTTCATTGGTCCGAAACGGAGAGAAATTCTACATGTTGCTTCTAGTACGATTTTATCTATCCCTTTTTTCGATAGTTTCGAACCAGTGAGAATACAAATGGGAAAGGCTTCGAAGTCTAGGGAAAGAAGGCATACTCATGGTCGAAGATCGTTAAAGAGCTAGTACCAGTTTTTCTTTTGTTTTTTATTTTTTTGTAGATAGTTTTTTTTATCAAATATGTGTATATTAAATATTAAATATAAAAACCCAAACTGTCGATTTTAGAACTAGAAAACATCTAGTTACTATCGTGTTAGTACCTTTTTTAGTACTTTAGGTCTAGTTCTGAACTAGAAATTGGTATCACAGGTGACTGACTTCTCTTCGGGGCGCTTATGCCACGCCTACAGCACCTCAAATCCACGATAATGACTTGGAGAGGTGTACTGACGAAACAATGAAATTACCACGGTTGCTTTATTCCATACTTAAAGATACATACATATGTAGAGGGGAAAACTGATTGCAAATGGTGACAAAGATCTTCCCCGCACGGTGTGCTAGTACAGCTCGCTATGCATACCAGAAAGATGAAGGTAGCTTGTTCTCTTTCTAGTGTTGGTACTCCCATAGCATTGCTTTTTGCCTTTCTGTTCCCATACTAGCAAAGCCTGGTAAGAACAGTGTCATCGCTAAATTTGTATCCTACGGCGATATAAGAATTTAATTTTATTTACTTTAAGATATTGAAATTTTAAGTCCATGACGCCCCACTTTAAGTACCGTTATCTTCAGTTAATTCGTACATATGTAAATTTAATTTTGCAAAAACAAATTTTTGTATTGTAAACATGCACGCAAAATAACAATAACAACAATGAGCATACCATTTTACTTTGTGAAATTAAACAAAATATCATAGATAACAAAAATAAATAAAAACAACAAATTTAAGAAAATAAAATAAACACTACAACAAGTAAATAAAAATGTGGCTACCAAAGGGGCAAAAGCGATGAAATCAAGGTACGGCGAGATAGGATTTATTATTTAGGTGGGCGGTGTCGTATGAGTGAGGCTACGCCAAAATCATGACTGCAATGAATAAGCTCGCGCCTCATACCGTTATTGTCGCTACAATGTCGCGATCACGTAGGAAATACCCCAAAAGTAAAAGGAAAGGAAAACAAAGAAAAAAAGAAAACAGATATTTTTGAAAACGTTTACCTGAATGCGAATATTTATAAAGTATAAGATCGCATTACACATACATATGAGTATGTTTGTAATTATAAAAAGAATTTGTCACAAGGCTAAAAATCGCTATTAAAAAGTAAAGCAATTTACAAACGATGATGCTCCATGCACCAGAAATAGATCATTTAAATGCGATAAAAAATATGAAAATATTTGTGAATACATAAATAAAAGTGGGTCACGTTTCGTATAATGCGTTCGACAGAAATTTAGAATAATTTTCAAAATATGTTACATAGATGTTCATAAAACGCCGCAAATATGGTGAAAAGTCAAAAGAGATATCGGAGAATCGATAATACCGTGTATGCAACTTTATAGTTTCAAACATTTCAGTATCCCATAAAATTGAAAACCTGCTACATTAATTCTTAAAACGCCAGATTACCATATTCTAGATTGTTTTGTTTAAAACTATTATTATTATTGTTATTATTATTTCGATCTATTGTGCTTGACCTTTCCGCCTATTACTGTCTGTGAAGGCTTTCAATGTATTAAGTATCTCTTTCGGTTTTTTACGCCATATCACGAAGGGACTAAGAGTCACGCCACCTAGATGGATAATCTCTGTCCTGCCAGAACGACGCATTCGCAGAAAATGTGAACCGGCGTTTTATCCTTCAGCTCACAAAAGCGACAGATTTTTGTATCGCATGGATGTAAATTACTTAGGTGGTATTGTTGACTACAGTGCCCCGTATAATACTCAGTGAGAGTTCGTAGGCCATCTCTGATTAGGTCAGTAAGTTTGGCTCTTGTTGCTGCGAGCATAAACAATTTGATCTGTCTTTGTCCTGGACATTCTATCCAGTGTTGTCTGCACTGCTTTGTTTCTCAGTTACTTATGGTTTCCCCAGCCTTGGTGAGTCCACAGAAAGGCTCTGTACCATAGAATGCTGCTCTAGCATCCTGCTTGGCTAGGTAGTCTGTCTCTTCATTATCTTCATGCGCGGTAACTCATTCACACAAAACCTTGTTTTTGGCTCCCAGATCGTTTAGCACTCCAATGCATTCATCCACTAGCTCAGAAGTTATTGTGTAAGACTGCAGGTCGCTTAAGGCCGCCTGACATAATGAAGATACTATCCGCATATGGGCCTCTTCCTAGACATTCTTCACCGCAAACTTCTTATGCGTGGATTTCTGCCTAAAAAATAGTGGAACAGCATCCCATTTGTATCGATTCCTTGAAATTCGCTCCATAGATGCCAGCTCCCGTTTTTCCGTCATCAAAGTTTGCTCCATCTGTGAACCAGACATCTAAATCAGAGTCATTATATGTATTCTCTGTTTCGCAAAGAGTTTTGTCTACAATAAACACCTCGAAATACCGTGAGCATAGCGGGATTTCCTATGAAATTTTCTTACTGCAGCAAATGTTGCCTCTTTCTCTATAAGAATAGAAATGCGAGGTATTCCCACTTAGGCTCTAAGGAGGGAACGCTCTCATAGCACCGGTTATGCCAATACAACCTACTCGATGCAGTTTGGTTAATTTTGTTATTGTTGTTTTTTGCGTGGTCCTTGACTACCAAGCATAGGTGACTATTGGCTTCACAACAGTATAAAATGTCCAGTATACCATTTTGAGAGATAGCTCTCATATTTTCCCTTTGCGTTTTATTTTCTGGAAAAAATGTTGCGCTATTAAGTTCTATCTTTTGAGTAAGGTCAGCTATCGCACTGAAAAATGGCTGAATTTGTAGGTAATTATGGCCCTTTTCTCATTCAAAGGAAAATATTTTGTGAAAGGAACACACAAACGTACAAGACAGCAGAGAAGATCGAACAGAGTTACACTCTTTTCAGAAAAGAAAACGCCATTAGAAATCATTTAAAAAATATCTTGTATTAGAACTCAATTCGCAAACACCCTATAATTCTGAGATAAGGTACTACTCAGTTAAATTCTGAGATAGCTGCTCTAAAATTCTCAGATAAATAGAAATAGAGAAATACCTTTTCCTATCGTTAATTTCATTGGAACGTTCAAGTCAGAAAGCGGATGATAAAAATTACTACAGAATTTCGGCGGCAGCTATTATAAAGAAGAAAAATTTTAAATTTTAATTTTTGTGAGCAAAAACGAAAATATACAACAAAGTATCCACAAATTATACAGCAGCGAATACGAAAATAGCAGTGACAAATTTTGGCTACTAAATTCTTCTTAGCTTTTATTTTCTATAGGTTAATACAAAACTTCTACAAATTTTGTAACTAAAACTATGCTAAAAATTTTCAAAAACGTTGTTCAAAAAATTCGAAAATTTGAAAAAATCTTAAGAAAATTTCCATCTTTTTATTCAGAGTTTTCTGAGTTTTATTGAGTGTGCAGCTTTGTAGCCCAATAAATTCTAGTCCAGCAAAGCAAAAGTTATAGGTCTCTCAAAATTGGCATTGATTTTTGACAATTTTTTTTTCCGAAGGGTGTTCGGCATAAAACAACCAGCTCCGTCTCGGCAATTTGTAGGAAAAATGGGAAGAGAAGCTCGGCCTAAAATCTCTTCGGAGGTTATCGCGCCATACATTTTTTTTATAATATATTGTACAGATGTACACATGTATATAAAACTGTGTGCATAGATATATGTGTAAGTACGTGTCTATATGAGTATTTCGCTAAATATATTAGCATGAATATTTTAAATGAAATTAGATGCGCAGTCAATTTGAAACAGCTGCATGCCAAAGTACTACGGGTCTGGCGAGTTGATTTATTGGCCAAAAGTCAAATTTTGTAACTAAAACTATGCTAAAAATTCTCAAAAACGTTGTTCGAAAAATTCGAAAATTTTAAAAAATCTTAAGAAAATTTCCATCTTTTTATTCAGAGTTTTCTGAGTTTTATTGAGTGTGCAGCTTTGTAGCCCAATCAATTCTAGTCCAGCAAAGCAAAAGTTATAGGTCTCTCAAAATTGGCATTGATTTTTGAAATTTTTTTTCCGAAGGGTGTTTTAGATTTTCCTCCATACGAAGTGTGAACAACTTTTTTGCATATGGAAGAAAATCTGAAACATTCTCAATCAATGCAAAGCTTGAGAGACTTATAACTTGCACTTGCTGTTTTTGAAAACCGCTAAAATGAAATATATGCACTCTCGAATTTATAAGGAAAGAATTTGCGTTTAAGCTATAAAACTTAAATTTTTGTTAGTAATTTAGTGATAATTTTTTTTAATTTTATGTATGAGTAGTCGAAACGAAAACATTCCATCTGACTAACCATGGATAAGTTTGATCAAGCCATTGTGTTTTTTTTTTTTCTATCTTGTCTCATGGGAATGGAAAATTCCATGGTATGGCCAAACAGAATTTATATATATAATTTTTCGAAATGGTTTTAAGGATTTCGCCGGTATCGAAAGGCCGCGCCTGTAAAAATATTAGAGAAGTTTCTTTATAACTACATAATATGCGAGAAATCTACTCGTACAATCCATATGCTTTGAGGGCATTTATCAACATCAAAAATAGCCAAAAATAAAACTGTTGTTTTGAATTTCAAAAATCTTAACGTTATTTGGGCATTTAAAAAACACTTAAAATTAAAAAAACAACAAAAAATTGGCTGAGGTATTTTCAAAAAAGAAAAAAGATGATGTACGTGAAAAAAATTACGAAAAAAAGGTTATTTTCGGACATTACCCATCAAAACTATTTCCCTGCGCTACGTCAAAAACATTTATTCTACATAGCATTTTTTTTATGCATATGTTTTACTTAGCGATTTCATTTAAATTTAATTCGTTTTTCAAATGTATATTTTTTGCGACAAAATTTTTTTTGATATATAATGGGGCATTTTTTTTCATAAATATACCATTTTTTTTTGTCACCGAAACGAAATATTTTTAAATTTCGACAATGCGAATTCAGTACCAGGTGTTGTTATCCCAAGAGGTTATTGCTTCTTTATTATTTTTCATACATCGCCTTTTAATTTAATATGTCAGTTAACCGAAATCAATGAAAATTTTCTTTTGGCTTGTCATTCTTCTGCACGGGGAATTTGTTGAATTCGCTATGCCACCACCTGGTCATGGTTTTTCATGGCATTTTTTTTATTTAATTTATTTTTATGATTTTTTTGTAATTACCGAAATAACTATTTTTTTTTTTTGTATTTTCTATTGGATTTTATTTGATACTTAACAAATACATTGTTTTTTGATATTTTTATAGCAAACGAAAAGAAATTCTGCTCATTGTTCGATAAAATTTTGTTGATATATGTTTTGCTGCCAGAAAATATAGTTAAACATCCGAACTTTTTCATTTTTTCCTTTGAAATATAACCACCGTGTTCCTTAATACAGCAACGAAGTTGTATATTTAATTACTGAAAGGGATTCTTTTTCCGTTTATTCTTTTTCAAAATACAAATAAATTTTTTTTTAAATAACGCAAGTAAATTTCTAAAACTTTTCTAAAAGCATAAAGAATTTAGAAATTACTTAAAGATAGTCTGCATATCAGAGGAACATTTTTTATAACGAAAAATCCCAATTTTAATTTTAGTCCGCTTTATCATTTTTATACATTTCAATTTCATATTCGATAGAGGAAATATCCTATACCTTTTTCATGTCCTTTTTTTTATTTTGTTCACTGAACCAGCTTTCCTGGCCCATAGTACAACGTAGATGCCTTATACTAATCTATTCTACTATTTGACTACAAAACATATTTACGTCGACCAAAATATAGATTATAATAAAAGCCAGGACGCGGTGTTGGCCACGAAAATTCTAAAGCAAAAAAGATGACCACCAAGCAATTATCACCAAAATGAATCTAGGGTAACCCTGGAATGTGTTTGTATGACATGGGTTTCAAATGGAAGGTATTAAAGAGTATTTTAAAGGGGAGTGCGGCATAGTTCTATAGGTGGACGCAATTTCAGGATATCGCCATAAAGGTGGACCGGGGTGACTCTGGACTTTGTTTGTACGAAATGGGTATCAAATTAAAGGTATTAATGATGGTTTTAAAAGGGAGTGGTGGTAGTTGTATATGTGAAGACGTTTTCGAGATATCGACCAAAATGTGGACCAGGGTGACCCAGAACAATTTCTGTCTGGTACCGCTAATTTATTTAAATATGTAATACCACGAACAGTATTCCTGCCAAGATTCCAAGGGTTTTTGATTTCGCCCTGCAGAAATTTTCATTTTCTTCTACTTAATATGGTAGGAGTCACACCCATTTTACAAAGTTTTTTTCAAAGTTATATTTTGCGTCAATAAACCAATCCAATTACCATGTTTAATCTCTTTTTTCATGTTTGGTACAGAATTATGGCATTTTTATCATTTTTCGTAATTTTCGATATCGCAAAAGTGGGCGCGATCATAGTCGGATTTCGGCCATTTTGTATACCAATACAAAGTGAGTTCAGATAAGTACGTGAACTAAGTTTAGCAAAGATATATCGATTTTTGCTCAAGTTATCGTGTTAACGGCCGAGCGGAAGGACAGACGGTTGACTGTGTATAAAAACTGGGCGTGGCTTCAACCGATTTCGTTCATTTTCACAGAAAACAATTATCGTCATAGAGTCTATGCACCTACCAAATTTCACAAGGATTGGTAAATTTTGTTCGACTTATGGCCTTAAAAGTATTCTAGACGAATTAAATGAAAAAGGGCGAAGCCACGCCCATTTTGAAATTTTCTTTTATTTTTGTATTTTGTTGCACCATATCATTACTGGAGTTGAATGTTGACAAAATTTACTTATATACTGTAAAGATTTTAAATTTTTTGTTAAAATTTGACTTAAAAAAAAATTTTTTTTAAAGTGGGCGTGTTCGTTATACGATTTTGCTAATTTTTATTTAGCACACATATAGTAATAGGAGTAACGTGCGTGCCAAATTTTATCATCATATCTTCAACGACTGGCAAATTACAGTTTGCAAAACTTTTAAATTACCTTCTTTTAAAAGTGGGCGGTGCCACGCCCATTGTCCAAATATTTACTAATTTTATATGCTGCGTCATAAGGTCAACGCACCTACCAAGTTTCATCGCTTTATCCCTCTTTGGTAATGAATTATCGCACTTTTTCGGTTTTTCGAAATTTTCGATATCGAAAAAGTGGGCGTGGTTGTAGTCCGATTTCGTTCATTTTAAATAGCAATCTGAGATGAGCGCCCAGGAACCTACGTACCAAATTTCATCAAGATACCTCAGAATTTACTCAAGTTATCGTGTTTACAGACGGATGGACGGACATGGCTAAATTAATTTCTTTTCTCACCCAGATCATTTTGATATATAGAAGTCTATATCTATCTCGATTAGTTTATGCCGTTACGGATTACTGTTATGCGAACAAAGTTAATATACTCTGTGAGCTCTGCTCAGCTGAGTATAAAAATAAATACATAACAAACAAAACTGATTTCCCACTAGATTCTTAGCGCTCGGCATTAGTTTTTAGGCAGCCAAGTGTAGCGCTGATTATTTGTTGTTGTTTCTGTCGGTATCATGCACTTGCCAACTTCTGTTCCGGCTATTGAAAAGCCAACAACAAAACATTTTGTGAATAAAAATAAATAACATTTTTTTGCTTTTAGTACAAATTATTCATTGACACAAAATAAATAAAAACAAACAATAAGGCACATATGTATGTACATACATACATATGTAAATATCGATACACGTTTCAGCAATATGAGTATGTGGCGTGTGGAGCAAGCGCAAGAGATGTGGAGGTGCTCCACGCAAACGGAGGGATCTTGTTTAGTTGAGAGCAATGACGGTTTTACTCAGTAGAGTAGTTCACTGCAAAAAGTACTGATAACCATACAAAGTTGAGCAGAATATGGTGAGAGCGCCAAGCATTCACCAATATTTCACGCTGTATTCTTTTCCTCTGATGGGGGCCAATTTTGTCTCGCATGCTCCATACAACTGTAAATGAGTATCATACTTGACTAGTCTTTCGAGCGAGCCCTCTGCGGAAGCCGGGTAGCAGCAAGCTGTGCGCAGTTGCTGGCGAGATTTCAGTTAACGCTGATATTTCGAGTTATAACGACCGTAGAACGCGACGGCAGAACGCAGTTCAAACGAGACAAAATAAAATAAAAAATTAATTAAATGCTGCAACAACAAATTGACTGCTAAAAGTGATCTCAAATAAGAAGATACAAAATGTACCTAATGGTTATTAATATAAAAATTAAAAAGAGTGTACATATTTAAAACAAAAAAAAATTAAATTTTTTTCTTAAATTACGCAAAATAAAATCAAAGTAAATAAAAATATTTTGTATATAAAAAAAAATTTTAAAAAATGTTTAATTCAAGAAATGAAAATTTGATAAAGAAAACAAAAACAACACCAAATTTAATGTTTCTTATTTGAAACATGATACAAAAAATGGAGGTAGTTCCATTTAGTGTGACGTTAGCCACTTGACTTTTGCGGGGACAATGACAATTTCACCAAAAACAAGCTACCAAATTGAAAAATGTTACGAATTTTTCTAATTTTGATGGATTTCATATTATCGAATACGACTAAATTACTTTCAGCTATTTTAAATAAAAAAGAAAAAAAATGAGTCCCATGCCTTGGAAACATTTTAATACGAAATATCAGCCTAGAAAAGAACGTTTTTAATAAGTTTTTCGAGCTCTCGAAATTTGTTTTAGTGGAAAAAACATGGATCGAAGTATGCAAAGCATGGGAATATAGCCTTCTTAAGTGTCCGTACGTTTGCTCAGAACGTTTTGACAAAACATACACGTTTGTCAATTGCTTGCTCAAAAGAGGTCCTTATAAACCGACACCGCAATTTTTTGATAAATTGTCTACTGGTCCACATTTTTTATTTTTTTATTTATTGTATAATTCAAGCGTTGCGATTTAGGAGGGAATTGTCAAACCATTTTTTAGGGAGAACATTACCCTGTAGCTCTGCAGGTTAGCCACTAGTTTTGCCCGTTGTACCAGGGGTTACCCTGGGCCAGCCCCGCCTATACACATTCTGTGCCCTTTTAGAATTGACATAGATGTGCACACTTTGGATGTACACTTTTTCTTAACATGGCTTAAGAAATATCCACTGTAGGGCCATGCTAGAACAACAGGATTTTTGGTGTATTTTTTTTCTGTCTAGCGGTCAAGCTGCCGTAAAGATATGAGTCATTAACCAATATATAAGTCGTTATCCACTATTCTTCTATAAAATGGCATGTTTTACTGTTTTCTCAATCGATATATATGCACATAAATACGTCAAAAATTTTTGAGTGGAACTACCTTCTTTTTTGTATTATGATTTGAAATGCTAGAAAAATATGTAAATATTCAAAACAAACATTTTTCGAAATTTGCTAAAAAAAACAAACTATAAAACTAACAAGTAAGGAAGTCTAAGTTCGGGTGAAACCGAACATTGCATACTCAGCTGTACACTTGAAATGCTGTTGTTGATTGTTTTGCGTGCTTAATATTGTTACAAGGCTGTGCAATAATACATATACATATGGTTCTATTCTGAACTAATTTTTCTTCGAGTTATGGCTCCCGAAACATAGAAAATAGCTTAGTCATAAAAGGGGCGGTGCCACGCCTTTTTTAAATATGAAGTTTTTCCTATTTATTGTTATAAATCCACTTGGGAAATGAAATACCATTGATATAAAGCTCTTTTTTGCAAAGATATAGCTTATTTTATTCGTTCACGACTATTTTAAAAATCTTTTATATAAAAGTGGGCGTGGTCCTTAACCGATTTCGTAAATTGTTCTTCAAAGCATTCCTTATAGTAAAGGCAACCTTTCTGCCGAATTTTGTTACGATAGATTTAACGAGTTTTGATTTATGATTAATAATATTTGTAAAATTGATTTTATCACAAGTGGGCGGTGCTCCGCCCATTTTAAAAAAATATTTTCAAATTTTTATCAAGAGTCTCAATATCAGTCCACACGTCAAATTTCCACATTCTAGGTGATTTATTTACTAAATAATCAGATTTTTTGTGTTTTCCAAAATGTTATATATGTTTATAAAAAGTGGGCGTAGTTATCATCCCATTTCGCTCATTTTCAATACCAATCTATTCTGGCTCTAGATAAGATCGTGTATAAAATTTGGTGAAGATATCTCAATATTTACTCAAGTTATCGTGCTAACGGACAGACGGACGGACGGACGGACATGGCTATAGAAGTCTATATCTATCTCGATTCCTTTATACCTGTACAACCAACCGTTATCCAATCAAAGTTATGATACCCTGTGTACAAGTACAGCTGGGTATAAAAAAAGTATATAAATATAGTTTGATGCTAAAAAATTTTAATTAAAAATAAAATTAAAGAAAAAAAGTTTCAAAATTTGCTAAAAATTACACTAATGTGAAAACAAAATATAAAACTAACTCAGCTGAGAGCTTTGGGGACAAAATAAGGGAAAATCATGTAGGAAAATGAACCTAGGGAAACCCTGGAATGTGTTTGTATGACATGTGTATCAAATGAAAGGTGTTAATGAGTATTTTAAAAGGGCGTGGGCCTTAGTTCTATAGGTGGACGCCTTTTCGAGATATCGCCATAAAGGTGGACCAGGGGTGACTCTAGAATTTGTTTGTACGATATGGGTATCAAATGAAAGGTGTTAATGAGTATTTTTAAAGGGAGTGGGCCTTAATTTAGGTGGACGCCTTTTCGAAATATCGCCATAAAGGTGGACCAGGGGTGACTCTAGAATGTGTTTACACGATATGGGTATCAAATTAAAGGTATTAATGAGGGGTTTAAAAGGGAGTGGCTCTTAGTTGTATATGTGAAGGCGTTTTCGAGATATCGCCATAAAGGTGGACCAGGGGTGCCTCTAGAATGCGTTTGTACAATATTGGTATCAAATAAAAGGTGTTAATGAGTATTTTAAAAGGGGGTGGGCCTTAGTTCTATAGGTGGGCGCCTTTTCGAAATATCGCCATAAAGGTGGACCAGGGGTGACTCTAGAATGTGTTTGCACGATATGGGTACCAAATTAAAGGTATTAATGAGGGGTTTAAAAGGGAGTGGCTCTTAGTTGTATATGTGAAGGCGTTTTCGAGATATCGCCATAAAGGTGGACTAGGGTGACTCTAGAATGCGTTTGTACAATATGGGTATCAAATGAAAGGTGTTAATGAGTATTTTAAAAGGGGGTGGGCCTTAGTTCTATAGGTGGACGCCTTTTCGAAATATCGCCATAAAGGTGGACCAGGGGTGACTTTAGAATGTGTTTGCACGATATGGGTATCAAATGAAAGGTGTTAATGAGTATTTTTATAGGGAGTGGGCCTTAGTTCTATAGGTGGACGCCTTTTCGAAATATCGCCATAAAGGTGGACCAGGGGTGACTCTAGAATGTGTTTGCACGATATGGGTATCAAATTAAAGGTATTAATGAGGGGTTTAAAAGGGAGTGGCTCTTAGTTGTATATGTGAAGGCGTTTTCGAGATATCGCCATAAAGGTGGACCAGGGGTGACTCTAGAATGCGTTTGTACATTATGGGTATCAAATGATGTATTTTAAAAGGGGTGGGCTTTAGTTCTATAGGTGGATGCCTTTTCGAGATATCGCCATAAAGGTGGACCAGGGGTGACCCTAGAACTTGTTTGTACGATATGGGTATCAAATGAAAGGTGTTAATGAGTATTTTTATAGGGAGTGGGCCTTAGATCTATAGGTGGACGCCTTTTCGAAATATCGCCATAAAGGTGGACCAGGGGTGACTCTAGAATGTGTTTGCACGATATGGGTATCAAATTAAAGGTATTAATGAGGGGTTTAAAAGGGAGTGGCTCTTAGTTGTATATGTGAAGGCGTTTTCGAGATATCGCCATAAAGGTGGACCAGGGGTGACTCTAGAATGCGTTTGTACATTATGGGTATCAAATGATGTATTTTAAAAGGGGTGGGCTTTAGTTCTATAGGTGGATGCCTTTTCGAGATATCGCCATAAAGGTGGACCAGGGGTGACCCTAGAACTTGTTTGTACGATATGGGTATCAAATGAAAGGTGTTAATGAGTATTTTTATAGGGAGTGGGCCTTAGTTCTATAGGTGGACGCCTTTTCGAAATATCGCCATAAAGGTGGACCAGGGGTGACTCTAGAATGTGTTTGCACGATATGGGTATCAAATTAAAGGTATTAATGAGGGGTTTAAAAGGGAGTGGCTCTTAGTTGTATATGTGAAGGCGTTTTCGAGATATCGCCATAAAGGTGGACCAGGGGTGACTCTAGAATGCGTTTGTACAATATGGGTATCAAATAAAAGGTGTTAATGAGTATTTTAAAAGGGGGTGGGCCTTAGTTCTATAGGTGGGCGCCTTTTCGAAATATCGCCATAAAGGTGGACCAGGGGTGACTCTAGAATGTGTTTGCACGATATGGGTATCAACTTAAAGGTATTAATGAGGGGTTTAAAAGGGAGTGGCTCTTAGTTATATATGTGAAGGCATTTTCGAGATATCGCCATAAAGGTGGACTAGGGGTGACTCTAGAATGCGTTTGTACAATATGGGTATCAAATGAAAGGTGTTAATGAGTATTTTAAAAGGGGGTGGGCCTTAGTTCTATAGGTGGACGCCTTTTCGAAATATCGCCATAAAGGTGGACCAGGGGTAACTCTAGAATGTGTTTGCACGATATGGGTATCAAATTAAAGGTATTAATGAGGGGTTTAAAAGGTTGTGGCTCTTTGTTGTATATGTGAAGGCGTCTTCGAGATATCGCCATAAAGGTGGACTAGGGGTGACTCTAGAATGCGTTTGTACAATATGGGTATCAAATGAAAGGTGTTAATGAGTATTTTAAAAGGGGGTGGGCCTTAGTTCTATAGGTGGACGCCTTTTCGAAATATCGCCATAAAGGTGGACCAGGGGTGACTCTAGAATGTGTTTGCACGATATGGGTATCAAATTAAAGGTATTAATGAGGGGTTTTAAAGGGAGTGTCTCTTAGTTGTATATGTGAAGGCGTTTTCGAGATATCGCCATAAAGGTGGACCAGGGGTGACTCTAGAATGCGCTTGTACAATATGGGTATCAAATGATAGGTGTTAAAGAGTATTTTAAAAGGGGTGGGCCTTAGTTCTATAGGTGGATGCCTTTTCGAGATATCGCCATAAAGGTGGACCAGGGGTGACCCTAGAACTTGTTTGTACGATATGGGTATCAAATGAAAGGTGTTAATGAGTATTTTTATAGGGAGTGGGCCTTAGTTCTATAGGTGGACGCCTTTTCGAAATATCGCCATAAAGGTGGACCAGGGGTGACTAGAATGTGTTTGCACGATATGGGTATCAAATTAAAGGTATTAATGAGAGTTTTAAAAGGGGGTGGTGGTAGTTGTATATGTGAAGGCTTTTTCCAGATATCGACCAAAATGTGGACCAGGGTGACCCAGAACATCATCTGTTGGATACAGCTAATTTATTTATATACATATGTAATACCTGCCAAGATTTCAAGGGTTTTTTATTTCGCCATGCAAAAGTTTTTCATTTTCTTCTACTTAATATGGTAGGTGTCACAACCATTTGACAAAGTTTTTTCTAAAGTTTTATTTCGCGTCAATAAACCAATCCAATTACCTTGCCATGTTTCATCCCTTTTTTCGTATTTGGTATAGAATTATGCCATTTTTTTCATTTTTCGTAATTTTCGATATCGAAAAAGTGGGCGTGGTCATAGTCGGATTTCGTTCATTTTTTATACCAAGATAAAGTGAGTTCAGATAAGTATGTAAACTCAGTTCAGTAAAGATATGTCGATTTTTGCTCAAGTTATCGTGTTAACGGCCATGCGGAAGAACAGACGCACGACTGTGTATAAAAGCTGGGCGTCAACCGATTTCGCCCATTTTCACAGAAAACAGTTAGCGTCATAAAATCTATGCCCCTACCAAATTTCAAAAGGATTGGTAAATTTTTGTTCGACTTATGGCATTAAAATTATTCGAGACAAATTAAATGAAAAAGGGCGGAGCCACGCCCATTTTGAAATTTTCTTTTATTTTTGTATTTTATTGCACCATATCATTACTGGAGTTGAATGTTGACATAATTTACTTACATATATACTGTAAAGATATTACATTTTTTGTTAAAATTTGACTTAAAAAAATTTTTTTTTTTAAAGTCGGCGATTTTGCTAATTTTTATTAATCGTACATATAGTAATAGGAGTAACGTTCCTGCCAAATTTCATCATGATATCTTCAACGACTGCCAAATTACAGCTTGCAAAAATTTTAAATTACCTTCTTTTAAAAGTGGGCGGTGGCACGCCCATTGTCCAAAATTTTACTTATTTTCTATTCTGAGTCATAAGTTCAACCCACCTACGATGTTTCATCGCTTTATCTGTCTTTGGTAATGAATTATCGCACTTTTTCGGTTTTCGAAATTTTCGATATCGAAAAAGTGGGCGTGGTTATAGTCCGATATCGTTCATTTTAAATAGCGATCTGAGATGAGTGCTCAGGAACATACATACCAAATTTCATCAAGATACCTCAAAATTTACTCAAGTTATCGTGTTAACGGGCGGACGGACAGACGGACGGACATGGCTCAATCAAATTTTTTTTCGATCCTAATGATTTTGATATATGGAAGTCTATATCTATCTCGATTCCTTTATACCTGTACAACCAACCGTTATCCAATCAAAGTTATAATACCCTGTGTACAAGTACAGCTGGGAATAAAAAAATTATAAAAAAATTATTTGATGCTAAAAAATTTTAATTAAAATTAAAATTAAAGCAAAAAATTTGCTAAAAATTACACTAATATGAAAACAAAATATAAAACTAAAAAAGTATATACAAATATTTTGATGCTAAAAAATTGTCATTAAAGTTAAAATTATCTACAGAATCAATAAAGTTTAAACAAATTCAAACTAACGTAACAACTTAAATAAATATTACCGGCAGTTTAAATTTTTTTTTTATTTTTCATATTTTTATTTGTGTTTCCCGCACAATTATGCACAAAATTTGGTGCATTCTGCAATTTTGTTGCATATTATAAAGAAAAAAAAAATTTAAGGTGTGACTGCACGAGTTTATGAATTTGGAACTTTTCGCTTTTGCAATTGGATACAAAATGCGTGGGCTGACACCTGAAGATGCGGCTGCTGGCAAATTAATATGCAAATTGCATACGCTTCAAAGAACTTTTTACTTGATTTACGATTTGAAATATTTTTACACATAAGCATACATATCTACATTTTGCCGGTACAAACCGCAATATATTTTTACAAATTCCATTGTAAGAACGCAAAATATTTAGTTTAATTAGTGAACTCGTAGACACAGGACATAGGCGCTCGCCACGTGCGAAATTTTTCAAAAAGTGGAGAAAAATTTTAATTAATAAAAAAGTTTGAAGAATTTTACTAGCACTAAAACTTAAAGTTAAATTTATAAATTTACTCCAAATACATAAAAGAAGATATAAAAAAAGTTCATAAAGTTTTGTGAAAGCTGTGGCTGCAAGTTATAGCAACCAAGATTAAATTGAGTTTTTGACATCATTGTGTTTCCTTACTTATATCTATGATCACATACACTTTGATGGATTTTTCTGAAAAACTTAAGATTTTATTAGCCAAACACCAAAAAGATTATGTCGAGTTTCAGTCAATATGTTTCAACTTCCAAAACTTCTTTGGAAAATTTCAAAACTCATTTTGGCAGTTATTCCTTATTACAACAGAAAATATATTTAAAATAAGAGAAGTCCAACTATCAAAGCTCCATGAACTTTATTATTTAACAAATTTAGAGCTCTTATAAAAAAAACAAAAATTTAAAAAGTTGGTAAAAAACATAAAAATATATACATTAGACTAGGTCGATTTATTAACCAATATCGCGTGGCGGCCACCGTGGTGTGATGATAGCGTGCTCCGCCTACCACACCGAATGCTCTGGGTTCACACCCCGGGCAAAGCAACATCAAAACTCTAGAAATAAGGTTTTGCAATTAGAAGAAAATTTTTCTAAGCGGGGTCGCCCCTCCGCAGTGTTTGGCAAGCACTCCGAGTGTATTTCTGCCATGAAAAGCTCTCAGTGAAAACTCATCTGCCTCGCAGGTGCCATTCGGAGTCGGCATAAAACAAGTAGGTCGCGTCCGGCCAATTTGTAGGAAAAATAAAAAAGGAGCACTACGCAAATTGGAAGAAAAGCTCTGCCTAAAAGCTCTTCGGAGGTTATTGCGCCTTACATTTATTTATTTTATTTTTATCGCTCATCGATTTTGCGATAGGATTTGGGCTCAGGAAAAAAAGTAATTTTTTCTTATTTTTTTCGACTTTGATTTTTAATGTTTTTTCATGATCTACTAAAAAAATTTCCGACCCAAAAATGTTCGCTAAAAACGTTGGCGATAGCAGTTTGTGAAAAAACAAAAATATTTTTTTGGGTATGCGTAGTGGAACTCTTTTTTCCTGAGCTCAAATCCTATCGAAAAATCGATGGCGCGATATCGGTTAACTTTCGTCCATACAAATCGACCCGGGTTAATATACATACATGCACAAATATACACGATTGAATATTGTATTTGGAAGTAAAGGTCTTCCGTATCAAATCTCCGTGAAGTTTGAGGTGTAAATATTCAGTACTTCCTTCCTTCCCCTTTTTTCTGTTCCTTTCCTTTCCTTTCCGTTCCTCTCCTTTCATTTCCCTTCTTTTCATTTCCTTTGCTTTCCTTTCATTTCCTTTCTTTTCCTTTTTATTTTCTTTTCTTCCCTTTCTTTTCTTCTTCTTTTCTTTCTCTTCTTTTCTTTTCTTTTATTTTCTTATCCTTTCTTTTCTTTTCTTTTCTTTTCTTCTCTTTTCTTTGATGATTAAAAACTGAGTAATTGTGTTTTTTTAAGATATAATTGCTGATGTTTTTTTTCGAATTGACTAACTTAATAATATCGTAGGAATAGCGGACTAAAAAAAATCATTTTAAAAAGAAAAAACTAATAAAAAACTGCAAACATAAAAATAAATAACAAAACTAATAACTAATCCCATAAAAAAATTAAAACTCGATAATAATAAAAAGCCACTGATAAAAATAAATTTCTGATTGATGATATTATTTAAAAAAAAAAATCTAATAAAGCGAAAGATTTTATTTCATAAATAAAAAAAGATGAAATAATCGAAAGCAAATACTTAATAAGAATTAACCTAAAATAAATGATATATTTTTTACAGTGCTGATATAGTGAAAACATGCCTTCTTAATATATAAAAAAGTCAATAGCAAATAAAAACTGAGACTGCAATAACCCATTTTGTGATACAAAAAGATAAACTTTGAGATAAGGAACTTACTGTGAAAAAATCATAAAACCTGCTTAAAACAGATACTCACCACAAATGCAAAATTTCACCACAGAACACAACAAAATGTGTGCAGATTACCTCGCATACCTTGAGACCTTCTGGTTTTATTTTCCCTACATCCTTCTCACATATGTCTTTGTCACACTCATACCAAAATCGTTTTGTCGCATCAAATCCGTCGCCGACGCCGACTACGAAGCCAATCGAAAAAAATACCATCGCTGCTATGCGCCAGACAGCTGCTGCCATACAATGGGACAAGCAATGCCTAAACCCAAAGCACGTAAAGCTGTAACACGCGTATACCCTAAACGTCACAGCACAGCGGCATGCAGCACCGAAGCGGATACACCGTCCATCATACAAATCAAACGTCAAGTAGAACCTGCATCCATACAAACTAATACACACGTGAATCAAATAGCAAAAATGTTCGAAAATGTGCCCACTGTTACAGTGTCACCAGTGTTGTTGGGCAAAAAAATTAATCGTGTCACACCAACAATACAATGTCAGGAGGACGATACGACGAAAAGAGCGACTGAGTCCACGCCAACTAAGTCCACTGTGTTGAATGCATCACGTCTTTCACAGCTACTCTCATCGGAAGAACTAGAGAACTCATTAAATTTGCTGCAACAACAAGCAAACGAGAATGAATGCGGTGAACCCAGTTGGATGCGTGACGCATCACCACCACAACGTTCACGAATGCGTCGACAAGCGCCCAATGCACTGAATTATGGTGCTGGCACATCGACCACACCATCAACCGTCTCGCCAGCTGCCAGCTCATCACCACTTTCCGACTCACCACCAGTACCATCTTCGCCTGTGCTCTTTCGGCCACAGTTAAATATCAAATCAAGTTTAGAGGATATTTTTGCCGCAATTGCACGCAGTGCCGAACAAAGTGATAATTTCATATATGCCGGCTGCAAAACACTCTCACCTGTCACCTCTATCGATGATATACTTTCGCAGCGTCGCCTTTCACGAACACTCTCTGCATATTCGATCAGTGATTTGTTGAATGAGGAAAGTGCGGCAATGAATGAGGCACGTGTCGAAAATTTCTTAACTGTGCTGAATAAGACTTGAGAGCGACGCTAAATGTCTACAATACACAAAATGAGAGCTTAGCTCATACCGGAGTTACAACCGACTATTTGGGGCTGTGAAATATTTTTTAGTGCGAAAGTAGTGAGTGTGTCTCTGATGAATGTATTCATTTGATGTATTCAAAGATGTTAAAAATTTGACAGCTGGCGTTCAAAAGTCACAAATGAAATGTCAAAGTGCCATGAAATAACAAAAATGCCTCGCCAACAACAACTATTTTACATCCGTCACTCAGCAGCCAGTGCACTATGGTTACTTCTCTGGCGCACAGCTGTGAACGCAGCTGTTTCCTACAATGAGTCACACGAGTCACAATGTACGTCAGTCACAACGCATGTCACAAAGTTTGCGCAACTGTTCAAATATTAATTTGTTTTTATTTAATATTTTCTCGAACGTGTTAATGACGTTTTGTTGTTTTGCGCAATAAAACGCGTGTTAATTTTTCTTCTGACAAAAGAGCAGGGAAGTCCATGCGAAAACTGTGAATATTCAATTAATTGTTATGACTATTATTGTGTAACTCCTTGTAAGAGCATAATTTGTAACTTTAAATAAGTTGTTTATGAAGTGTAAAGCTAGCAAGTACTAGAAGATAAATCCGTATGCGCGTTAGGGTGTGCCTAAAAAATTAAAGTTTTTAAACTATATTTTCTAAATATTAGAAAAAATATAATTTTTCAAAGTGATGATTTGTAATCACTTAAAGGCATAAAATCATTAAGTAAAGTTTATTTCATTCTGGAAAATATCACAGCGACTGAAAGATCACAGTAGATTGCAGATTGCCAACCATGAAAGAAAGAAATTGAATTGACGTTTACCAATAAACACAGTCACAGAGACAATCAGTGATTTTGCACTACGGTTGCGACTTTTAGAAGAAAATGGGAACGACATATAGCAGTGGGTAGCAGGATAAGCCACGTATTTATTGATTCATATTTCCGCAGCTAAATTATTATACTGCCACGAGAAGCACTGCGACTGAAAGACCGCAGCATATCATAGCGACAGCTGTGAAAAAATTGACCTAACTACTTGACGGTTTCTGAGTCTTGTTCGGAATCACGCTTATCAATTCGCGAAACCCACCGAATAGATCACGCTTCGAAAAACTTTCTTCTAATTGAAACAACTTGTTTGAAAATGTTTGATGTTGCTTTACCCGGAACTTAATCCTAGCATCTTCGACGTGTTAACGCGTAGCACTCTACCACAATTAGCCGCCATAATATAAACCACTGATTCTGTGATTTGTGCCTGTATGTGGATTACGATTGTGACATAAATCACAGATTCATTGATTCATGGTTCGCCCGCTAATTTCTGCTATGACGAGAGCTGTGATTATGTCTGTGATTGCAATTAGTGATAAACGTGATTTTGAATTGCGATTAAGATCACATAGCTCCGCCATCACTGTGCAGTCATATGCGCGGATAAAACTCGCTGCGACTGAGAAGTCACAGTTAAAAACCGCGCTATTTCTCTAAAACCACTTTATATGCCAACTCTAGAAATGTATCCGCGAAGAATAGAAAAATTGTACACTTCTAGCTACACACGTTCTGTCGCTTAGTCGAACAGAAAAATAGCAGCGGGAATTTTTATCAAATTTCGTCAATTAAACTCTTCACTTTTTATTCTCAGCTTTTTTTTGGAAAAAATGAATTTCGTAACTGAAAAAATCAAAATTAATCTCAAAAACCTTTTCGAGCAATTTCGAAAAATCGAGAAAATTACGAAAATTTCGGATTTTGAGTTCGGTGTTCTCCGCATTTTTTTGAGTATGCTGTTTTGTAGCCCAATCAATTTTAATCTGACAAAGTACACGTTATAGGTATTTTAAGATTCGCCTTGATTTTTTAAAGTTTTTTTTCGCAAGGCTGTTTTAGATTTTCTTCCATACATAGTGCGAAAATTTCTTTCTTTATATGGACGAAATCTGAAACACCCTTCGGAAAAAATTGTCAAAAATCAATGCGAAGTTAAGAGACTAAAATTTATTGAGCTACAAAACTGCATATTAAAAAAACTTTCGAGCACTCTAAATAAAAAGATCGAAATTTTCGTAAAATTTTCTCGAATTTTGGAAAAAATGTTTTTGACACTGGTTGCATAGTTTCAGTTACTAATTCATAAACATTTTTTCTTAAACTATTGAAATAAAAAAAAATAAAAAACGAATATAATTGACATAATTGTTGAAAACTTTCACTGCTATTTTTCTGTTTGCTGTTGCAAGTCATTGGTATCTAGAAATTTTATTTCAAATGTATGGCTTAATTTCGCCGGCTATGCTATTTTTAAAAATTATTTTGAAAATTGTAGATTAAAAAAATTATTTTTCCAAACACCCTAATGTACATACACACCCTAAGTAATAATCGCAACTATACACAGATCATGCTTACAAAATCAAACAGGTTTAAATACTATTAAATAATATTAATCCATTAAGTAAATAAGAGGAAGTCAATCCTTAATTCATCTAAAGATTCATATAACTGAACTAATCAAATGCGTCAATATGATTATTTGCATAATTAATGCCACGATTAAATAATTTTATTTGGCGCAATCACGTTTAACTTAAATTTAAGTATGTATTTATTCAAAGAGTACTTATTTTTATAAACAATGTGAAAATATCTAAAAAAAAAATGAAATGTATTAGTAATGTATTTTAAAATCATTTTGAGCTAAGCAAACTTCATAAATAAAATTATCATTAGTTTTAAATTATTTAGTGATGCGAATTTTATTTAACCGAAACTCTTTTGCCAGTATCTCACGAACGACTAATTTATATAACTTAACGATTGTACGTACTACACATTTATGTAATGTATTTTTATAGTAAAAAGTATTAACGATTTATAAAATTTCAATAAAAATTTTCAATGATTTCAATTAAATTAAATTTTTATTCACTTTTGGATGATTGTTTGTGCGGATCAAGTAATTTAATTGATAGGAATAATATAAAGAAAATACTGGTATGTATCATTAAAAATTATCTAGTATCATTTAGTCCATGACTTGAGCTTTAAATTTGAAGCCTCACGCTTTCGATAAAATAAAGTCTCTTGCGATAATTTTAACTCACTGAAGGCTTTTCAACAAAGCTGAAATTTTATTGCAACCACAAAGTACAACAAATATTGCAAACACATTAGCTTTTGTTCATATCTGATTGTATTTTTTAAGATTGTAAAACTCTGAGTATTTGATTGCAATCACGTTTTGCATACAATCGTTGATTGTAAAGTCGTTTGTATGTATTTGATTGCAGTCACTTTTTTGCTACAATCATTTATTGTAAAAAAATTGTTATCAGATTAATTGCAAACGAAGTGCTTACAATCAGGTTGATTGTTGATTGTAATTATTCAATCACAAACAAGCAATCAAATCTGATGGCAATATTTCATTGTAATGTGATTGTAAATTGTAAATTTAACAATCGCAAAAAAGCAATCAACTTTCATCACAATAAAATAAGCAGGACAATCGTTGATTGCAATTCAAAATTTACAACAATTTACAACTGCTATGCACGTTGTTTCCTTATTGGTAATCAGTGTTAAAAATAGAGTAGGTGCAACTGGTTGATCAATAAGCACCTCATATTCACTGGATGTATCTACATAATCAAATGCATTTTTAATGAAACGAAAAAAATGCATTTAAGTTAAAGAATTTATGCTCTAAATCACCCATGAAATGATTCTAGGACCCACAACAACATCGAAATGGTTTTCGGTAGAATAACAGAAAATTAGCACAGTATTCTTTGAATTGTATGGGCTTCGTCATGGTGCACACTCGAAAGCCATGGCTACAAGAATCAATCCACATTCCATCACCGCTGGCGGGTCATTTGCTTGGTTGCATTGCTGTCAGTAAAAGATTCGAGAGAACGAATTTCGGCACATAAGCAAGTTGGCTTAAGGATGCTTGGCCATAAATACATCCAACTGCTTGGCATATACCACAAGTTTTCTATGGCCGAACTTTTTTGCTGCTTCGCACATCTGATAACTGTGCCTACCCTAATAGGCGGTGCTATCGCTTGACGATATATATAATTTTTAATTGCATGGGTCTGCACAAGGCAGTGTCCAATAAAATGCGCTTCCACAGCAGTGGTGATAATCGTTATGCCTCTGTTTACTCATTTCATGGTTTCACATAGTCTCCATTTCGAAGTACTCTTACTGTAACTTAGGGCTTCATTCTGTATTGCGAACAATTCGCCTCTAAATTATTTCCTCTAGCAATGGTATTCTTTATCTTTTTCGTTCGGCCTTTACGTTTATTTCTTTGTGTCAAACAGGAAGGCGAAATCAATAGTCAAATGATATGTTACCATCGTTTAACATAGTGCAAATACACTAGCGATTCGTATCTGAGGCGAAACGAACGTTCGTTTCGTAATAGAAAATGAGGCCCTTAGCAGCCGACAGCAGGTCATATTCCTAGTATTCCGGTTCTAACTCACGCAGTTTCTTTCAGGCTGAGGTCTATGCCACAAAGAGAACAGCCAGACTGCTCCAGGGCAGTACGGTCTCAGAAATTGATTTAACGATCTTAGTCGACACCCAGGCCGCCTGAAGAATCCAACGTGGTAAAGTCAGGCAATTCAATTCTTCCATTGCTGGGTCCCTGGGCACAGCGAAACGGAATAAAGATGCAGATGAGCTGGCCAGAAAAGGACATAAACGATGCGGACAGCTCCGTGTGACCACCGCAGGCTCATCTCCTGAGGAAAATCGATGCATATAGGATTTGGACGACAGACTTGCTGTGTATCAATTGGCATGATTGCGAAGTGCTTTTGGTCATGTTTGGACAGGAATGGAACTAGCTCCTCTCTCAAGCTAAATAAATAATCAGCAAGGGTACTTACGGGAGTCATCACTCTTGAACGCTCTCTTGAACCGATGACCCGACGGTAGCGCATACCAATAAGCTCCCTCTGCAAAAGCTGTCAAGGTAAGGAGGAAATGGAGTCGATTCATCACTTTCTCTACCGATGTCCAGGTTAAGCATAATTTATTGAGCAAACCGATCTTGCTAAAATGCATTTTCTATGTGGGTATTCAAATAATTTTATAAGCCGCATATTCGTGATAAATACGTTTGAACGTTCCATAAGCACAGTTATGAGGAGATATATCTTGTGTTACTTATTTGTAGGCAGTCTGTGCAAAAGCCAATGAACTTTAACTTCAACTTGTTGCATTCCGCCTTCCCGCTGTGGCGCTGTTTCATATTAGGCGGACTATAAATGTGCATAAAGACGCATATTCCCCACACACTCATATATTTTATATGAATGCAATCATATCATATAGACATAATCACATATCATTGAGCAAATAAAAGCGTAGATAGGCAAACACAAATAATAACTGACAAAACTACGATTGCAACCAATTCATAAGCAACAAATAGCAGCAAAATGAATTGATGTTAAAGAATAAATAGGTATAAAAACTTTAAAAGAAAACAAAGTTGTATACATACATACATACATTTCTGTATGCGGGTGGACCAATAAAAGTTTCCTTACGTTGACCATAGAAAAAAATTCGTCAGAACTAAGCACTAGTGCGGTTCATCATGCAGGTTATAAAACTAATGCTTTTCAATTAAGTGACGCTCGCTCAGGGACGAGAGAGAAACAAATAATTTCGGGCTATTTGAAAAGAGATGCGTCGGTTTCTTATCGGTAGCAACCGATACCGACTTATTATCGACAGAGAAATCAGTGTCCAGTTATCGGTATGTTATGAGCTGTCTTGATTCGGTGATATCATTGGCATGAAAATGGTAGTACTCCGATAACAAATCGATAACTTTCTTAAAACAACTCGATGACTTTTGGAAACACCCCGATAAAAACAAGTAACGTTCCGATAACAAATCAATAAGTTTTTATTTACATACCGATTACTTTTCGATAAATAGTCGATAGCAAATTGAGAACTTCACGATAACATGCCTATACAAATTCTTAGCAATTCGATAACAAATCGATAGTTTTTTCATAGCATATCAATCACAATTGTTAACTCGTCTATAAAAGCACGATAATTCATCGATATCACTTCGATAACAAATCGATAATTTTTTGATAAAAACTCGGATAACTTTTTGAAACATTCCGATAACAAATAGGTAACGTTCCGATAACTAATCGATAACATATCAATATGTTTTGGATTACATATTGATAACTATTCGATAAATAGTCGATAGTATATCGAGAACTTCACGATAACACGCCGATACAAATTGGTAACAATACGATAACAAATCGATTGTCTTTTCATAACATAGCAATCAAATTTGCTAACTCGTCGATAATAGTACGATAATTCATCGATAACACTTTCCTTTTCTGAAAATTGTTTCTATTTGTCAGTTGGCTCAACACATCGTCTCTAAAACACAAATTATCTTCCTTAACAGAAGTACAAAATAAGGCCAATGTATATCTAAACAGTCGAACTTTTGTTAGCCCTCTTTTATAAAAAAAAAATTTTTTTTATATCATGAAGCCATAATCAACCAGTCAAATAACGTCAATCAGCTATGGCATGCCAAGCCATCCAGGCAGTCAGTTATTTTGTTAATTTGCCAACAAGACGTACCGTCCCATTCATCCATTCAAAATTGCATACACATACAATCTAAATACAAGCTCTAAGGTTGCGAGGGGCGGACTACTCCGACATTGCAGTTGTGGCATGTTGTCAATTAATTCAACCCAATTTACGTATTTACTTAATGCCAACAACTTAAATTTAGAGTTGAATTACAGAATGATAAAAAAGAGATTGTAGCTTATTATGCTTGTGATATGTGGTTGAATGGCTGTTGCATTTCTGTAAGTATAATGTATCATTGGGTATGTACCATATACTGTATATCTGTGCTATAAAAACTTAAGATGTAGCTGTGAGCGTAAAATAGAGAAATTTCAGGTCAGAAATATGGAATAATGGAATATCGCCCCATATGGCTGTGGGTAGCTGCAGCAGTTCATCAGATAACTCAATCGTCAGAGCAAGATTTAATTAAGTGTGTTGACTGATGACCGATTCTAACTCGGGCGTCGGACCATCTAACCACATTTTTATGGCTTTTCGATTCTATTAACGCTGACTATTGCAGCTTACTGGAATTCACAGAACACCTAAATTTTTTTCGCCACGTTTATTATTCATCGGCCTTTCGACATCTTTATGTTGGTGTTGAAAGTCCTCGGACAAAAGGGAGTAAGTTTTCTAACCAAGTTTGTTGACTTACCGCTATTCATGCCATGCTTCTGGAGAAGAACAATGGCCCTCCCATATTTTTGATCAACTTACTCTATAACGATACCTGATGAGAACGCTTCTCTGTTATCGATAGCACTCTCCAAAACATTCTGGGAGTATCGTTATCGCTACAAGGAGTAGAAGAAGCTTTCTCTGTCAAGTGCCGAATTTAGGCCGGTCTGTTAGTCTGCAATCTTATCTAGCATCGAAATAGCTAAATAACTTCTTAGAGGTTACCAAAGGCGGTTCTTGTATTTCTTGTAGTTTGGCAAGTGGGTGGTTGTCGGTCGGTATGAAGGCATCACCCGCACCAATTTTATGAAAAAATAATTCTCACATATTTGTAAAGCCGTGGCCAAAGTTTCACGTTGATATCTCTACTGGAATTATTTTTGACCACAAACTCCATATAAGACACCAGTGTGCGGTGGTGAGGAAGTACCTATATTGGATTATAATACCAACTCATTGAAATTGATTTTTGAGATATTTCACATATATATGTATATTCCCAATAAAATTCTTATCCAATATTCGGCTGCAACATTTTGCTTATTAAAATGTTCGTAGGCAGTGTAATATAAACAAAAAAAAAAAAAAAATTGTCTACACCTACGAGTACGAAAATAGCAGCAAAAAAATTTGCATGTTTTATTAGTTTATTGTTTTTCGCTAATTTCATAAATAAAACTATAATGAATTTTATAGGGACTACTATCCCAGCCAGCATTTTTTTGGAAATTTTAATCAAAAAATATCTAAATATCATACTCCAAGATGATTAAAAACGTTCAAATTTAAAAGCATTTTCTGTTCGAAAATTAACGTATCGTCGGAAGAAAAATGTACCATAAATGTGATTATTCTTGAATAATCATTATGATTCCTATTTCGAAACGCTTTTTATTCATATTTGATATCATTGTAAAATTGAGCTTTAATAGTTTTAGAGTAATATTTGACTGCTTTTCACAGTCATTTTCTGATCATACTCCTGCATATATTTCAATCGTTTTGGTTGAGATTTTTGAATCATTTTTGAATGCCATTGTAATGCATTTATTCTTCATATCTCATTCAAAATAGGATACTACATAATAATTTTATTTCATCAGGGGAAGAAAGCATGCGAAAGTGAGCTATTCGAACCACATCTAACTCGCAAACAAACTTGACAGATATACACCAGCGACTACAACATCCAACATCAGCATTATCGTCTGCATCTTAAAATACGGATACGATACGGGATGTTGAAGCCGTATCCAGGTATGTCAAGATAGTTTCACTTACCTGGGGTTCAAATAGCTCACAACCTATGTATTGTCCAATTATTATGTATTTTCTGGGAAGCTGAAGGGGAGAAATGGTTGGGGAAATCTTCGTTCACGAGCAGCATTACATTATTTTTGTCTTGAAGAATATCTTTTGCATAAATAATACAATTTTTATATATTTTTTCTTAGCTTCATGATTGAAAAAATATGTGTATGTGAAAAAAATAAAATTTTTAATGAAAAGTAAAATTTCAACAAGTATAAAATTCATTATTCAGTCAACAAATATATTCATAAAATATCCAGAAAGCTGAATGAAAAATGATTATAAATTTTTGATCACCTATAGTAAACACATTTGATCACCTATATGATTCCAAAATGTGATTGAAAAACTACCCACACAGCATTTAGATGATAAATTTTTGAACTTTCCTTCATATCAATACAATTTGATCACTCCTTGCGAATAAATATTGAGTTTTCATACAGTTGAACAAAATAAATAATAAAATAAGATTACTTTTAATAATCAAAAACTGAAAATCATTTTTCGATCACTTTTTGAAATCATTTTCAATTAACTTTAATGAATAAATTTTAAGATTTTATAAAAATGAACATAGAGAATAATAAAACTTGTTTGCTTTTGATGATCAATAACTGAGAACAATTTTTCATTCACAATTTGGAATCATTTTTGAATTTAAATTCTTTACCTTCGGTGATCAAAAATTTAACATCATTTTTCAATTAACTTTCTTAATCGTTGCAGACTACCTTTCTTGAATAAATGATGCATTTTTTACTTGTTAAAACTATACTTCTCATTGAAAATCTTATTTTTCGTCATTAGCTCACATTTTTTCAATCATAAAATCCAAAAAAATTAATAATATACAAAATATATTCAAGACTAAAAGTAATATAAATGCTGCTCCTTACCTAAGATGTCTTTTAGCATTTCTCTAGATGCCTCTTTCCAGAAAAGACATACTGGATGGAACCGATGTACGGAAGTTGTAAGCTGTTTGAACCGCTGGTAAGTTAAGCTTGATTGACACGCCTGGACCCGGCTTCAACATCCTCCAAGAGTTATGATTGTCAAAAACATCAAGTTATATTTAAAGAATGATATGAGACATAGTAAAATCGTGATTTTTAAAGTGACATCGTTACCATGATCTAAGATGATTATCATAGATGATGTTGGATGATGTAGTCGTGTGTGTGTACAACGGTCAAGTTAATTACTACCTGCGGTTCAAAAAGCTTACCTACTTCCGAGCGTCCGGATGCTTTCACCCACTGATAAAATATGATCTTTATATAGTATTTAGTTATGTATTAAATATGATGGAAAAATTAATTACACTCGTATTCACAAATGATTCCAAACCATCATTTAATATGATTGAAAAATGTTCTTAAATGTGATCAAAAAATGACTGTGAAAAGTAATCAAATGTTATTCCAAAAGAAGTAAAGTACAATTTTCCACTAATATCAAGTATGATAAAAAGATGAATAAAAAGTGTTTTGAAATATGAATCTTAAATCATTATTCAAGAATAATCACATTTAAGGTACACTTTTCTCCCGACGAAACATTGATTTTCGCATAAAAAATACTTTTAAATTTGAACGTTTTCAATCATCTGGGGTATGATATTTGAATATTTTTTGATAAAAATTTTCAAAAAATGCTGGATGGGTATATTCATTTTTGATCATCAAAGGTAAGCATATTTGATTATACTTTTTGTTGGTTTTTATGAAATATTAAAATTTAGTCATTAAAGGACTTCAAAAATGATTCTAAAAAGTGATCGAAAAATGCTTTTTAGTTTTTCATCATCAAAAGCATTCATATTTCATTATTTCTTTTGTTCAATTGTATGATAACTCATTATTTACTCAGAAAGAGTAATCAAATTGTATTGATATGTAGGGAAAATCAAAATTTAATCACCTAAATGCTGAGTGGGATGTAACCCAATTCCGAAAAAATTTCTAAAAATTTAAAAATTTTATAAGTTTTTAAAAATATTCGTTATGGCGGTCAATATTTTTAAGTGTTGGGATTTTCTTGAAACTCTGTATTCGGTGGCTTATGAGGTTATTTATGTATTTTTAAACTGATATAAGTTTGTCAAAAATTAAAATGGCGGTTCCTATATTGCGGTTAGCGAAAAAAACAGCTAATCGAATTTTTCGTAAAGTCAGTATTTTAAGGTTCCGCTGCCAGCAGTTTCAATGGCCAGAATGCCGTTTTAGTTTCATCTGTTTCAGTTTCGCAGCATATTTTTAGGTGCTTCGCTCATTCTAAGCATCCAAGGCAGCTATGAACTGATAGAAATATTTCCCAATGAAACACGAATTTTAACATACACCATATATATAATACTTCTATATGAATACCTTCCCATCTTCCTAATGTGCAAATTTTCTGTCAATCCTTATTTGCTGAAACTGTGCAAATGAGTGTTCTGCGCATGCGCGGACTTTGTTGGTGTTAGTGAATTGTAGTAGCGTGTGTAGAAAAAGTATTAAAGGGGTAACAACGGGTCACTATCCCCTTTACCCAACTTCAGCAAACTAATTGTTATAAAATCTCAGTTTAGTCGATTAAACAATGAAAAGGCCAACAAATACAATACAAGGCTTGATGTATTTATTTTTTAAACATGGGCTGCAGCCATACAAAGTACATTATTTACATAAATAGTAAAAAAAAAAACAAGGTGAAGAATTCATGAAAAAAATTCAAATATACATGTATAAAAATATGCTATACATAAATCCCAACAAGCATTTCCTTAACAAACGTTATATAAACGTTTTCAAAATTTTGCTTATTTTGATTTTTTAATGCAGTAAATTTTTGATGAAGTAAACAAAATATGAGTACTGGGCTGGCTGCTATGGGTAATGAAATAATATCAATTTTGTAAACTTTTTTCTAATATACTCTTTTTCGTCCGTGCTTTTTTTCGTTTCAAAAAACAAACGAATATCCAAACAAAAACTTATTACTTCCTAACACAGTTGTGTCCGGTGATTATTAAAGATGTCATTGCTAAATAAATTTTCGATGGTTATGTGATCGTCCATGATACTATTGGAGAATGCATCACTTGTATTTTGAAAAATTCTATTTATTAAACTTAATTTAACATTTCCAATTGGGCATGCCTTACTTTTTGGTGTGTATATAAGACTGTATAATTGACGTATACTGATGTGGGATTATTTTACATTTCTTTAATAATAATGGCGAATTTGGCGCTTACGCCCGTTTTGCTTTCCAAAAGATTTCATTACTTGAAAGTATCGGTTAAGCCAAAATTAAAATATTAAAAATACACATTTTAAAACATTAAAAACAGTGGTTGGTGATCCAGATCAATGTTTTTATTCAGATTTCAAGACGGAATTCATATTTATTTAGATCTAGAGATGCAGACGGATTAACAAATATTTTAAATTTACAACTAAACTAAGTATTTTTAAATAAAAACTATATAACTAAGGTACACTCTATTCATTTCACATTGTGTTTTAAGTTGAGGTACTCTATGGAAAATTTAGGAAATTATATTTTTATCACAAAGTGATTTTAAATCTGAGTAATTTAACTATGAAATTCTTTGTAAGCTCCTGTATAAACTGAAGTAGAAGGTCTCTTCTTTCGTAGAAGTGTTTTGGTAGTGGTTTCGGAATCCTCCTACCTCGTTTCCCAACACAAGTATCTTCTTCAACTATTTCCTCTGAAGAATCGGTGTTTCTGTATGGAACTAGTGCAACTTTATTTGAAATCTGCAACAATAATTTGGCTATATTCATTATAATCCTTATTAAGAAAAATCTTAATCTAAAAAATAATCGCAGTTATATATTTAAATTAACCCTAGTAAGATCCGTAAGATACGTCTTACAGACGTACGTCGTTTTAATTTTGCTCTCAGTCTCCCACAATCTTAAAGAGAGAACATTCTCATTCTCAGTTTTCTCAGCTACTATTACCAGCTTGTCAGTGGGGGTGTTTTTCAGTAGTAACATTTTTGTTTGCTAAAATATATACGATTGTTTTTTACAAATACGTCTAAGAGACGTATCGTTATATTTTACGTGACTACAAATTTTATATGTAATTTTTGCCTAAAATGGTAATTTATCTAATATTTTTTAATTATAGTTTAAAACAGTTAATTCATTCAATTGAAGTACAAAAAAATGTATTTTATTTTAATTTTTTTGCTATAAACTGAGGTCCTTCGAAAAAGACTGATTTTTGTAAGGACAAGTCCAAGACAACTCAAACTTAATTTTTAATATATTAAAAAAAATATTTTTCTTTAAAAAACATTTAAAACAAGAACATATATGAAATAAATGATTAAAAAAAAAAAACAAAAAAAAATGTAAGTTTACTTTAGGGTCCTTAAATTTGAACACATCTCTCAGACGTACGTTATCTTTCTAGGGTTAAAAAGACGAAAATAACGAAACGTGCACACCAAAATTTAAAAACTTTGTATTAAAATGACAATATTTCTGGGAAAAAAGGCTAACCTACACATTGCGAGCACAAAAAAATATAAACAAAGTGTTTTGTGCACTTGAGCCAAAATTGCCTTATCTATAACTTCGTATCGGTACTTCGTAGGACTTTAATTTTTTTGGAGCTGGTGCATATGGTAATGGCCTTTCGGTTTCCATCAAAAACAAAAAATCTAAAATAATGTCGGTTAAGCCCTTTGTGCGGATATGGCTCGATATATTTAGGCCCCTTTTTTACAAAAATTTAACGACAGCCTTGAGATTTTGTCTCCTTCTGTCGTTGTATATCTGTACTGTAATGTTTGACAGGCTGCACAGTTCAGTAGTAGTGATATAGAAGTATTACATATATGACATACACACAAATTTGTTTACCTGTATATTGACATTTAATGAAAATATGAAAATTGAGAGCAACTCGATGTTTTATAAAAAAACAACAAGTGCGACCTCTTAGATCACCTTTTTACAGAAAAAAATACGTGTCACAAGGAACAATATTTGGGGATAACGTTTGCGAATTTCCATAAAGTGCATTTTTTGAACCACTGTAATGTATATTTTTTTGGCAAAATTACCCGATGAAAAATTTAATTTTAATTTATTATATTTGTTAGTCAATCAAATTTTTATCATTTTAAGTGCTGCAATGTTTTGCGCTGATAAAATATGATTTATTTGCGAAGCTATCGAGATTTGCTATACAAATCGATCTCATTAATAATGGCAACAGGAAAAACAAATATCTAAATAATAAAACTAAAATAAGTCAGAATATATAAAGCTAAAAAATAAAAATAAAAAAAGAACAAATCGTACAGGTATATTTATAAAGAAACCAATTGCGCAAATATAGTAAGCAAAAATTACGTCAATAAACAAATTTTGTCATGCTAGGTTGATACTGTCACTGGTTTTTTCCTATACAAAGTGGCGTATGTGAAATATCTCAAAAATCAATTTCAATGAGTTGGTATTTCAATCCAATATAGGTGCTTTCTCACCACCGCACACTGGTCGGTCTTATATGGAGTTGGTGGCCAAAAATACTTCCAGTAGAGATATCAACATGAAACGTTGGTCACGGCTTTACAAATATGTGAGAATTATTTTTTCATAAAATTGGTGCGGGTCATACCTTCATACCGACCGACAAACACCCACTTTCACCGAATGTATACAAAAAGTAAGTAGATGTGGGGGAAAAGTGGTAAGATGTATCTATCGCAAATACAATGCTTAATAGGATTAAATAAAGAAATTAAAGTTATTAAAAGATCTTGCATACATAACAATAACAAAACAACAAACCCACACAAAAGTTTACATTTGCATATCGACGACTGGATAAAATAATGTCGTATGTTACATGTGAGCACATACATATAACATACGACAAAAATTTATCAGTGTGACGTTATCAGAAAACTGTCGCAAAACATAGTGCCAAAAAGTGGCAGCTGATATTAACACTTTATAATCTTAAAACTTTGACTAATAATAAGATACAAGTGCCAACGTGAGGATCGGTGAGGAACCCAACTAAAACTTTAGCTGAAATTGAAATATTTGTGCAAATAAACTCTAATAAAGGCAGTGGTGAAATTTTAAATAACAAAAAAAAAAAAACAACAACAAGCTAAAGACACTAAAATTATTTCAAAATGAAGTAAATACCTTCGACGTCAATATTCGTTTATACATATTTCAATACAATGATATTTTATGTATTTTTGAATAGCTTAAACTTGCACTTTATTTTTAACTTGCTCACACTGCAAAAACCAACTACATAACACCATAACCTCACTTTTGAAGCTATTCTTAAATAGTACAGTTCGAAAACAATAAAAACAAATATACCTTTTAAAAGGATGTTCTAATTGACACAAACTTTTCACATTGATATTTTTTATTTTTGGCCTATGGAACCGACCATTGTGCGCCGTTGATTTGTTATGAAAATAATGCTACGTTTATTCGACTCACTATTATTATTATTATTTTCTTTTATTTCTATTCCTGAATTTATGCATATGTTCACATGTGTATATCTTGCTTGTATTATGTCTTGTTCAACTAAACACCGGACATTGGCAATCAATTATGCTTTTTATCAATAAAGTTGTATGAATCATCATTTTTCCGCAATAAACTGGCAAATGAATAATACAAACTTTTGTTTAGTAGATTATCCTTTATGTTAATGAATTTTGTTTGCGCAGCACAAACATAAATAGCGCGTTCCAATAAGCCATCTAGCTCTGGATCGCCACATTGGCACGATCCGGAGCAGCACTATCAGAGTTGGCAGCACTCAAATTTTGTGTACACTTAATAGTGTGCCTATTATTTTCAGATTTTCCCCCCATCGCCTATAAAATTTTACTTAAAATGTTAAAACAAATTATCAAACTAAGAACTAGTATTATGAGTATTTTTAACCATGCCACAAATGCGATATATTTTCCATATAAAATTGTATGAGATTTTGCACTTAAAAAAGCCTGATTACTAATGCTTAACAAAAGCCTCGGCAATTAAAACACGTCTAAAAATGTCGGGAGAGTTATCAAAAGAAAAGGACGCTTATGACTGCGTGTAACAAAGCTTGCCCTCTAAGAAGATTCAGAGGAAAAGCAAAGCCGCCATGGTGGAGCAATGAGCTGAGTTTTCTAAGAAGACAGGTAAAATAAATGTTTAAGCTCGCAAAGACCGTGGAAAGCGAAGCGTGTCGGGATGAGTACAGGGATCTACTGAGGATCTACAAGCGTGAAATTACCAGGGAGAAGAGAAACTCATGGAAAAGTTTCTGTACGGATATAGAGTGCCCCAGCGAAACAGCACGGTTGAAAAAATTCTAGCAAGGGGAAACATAGTCCAGGGACTAATAAAGAAAGAGAACGGGGAATGGTCACGTAATAGTGAGGAATCTCTTGAGGTGCTTCTCGACACACATTTCCCATCGCGAGACGGTTTAGAAGAGCCAGCAGACATCAGTCACACTTCGATCACGGAGCGGGTAGTGCCGGGCTTAGTGACCGATACCAAGATCGAATGGGCAGTGAATACGTTTTCTAAGTTTAAATCGCCGGGCTCAGACGGTATATTACCGGCCATGCTACAAGTTTCAAGTATGGCGGTCGTGGATTGGCTTAAAATAATATTCGATGGGTGCATAAGGCTGAATCATGTACCGCACTCTTGGAGAACTGCTCGCGTAGCTTTCCTACCAAAGGCGGGGAAGATCGGTCACGTGTATCCCAAAGACTATAGACCTATTAGCTTAACATATTAGCTTAACACCTGCTCAAAACCTTTGAGAGGCTGATAGATGTGTACATAAAGTCCAACGTGGATGAGAAGCTGCTCTCCACAACACAGCATGCGTACACCAAAGGCAAGTCGGTAGACAACGCATTACATAGGGTGGTAATAAGCATAGAGAAATCCCCGGAATATAAGGAGTATGATCTAGGAGTCTTCTTGGGCATTGCCGGGCTTTCAATAATGTTTCTATATGGGCGAGTATGGATGGTCTTAATTACATTAAAGTACATCCCGCCTTAATCAGATGGATCGGCTGTATGTTAAATTGCAGGAAGATTACATCACAATGGGGATTGTACGAGGCCACGAAATCAGTGGACAGGGGCACTCCGCAGGGAGGGGTGATATCACCTCTGCTATGGACGCTGGTCATCAACCAACTGCTCAGGTGATTCGATGAGGGACTCGTAAAACTTACGGCTTAAGCCATAAGTGGAAAGTGCCTTCCAACGATTAGTTCTTTGATAGATCGGGCGCTTCAGGATATTCATACCTGGGCATCTAATGTCGGGTTGAAAGTCAATGCGGAGAAGACGGATATGGTCTTGTTTACAAAGAGGTACAAGGTCCCAAATTGGACCAGGCCTAAGTTAGGAGGGGTGACCTTACAGGAGAAACCTTGCACAAAGTATCGAGGAATCATCCTAGACAGTAAGCTGTCATGGAAGCTCAACGTGGAGGAGAGGGTGAAGAAGGCCTCAACGACACTCTATACATGTAAATGAATGCTGGGTTGTACGTGGGGCTTATCGCCCTCTCTCTCTCATTGGGTTTTTACAGCGATTGTAAGCCCTATTCTATACTATGAAGTTCTTGTTTGGTGGAAAGCCGCACAAAAACAACATATCTAAAAAAATTAGAGGGGGTATGCAGACTATCGATGCTTAGCATTACGGGAGCCCTGAAAACAACCCTGACGGCTGCACTGTATGCCGTTCTGCACATTCCACCTGTAGACCTGGTAGCAAAGAACATAGCATTAACAACTGCAACCAGGCTCGGTGCCTCGGGGCAGCTTGAGCGCCGACCATATGGTCATAGTAGTATAGCGTCATCAACCACAAGACGAACATACTACCTAATTCCCTATCTGCGCTTCGAGGGAGATCTTAAGGCCACAATAGAAGTGGACGGTTGGCGCAAGGGTGCGCAAATGGCGGACGAGGTGATACATGTGTACACAGATGGTTCCAAAGTAGTGGAAGGAGTAGGGTCTGCGGTATACTGTGCTGATCTGGAAATAAGCAGATCTTACAGGCTGCCGGATTACTTTGGCGTTTTCTAAGCGGAAATATTAGCCGTAACCAAAGCAGTAGAAACCCTGGAAGAGACTAGCTTAAGCTGCAACCGTGCTAACTTTTATATTGACAGTCAAGCAGCAACAATTTGGTCGTTAAAACAAACTTCTGGTAACACTACGGACTCAATAAGTCTATGTGAGGTCCTCATGGACCGGCCAGTTCAACCTAACCTAACCTACCAAAAGAAAAGTTTTGAACTGCCGACCCACGACTGATATTAAAAATTCTGTCAAATGTATGAATCTTGTATTTTTCAAATAAAAAAATTAAAGTTTTTTTATCATGATTAAAATGAATGATGCAATTATTTTATGACCTTAATAGTTTGTTTTTGGAGTGGAAAACAATTGTTAAATATTGGATGCCCTAATGCATGTGCCTGTAAGTGCTACCAAGTACAGATACCCTCTGTCAAAAATTTTCCACAAAATCAACTCGGCCGCCCTGTTGATCCGAAATTGATCCAGATAGATATCAGGATCATAGCATTGTATTTGCATGTACAATTTTTATCGGTATTTGGATCAGGTTCCCTCGGAACGCAACTAATATAAAGTTCTGTGTAGAATACCTGTTTTTGTATTGTTTGATTTCATAATAATAACAACTTATTCATGCGATTGTTTAGTTAAAGTAAACTACGATAAACGGAGAAACCACCTACAAAAAATATGGGCTTGACTTAAATTGATGCTTCAAAGTGTGTAAATCAAATTTATATGTATAGATGGAAATAAGTTTTGACGTACAATATCACCATATACATATATACATACATTAGAGCGTATCACTAAAAGAAGCTGAAAATGTGTCCACCTGGGCTCGAATACCTATTCTGTAGATTTTAAAATTAAAAAAAAAAAAAAAACAAGTAAGGAAGGCTAAGTTCGGGTGTAACCGAACATTACATACTCAGTTGAGAGCTATGGAGACAAAGTAAGGGAAAATCACCATGCAGGAAAATGAACCTAGGGTAACCCTGGAATGTGTTTGTATGACATGTGTATTAAATGGAAGGTATTAAAGAGTATTTTAAGAGGGAGTGGGCCATAGTTCTATAGGTGGACACCATTTAGGGATATCGCAATAAAGGTGGACCAGGGCTGACCCTAGACTTTGTTTGTACGATATGGGTATCAAATGAAAGGTGTTAATGAGTATTTTAAAAGGGCGTGGGCCTTAGTTCTATAGGTGGACGCCTTTTCGAGATATCGCCATAAAGGTGGACCAGGGGTGACTCTAGAATGTGTTTGTGCAATATGGGTATCAAACGAAAGGTGTTAATGAGAATTTTTAAAGGGAGTGGGCCTTAGTTCTATGGGTGGACGCCTCTTCGAGATATCGCCATAAAGGTGGACCAGGGGTGACTAGAATTTGTTTGTACGATATGGGTATCAAATGAAAGGTGTTAATGAAAATTTTAAAAGGGAGTTGGCCTTAGTTCTACAGGTGGACGCCTTTTCGAGATATCGCCATAAAGGTTGACCAGGGGTGACTCTATAATGTGTTTGTACGATATGGGTATCAAATGAAAGGTGCTAATGAAAATTTTAAAAGGGACTTGGCCTTAGTTCTATAGGTGGTCGCCTTTTCGAGATATCACCATAAACGTGGACCAGGGGTGACTCTAGAATGTTTTTGTACGATATGGGTATCAAATTAAAAGTATTAATGAGGGTTTTAAAAGGGAGTGGTGGTAGTTGTATATGTGAAGGCGTTTTCGAGATATCGACCAAAATGTGGACCAGGGTGACCCAGACCATCATCTGTCGGGTACCGCTAATTTATATATATATGCAATACCACGAACAGTATTCCTGCCAAGATTCCAAGGGCTTTTGATCTTGCCCTGCAGAACTTTTTCATTTTATTTTACTTAATATGGAAGGTGCCACACCTATTTTACAAAGTTTTTTTTTTAAGTTTTTTTTGCGTCAATAAACCAATCCAATTACCACGTTTAATCCCTTTTTCGTATTTGGTATAGAATTATGGCATTTTTTTCATTTTTCGTAATTTTGGATATTTCATAGTCGGATTTCGGCCAGTTTTTTATACCAATACAAAGTGAGTTCAGATAATTACGTGAACTAAGTTTAGTAAAGATATATCGATTTTTGCTCATGTTATCGTATTAACGGCCGAGCGGAAGGAAGACGGTCGACTGTGTATAAAACTGGGCGTGGCTTCAACCGATTTCGCCCTTTTTAACAGAAAACCGTTATCGTCCTAGAATCTAAGCCCCTACCAAATTTCACAAGCATTGGTAAATTTTTGTTCGACTTATGGCATTAAAAGTATCCTAGACGAATTAAATGAAAAAGGGCGGATCCACGCCCATTTTGAAAATTTCTTTTATTTTTGTATTTTGTTGCACCATATCATTACTGGAGTTGAATGTTGACATAATTTACTTATATACTGTAAAGGTATTAACTTTTTTTTTTTTAATTTGACTTTAAAAAAAATTTTTTTTTTAAGTGGACGTGGTCGTTCTCCGATTTTGCTAATTTTTATTAAGCATACATATAGAAATAGCAGTAACGTGCCTGCCAAATTTCATCATGATATCTTCAACGACTGCCAAATTACAGCTTGCAAAACTTCTAAATTACCTTTTTTTAAAAGTGGGCGGTGCCATGCCCATTGTCCAAAATTTTACAAGTTTTCTATTCTGCGTCATAAGTTCAACTCATCTACCAAGTTTCATCGCTTTATCCGTCTTTGGTAATGAATTATCGCACTTTTTCGATTTTTCGAAATTTTCGATATCGAAAAAGTGAGCGTGGTTATAGTCCGATATCGTTCATTTTAAATAGCGATATGAGATGCCCAGGAACCTACATACCAAATTTCATCAAGATACCTAAAAATTTACTCAAGTTATCGTGTTAACGGACGGACAGACATGGCTCAATCAAATTTTTTTTCGATACTGATGATTTTGATATATGGACGTCTATACCTATCTCGATTCCTTTATATCTGTACAATAGGCCGGGTCGATTTGTGGGGAGGCAAAAAAATCGCCCATTGCTCTGTGAAAATCATATTCTAGGGATCAAAATAAGAAACTTTGCCGAAGGAACCATACCTCTAAAACGAATTCTGAAGATGGAGCAACTACATCAACAACTATCGAAAAACCAATGAGTCATATACCCAAGCATGATGTTACTGTTTTTGGTGTGTCTACTGATTTAACTGATCTTAATTTACCAACCCATCTGGATATCTTGAGATATTAATTTTGCTTAAGCGAACGTGCTAAAACAGAACAAAAAAAGTGTTCCCATAAATCATTCACTATTCAAGTACAAGACAAGTTGATTGCAATTTGGGAAAACTTGGTATGGAAATAATGCTGAAAAAAGTGTATTTAATAAATTGAATAAATTGCTTGACAAGTATCAAGAGCAAATCAAGAGAAGAAACGATAGATAAAATTGATGAGAAGTATCATACTAGGATGGTAAAAGAACCTCATCCTGTTATTTTGAGAGAACCCAATTCTGAATTGATTGCTTACGTAGGACTGGAACATCATGCTTGGGTATATGACTCATTGGGTTTTCGATAGTTGTTGAAGTAGTTGATTCATCTTGCGGTGTAGAGGATGGTGGATTCATTGTAAACTTTTTGATTTGGAATGGTCACTTCACTTATTATTTTTTTTTTTTAAATATTTTTTTTATCTGAAATTAGCACATAAGGTCAACGGCCATAAGGTCAAATGGCCTTATCACCACTTTGAATGGCGATAAGTTTGATTGCAACTTTGCACACCTATCAAGGCTCGATGGCAATGCAATAATGTGATGGTGCGGTGACATAAGGTCAACGGCCATAAGGTCAATTGGCCTTATTACCGCATAGCCATTTAGCTGATTTTTTCATGTAAAGTGCAAAACCGGCGATTTTTTGAAATGCTTGTATCGTGAACCCCCATGGGGGTTCCAGGGGGTCCGCCACTGGCATCGGTGAGTCGGGCCCCCAAAGTTAGTGGGGGTCGGTCATACATTTGGACTCGATTGGAGCACTCTAAATGGGTCAAAGTGGGATTTTTCAAAATTTGCCCTTACCCAAAAGCTCGACCCAAATTGGGGGACATCAGAATTCTTTTTAGAGGTATGGTTCCTTCGGCAAGGTTTCTTATTTTGATCCCTAGAATACGATTTTCACAGAGAAATGAGCGATTTTTAAATCGACCCGCCCTACTGTACAACCAACCGTTATCCAATCAAAGTTAATCGGACGATAATCAGCACACTTTTTCGATATCGAAAATTTAGAAAAATAAAAAAATGAGACAATTCAAAAACGAATACCGCTCAGCTAATGAAATTTGGTAGGAGGATTGGTTTTATGACACAAAATATAAATTCCAAAAAGTCTTGGAATATGGGCGTGGCACCACAAGCCACAAATCAAAAGCCGTTAAGGACAGTGAAACACTATCCTTTCCAAATTGTATCGACTGAGTGAAGATTATCAAAATCGGTTAAAGACCACGCCCACTTTTCTTAAATGTCTAACTTTTAACAAAGTTTGTCTTAAGGCCCAAAAACATTCGACTTTTGCGTCGTTTTGGCCAATAGCTGGCTTTGGACACACACGTCTTGATGGGTATGTTCTCACTCCACCGGCAACGCAACGGGACGCCAAAGTAACGAAAAAAGAATTCCAAAACTTACATTTTGCTGCCGTTGTCACTTATTTTCCTTTTAGCTTTTGTATTTTGCTCGAATCGATTCTGTTTTCAATAGATTTTATTAAATTGTTATCGGAATATGTATGTAATTGTTGAGACTGGCTCAATTTGCTTTATACAATGGTTTTTGTTAGTGATAATTATAGAGAAATTACAAAGTTCACAAACGGCGATTGTTTCTGGAACATGTTTCTGAATTTCACTTCTTCATCAGCTAGCTTCTCGGGAGCTGAGTATTGAACTCGAATTTTCAATAATATCTTTTGTTCCTAGTAAAAAAATTTGTTATTTACTTTTATGAATTACAAAATATTAGAATTAGAGCTTTCATTTGCGTTTGATGTGGCAGGAATATCTTCAACATGCATTCTTTCAAAGTGACACCAGCGTCAAAACAACGCAATAGTCGAATGTGTTTGGTCCTTTCTGGAACTCGATTCAAAAGAATTTTTTTTCGCATGTATTTAATTCGACGGCCATTCGAAACGAATTACAGAAAATGTCCTTATCAACATCAAGCGGAGGGGAGAACACATTCTTTACTGCAAAGTTTCTATTCAATTTGGACTTTGAGTAACTGCTCAACTGAGTCCGGTTTTCTGGTGCTGTTTTTGTTAAGCTGTTTACAGTGGCGTAGTGCGGGTTTCTTGCGCCCGGGGAAAATATTTCTTTGGCGCACCCATCAAAATGTATCATTTAAAATTTTTCTTTTCCCACACTTAAAAATGTTAGATCACTTAGACGACCTTGCCCCATCGGTGATCGTAAATATGTCAGTTTTAATTTGCTGAATGAACGTTCGCAGCTACCATTTGATACTGAGATAGTCAAGAGTATTTGAAGTGTCACTTGCAAGTTTGGAAAACACATCTTCTCTATAGGAGATTATTAAAGTAAATAATTCTAACGGAGTTTTAGGTTCAATTTCTTTTCTACTGCGAAGTAATATTTTGCAGTCACATATTTCCATCGAAATCTGTATTATAACATTCACACAGCCACATATGGCACAGCGAATTTTGAAAATACATTTATAGTTTGTCTGAAATTGGAAAGTGAAGTCAGCCACTTACATAGCCGAATGATTTCGTAGTCGCACCAGTCATACCTAGAAAGTGGTAATTCTTTTGTGTAAATTACACGCCCGTGTTGTATATTGATCAGCTGTGTATCGAATGAATATTCGCCTTTTCGAGATAAAATGTTAATACTTCTATAATTACCAGTTAAAAAAAGAATACTTAAAATTTGAGTCAAAGTCGAGTGAAAATAACCCACCCATCACTCCGGAATATCTCCATTTGCTAAAATTTCAAAATCCAATCATCGATATTATGTTGGTATCTCCGTTTCTGTTGCGTTTTGATCCATTTCTGTAATGAAAGTGTTTAAAATGTTGCATTTTCTTTCTGTATCTCTTTTTTGTTTTATGAAATTGATTTTTACTCAACGAATCAAGTCGTGTAGCCCATAGTACAGCGCGTCAACGGCGCTGAAAAATGTTATCAATAATGATTCATTAGGCTATATTAGTAAAATATCTGATTGCTCTTATCTTCACAGGTTTTGTACCAAAATAAGATCACTTTTTTTGTGTTTTGTTTGTTTTATCAAATGCTGAACTCTCCGAGAAGTATTTAAGCTTTATAAGCTCAATGTGAGCAAATGGTTGTGCTCTACTCTTCTTACTCAGCGTAAACTCATTTTGATAACAGCTGCAGTGAAAGCTTTTTTCCGTATCTTATCTAGCATTTCTATTGTTAAATTTTTTGCCAACAATCGTTTGCAGGAATATCGCCCCCACTTATGTATAATGAAAATTGTATGGAGATTGCAAAATTGTTATTATGTATATTCTAAACAAACAGAGAAATTTTTACTAATTATTTATCTCACTTATCACATATTTATATGTACATACATATGTTCTTTGTTCGTACATACGCAGGTACTTGAATATTTGCTAAGTACTTTGCCTTGAATATTCAGCTTTGAAAGGTGAGCAAAAATGTACGCTCGAACAGTTGATCATCTAAACTTCATTCAAACGCTTTTGAAAACGCGCACATTGCCCAATATTTTTTACCATACATAGTGCAAATATATATACAATCATATCTACATACATTTAGAAGCTGGTTAATTTGATCTAACGAACATAGGGCGGCGCGTTCGTTCCAGTGAATTCATACATTTTTAGTTATTGTAAAATGTTCATTTTGTCACGTCTCGAAATGGTTTTTTTTTTCTACGTATTATCGGTAAAATAAATTTGTTTTGTTCTTTCCTAATTTGATGGCATCATATTTTGTGTAAACACTTGTGTGCAAAACAGATAAATCGAACATCCGCTTATAGACGGTATTCGCTCAGGTGCGAAACCTTTGACCGGACGACAACTTGCATCAGATCATCTTTTTCAAAGGAAATGAAACAATTTCTTTTGTATCGTTCAGTTGTCGGATTTGTTTTTATTTTAATATGGAACATGCATGACTAGCGATGGAGAAGGTGAAAATGGTAATTACTCGTATTATCTCCAAATAAGTAGGTATGTAAGTTTATAAAACTATAACCGCGCCAATGCGACTGCGATCACTTTCATATTCCATTTCCGCGGTACTTGTCGGTTGCACTTGAAGTACTTGAGCGATGAATCATTGTTATCCAATTAACGTAGTCGCTGTCTCAACTTTTGAATATTATTACTTGAAAGTTCCAAAATTCAGAATCGGCTTAAGTCTGACATCCAAGAAGCACTCCTCAAACATCCTTAGAGTCAAGTTGGCTTTATAATAACAATATAGCCTGCAGTTCACGTTACCCTGCAAAAAATCGTGCACTGAGTTCCTAAAGATAATGGTTTCCGATTGATTTATTTTGTCCATGGCGCATAATTGATCCTCTCTAGCAGGCCCGGTTGCAGGGGGGGGGGGGGGGGGAGGGCTCGAACCCCCAGGGAAAATTGATTTCATGATATACAAATTTATGTTTTTAATACGGTCGCTTAAAGATCGCTTGGAATTTTTAGAATATTTTTTTTAGGTCAAAGCGACTTTAAAACTGCTCAATAGTGGCAATTTGTTAGACTAAAATTTAATGGCTACAAACTGTATCTCGGGGTTTTTGATCTTGAACTCTTAAAATATATGAACGTTGTGAACACCGTAGATTTATATGGCTTTGAAATAACATTTCTATAAAAACAATTTTGAAGTAAAAACGAAATTATATAAATGGTTAAAACATGTCAATTGTGAGTGGGTTATATATGACTTTAAGTCGCGCTCTACAAAGTGTCAATCAGGATTTAGGCGAAGTAGTGGAGCTAGCAGATGCTGCCAGAAACATTTTCGTATTGAGGAGGAAACGTGCGGAATAAAATTTCAAAACAATTTTTCAAGCAACTTTGTGTATATGTGATAAGTGTGAGATTGAAATTCGAAAAGCGAGACTTGCACGCACGAATTTACAGCGTGAAATTGAAGAATACCATCGAATTTCAGTATATATTCCTTACTTGGATCTTTTCATTTACAAGACCGATTTTTGAAACACAGAGAAATTTTGTCTAACTTCACTTGTCTCTTCCCTGACAAAACACAACATTTTGATATAGAGTCTTATTGTAAATTATTCAAGAGATATGAACCTATTTTGCATTACTCATTGCCAGCAATATGGACGAGTGAGGCTCAACTGTGGAGCGAGCGCATCGCAAGGTATGAAGATTCATAATTCATTAGAAACCCTTGATATTTCTAACGCTGATGCTTTCCCCAATATACATCAAGTCTTGAGAATCATGGTTGTTTTGCCTGTTACGACTGCCGGAAATGAACCAACGTTTTGAACTTTGTCGAAGGACTTTAGCCTTACCTAAGATCGACAATGAGTGAAGACCGCCTTAATGGTCTTGCTGCGCTTAATATTCATCGCAATCTACACGTCGATGGTGAATTGGTATTAAAAGAATTTTGAATGAATGAATGAATGACATGTGTATTAAATGGAAGGTATTAAAGAGTATTTTAAGAGGGAGTAGGCCATAGTTCTATGGGTGGACGCCATTTTGAGATATCCCCATAAAGGTGGACCAGGGATGACTCTAGAATTTGTTTGTACGATATGGGTATCAAATGAAAAGTGTTAATGAATATTTTAAAAGGGAGTGGGCATTAGTTCTATAGGTGGACGCCTTTTCGAGATATCACCATAAAGGTGGTCCAGGGGCGACTCTAGAATTTGTTTGTACGATATGGGTATCAAATGAAAGGTGTTAATGAGTATTTTAAAAGGGCGTGGGCCTTAGTTCAATAGGTGGATGTATTTTCGAGATATTGACCAAATGTGGACCAGGGTGACCCAGAACATCATAAGTCGGGTACCGTTAATTTATCTATATATGTAATACCATGAACAGTATTCCTGCCAAGATTCCAAGGGCTTTTGATTTCGTCCTGCAGAACTTTTTCATTTCATTCTACTTAATATGGTAGGTGCCACACCCATTTTGCAAAGTTTTTTTCTGAAGTTATATTTTGCGTCAATAAACCAATCCAATTACCATGTTTCATCTCTTTTTTCGTATTTGGTGTAGAATTATGGAATTTTTTTCATTTTTCATAACTTTCGATATCGAAAAATTGGGCGTGGTCATAGTAGGATTTCGGTCATTTTTTACACCAATACAAAGTGAGTTCAGATAAGTACGTGAACTGAGTTTAGTAAAGATATATAGATTTTTTCTGAAGTTGTTGTGTTAACGGCCGAGCGGAAGGACAGACGGTCGACTGTGTATAAAAGCTGGGCGTGGCATCACCCCATTCCGGCCTTTTCACAGAAAACAGTTATCGTCCTAGAATCTAAGCCCCTATCAAATTTCAAAAGGATTGGTACATTTTTGTTCAACTTATGGCATTTAAAGTATCGTAGACAAATTAAATGAAAAAGGGCGGAGCCACGCCCATTTTGAAATTTTCTTTTATTTTTGTATTTTATTGCACCATATCATTACTAGAGTCGAATGCTGACATAATTTACTTATATACTGTAAAGATATAACATTTTTTGTTAAAATTTGACTTAAAAAAATTTTTTTTAAGTGGGCGTGTTCGTTCTCCGATTTTACTAATTTTTATTAAGCATACATATAGTAATAGGAGTAACGTTCCTGCCAAATTTCATCATGATATCTTCAACGGCTGCCAAATTACAGCCTGCAAAACTTTTAAATTACATTCTTTTAAAAGTGGGTGGTGCCACGCCCACTGTCCGAAATATTACTAATTTTCTGTTCTGTGTCATAAGTTCAACTCACCCACCAAGTTTCATCGCTTTATCCGTCTTTGATAATGAATTATCGCACTTTTTCGGTTTTTCGAAATTTTCGATATCGAAAAAGTGGGCGTGGTTATAGTCCGATATCGTTCATTTTAAATAACGATCTGAGATGAGTGCCCAGGAACCTACATACCAAATTTCATCAAGATACCTCAAAATTTACTCAAGTTAGCATGTTAACGGACAGACGGACGGACGGACGGACATGGCTCAATCAAATTTTTTTTCGATACTGATGATTTTGATATATGGAAGTCTATATCTATCTCGATTCCTTTATACCTGTAAAACCAACCGTTATCCAATCAAAGTTAATATACTCTGTGAGCTCTGCTCAACTGAGTATAAAAATTATAAAAGAATCATATTTTGGGATATTTGGTTTTTGTTATTGCAAGTAATTTTTAGTACCCGCGCCCCTCCTCCACCACTCTACTTCTTCCTTCGAACACAAGATTCCTTATCCCGGCAGTAATATTTTTTACTCAAACCCTCCCAAATTTTGGACAAGGAGCGTTGCACCAATTGTAAGGAACTTTGACTAATGAAAATGTATTGCAACAACGGAATCTGAATCAGACAAGTCCCTATTTGACTCCTTTGTGATACGAAAATGGACTAGTCTTCATTCGTTCTCATATGGGTACAAAGAGATTAGTCGTATCGTTCCCGCTCGGGTATAAGTGGGTACAATGGGGAATGGTATAGATACGAGTACAAATGGAAATAGATTGAGATGCTGACTTATATGAAAAGTGGACGACAATTTAAGCGGAACATTTGGCGGAAGCCAACAGATTTCAATTACGTATAAATTCATGCAGAAATAACAACTTGACTTCAGACCTTATAGCTAAACAGCGGGAGATATAGCAATGCTTTAATCTTTGACGACATAATGTATGTTCAGCCACCCGACAATGAGGAATTACGAGTTAAAAATTCCGGATTAATAACACTAAAACTCAGAAAATGAATGATGTTCAGGAGTTCAGTCAAGTGTGCTAAGCCCAAATCATAAGAAAACCGATCAGTTAGGGTTTTCAGTGCTCTCAGATCAGTAAGAATCATCAATTTTGATGACCTAATACCATTTTATATGAATTTAGCCCTGTGCTTCTATGAAAACTAACATTCACCAAATTCAATAACGCCACCAGTATTGCAAAAGGTGCTCTCCAAATCCTTTGAGGCAAGCAGAACTAAAATATTTCATTTATTACAAGAGAGTGCGATTGCGATATTACACTGATGATATTGATAATATGTATGCCTTTGAACGCGTCAGCGAATTGCGCCTTAGCATCGGCGTTACTCTCGATAGCTACAGGCTCGAAATCGTGAGTAGGCAATATAAGTTTTTAATCATACCCGTAGAGAAATACGATGCGGTACCATGGACGTATCCATAGAACATCTCCATTGAACAAAAGAAAAAAAGATTAACGACATATTTTTAAGCTAAGCGCAGTGGTACTTGTGAGTATCGAATTATATTTACAGCCCAATTCTAAATATTCCCTCGGAATTTTGTTCTCGCGGATTTTTTTATTCCCGCGGAAAAATTGCTTCAATTCTTTTCTCCTAGGGAGAACAATAATTGGGGAATAGGAATTTCGAAATTTCGAAGTCAGCTGTTTTGTCAATTGAAATTTCGTTGCGCATTTCTTATTTTGTTTAAAAATTTAAAAGTGTAATTATTGTTGCGAATTTGTTTGAACTTAAGAAATAAAATATAAACAATGCACAGTATTGTATTTCATGTGGTATTCTGAAATAAGTAATGAATTGGAGCCACAGCAACATCAACAGAGGAGCATAAGAAGAAGACGGCGGGATAACAATATTCTCGCGGAATTTTGTTCTCGCGGATTTTTTTATTCCCGCGGAAAAATTCCTCCAATTCTGTTCTCCTATGGAGAAGAACAATTGGGGAATAGGAAATTCGAATTTTCGAAGTCAGCTGTTTTGCCAATTGAAATTTTGTTGCGCATTTCTATTTTTGTTTAAGAAAATTAAAAGTGTAATTATTGTTGCGAATTTGTTTGAAATTAAGAAATAAAATATAAACAATGCACAGTATTGTATTTCATGTGGTATTCACTGAAATAAGTAATGAATTGGAGCCACAGCAACATCGACAAAGGAGCATAAGAAGAAGCAGACGGCGGGGTAACACAAATCCGTCGGAGTTGTCTTCTTCCATTCAGCAAAACAATTTTCTGGCGGACAAGTCGAGTTGAATTTGTCTTTCGTCATATGCCAAAATCTATTTAAGCCTTCTTAAAAAATCCTTGCACAATTTCTGGATGGCTGCATCAAATATGCGAAGATCTCTTCCGTTGCTTATGATATACTTTTCGACTTAAAATGTACATATTTTAGCACAAATTAGTACAAAAAAGCGTTCTTTCTTAAAAGAACCATTTTTCTTTAATTATTTTGATGCATTCCCTTTAATTTAACAAGTGAAAAACCTCCTAAGAAGTGGCAGAGAAATCTCCCTCTTACTCACATTCATAATACCTACTTTTCTCCCATAACCGGTTTCCGCTTTTTCGAACATTTTTCAGAATAGGAGGAAAGGGAGAAGTGAAAAAACTCACAAGTAATTTTTATTTAGAATACGAGGAATGGGAGAAGGGAAAAAACTCGCACGGAATTTTCGTTTAGAAATGGGCTGTACAACTAAACAAGTGCTTCTGATAATACTGAAGGATACTATAGGATATCTACCTATTACGTTTATATCTGAGGCGATTTGCCATTCTCACGGTTGAGCTCCGTTCATATTGAGAATTCCCCCCATCGGTTAGCATATGACTTTAGTTGCTCTTGTCGCCTTTTTGTCAGCATATGTAGATCATATGATAGAGGTAGCAGGGCTCATAAACCGTCAAGTGCTTCAAGCTAGTTCGAGAAAGATCTCAGAGATTCTCCCATTTGAGTTTTATTTAGCCTTAATGGCATTCTTATGCAGATGTTATAGATTTGTTCGCAACGCTCACAACTGACGTAGTTTGTTGGGTTGGCTGCCTTAGAATAGAATATATCAATATCGAATTGTTCTCGAAATGGTCGGCATTTTCGTTATGCTTGGAAACATACCGGATCAATATTCGACAAAGGACCATACACATCGATAAAACTCAAAACCTTCGTGGAAGTTCCTTATCGTTACAAGAGGATGAGAAAGAAGAGGGCTCTTGCATCGAGCAACGTTAAATGTGATCGACTCCCAGTTCCCGAGAAGAATCTTATGAAGGAAAAAGTTTGTGACTTTATCTAATTGTGCAGTTACACATACATATGTATTCATAGAAGATAATATTTTTAGAATAATTTGTTTTTACCAGCGGAGGATGTGTGTCCCTCAGCGGGTTAGGCGGCTTAAAATATACCCACGGCAGGTATGCCTGTCGTAAGAGGCCACTAAAATACCCAAATGATTCGAAGGGTTGTGTAGCATAACCCTTCAAGGGGTTGCCAGCGCTATTTATAGCTTCTCCAACCCAATTGTTAAACTCACATACGAATGCCCTCTCTTTAGCAGTCGAGGTTGTGGCGACCCCAATCTCCTCATGGAACTAGCGGATGGCGGGCGAGATGACCTAGAAGATTCAATGTGGTCATATTAAATCGTTCCCGAGACGGTCGGGCTTGTACCTTAATCGTGATTGTTACCGGAACGTACCAGAACTATATCCGGCAAAGGGCCACAAATCGTCGATAACACTCCTCTAGATCTTCAGGGAGTGTCTTTATCGCTAGAAAAACAGCAACACCAACGAATATTATGTTGACCACTGCTGAGAGGCGATCATATTTAAGAACTAGATTTTGCATGACCCCGACACACTTTTCTTCGCCGTCACTCACATTCACACTGACCATACCAAAAAATTTCACAAATGCACCCAGGTTTACTGTCACACACTGAAGTGAAAGTGCTCTTTTATCACACGAACAAAAATTAGTCGTAGCGCCGCCTTGCGTTATACATAATTTGCTCTTAAACCGTTTTTTTTTTTTCAAGCATTACAATGTGTGATGTTATCTGCCCCTTGATACCTGTCATATGTTATATAAGCTAACAAATTAAATGTAAATATGTTACTACAACACACAAAGTAATAAACAATTAAATTTGTGCAAGTAATATTTCAAGGTCCCAGAATTTCCATATATGTATGATCTATTGCCAATAGCATATAAACATCTATCATATGTAACTAAGTAGTTATGTATATGCTGTCAATTTGCAATTTGCTTGTAAATCACGATAAAATTGTTTGAAATAAATGATGTCGCAAATAGCCTTAATTTTATTTTGGATTTGTTTTGATTGCAATATTCAATGAACCGTTGAAGAAGAAAGAAGATATGGAGGGGCGTAATATGCCAAAAAAAACCAAACAACAAAGCCGGTCCATATAAGGACTAATAACATACCGACATACATACATACACCTATAGATAGGCATACAGAGACTAGTATGCAAATTTATTAACTATAAATAAGCACATATCGTTAGCTTAATGTGAAAATGTGCTAAGTCACATTTTTTGAAAAATTGTTTTTTAATGCAGTTTTAAACATGAATTCAAAATACATCGATCACAAAAAAAAATATTTTCATTTTTCATTTTTACGTGAGGTGGGCAATGATGTGTAAATGTGCTAAGTCGTCAGCTGTTAAAAAAGTCAACCTGTCTGTAATATCAATCTGAATTTACTAGTCATTTCTTTGTGCGCGTATGCTTTGTTGTTGCTGTATTAACGATAAAGATACTACCCGAAGGCTTTGGGGAGTATTACCGATGTTGATGCTCCTCCGGTACGTTCCGGTAACAAAGCACTACTAAGGTACTAGCCCGACCATCTCGGGAACGATTTATATGACCACATGAAACCTTCTAGGCCATACCGCCCTCCCCACCCCCTAGTTCCATGAGGAACTTGTGGTCGCCAGAGCGTCGGCTATCAATGAAACAGGATTCGCCACGGTTAGGTGAGGTTAACAATTGGATTGGAGAAGCTATATATTGCGCTGGCAACCCCTTGAGAGGGTTGCGAATACAACCCCTTGAAATTGTATTCACCCAATTGAGACATGCCTTTGGTGTTTGATAAATGCTTTGCTCTGGCCATAATCTACTTCAATTCTTACATGTCGATAACTATGTGCTTAAACTTACATATTTATTAAAATTAATAGTAGTGTTATTTCGATGAATCGATTTTCTAGATGTAGAGTCCTAGTTATAGGTTTATTCATAGTATAATTCGTTTTATGAGTTATTTCGATACATAATCTATTATGCCGAAGATCACGTAGTGGAATATATGGAATGAACAAATTAGATAAATCAGAGTAATTCGTACTAAAGTTTATTACATTATAGGCAAGCATGAGTGAGATAAAAGTTCTTCTGTCATGTAAAGCCTAAAGACCAAGCAATTTGTGCCTGCTGGTATATGATGGGAGGCCGTCTGGCCAGGAAGCATAAAAAAAAAAAAAAAAATAAATGTAAGGCGCGATAACCTCCGAAGAGATCTAAGGCCGAGCTTCTCTTCCAATTTGCGTCGTGCTCCTCTTGATTTTTCCCTACAAATTGGCCGGACGGGACCTACATGTTTTATGCCGACTCCGAACGGCATCTGCAAGGCAGATGAGTTTTCACTGAGAGCTTTTCATGGCAGAAATACAATCGGAGCGCTTGCCAGACACTGCCGAGGGGCGACCCCGCTTAGAAAAATTTTCTTCTAATTGAAAAATATTATTTCTAAAATTTTGATGTTGCTTTGCCCGGGAGTTGAACCCAGGGCATACGGTGTGATAGGCGGAGCACGCTACCATCACACCACGGTGGCCAGGAAGCATACGTAAAGCAATTTTTGTAAAAATTGTTTGAACTTTCTCAATTTTATAGGAGTTAGATTCATAGAAATGATTCCATATTATTGAGCAATATTCAAGACCTCTTCTGGACAAGTATATATAAAGTGCCTTCAACGTCATAGTGTCCTTAAAGTCACTGGTGTTACGTCTACTGAACCCAACCATTGCAACAACTAGAAAGAGAGAGTTTGGAGTCAAAAATTACACCCAAGTCCCTATTCTCTTGACAACGATTAAGAGATTAAGCATTTAGTTTGTAGATAAATAGGTGGCAGTTGCATTTTTGGAATAAGAAACAACTCATCATTTGTTTGAATTTAAAAATAAATTATTGTCTGCGCACCATCCGGCAAAAGAGTCCAGATCAGAACCGCTAGAAATAGTTTGACAAATAAATAGTATTTTTTGTGAAATATATAGTTTTAGTGTTTTATTTCAATCATTAAAGGGGAGGAGTGATGGGGAAACATATTGAGTAAAAAGTGCTAAGTCGGGAGAAACAATTTGTTATGATTGCGGAAATTGTGCTAAGTCATAAAATAGCTGCTGGGTTAGCATACATGATTTTTATTTATCTTTTTCAAAGCTTCTACACTCAAAAGTATTGCAACTAAGGTATCCTCATTCACAGTTTTGAAAAAATGGTTATTTCAAAAATTATTAATTTTTTTCGTCTCCTGTAAAATTTGTAAAAAGTGTCTTAGCACATTTTCACATTAAGCTAACGATATGTATGTTTATATGGGCATGCAAGTGTATATTACTAATAACTGGGCCTATATAAAGAGTCTAGAATAAAATTTTTTTAAAACAAGCATAAATAATAAAATCATTAAGGAATCTCTAATTCAACATTAAAGTGCGCATTTAAAACAAACATGGGCATGATTTACTTACATACCCTGTAGGAAATGTATAGTATATTAACTTTGTTCGCATAACGGTAATCCGTAACGGCATACACTAATCGAGATAGATATAGACTTCTATATATCAAAATGATCTGGGCGAAAAAAGAAATTCATTAAGCCCGTCCGTCCGTCTGTCCGGCTGTAAACACAATAACTTGAGTAAATTGTGAGGTATCTTGATAAAATTTGGTATGTAGGTTCCTGGGCACCCATCTCAGATATCTATTTAAAATGAACGAAATCAGACCATAACCACGCCCACTTTTTCGATATCGAAAATTTCGAAAAAGTGTGATAATTCATTACCAAAGACGGCTAAAGCGATGAAACTTGGTAGGTGGGTTAACCTTATGACACAGAGCAGAAAATTAGTAAAATTTTGGACAATAGGCGTGGCACCGCCCACTTTTAAAAGAAGGTAATTTCAAAGTTTTGCAAGCTGTAATTTGGCAGCCGTTGAAGATATCATGATGAAATTTGGCAGGAACGTTACTCCTATTACTATATGTGTGCTAAGGAAAAATTAGCAAAGTCGGATTACGAACACGCCCACTTAAAAAAAATTTTTTTTTTAAGTCAAATTTTAACAAACAAATTGAATATCTTTACAGTATATAAGTAAATTATGTCAACATTCAACTCCAGTAATGATATGGTGCAACAAAATACAAAACTAAAAGAAAATTTCAAAATGGGGGCGGCTCCGCCCTTTTTCATTTAACTCGTCTAGAATACCTTAATGCCATAAAACGAACAAAAATTTAACAATTTTGAAATTTGGTAGGGGCATAGATTTTATGACGATAACTGTTTTCTGTGAAAATGGGCGAAATCGGTTGAAACCACGCCCAGTTTTTATACACAGTCGACCGTCTGTCCTTCCGCTGGGCCCTTAACACAATAACTTCAGCAAAAATCGATATATCTTTACTACACTCAGTTCACGTACTTATCTGAACTCACTTTGTATTGGTGTAAAAAATGGCCGAAATCCGACTATAACCACGCCCACTTTTTCGATATCGAAAATTACGAAAAACTGAAAAAATGCGATTATTCATTGCCAAAGACGGATAAAGCGATGAAACTTGGTAGATGGGTTGAACTTATGACGCAGAATAGAAAATTGGTAAGATTTTGGACAATGGGCGTGGCACCGCCCACTTTTAAAAGAAGGTAATTTAAAAGTTATTTAAGAACACGCCCACTTTTTAAACAAATTTTTTTAAAAGTAAAATTTTAACAAAAAATTTAATATCTTTGCTGTATATAAGTAAATTATGTCAGCATTCAACTCCAGTAATGATATGATGCAACAAAATACAAAAATAAAAGGAAATTTCAAAATGGGCGTGGCTCTGCCCATTTTCATTTAGTTTGTCTAGAATACTTTTAATGCCATAAGTCGAACAAAAGTTTACCAATCCTTCTTAAATTTGGTAGGGGAATAGATTCTATCACGGTTACTGTTTTCTGTGAAAATGGGCGAAATCGGTTGAAGCCACGCCCAGTTTTTATACACAGTCCACCGTCTGTCCTTCCGCTCGGCCGTTAACACGATAACTTGAGCAAAAACCGATATATCTTTACTAAGCTTAGTCCACGTACTTATCTGAACTCACTTTATCTTGGTATAAAAAATGGCCGAAATCCGACTATAACCACGCCCACTTTTTCGATATCGAAAATTACGAAAAATGAAAAAAATGCCATAATTCTATACCAAATACGAAAAATGGGATGAAACATGGTAATTGGATTGGTTTATTGACGCAAAATATAACTTTAGAAAAAAACTTTATAAAATGGGTGTGACACCTACCATATTCAGACCAATTCTAAATATTCTCGCGGAATTTTGTTCTCGCGGATTTTTTTAATCCCGCGGAAAAACTCCTCCAATTCTTTTCTCCTAGGGAGAAAAATAATTGGGGAATAGGAATTTCGAATTTTCAAAGTCAGCTGTTTTGTCAATTGAAATTTCGGCGCGCATTTCTTATTTTGTTTAAAAAATTGTAAAGTTTAATTATTGTTGCCAATTTGTTTGAAATTAAGAAATAAGGTATAAACAATGCACATTATTGCATTTCATGTGGTATTCACTGAAATGAGTAATCAATTGGTGCCACAGCAACATCAACAGAGGAGCATAAGAAGAAGACCGGCGGGATAACACAAATCCGCCGGAGTTGCCTGCATTCATTCTGCAAAGCAATTTTCTGGCGGCCAAGTCGAGTTGAGTTCCCCTTTCGCCATATGTCAAAATCTATTTAAGCCTTCTTAAAAAATTCTTGCCCAATTTCTGCATGGCTGCATCAAATATGCGAAGATCTCTTCCGTTGCTTATGATATACTTTTCGACTTGACAGTGAGAATATTGTGGTAGAATGTAAATAAATATTTTAGCACAAATTTGTACAAATAAGTGTTCTTTCTAAAAATAACCAAATTCCTTTAACTATTTTGATACATTCCCTTTAATTTAACAAGTGAAAAAACTCCTATGAAATGGCAGAGAAATCTCCCTCTCCCTCACATTCATAATACCTACTTTTCTCCCGTAACCGGTTTCCGCTTTTTCGAACAATGTTCAGAATAGGAGGAAAGGGAGAAGTGAAAAAACTCACAAGGAATTTTTATTTAGAATACGAGGAAAGGGGAAGGGAAAAGCTGATTAAGTAGAAGAAAATGACAAAAGTTCTGCAGGGCGAAATCAAACGCTCTTGGAATCTTGGCAGGAATACTGTTCCTGGTATTACATAATAATAATATAAATAAATTAGCGGTACCCGACAGATGATGTTCTGGGTCACCCTGGTCCACATTTTGGTCGATATCTCGAAAACGCCTTCACATATACAACTAAGGGACACTCCCTTTTAAAACCCTCATTAATACCTTTAACTTGATACCCATATCGTACAAACACATTCTAGAGTCAGCCCTGGTCCACCCATATGGCGATGTCTCAAAAAGGCGTCCACCTATAGAACTAAGGCCCACTACGTTTTAAATAATCATTAACACCATTCATTTGATACCCATATCGTACAACACATATTCTAGAGTCACCCCTGGTCCACCTTTATGGCGATATCCTGAAATGGCGTCCACCTATAGAACTATGGCCCACTCCCTTTTAAAATACTTTTTAATACCTTCCATTTGAAACCCATGCCATACAAACACATTCCAGGGTTACCCTAGGTTAATTTTGCTAATTTAATTGTTAATTTTTTCCCTTATTTTGTCTCCAAAGCTCTCAGCTGAGTATGTAATGTTCGGTTACACCCGAACTTAGCCTTCCTTACTTGTTGAGTATGCAATTTTGGAGCCGAAAAAATTGTAGTCTAACATTGTGGACAGAACTCTTTGAGAAGCAGGAAAACAATATATTGACCGTGGCTCAGTCGTCTGGTTCACGAATGGATCAAAATTTGATGACGAATGCTGGCATTCATGACCCCAATATTTTTCAAGCAGAGATCCATGCAATAGAAGTTTGTGGTAGAGAATATCTACAAAAAGGCTTACCATCTTACATTATTCTTGATATGGAAGCCAAAACAAGCTAATGCACAGGCAGGCTGCCTAGCCAAGCATCTAATTTAGTTAAATCTATCCGATAAACCAATCTGTCGCTTTTGTGAGCTGGCAGAGACTCTCTCATCTAGGCGCAGTGACTCATAATCCCTTTGTGATATGGTGTAAAAAGCCAGATGAAGTACTTTAATATATTAAATGCCTCAACATACAGTAATAGGCTTAAGGTCAAGCGCAATATATTTACATAAAGGTCTAGATAATAATAATATTAGTCGTGCTTTTTTACATGTATATATATCTTCGTTTGCGGGTAAAAAAACGCTTATCATCACTTTGATAATGTTTAGGCCACCCGTATAGCGGCAATTACTGAAGACTCACAGCAGTGGTTAAATAAACCGCCACAAAACGGGTTAATAGCGGAGACACGTACCTCTGTTTGTCATAGTGTATAAGCTATAGCTGAATCGGGGCACACACAGTCTCGGTAATTAAAGCGAAGAATAGTCTAAAGATCAAATGGAGAGACATATTTCAGTTGCAACTGAGTATAATGCATACTGAAATTTAGCACTACTAATTTTCTGCGCAACAATTTCATAAGTGCAGAAAAAGTTATGCACTTGGCAGTTCATATAGAGTTTAAATGCGTATGTATATGTATGTCAAAAAAAAAAAAACACAGCTATTAATGGTTTGACAAAGCACAAGTTATGAGTCTCTCAAAATTCGCACAAACACAATATTTCAAAATTTTCTTCCGGAGAGTGTTTCAGATTTCCTTCGTATAGAAGAAAATATAAAACTTTCTTCCGATAAAAATTCTCAAAAATTAATACGAATTTTTATAGACCTACTAGCAGAACCGGCAGACGTTGTTCTGCCCTAAATTTGGCCTATCTGCAATACTCTGCCCTACCCCTCGACACTTTTTCCTAATCTTCCTCCCTCCGTCTTTTTCGCTTCATCTCTATCTTTGTCTCATTCTATCTCTTTCTCAGTCTCCTTCTCTCTTTTCTCTTCTGTCAAGTTTGTCTCCTTCTTCTTTATCTCTTATTGCCAGTCCCAGAGGGTGGTATGTATTTTGTTCCAATCCCATTCCGAGTCTCAGTGCCAGTCTCACTCCGAGTCTCAGTCTCAGTCCCAGTCCTAGTCCTAATCCCAGTCCCAGTCCCTTTCTGGTATACTTCCCGGAAAAAAACATCGTAAATACTAATATAGGCAAATTTATATACGAAATTTCAGGTAAATCGAATAGGACGTATATAAATAGGTATGTGGGTATTATTAATTCTTGTCTTTATTTCGGCTTCGCATGCATATTTATCAGTTTTGTCAGGTTGATGCGACTAAATCGAATATCAAAATGAACTTTAGCCACTCAGCGGTGTAAAACTTACTCTGTATTATAGCACACATCAACAGCTTCAATTTGATACCCATAATATAAAAACACATTCTAGGTGTATCCGGGTCCATGTTTTGGCCTATATATCGAGACCGTAGTCACCCAGCGGTGTAAAACATACTCTGTACTAAAGCATACATCAAAAACTTCAATTTGATCCCCATAATGCAAAAAACACATTCTAGGTGTATCCGGGTCCACGTTTTGGGCTATATCTCGAGACCCTAGCCTCCCAGTTCTATGAAAATTATCCTTTACTATAGCAATCATCAACAGCTTTCATTTGACATCTATATTGTATAAACACATTCTAAGGGTATCCGGGTCCACGTTTTAGCCTATATCTCGAGACCCTAGTCACCCAGGGGTATGAAAATTATCCTGTACTATAGCACTCATGAACAGCTTTCATTTGCTATCCATATTGTATAAACAAATTCTAGGGTACACGGGTCCACGTTTTGATCTCAAGACCCTCATTCCCAGTTGTATGAAAATTATCCCGTACTATAGCACTCATCAACAGCTTTCATTTGATATCCATATTGCATATACACATTCTAGGGGTACCCGGGTCCACGTTTTAGGCTATAGCTCGAGACCCTAGCCTCCCAGTTGTATGAAAATTATCCTGTACTATAGCACTCATCAACAGCTTTCATTTGATATCCATATTGTATAAACACTTTCTAGGGGTACCCGGGTCCACGTTTTGGGCTAATATCTCGAGACCCTATCCTCCCAGTTGTATGAAAATTATCTTGTATTATAGCACTCATCAACAGCTTTCATTTGATGTCCATATTGTATAAACACATTCTAGGGGTACCCGGATCCACGTTTTAGGCTATATCTCGAGACCCTAGCCTTCCAGTTGTATGAAAATTATCCTGTACTATGGCACTCATCAACAGCTTTAATTTGATATCCATGTTGTATAAACATATTCTAGGGGTACACGGGTCCACGTTTTGATCTCAAGACCCTCATTCCCAGTTGTATGAAAATTATCCTGTACCATAGCACTCATCAACAGCTTTCATTTGATATCCATATTGTATAAACACTTTCTAGGGGTACCCGGGTCCACGTTTTGAGCTATATCTCGAGACCCTAGCCTCCCAGTTGTATGAAAATTATCCTGTACTTAGCACTCATCAACAGATTTCATTTGATATCCATATTGTATAAACACATTCTAGGGGTACCCGGGTCCACGTTTTGGGCTATATCTCGAGACCCTATCCTCCCAGTTGTATGAAAATTATCCTGTACTATAGCAATCATCAACAGCTTTCATTTGACATCTATATTGTGTAAACACATTCTAAGGGTATCCGCGTCCACCTTTTGGCCTATATCTCGAGACCCTAGTCACCCAGGGCTATGAAAATTATCCTGTACTATAGCACTCATTAACAGCTTTCATTTGATATCCATATTGTATAAACACATTCTAGGGGTACCCGGGTCCACGTTTTGATCTCAAGACCTTAGACACGTAGCGAAAAAAAAGGTAGACGTTGGCCGATTCTCAGACCTACCCAATATGCTCACAAAATTTCATGAGAATCGGTTCAGGCGTTTCGGAGGAGTTCAGCCTCTAAAACCGTGACAGAAGAATTTTATATATTAGATAACTTGTAATTTTTTAGATCAAAATTTACTGTGCTACAAAACTATTCAAAAAAATTCAGAAAACTCCGACTAAGCCCTGTGAGACACGTCCTAACGGCCTTCAATAGGAACCAACATTTGTATTATGGGCTATGGCATTACCGATTGAAGGGGGGATATTTAAGGCTCACCCTAAGTGGCACAACTATTTTTTAGAATAAGAAAGACCGTCTTTTACTTTTGTTATTAAATTTTATTTGAAATATTCCATCTTAGATAAAAAATTTCCTACCACGCGTGCCGATAAACATTTGGATTAGGAAATGTGTGATGCAGGTGCGCTCATCAATCCATTTTTATTTCTTAATAATTAATTTAAATGTTCACTTTTAATTGCGCCTTAAAACTATTAATGCACATAAATACGTATGTATGTGTGCATCCATATTTTGAGGTTTTTTGATGTCAACATTTATAATCTGAAAATCACGAAAATTTCAAATTTGGATTTGCAAGAAAAAAAATTATAAGAGGCGACAATTTTGGGTCAACCAACACACAAAATTTGCGTTGATCAGGTGTAAAACGAGTCTATAAACAAATATATATGCAATTATATATGTATATATTGGTTCATATACATATATGCCCAATTCGTGATGTCGCATAAATGATCAATTGTTTTTCATTTATTTTTTTTTTTGCAAAATTTTTACATATTTGGCACATTATTAATTCCTTTATTTATGTTAGTCTTCTGTTTTGGAACTTAAGTGTTATTTAGTCATCCTCTAGTGAGTAACGGGAATCACTATTACCTTTTTATTATTAGATAAGACTTTGATTGTTGTTTTGTCCGCTCCTTGCCATATTGAGAGCAATTAATTTCATGTTTAAATCAAATGAGTGAGTCATACCGTTTATTCTTTTTTTTAAGTATTTATAACAACTTATAAAAAAAACAACATTAAAAAAATTGTTTGAATTATTGATAGTTATCTAATAAGGATTTTGTAGCACAACATTAGCGGGTTCTTTACATGTGTATACATCTCTACATTTGCGGGTAAAAAAAACTTATCATCACTTAAGTAATGTTAAGGAGACCCATCTCGCTGCAAATATTTAAGTGTCGGTTAAATAACTAGCTACCAGACGGGTTGTGCTTATTAGCAGAGACACGCACCTCTGTTGGTCATAGTGTATAACCTATAGCTGTATCGGTTGCGATAGAGACAAAATGTAGGGACACATTTCAGTTGCAACTGAGTTTAATTCATACTGAAATTAAGCAGTTCCAACAACAATTTCATAAGTGTAGATAAAGTTATGCACTTAGCAGTCCATATAAAGTTGAAGTGTATATGTATATAAATGTAAAAAAAAAAATACAAGTATTAATTAACGAGTACTTCAGCAGCGAACAGAAAAATACCAGTGATAATTTTAAACTAACTTTTTTTTTTGCATTAATTAATCGGTGATTGCCCTCATTGCTTTTAAATGTATGAATTAAGCTGGGTTTATTTGCATGGAGGAAAGTTAACCCATATCGCGCCATCGATTTTTCGATAGGTTTTGGGCTCAGGAAAAAAAAGTTCCACTAAGCATACCCAAAAAAATAATTTTCGAGCCTGCAAAATTTGAGTTTTTTGACTTTTTTTTTTTTGATTTTTAAGGTTTTTTTCTTAACATACTTAAAAAATTTTCATTTGATTTAAAACGCGGACAGACGGAAGGACGGACAGACGGACATGGCTAAATCAACTTAGCTCTTCCCCTGATCATTTTGGTATACTTATTGGTGGGTCTAACGGAAACATATACATAACAAGTAAGGAAGGCTAAGTTCCGGTGTAACCGAACATTACGTACTCAGTTGAGAGCTATGGAGACAAAATAAGGAAAATCACCATGTAGGAAAATGAACCTAGGGTAACCCTGGAATGTGGTTGTATGACATGTGTATCAAATGGAAGGTATTAAAGAGTATTTTAAGAGAGAGTAGGCCATAGTTCTATAGATGGACGCCATTTAGGGATATCGCCATAAAGGTGGACCAGGGCTGACTCTAGAATTTGTTTGTACGATATGGGTATCAAATGAAAGGTGTTACTGAGCATTTTAAGAGGGAGTGGGCCTTAGGTCTATCGGTGGACGCCTTTTCGAGATATCGCCATTAAGGTGGACCAGGGGTGACTCTAGAATGTGTTTGTACGATATGGGTATCAAATGAAAGGTGGTAATGAGTATTTTAAAAGGGAATGGGCTTTAGTTCTATAGGTGAACGCCTTTTCGAGAAATCGCCATAAAGGTGGACCAGGGGTGACTCTAGAATATGTTTGTACGATATGGGTATCAAATGAAAGCTGTTAATGAGTATTTTGAAAAGGAGTGATCCTTAGTTCCATAGGTGGACGCAGTTTCGATATATCGCCATAAAGGTGGACCAAGGGTGTCTCTAGAATGTGTTTGTACGATATGGGAATCAAATGAAAGGTGTTACTGAGCATTTTAAGAGAGAGTGGGCATTAGGTCTATAGGTGGACGCCTTTTCGAGATATCGCCATTAGGGTGGGCCAGGGGTGACTCTAAAATGTTTGTACGATATGGGTATCAAACGAAAAGTGTTACTGAGCATGTTAAGAGAGAGTGGGCATTAGGTCTATAGGTGGACGCCTTTTCGAAATGTCGCCATTAGGGTGGGCCAGGGGTGACTCTAGAATGTGTTTGTATGATATGGGTATCAAATGAAAGATTGTAATGAGTATTTTAAAAGGGCGTAATCCTTAGTTCTATAGGTGGACGCCTTTTCGAGATATCGCCATAAAGGTGGACCAAGGGTGACTCTAGAATGTTTGTACGATATGGGTATCAAACGAAAGGTGTTACTGAGCATTTTAAAAGGGAGTGGGCATTAGGTCTATAGGTGGACGCCTTTTCGAGATATCGCCATTAGGGTGGGCCAGGGTGACTCTAGCATATGTTTGTACGATATGGGTATCAAATGAAAGGTGGTAATGAGTATTTTAAAAGGGAGTAATCCTTAGTTCTATAGGTGGACGCCTTTTCAAGATATCGCCATAAAGGTGGACCAAGGGTGACTCTAGAATGTTTGTACGATATGGGTATCAAACGAAAGGTGTTACTGAGCATTTTAAGAGGGAGTGGGCATTAGGTCTATAGGTGGACGCCTTTTCGAGATATCGCCATTAGGGTGGGCCAGGGGTGACTCTAGAATGTGTTTGTACGATATGGATATCAAATTAAAGGTATTAATGAGGGTTTTAAATGCGAGTGGCCCTTAGATATATATGTGAAGGCGTTTTCGCGATATCGACCAAAATGTGTACCAGGTGATCCAGAAAATCATCTGTCGGGTACTGCTAATTTATTTATATATGCAATACCACTAACAGTATTCCTGCCAAGATTCCAAGGGCTATTGATTTCGCCTTGTAGAACTTTTTCATTTTCTTCTACTTAATATGGTAGGTGTCACACCCATTTTACAAAGTTTTTTTCCAAAGTTATATTTTGCGTCAATAAACCAATCCAATTACCATGTTTCATCCCTTTTTTCGTATTTGGTATAGAATTATGGCATTTTTTTCATTTTTCGAAATTTTCTATATCGATAAAGTGGGCGTGGTTATGGTCGGATTTCGGCCATTTTTTATACCAAGATAAAGTGAGTTCAGGTAAGTACGTGGACTAAGTTTAGTAAAGATATATCGGTTTTACCTCAAGTTATTGTGTTAACGGCCGAACGGAAGGACAGACGGTGGACTGTGTATAAAAACTGGGCGTGGCTTCCACCGATTTCGCCCATTTTCACAGAAAACAGTTACCGTCATAGAATCTATGCCCCTACCAAATTTAAGAAGGATTGGTAAATTTTTGTTCGACTTATGGCATTAAAAGTATTCTAGAAACACTAAATGAAAATGGGCGGAGCCACGCCCATTTTGAAATTTTCTTTTATTTTTGTATTTTTTGGCATCATATCATTACTGTAGTTGAATTTTGACTTAATTTACTTATATACAGTAAAGATATTAAATTTTTTGTTAAAATTTGAATTAAAAAAAATTTTTTTTTAGTGGGCATGTTCTTCATCCAATTTTGCTAATTTTTATTTAGCACATATATAGTAATAGTAGTAACGTTCCTGCCAAATTTCATCATGATATCTTCAACGACTGCCAAATTACAGCTTGCAAAACTTTTAAATTACCTTCTTGTAAAAGTGGGCGGTGCCACGCCCATTGTCCAAAATCTTACTAATTTTCTATTCTGCGTCATAACATCAACCCATCTACCAAGTTGCATCGCTTTATCCGCCTTTGCCAATGAATTATCGCATTTTTTCGGTTTTTCGAAATTTTCGATATCGAAAAAGTGGGCGTGGTTATAGTCCGATATCGTTCATTTTAAATAGCGGTCTGAGATGAGTGCCCAGGAATCTACATACCAAATTTCATCAAGATACCTCAAAATTTACTCAAGTTATCGTGTTAACGGACAGACGGACGGACGGACGGACGGACATGGCTCAATCAAATTTTTTTTCGATACTGATGATTTTGATATATGAAAGTCTATATCTATCTCGATTCCTTTATACCTGTACAACCAACCGTTATCCAATCAAAGTTAATATACTCTGTGAGCTCTGCTCAACTGAGTATAAAAACGTCAAAGATTTTGAAGAACTGAAGATATGCAAACGATCTCAAATCCGCTTTCGGAAAAAACTGAAAATTCGAGAACGTTTGAAAAAAATTTCGATTGTTTAGTACAGTTTTCTGAATTTTTCTGAGTCTGCAGCCTAATCAATTTTAGTCTAACAAAGTACCAGTTAAAGGTCTAGTACAAGTTAAAGGCCTTCGTGATTTTTGACATTTTTCTCAAAGCGATTTTTGAGAGACCTTTAACTTGTACTTTGTTACACGTCACTAAAATTGATTGTGCACAGACTCTAAAATTATTTAGAAAACTCGAAACAATCAATCAAAATTTTTTAACAATCTCGAATTCCCAATTTTGTTCAAAAACGTATTTGAGATTGATTAATGGAAGTTTTTGGAAGAAAGTGTTTCTTTCGTAACCCGCCTATGGAAGCAGAGGAAGAAGGCGGCCCCCACTCCGCTGGAAGGACCAGGTGGAAAACGATATAAACTCCCTTGGTGTGAGTAATTGGCGCCAGTTGGCAAGGAGAAGAAGCGACTGGCGCGCTTTGTTGGACGGCCATAACCGTTTAAACGGTTAAGCGCCAATTAAGTATGTAAGTTTTTTTTTGGCGAAATTTGAAAATTTCCAATGTTATTTTCGTGTTCGCCTGTATATATGTTTTATATAACTTAGATAAATATTTTAGTATCAACTTCCCAACTTAATTACTTCATTTCTTCATTCCAGGAATCCATTTCATTGGCACACTCACTCTCAGATAAACCATTACCTGGTTCACCTCTTATCCCAACTTCTATAGAGGGCGGCAAAGTTTCAGATCGCTTGGGTAAACTGAAAACATCTTCAGAAAAATGGAAAGATCGTATTGGTATGTACATTTTAAAAATTGTTTTCCTTGAACAAAGATATGGGAAAGTTATTTAGACGGGCTGTGATACAAGGAGTCCAACAAGCTATCAAAAATACGTTTTATGCCATAGGTTAGGTTAAGTAAGGTGGTAGCTGCCATGATATGGGATAAATCCTCCATAATCCATGTAGTTTTGGAATTAAATATTAAAGTGTGAAGCTTTATCTCCTCGTTTATGTTATCCCTTTCGCAGTAGTCTTTTTTGTAGATAACTACACAACATTGACAACTAGCCCGAGCCCATTCAAAATATCGGTTAATTTCCTAGTGTTTCCAGTATTTTACCTCGCGCAGCATGGTATTCAGGCCTGTTCTGGATTCCGATTCCGATCAATTTTTTCGGAATCGAAATGGATTGGTGTTCTCAATTTCGATTCCGACCAAAAATTATCGGTTTGAAAAGTATTGCCTCTGAGCAGTCAGAATGAAAATTAATTGGCAGATTATACACAAATGTTGCGATATTTGTCTTTCAAATAATTCTTTTTAAATTCTTCATTTTATTTGGAAGAGTTGTGTGTATTTTTTTGTTTAAATTTGAGTTAAATTGGCATAATAAATCTTTCTTTAAAAACTTCTATCAAGAAATCTATTAGGCAAACAAATTTATGCTGATCGAAATGAAGTCGACCTGTTCTGAATTCCGATCCAGCGCATTTTTACGATTCGCACGCACAATAGCACGTATTCTTGCGTCTGCGCATCAAAAACCATATCTGCAGGCATTTTTTAATTAAAATAAAATTTTATGATACTTAAACCAAAACACATAAACAAAAACAGCTGATTAAACTGGTTACCGAATCGGAATGAAAACGATTCGAAATCGACTTCGAATCAATTTTTTACAATCGGAATTGAGAACACCAAATAGAAACCGAGTCGAAATCAATGTCGTTTTACTTTTCATTCCGATTCGGAATCGCGTGGGTCGATTATGTCACGCTACAGACTGTAAGGTAATCAAAAATATTAGGAGAGACGTGTAATAATGGCCTCAGCTTACATGCGCATTGGCCAGTGAATGCGTCTGGAGTATAGTTCAGGAACAAAACCCTCAAGTCACATTCGTCCATAACCTAACGAAAATATAAAAGACGTTACTAAAAAAAATAAATGTAGGAGGCGCGATAACTTGCGAAGAGATTTTAGGCCGAACTTCTCTTCAAATTTGCGTCGTGCTCCTTTTTAATTTTTCCTAAAAATTGGCGGGACGGGACCTACTTGTTTTATGTCGACTCCGAACGGCATCTGCGAGGGGGATGAGTTTTCACTCAGAGCTTTTCATGGCAGAAGTACACTCGGAGTGCTTGCCAAACACTGCCGAGGGGCGATCCCGCTTAGAAAAAAATTTTTTCTAATTGGAAAAACCCTTATTTCTAAAATTTTGATGTTGCTTTGCGTGAACCCAGGGCATTCGGTGTGGTAGACGGAGCTTTTGCCTTCAGTCGATTATTTGCGCCAAAAACCTAAGGTTTTTTTCCAGTTAAACTTGGCTTGCTGAAAGTAGGTGGTTTGTACTACCAAGTGAAGGGTTGTTGTTGGTCAAGGAGGTATTAACCTTACCTTGTGGTGTTGCTTATCTTATCAGCTTGGTGACCATTGCATACTCTATAGTAGGTACAGTTGTGTGGTGGCTGCCCAGTTCAAGAATCACTTCGAAAACTTTTTTGGGCCGTTTTCCATATTCTTTAACGGCGATACTAGCTTTCAATTATTTAGCAAATCGGCTCGTGGCAATGGTACAGTTACGAATAAGTCAGACACCGAACTTAGATATTTTCTAAGGGTAATCTAATACATCCCGACCGAGAAATTTACGCCTCGTCCTAGCTAAGGTTAGACAGCATTAAGTGTTTGAATAATTTCATCTCCGCCTTTTTGCATGAATTCGATTAGGTGGTGCGCTCTTAACTTGCAATTATCATGAAGGATGAAACTTAGCTCACCCTAATAGCTCCGAGCTGGGGCGCTTGGAGTCTAAAACCGGCCACAAAAGCCTCGACAATTGGAAAGAGGTGTGGTTATCCGAATGCTTGCTTAGATGACCTAGGCCAAATTGTCCAGAAGTTGACAGGAAAGGACCATCAGCATTGACAAAACTTTCCAAAACCTTCCTGTCCTTACTAGAGATATGCACCGCCTATAAACGCCGCGGCCGCCGCCGATTTTTCTCGTTTTTCGCACGCCGTCGCCGAATGCCAAAAATATCGGCGCGGCGGCGGCGGCGGCGGCGTCCGGCGCGGTACTATATTTTCTACTCGTTTAAGACTGTTTAGGCCATTTATTGTTCATGTCGAAAATTGGTCGGATATGATCGAAAGTGGTATCAACGGATGCGCATCACTGCCACTTATAAGAAACTAATTGCGAAATTTAACTCTTTCTAACTGTTCAAAAGTTATTTAGAAAAACAGGCACTTTCCATGCTAGCTTAACACGGACTTTGCATCACCCAATTCACCAAGTTATTGAAACAAAACACCTAAAGAAAAGTATGATAATACATTTTTATGCTCACTTTGCATATTTTTTTTTTTTTTTCAAAAAATTAATAATGAGCAGTGAGTTCAAATAAAATGACCCAAGGCGAATATGTTTTCAAATTGTCCTCAAGTTGTTAAAAAAAAAGCAAATTACCCAAAAAAGGTGCCTATTTTAAAAAAAATTGTATATTGCGATTGGCTGAAAGAATAAGCGAAATCAGTTATGCAAAATCCTTCAGTAGGTTCTACGGGCATAAATACTCCGTTGAAACGATTCTTACCTCATACTTAAGTTGAGGATATATTTACGTATGAGGAGGGTTTGAAAAATCACAAACATCTGTTGTTTATTTGTGAAACTATACATTAACGTCTGAAATGTTAATTTTGACTTTCACACTTCATCCAACACCAAAGCCTCCCGGTTTGGCATTTCCTAAAGTTGGCGGCCCTATCCAAAACTAGTCCCTTGGAGTGAATCACATGGACATGTCAACCAAGTTTAAACATCACCTACACGTTACGGCTCCTTTTATAAATGTGAATACGTAGGCACATATATTTACCAGGTGAGGCTTTGTCCTTCGCAGGAACACTCAAAGTGGTGAAGCAAAAGCTTTCCCAATGCAGTCGTACTAATGACCGTGTATGCTACTATCCTAAATGGAAAGTCGAACTAGTCATCCACAATGACTCAAAAGGCCGGAAAACAGCAATTAACATCTTTCCACTTAAAATCGGTCGACTTTCATTCTAAAATATCGTTTCGATTTAACGAAGGCTATTGAAATCAATGTTGTGAACACAAACGTCTGCAAACTTTGGTCTACATTTTAAAATTGTATCCAGGGTCCTTATACAATTTTAATTATGTTGATGCGCTGAGGATTATACGATTTTCACCCATGAGTTGTGCAATGATATCCACTTAGACTGCTTATGATTTCGAGGCCTGCATCCTTGGCCGAATAGTCACTCCCCAAAGTTTCAAGGGGTTTTTCTGGTGTAGCTCGGCAGCATAGCGCGGCAAATTAGAAAGTCTTCGGAGCTACACGTAGAGCTTCTAGGACAGTGACGTCGAGGAAGGTATGAGTTCGAAGTCGCAGTCCTATAGCTTCTGTGCTGGCATATGGATTGAGGGTCAGGAGGCGTGGTAGCGACTGGTGGTCCGGATTGCTACTGTTTGCACATCGGGAATTGTAGCTCTTAGAAGCAGCCGAAAAAACTGGAGGCTACCTGTGCCGCGAGTGTGATGAGTATTAAAAGACCATTAATAGCAACCGTAAGTCGCCTTTGTGCGTGACCGCCAAGGAGCCACAAATGATTTAAAGTAATTTGGTTCGCGACGCTTATTAGGAGTTAACCTCAGGTGAAACTACGCTTTGCACGAGATATACAGACAAAAGTGTGACGATTTTATGTATCTCTATTTCTTTTCGGCAGACGCAACAGTACCAATTCCAAAGACCGGGGTTAGGTTCGAAGCTTCTCTGGAGCAAGTGAATGAGGGGCAATCCCTCCGCAAGGACCTACTCCTGAAAATGTTTGAACGATCTGCGAGATTTTGAGGCAAAATCCCGGATCTTTCCGAAATGGCCAAAACGTTGATTTCCTTAAAAACATACAAACATAACCCTTCCTAAATATTATTTTTTTAAATAGAAAAATAAAGCTCTTTAAAGAAAGAACACCGGCGTACCCCGGCGCACCGCCCACGCCGCCGCCGCCGCCGTTAAAGTGATCGGCGTAAACCTCTAGTCCTTACCGCTCCAAAAAAGAGAGGAAACAAGTGTTAATGGAATCCCAGAGTCTATACTGCCACATTGCCAGGAATATCCTTCTGCCCGTCTCTCTATTTATCTCAACTAAGAAGCAGGGACTATATAAAATACCTTATTGGTATATCGAAATCGAATATCATACCGACTGCCCAAACGTTGTTGAAAACGTCGCACACAACCAAAACCGCGAAAAGCACTTCTACTCACTTCAGCTATGCATACTGGCGGCTGAAGGATGATACACATTCTCGTAATTTGTAAATTTAGTAATTCCTTGAATGTTTTTACTACGTGAAACTTATTTGCTCGAAATCTTTGGACAGTTTACCCCCCTTCAGGTCGAATTATGAGCAAAACCACCATTGTTCTTTCTTGGCCGAGCTCCGGCTGTGACGAGTACATGCAGTGGATATTACTTTTAATGTCTAATCGAATTATTTTTAGGTTTTCTGCTGCAGGTGCTTCCTAAAGTGTTTTTTCCCTCATATGTGCCACTTCTAAAAGGGTCTCAAAAGGGAAGCATTTATATGGAAACTAAGAGTCTTAGTGGCGGATCCCGCCTTTGTACCATCAACATGAATATCTCACGTTGTTTCTGAATAATTGTATGCAGGAAACTTGCCAAGTCTTACTGAGTTCTTCGAACGACTCATAATATTCTCGACAGGGATTTGTTTTTGCAATGAAGTTTTCATTTTAGATCAAGGAAGTCCTATAATCCAAAAAGTAATTCCCTCAGTAATACACGTTGCAAGCCTTTTTGAGTTTAATTTCTGGTCACTCACCACGGAGAAAGGTCTTTGGAAGCAATTTTGCTAAGTTTTACGTACCATCAATACATCTCAAAATCACAAACCTGCCTCTATGTTTAGGGAACGAAAAGCCCGTCTATATAAAAGAATCTTATAAATTTATTTAATCATATATGTATCTATTTATAAAAAATCGTTAAAGTCCTTTAATAACGTTCTTCTTGTTTTCATTTTCGTACAAATGCAGAGCAATCCGATGCCTCCAAATTCACAGTCGCTGGTCGTCTACAGAAAAAAGCACAATCACCCATTGAGCTACAATTTGAACGCGCACAAAATGCAGAACCCAAGAAATGCCCACTGGAAGTCGTGCGCAGCGCCAATCAACCACAACTTGGACTAGCCAAGAGTCCATCGATGATGGTTACAAACAGCAATACAAATCGTGGTAGTGGTGCTGGTACAAATCGCCACAATACATCCCTACAACGTAGTCTAAGTGTATCAGCCGAAAGACCTGAAGTCACAACATCCAATACCAGTTCGAATTCGGATTCTGATTCGGATGGGCGTTGCAATGAAAAGGAGTCTAAAAATAAAGCAAATACAAAAAGTGCTGGAATTACAGCAGCATCGATCGGTACGCTTGTTACCGTACCACGGGCGGACGATGAAGAAACCTTCGAAAAATTCTTTGCATCAAAGAAACAAAAGACCGCAACTGCGGTGGAATGGCAACAAAAAAATGTGCACGGAGCGCATGCGAGAATGGGTGAACTCGATTTGGATAGCATTAAAGCGCCGACACAGCGGTAAGTAGAAGTGCGAGAGAAGATGGACTTATTGAGTTGTATGGCCGGTTAGTAGATGAGTGCGCGACGGGGAGAGCAGGTCTGTATGCATGACTCATTATTCTTCGGCTTTTATAGTACATTTGCAAACAAGTAGCTAAAGAAGGCGAATTCATAAAAGGTGAAAACCGAGACGAATTGATGCAAGGTTAAAAGTGAAACTCAGTTGAGCAGAGCTCACAGAGTATATTAACTTTGATTGGATAACGGTTGGTTTTACAGGTATAAAGGAATCGAGATAGATATACATAGACTTCCATATATCAAAATCATCAGTATCGAAACAAAATTTGATTTAGCCATGTCCGTCCGTCCGTCCGTCTGTCCGTTAACTCGATAACTTGAGTAAATTTTGAGGTATCTTGATGAAATTTGGTATGTAGGTTCCTGAGCACTCATCTCAGATCGCTATTTAAAATGAATATTGGACTATAACCACGCCCACTTTTTCGATATCGAAAATTTCGAAAAACTGAAAAAATGCGATTATTCATTGCCAAAGACGGATAAAGCGATGAAACTTGGTAGATGGGTTGAACTTATGACGCAGAATAGAAAATTGGTAAGATTTTGGACAATGGGCGTGGTACCGCCCACTTTTAAAAGAAGGTAATTTAAAAGTTATTTAAGAACACGCCCACTTTTTAAAAAAATTTTTTTAAAAGTAAAATTTTAACAAAAAATTTAATATCTTTGCTGTATATAAGTAAATTATGTCAGCATTCAACTCCAGTAATGATATTATGCAACAAAATACAAAAATAAAAGGTAATTTCAAAATGGGCGTGGCTCCGCCCATTTTCATTTAGTTTGTCTAGAATACTTTTAATGCCATAAGTCGAACAAAAGTTTACCAATCCTTCTTAAATTTGGTAGGGGAATAGATTCTATCACGTTACTGTTTTCTGAGAAAATGGGCGAAATCGGTTGAAGCCACGCCCAGTTTTTATACACAGTCCACCGTCTGTCCTTCCGCTCGGCCGTTAACACGATAACTTGAGCAAAAACCGATATATCTTTACTAAACTTAGTCCACGTACTTATCTGAACTCACTTTATCTTGGCATAAAAAATGGCTTGAATCCGACTATAACCACGCCCACTTTTTCGATATCGAAAATTACGAAAAATGAAAAAATTGCATAATTCTATACCAAATACGAAAAAAGGGATGAAACATGGTAATTTGATTGTTTTATTGACGCAAGATATAACTTTAGAAAAAACTTTGTAAAATGGGTGTGACACCTACCATATTAAGTAGAAGAAAATGAAAAAGTTCTACAGGGCGAAATCAACAGCCCTTGGAATCTTGGCAGGAATACTGTTCGTGGTATATTGTCGGTACCCGACAGATGATTTTCTGGATCACCCTGGTCCACATTTTGGTCGATATCGCGAAAACGCCTTCACATATACATCTAAGGGCCACTCGCTTTTAAAACCCTCATTAATACCTTTAATTTGATACCCATATCGTACAAACACATTCTAGAGTCACCCCTGGCCCACCTTTATGGCGATATCTCGAAAAGGCGTCCACCTATAGAACTAAGGATTACTCCCTTTTAAAATACTCATTACCACTTTTCATTTGATACCCATATCGTACAAACACATTCTAGAGTCACCCCTGGCCCACCTTAATGGCGATATCTCGAAAAGGCGTCCACCTATACACCGAAGGCCCACTCGCTTTTAAAATGCTCATTAACACCTTTCATTTGATTCCCATATCGTACAAACACATTCTAGAGTCACCCCTGGTCCACCTTTATGGCGATATCTCGAAACGGCGGTCCACCTATGGAACAAAGGATCGCTCCTTTTTAAAATACTCATTAGCACCTTTCATTTGATACCCATATCGTAAAAACATATTCTAGAGTCACCCCTGGTCCACCTATATGGCGATATCTCGAAAAGGCGTTCACCTATGGAACTAAAGCCCATTCCCTTTTAAAATACTTTTTAACACCTTTCATTTGATGCCCATATCGTACAAACACATACTAGAGTCACCCCTGTTTCACCTTTATGGCCATATCACGAAAAGGCGTTCACCTATAGAACTAAGACCCATTCTCTTTTAAAATACTCACTAACACCTTTCATTTGATACCGATATCGTACAAGCACATTCTAGAGTCACCCCTGGCCCACCTTTATTGCGATATCTCGAAAAGGCGTCCACCTATAGAACTAAGCCACACGCCCTTTTAAATTACTCATTACCACCTTTCATTTGATATCCATATCGTAAAAACATATTCTAGAGTCACCCCTGGTCCACCTTTATGGCGATATCTCGAAAAGGCGTTCACCATTCTCTTTTAAAATACTCACTAACACCTTTCATTTGATACCGATATCGTACAAGCACATTCTAGAGTCACGCCTGGTCCACCTTTATGGCGATATCTCGAAAAGGCGTCCACCTATAGAACTAAGGATCACTCCCTTTTAAAATACTCATTAACACCTTTCATTTGATGCCCGTATCGTACAAACACATTCTAGAGTCACCCCTGGCCTACCTTAATGGCGATATCTCGAAAAGGCGTCCACCTATAGACCTAAGGCCCACTCCCTCTTAAAATGCTCAGTAGCACCTTTCATTTGATACCCATATCGTACAAACACATTCTAGAGTCACTCCTGGTCCACCTTTATGGCGATATCTCGAAAACGCCTTCACATATACAACTAAGGCCCACTCTCTCTTAAAATACTCTTTAATACCTTCCATTTGATACACATGTCATACAATGACATTCCAGGGTTACCCTAGGTTCATTTTCCTACATGGTGATTTTCCCTTATTTTGTCTCCATAGCTCTCAACTGAGTATGTAATGTTCGGTTACACCCGAACTTAGCCTTCCTTACTTGTTCTTTTTCGTTTGGGTTTTTATACTCAGTTGAGCAGAGCTCACAGAGTATATTAACTTTGATTGGATAACGGTTGGTTGTACAGGTATAAAGGAATCGAGATAGATATAGACTTCCATATATCAAAATCATCAGTATCGAAAAAAAATTCGATTGAGCCATGTCCGTACGTCCGTCCGTTAACACGATAACTTGAGTAAATTTTGAGGTATCTTGATGAAATTTGGTACGTAGGTTCCTGGGCACTCATCTCAGATCGCTATTTAAAATGAACGATATCGGACTATAACCACGCCCACTTTTTCGATATCGAAAATTTCGAAAAATCGAAAAAGTGCGATAATTCATTACCAAATACGGATAAAGCAATGAAATTTGGTAGGTGAGTTGTACTAATGTCGCAGAATAGAAAACTAGTAAAATTTTGGACAATGGGCGTGGCAGCCCCGCCCACTTTTAAAAGAAGGTAATTTAAAAATTTTGCAAGCTGTAATTTGGCAGTCGTTGAAGATATCATGATGAAATTTGGCAGGAACGTTACTCTTATTACTATATGTACGCTTAATAAAAATTAGCAAAATCGGAGAAGGACCACGCCCACTTTAAAAAAAAAATTTTTTTTTAAAGTAAAATTTTAACAAAAAATTTAATATCTTTACAGTATTTAAGTAAATTATGTCAAGATTCAACTCCAGTAATGATATGGTGCAACAAAATACAAAAATAAAAGAAAATTTAAAAATGGGCGTGGCTCCGCCCTTTTTCATTTAATTTGTCTAGGATACTTTTAACGCCATAATTCGAACAAAAATTAACCAATCCTTTTGAAATTTGGTAGGGGCATAGATTTTATGGCGTTAACTGTTATAAAATGGTTGTGACACCTACCATATTAAGTAGAAGAAAATGAAAAAGTTCTGCAGGGCGAAATAAAAAACCCTTAAAATCTTGGCAGGTATTACATATATAAATAAATTAGCGGTATCCAACAGATGATGTTCTGGGTCACCCTGGTCCACATTTTGGTCGATATCTGGAAAACGCCTTCACATATACAACTACCACCACTCCCTTTTAAAACTCTCATTAATACCTTTAATTTGATACCCATATCGTACAAACTCATTCTAGAGTCACCCCTGGTCCACCTTTATGGCGATATTTCGAAAAGGCGAACACCTATAGAACGAAGGCCCACTCCCTTTTAAAAATACTCATTAACTCCTTTCGTTTGATACCCATATCGTACAAACGCATTCTAGAGTCACACCTGGTCCATCTTTATGGCGATATCTCGAAAAGGCGTCCACCTATAGAACTAAGGCCCACTCCCTCTTAAAATACTCATTAACTCCTTTCGTTTGATACTCATATTGCACAAACGAATTCTAGAGTCACCCCTGGTCCACCTTTATGGCGATATCTCGAAACGGCGTCCACCTATAGAACGAAGGCCCACTCCCTTTTAAAAATACTCATTAACTCCTTTCATTTGATACCCATATCGTACAAACGCATTCTAGAGTCACACCTGGTCCATCTTTATGGCGATATCTCGAAAAGGCGTCCACCTATAGAACTAAGGCCCACTCCCTCTTAAAATACTCATTAACTCCTTTCTTTTGATACCCATTTTGCACAAACGAATTCTAGAGTCACCCCTGGTCCACCTTTATGGCGATATTTCGAAAAGGCGAACACCTATAGAACGAAGGCCCACTCCCTTTTAAAAATACTCATTAACTCCTTTCATTTGATACCCATATCGTACAAACGCATTCTAGAGTCACACCTGGTCCATCTTTATGGCGATATCTCGAAAAGGCGTCCACCTATAGAACTAAGGCCCACTCCCTCTTAAAATACTCATTAACTCCTTTCGTTTGATACCCATATTGCACAAACGAATTCTAGAGTCACCCCTGGTCCACCTTTATGGCGATATCTCGAAAAGGGGTCCACCTATAGAACTAAGCCCCACGCCCTTTTAAAATACTCATTAACACCTTTCGTTTGATGCCCATATTGTGCAAACAAATTCTAGGGTCACCCCTGGTACACCTTTATGGCGCTATCTCGAAACGGCGTCCACCTATGGAACTAAGGATTACTTCCTTTTGAAATTCTCATTAACACCTTTCATTTGATACCCATATCGTACAAACGCATTCTAGAGTCACCTCTGGTCCATCTTTACCGCGATATCTCGAAAAGGCGTCCATCTATAGAACTTAGGTCCACGCCCTTTTAAAATACTCATTAATACCCTTCATTTGATACCCATATCGTACAAACGCATTCTAGAGTCAACCCTGATCCACCTTTATGGCTATATCCCTAAATGGCGTCCACCTATAGAACTATGGCCCACTCCCTCATAAAATACTCTTTAATGCCTTTCATTTGATACACATGTCATACAAACACATTCCAGGGTTTCCCTCGGTTCATTTTCCTACATGGTTATTTTCCCTTATGTTGTCACCATAGCTCTCAACTGAGTATGTAATGTTCGGTTACACCCGAACTTAACCTTCCTTACTTGTTATTTATGAATATTGTTACTGTGCATTTATAACGGTAAAAACTTGTAAGTGGACACACGGGTACCCCCGTTATGCGCTTGCGTGGTATTTTTTGGTTATGCGTTCTAGGGTGAAGAAAATTTCAAATTGAAAGGAAAATACGCGCTATTTTCCCATACTGATTCCCCACAGTGCATAATCTTTCTAGGAAAATCGTCCTGGTGATAGAAAATCAAATTCAGATCCCATACCGTGCAACAGAATGCAATATCGAACAAAATTTTGCGGTGTTCCTTTTTATTGATACTCAACAGATTGCTTTCTTTCATTTTACTGGCATAATATGTTACGAGATTTTCCTTGAAAATCACAAGCAATAAGCTAGCTTATTGTACTGAATTCGCTTTTGCGATTGAAATGCAAAGTCGGACTCAACTCTTCGTATAACAAAATTTCAAATAAACAGAAAAATCGCGTTATAAAAGGTGATGGCAAAGCGATTTCAACTCTATTCGCCTATACAGAAGAATGTCAAGCCAAAGGGACCTTAGCATTGATTTCGATTAACTGATGCCAAGGCGAATTCAGTACCAGGTGTTGTTATCCCAACAGCTGATTGCTTCTTCTCGATTATTTTTCCATACAACGCCATGTACAATAATTATGTCAGTTAATCGAAATCAATGAAAATTTTCTTTTGACTTGACATCCTTCTGCACGGCGAATTGGTTGAGTTGGTAGATTCGCCTTGCACCAACTGGTACTGAATTCGCCACGGCTCAATCCAATATATACAAGGTAATAGCAAAGCAATTTCAGACCAAATTCGTCGCACAACAGAATGTCAAATCAAAAAAAAAATTTGCTTTATTTAATTTTACTGACATCCTGTGGTATCACATTTATCTAGGAAATTTATTCAGACCCAAATCGCTGTAGAACAGAATTTGAATAAAATTTGCATTATTTTGTAAACGAGCGTTCAAATCAAAATGAAATTGAAGCCCCATTCGCCGTATTAAAAACAAAATTTTAACAAATGCCATCCCCTTGCATTGAATTCGCCTTAGAACAGAATTTGAATAAAATTTGCATTATTTTGTAAACGCTCGTTGTATGGTAACGGATTTCTCTTTAAAAAAAAAAATCGCAAAAGCAAAGAGCCAACGCACTGTACTGAATTCGCCCAGAATATAGCAAAACGAATACACGAGCGATTCGCCGTACAATGTAATGCGAAATAAGTATAAAACTTGCCTTTTCAGTTTTACTGTAACCCAAGCGAATCGAAATATGCAACGTAATTAAAAGCGAATTGAGACCCCATTCGCCGTATAATAAAAAGAATTGAATCAAATGTCATCACCTTGCTCCGAATTCGCCTTAACAAGTGTTTTGATCACTTTTTTGTTTTGTTATTCAATTCTACAAAGAAAATGTTTTGAAATATTAAAAAGGACAAAATTCGAAATTAACTTTCGCTTATCAAAATTTGTACGCTCCTTTTCTTTTTGGTTGTTTGCAGTTTGGTTACAAAACGTACCATACAAGGACCGAAGGGTCGACGAGCAGCACGTAATCCACTCAAAAGTTTAGCTGAACGCAGTGATATAACATCCGAATATACCGAAGTTAAATCGGGCGTTGCTGAACGTGAAATGAGGCGGCTAAAATTGGAGTCGTGTAAGTGTTTCAAATTAATCTAGTTTTAGGGACTTATCTTAACTTTGCTCTCCACGCTTTCTCTTTCCGTAGATGGTCATCGTAACAGTAATCTCGCGGCAGAAGCTATCGCCGGTTTAGCATCCATTGAGGACTTCAAATCGGTCGCCTTAAAATCATCATCACTGCCATTACAACAACTATGGTTGCCCTATAAGAAGCTCATGTTGCTGCATATCAAAGGACGTACGCATGTGCAGACACGATTAGTCGAACCCACCTACAAGTCGCTGAATCGTGGTGACTGTTTTATACTCATCAATGGCGAACAGCTTTACCGTTATGTCGGCTCATATGCCAATGTTATTGAGATAGCGCGTAGCAAGAAAATATGCGCCTATATAGTAGAAAATAGAGATCTTGGTTGTACCGCGTCAAATGAGGTGATACTCAATGATGGCAAGCAGTTGGCAGAACGCCATTGGAAGCAATTTTGGGATTTACTTGGCAAACCAGACGATTATCAAATTCCCGAGTGTGGACATGCCGATGAGGATGACCTCTTCGAGGCAAGCCTAATTGAGACTAATAAAATTTATGAATTCCAAGATGATTCGCTTGTGCCATTCGAAAGATACTGGGGTTGCATACCCAAAGTTGAAATGCTCGATCCCAATAAGGTGATCATCTTCGACTTCGGTAGCGAAATGTATGTTTGGAATGGCAAGACAGCGCCGAGCGATGCTAAACGCGCTGCAATCAAACTTGCACAGGAATATTTCGATACAGGCGAGGTGGATTATTCCAGCTGCTATGTAAATCCCGTTAATTATGCCACCATCGTGGGTAGTCGCGATTCGTATAAATTCTTAAGACGTTGTGAAAAACGTGGCGATTGGTGTATACTCGGTAAAATAACACAAAATATGGAGACATCTCTGTTCAAAGAGAAATTCTCCGATTGGCCTGAAGTGGAGCGCGAAGATTTAGAAAAAGATTATCTCGCGAACGGCGTGCATGCTGTGAAGGCACTCGATGGAGCAGCGCTCTATAAAGGTGAACTTTATGTCGAGCCTAATTTAGTCTTGGAGAACTCAAACTTAGGGCGTGGAAATTTCTACTATGACAACGATAGCATGCGTCACTTCGATGTTATCACAAAATCCATTGATAAATGGCAAATAAATGAATTTAACTTCGACAACGCCAAAGCTGACAGTTATAGCCATTTCTACTCCGCAGAGAGTTATATTGTACGCTGGATATATCAGATTTCGGTTACAGTGCGCGAACTAAGCGGTAAAATTTCGAATCGCGCTACGGTAGGACGTGATCGTTGTGTTTATTTCTGCTGGCAGGGCAACGATTCGAGCGCAAATGAAAAGGGCGCCGCTGCACTTCTCACCGTGGAACTGGACAAAGAAAAGGGCGCACAAAAACTTGTGGCACAAGGTGATGAATCATCGGCATTTATACGTCTCTTCAAATTGCTTTTCCAACATCGTGGACGCAAGGAAGATTGCTTACAACGCCGCAATACGTGGCGTCTCTATCAGCTAACAGGCAATATGCCCGAAGAGACTCTACTCACCGAAGTCGACTGTCATGCACGTCAATTGCGTTCACGCTGTTCAATGTTACTCGTTCATGGTGAGCAAGGTGTCGTTTATATATGGCATGGTTGTAAGAGCGCTAAGCATACGCGTGATATTGCTGAGCGCGCTATGGAGCACTTAAAGTTAGAGAAACCCGAAGATTTGTTTGTGCTCAATGTAATGGCTTTGCGTGTGGAGACGATTGAAGAAGGCGGTCAGAAAATTGCTGAATTCACCAAGGCTTTGACGGGGTTCGATGCACACGCTTATTATAGCCTGCTCACAGTTACGACCAAAGATTTCGCATATACGCCACGTCTTTTCCATTTCTCTAGCACGCAGGGTGTGTTTAGCGCAGTGGAGTTGCTATATGCTTTACGTTGCAAAGATTTACATAGTCCGTTTCCCTTTACGCAAGCTCAGCTATATCATGCTCGCCAGCCGACGACTTTTATGTTTGATGATGGTGATATGTTATGGTTGTGGATGGGCTGGTGGCCGCTGGAGGATTTGAAGAGTAAGTTGCTCAAGTTGTACACTGAAATGAAACTTAACTGTTTGTCTTTTCTTATATTTAGTTACCACCGAAGAGCGCAGCAGTCCAACAAATGAGAATCGCGCTGGCGTTAATCGTTGGATCTCCGAACGTCGCGCTGCTTTGGAGACTGCGGTTTCATATTGGTGCACCAAATTTGGTAAGCGACGTTATTTCTCTAATCCTTATGTTTGTTTTAATTTTTCCGCTACTCCACCAGGTGAAAATAATGAAAAAGACTTCCATGACATTAAAGGTTATGTTGTTTGGGCTGGCCTAGAGCCGCTGGCATTTCAAGCTCTCTTCCCCGATTGGATAGAACGTGAGGATATTAAGGAAATAAACTTGCAGGTGAGTAAAAAACTCTATGGCTAAGTTAAGTTATGCTGTACCTTTAGCCTAATGTGGCTGGAGAAGTTTGGCTTTATTTTCGGGTATCACAACGTCTGGTTTAACAATATACCTGTGGTGCAATTACAGGGGCTATAGATAATGACCTGCAGAGGTTTTCAGTGTGACTTACAATTCGATTCCTACCGATCGCTTTATCAAAGAAACTGTGTCCTTGGGTGTACTTAACTTCCCACAGTTGGGTATTGGCAAAGATCACACATACAGGCACCGTCTTTTTTTGCATAGTGTTACAGACTCCATATCACAACATAAACGAATTCAATTTTTCATATCACATCTTCGATACAATCATTAAAATCCTCTTCTACAAGAAAACATTGAAAAGATTCGAAATCCCAGTTAACTCGGACGTATCCAATATGGACCCATGGACTTAGAGAAATAATCTAGCAAGACTCCCAGACACACCCATAATTATGCAACTCCTTCACTCAACGAGAGTATTTCGACGCAGCCAGCAACGATGGCATCAAGTCTGGTCAGCCAGTGTAAGGAGTAAGCCATAAACCTAGCGTGTAGACATAGGGTTTCTTTAATTAGAATTCCGGGGCGTCATAAAATACGTGCGAAATTAAAAAAGAAAAGGCCGCTGCGCCCTTGATCTCGCAGAAGATAGTGGTCCTTGCACCCATGGGACCCAAGGTTATCAACTTTGAATTGGTGGAAGTGATCGAAGTCCTGTAGAGGTTTAATGAGTATGTGACCGTCATACGATGACCTAAGCATTTCCGGTCATTCGCACTATGAATAAAAGGGACTTATTGGAGCACTGATCGGGCACTGCACAATAGGGTGTTATGCCAAATGGATCCGATTGCAACGCAATAACTTATGTCGTAATTGCAGTTTGCTGGAGCAGAGGACTATGCGACTGCACAATGTCAAAGTAAATCGAAGTTTATTGAAAACCACTTTTAAATAGTCCCTCAGACCTCGCGGTTGTTAAGCTGGCGAAACTTCTCAAATGCTCAAAATAAATTGGATCAGTCTCTTTACAATCCTTGTCGGTTAATTTAAGAGCTGGGACATGAAAAAGGTCCTTAATTTTACGAGGTTTTCATAGAAGGTTGTTGTTGTTCTTCTTATTGTAGCGGTGTGTCTCTCGTTTTTGCGGTTGTAGAATCTATCATCCCATCATCAAAAGTATAACCTCTAGATCGATGGTGGGGCAAAACTAATGTCCCAGTGGACATAGATTGTCAATTGCTCACGAGTGCGTAAAGAACCTGAACTGCTTGTGGTCTAATAGCACTTTCAATATAGTATAGCTCCCGGGACACAGAGGGGTCGATTGTAACGAACACCTGACATCCTGGCCAGAAAGCATGCCTTATATGATCCTAAATAAGTCCTTTACCACAAGAAAAGAACTCAGACAAAAGGAGACGCATTTCAGAGAACAATACTGATCCGAAAGCTCTGGATTGCGACAGGCAGACGTATTTGTAGGTATTTAGGGTACGACATAAACGTCCCATAAATCAGTCTGAGGCTTTTGAAGGGCGTACTTACGGGTCACTGCAGTCTCAAAAGTCGCAAAAACTAGGTATTTGGTTCTGCGACTGAGTATGAGATTGCAGACCTTACAAAACAACTGGAAAATTGTAAATAGATGACGCTTGGTTTTTGGAACAATTGACAATCCCACGCCTACCAAATCGCAAGCGATTTTATGAAGTTTTCAGGTTAGCTCATTTGGTCACTGTAAAATAAAAGCCATACAAAGTTTGACAAAACTACACGATTTCACGCCCCAAGAGAAATAAGGATTCATTTTCCTTAAATGCGATGTATAACAGTTTGTTTGGGTTAATAGTGAAATGCAGAGGGAAAAGAACGGAGGAATAAAAAATGAGGATAGCTGAGTGAGTGAGCAAGAGAGTGAATGATAAGTGGAGAGGCGTGCAGGTTGAACTGGGAGGTCAATAGAGACTTCACATAGACTGAACAAAGTCTCTCGGATCCTCTAATTAATTGATATATTATTAAAAAAAATTTTATTGGGTGTATCTTCCAGGATGGTCGCACTGATGAACCCACGCCCATTATAGATGTTTTAAAGCAACTAACACAAACTGAATATCCGCTAGCCATATTAAAAGAACGTCCACTGCCGGAAGGTGTAGATCCAACGCGCTTAGAGTTATATTTAAACGCTGAAGATTTCCAGACGGCGCTTGGAATGACCAGCACCGAATTCGAACAAATGCCATTGTGGAAGCAAACCAATCTGAAGAAGGAGCGTGGTTTATTTTAATTTTAATTTTAATATACAAACAAAAATATATATTTTGATTTCTTTTTTTTTTTTTAATATTCTAAAACATATTAAGAAACTTAATGCTTAAAGACTAGAAATCCGAAAAAAAAACAAAAAAAAAATTTTATTTGATATATACATACATATGGCGTATGCAAAAAAAAAAACAAACATAACAAAGCATGCAATTCTAAATATTTTGATATATACATTTAGGCGCTTAACAGTGCACGCGAACGCACATATAAGCAATCATTTTTGATATATATATTTATATGCATATATACAATCGCTAATCAACTGTAATACATACATATTTATTAACTTTTGACATATTTATTGTATTTTACATACAACAAGAAAATTATATTTAATGCGCATGCGCACATTCTTTCTTATATAGATACATATGTATAGGTCTCATTCAAAAATATACATATAAACTTGTATAACCGAGTAACAAAAAAATTGTATACTATATTTTATGCTAGACTTTTTATTGATTAAAAACAACAAATTAAGCTTATACACCAACATATCTTTTTTAACCACTTGCATATTTGCAAAGGGAAGGCGTTTTTGAATTACATTTCTACACATTTATTTAGAAATACAATTTATAATGTTTAAACAATTTTGGGTACACCTTCGAGTAAAAAAATGGCAGCGCAAAGGATTGGCAAGTTTTATCAGTCCAATTTACTCAATTTTATAAGAAAAACTATTTCAAATAATTTCGAAAATATTTTCAACAACTTCGAAAATTCAAAATTGTTTGGAAAGTCTTTATACAAATTTTCAAATTAATTTATTAACGAAACCTATATAAACCAATCTCGAAAACACTTTCGAAAATCCTAAAAATTTTGAAAATATCTTTCTTTCATTGAAAGTCTTCGTTTTCAAATTTATTTATTAACAAAAACTATGTCAACCAATTTCGAAAACACTTTCGAAAATTCGAGAACGAAGACTGTAAACGAATTCAAAATCTTAGATTATTTCGAAATATTTGAAGAAGCTTCATGAAAATTAGAGTAACGAAAAATTAGATTCACGAAAACTATGCAAACGAATATCGAAATACATGCCAACCAAATTCGAAGCACTTCGAAAATTCGGAAAACTGTCTAAACCAATTTTTTGAAAAGATCTTTATTATAACTTTGAAGTTAATCAATAAACAAAACGGCACAGATACCAGCAATTACCAGATTTCAGAAACTTTTAAAAATAGTAATTAAAATTTTCAAATAGTTTTTAAAATTTAAGGAAGCTACAATTTGTAGTTCAGGAAGCTGTAATTTTGTAGTTCAAGTTCGCCAAAGTACAAGTTTAAAGTCTCTCAAAATTCGCAATTATTTTAGATTTTCTTAAATAAAAAAAGAATACAATAAAATGCGCTGGGGAAAAATTGTCAAAAAGCTAGCGAATTTCGAGAAGCATCAAACTTGAACTTTGCTATACTTAAATGGCTTGGACAAAACTGCATGTTCAAAAAGAATTTTGTAATAAAGTTTTTAGACTTTTTTTTATAATTGGTTTACACGAATTACATCATTTACATAAATAAAAGTTTGGAAATGCTCATGAAACTTATTTAAAAAATTTCGAGTTTTCGAAGTTTGAAAATACTTTCGAAATTGATTTTATACAAGCCTGTTCCAATTTTCACCATACTGAACTCTGGAAATGCTCATGAAGATTCTGAAAACTAAAAAAATTTTACTTCGTATTTTTTTGAAAATGTTTTCGAAATTTTTTTACACGTATTGAAATTTTTCAATTAGATACTTCAGTTCACTTCCTCAAAGCCTCTCGAATTTAAACCGAAAAATTTTATCGATATTAGGTAATCGGAACAGGTTTTCAAATCTTGTTTTAAAAATTTTCCAGAATTCAAAACCCGAAGCATAGCTAATAGTTTTCGTCATACATTATCAAATCATGTAGATTTAATAAAAATCTTTTATTCGAATTTTTTTAATAGTATTTTCACAATTAGTTTACATAAATGCCTGTTTAAATTTTCGCCGTATTGAAATTTCTCTATTTCATACTTTGAGTTAATATCTTCACGGCTAGTTAAATTGTAATCGAAAAATTTTATTGATTTTAGAAAATCAGAAAAGCTTTTTAAATCGAATTTGAAACCCGTAGTATGCCTAACTGCTTTCGTTATACAAAATAAAAAGATGGATTTTTAAGGTTTTTCGAATATGCTTTCGAAATTGCTTTATGTATATAGATTTCGTTATGCATAAAGAAAAACTAGGAAATTTATATAAAGCTTTTTAAGAACTTTTAGAATTTTTTATTTTTTTTCCAAATAGTTTTCGAATATATGTAAACCAGTTTTCGTAGATAAACAAGCATTCACAATTTTCGTGAATAATTTCTCGAATTTGAGTTAGATAGGTTTCGTTGGATAATTCATTGAAGTTTTTACTAAAATTAACAAAAATAAAAAAGAAAAAATAACTGACGAAATTCGCAAATTAAATTTGATGCTATTTCTTACTTTGTGCGACATCTAACACGCAAAAAAGAAAAAAAAAACTAACACTTCACAGCTTCAATGCACATTATTTGCGCAAACTTCACCGAATCATTCAAAATGTATAACAAAAAAAAAAAAAAAAATAAAAAAAATTTAATAATTCTTAAGTATTTATACATTTGACTTCAGCCATTTATTTATACATTTGAATAAAAGCAAATAAATTATCAAACTTTTTTAACAAAACTAAAATTTAAAAATTATTTATTGGGGAATTATGCATCAACTTTTCTTAAAATTAATTTAAAATATTTCAGATTATTCCACAAAAACCAATATAGTTAGCGCTTCCTTTTTGCCTATATTTAAATTTAACCCCTTATTGTAAATATTAAATTTTACATAAATTTGATTTTTTCAATTGTACATACATATAACTAAAATTATGTTATTATAAAAAAAAAATATTTAAAAAGAAAATTAAAATTATATTTGCAAATATGCGTTTGTTTGTTTTTATGTCTTTTATACATTTATTTATAGTTACGCTTCAAAATTTAGTTCAAACGATTTTAATATTTTACATACCTATTTACGCTTTGATTTAGTATATATAATTTTAAAATTTATGTTAAATTATAATTTAATTTTAAGTAATTTTTTAGTTATTTAAACCTTCCGTGGATTTGTGCATGTATAAACATTAATATTGCTAAGTAAATTATGTTAAATAAAGCATTATTAAACGAATAAACATTTTTTTCAAATTTAATATTTACATTCTTTCAAGCTTACATATAATGTGATTGTCTATTATTTCAAGTTTCCATCATTAACGGTTCAGGCGCTACGACGGTTAATTGGTTTTTCGATAACTACTGTGACTTTGTGTATATCTCTTGAGCCAAGCCAAATGACAAAGTTTTTGTTTTTGCAATATATAGGTACCCAATTGTAGATTAATCCACTATCTGACATAAACTTCTATCATTAAACCTTCAGGGTAAAATGCGAATTTATCGGTACACAAATGCCCAACACCAAAATTGGCCTATATCTTTTGAACCAAGCAAGATTTTTTAAACTTATTTATTGCATTATACAGCCATCTACTTATGGATTCATCAACAATTTGATATTAAGTTGCATCATTAACCCTTCGACGCAAAAATGGGAATTATCGGCACAGAAATGACCCAGCACCTAAATTGCGCAATATCTCTTGAACCAAGCAAGATTTTCTAAACTCTCTTTTTGCGTTATATAGCCACCTATTTTAAGTTTAATTCACTATTTAATCCACGGTTCTATCATTAACCGTTCAAGTGCTACGTGAGATATCGCTTTAGCAACAATTGCTGACGTCTAAACCGATTATTGTGGATATCTCTGGAAACAAGCAAAATTTCGAAATTTTGTTTGTTGCATTTTGTAGCAATGTTATGCCGCTTCACGATCTCCGTGATCTTCCCAGTTAACACATTGCAGTTTAACTGCAGAATTTTGAAGTGCACCGGGGAGACGACGTCACTCTAGGGCTAAGTGACGGATGTCTACGCCTGAGTTGAGCGAGGCCAGGATGCAATTGCTGTTGTGGCCCTGGGACTGGACGTCCCTGGGTAAGCATTGGGGTACCCGGTGTAGTTGGGTTTTCGGCCTGGCTGCATGGCGCGGGGGTTGCTGTCGCTGAGACCAGAGAATCTAGGAAAGTGGCACCGTCCAAGACAAGAGCTGCATTGGGCAAACATATATATTCTGTGCTGGAAAACGGTGCAAAAGGTGATACGGACTAGGATTCTGTTTCCCTGACCTTCTCGAATGCTAGTGCCGAAAAGAAGGGGAGAAGGAGGGAGCCGGGGGGGGGGGGGGTGCTTGCGCGCATACTACGGGACGCCCTTGGGCGTGACAAGAAAGGAAACACACAAGATTTATAAAAGTTACGAGGGCGTCGGGTTTTGGGGTCTAGCCCAGAACATCCTGTCCGATGCAACCATCCCTTGACGTGATACACGGACAAGAGTGGGACCTTCCTAAAAAGATTATTTTCCCGCATACGCAGCAAAACCATTTCTCTGGATCGGGATCGCGATCAGGTGCAGGTTCCGGATTGGGTTCGATACCTTCCCAGAGCAGGAGGATCTGCTTGAAGGATGACAATTTGTGGGAAGGACGCAACAAATTAAATGGGTTTACACTGAAAGGGTAAAATAACGAGTCGCTCCGGTACATAGAACCGGCTGCCTTGGGAAGCGACGATGCTGTAAAAGCTGCTAACTCCATCCACCAAAACTCCACAGTAGTTCACAGCTCTCTTGCATGATAAGTTAAAATGTATTGAATTTTATGGAGTTAGCTGGTTTTCATAATTTTATTGGAGCTAGTGATTTTGGACAATAAACACATACCTTTCTTTTACCACCATATGCTGAGATCGTCCTTCACTCCATCATTATCGAAAAGTCGGTTTAAGTTAAAGGCGGAACTTTACCGCATCGTCGACAATCTCAATTTATGCTCAAGCTATGATGTTATTGGACTGAACTTTGTTGATCTTAAACATGCAGATGCCGGCACTTGGTAAAGTATCTGGGAAAAGTGTCGAAGTAAAGTATCGATACTTTACTCAGCATCGAGTACGAAATACTCGAGTATTTTTCAGAAAGGTATCGATACAACTGACTCGGTACTCGTATCGTTCTATCACTATTCACACCAGTGACAAGGTACCTGCTATAGTGAGGGAGTGAAGTTTCGTAAAGAGTAGTAAATTTATTCCATTTTTTGAATAACAATACCTCAAAAATGGTAAACCGAACAAATAACATGGTGAACTAGTCACCCTCCGTTGCTACCAATTCCATGTTTTCACATATTTTTAGTGATCGTTTGAATCAAAATCATTTTCGATTCGTGTTAAATGGTCTGTAAAAATCCCGAGTCGCTTGGGTACATAAAACCTGCTGTAGGGTTATATATATATTCAACTTTAAATGTACCCACTTTAAATAAATTGAATTTTTGTTCTTGTATATTTAAATTTTTAAATGATTGTCTCAAAAATTTTCAGTCAGATATAAATTTTTAAAACGAATTGTTAGCATACATTTAGGAGGGTTGGTGTCGAAATTATGTATGTACAAAATTCTAAAAACAATATTCTGCTTTTTAAAATTCTGCTTTCAAAATTCTGTATTAAAATGTAATGTTAACAATGTTAAAGAGGTCATGTAATTATTTTGAAAAAGTGCGCCATGCACAGTAATTCTGCGTAGAACACCTTTCTGCATAGGCGGCCTTCGGCCGCGCTTATAAAAAATAACCCTGGGCTACGCCATGCCAAGTCCGGGTGTGTGGTATAACCGTGGCTACCGCCACGGTGATGTCCTTCTGCGTAGTATACCCTTCTGCGTACGCGGCCTTCGGCCGCACTTTAAAAAAATAACCCTTAGCCGATCCAACACCGGCTACGCCATGCCATGATTCCGGAATTTTGACTTCCAGAATTAAACATGCAGAATTTTGAAAAAGCAGAATTTTAAAAAGCAGGATTTTAAAAAAACAGAATTTTGTTAAAGCAGATTTTTTTTGCAATTTACAGAATTTTGTAATACAGAATAATGGCACGCTCCCCATTTAGGAGTTAATATTAAAAGATATTTTATATAAAAATAAACTAGCCTTTACCCGCGGCCCCGTCCGTAAGGAGAAAATAAAATATATGGGCTATTCACGTTAGCCTGCTTATCAAGTTATCTGTTTAAAAATTTTTTTCTGTCTAATGCATTTTATTTTTGTAATTGAGTAAAAATGAACTAAATGAGCTTATAACCTAATAGAATCCCCAAATGATCCCGAAATTATCCAGAACAAGCCACGAAATGACCCCGACGCTATCGCGGACGGATCCCGAAAACCATCCAGAAATGCCCCGGAAGGGTACCCAAAAGTTCCCGGAATAGTCCCAAAAACCCCGAAATTATAACGACACGATTCTAGACTTATCCAGAGAACCACACAGAAATGATCCCTGAAGGGTACCAAAATGATCCCGAAATAGTCCCGAAAAAGTTCCGAAATGACCTTGACGGGCTCCCGGACGGATCTCAAAAATAATCCAGAAAGGGTTCCTAAATTATCCCGACATAGTCCAGAAAAAGTTCCGAAATAACCCCGAGGGGATCCACGACGGATCGCGAAAACCATACAGAACTGATTCCGGAAGGGTCCCAAAGTCCGGAAATAGTCTGGAAATGACCCCGATGGGATCCCGCACGGATCCAGGAATGATGCCGGAAGGATCCCAAATCTATCCCGAAAAAGTAACAAAAAAAATTTCGAAATAACTCCTACGGCATCCCGGACGGATCCAGAAATGACTTCGGAAGGGTCCCCAAATGATCCCAGCAATGTCCCGACATGACCCTGATGGATCCCGCAAATCATCAAGAATTGATGCCGAAAGGGTCTCCAAATTATCCCGAAATAATACAGAAAAAGTCATGAAGTGACCCCCCAAGGGTTCCCAAATGATCCCGAAATAGTTCCGAAATTACCCTGATGGGTTCCCGTACAGATCCCGAAATCCATCCAGAAGTGATGCCGGAAGGGTCCCCAAATGATCCCGTACTAGCCCCGAAATGACCCCGACGGGACTAGAGGTTTACGCCGATCACTTTATCGGCGGCGGCGGCGTAGGCTCTGTTATATACCGGCGGCGGCGGCGCGCCGGTGTACGCCGGTGTTCTTACTTTAAAAAGCTTAATTTTTCTATTTAAAAAAATTAGTATTTAGGAAAGGTTTTATTTGTATGTATTTAAGGATATCAAAGTTTTGGCCATTTCGGAAAGATCCGGGGTTTTTGCCTTAAAAACTCGCCGTTCGTTCACAAATTCTCAGGAGTAGCTCTTTGCGGAGGGATTGTCCCTCGTTCACTTACTCCAGGGAGCCTTCGAACCTAACCCCGGTCTTTGAAATTGGTACTGCTGCGCCTGCTTAAAAGAAATAGAGATACATAAAATGGTCACACTTCTGTCTGTATATCTCGAGCAAAGCGTAGTTTCACCTGGGGTTAACTCCTAATAATCGTCGCGAACACAATTTCTTTAAATCGTTTGTGGGTCCTTGGGCGGTCATGCGCAAAGGCGACTTACGGTTGTTATTCATGGTCTATTATACTCATGACTCTCGTGGTACCCATCCAGTTTTTTCGAGCTACAATTCCCGATGATTACGAGCTACAATTCCCAATGTGGAAACAGTAGCAATCCCGACCACCAGTCGCTACCACGCCTCCTAACCCTCACACCATATGCCAGCACAGAAGCTATAGGACTGCGACTTCGAACTCATATGTACCTTCATCGACGTCACTTTCCTAGAAGCTCTAGGTGTAGTTCACCAGAGAAACACCCTGAAACGTTAGGGAGTAACTATTTGGCCAAGGATGCTGCCCTCGAAACCATAAGCAGTCTAAGTGGATATAATTGCGTAACTCATGGGTGAAAATCGTATAATCCTCGTACGTACATATATCCTCAACTTAAGTATGGGGTAAGAATCATTTCAAAGGAGTGCTTATGCCCCTAGAACCTACTAAAGGATTTTGCATCAATGATTTCGCTTATTTCTTCAGCCAATCGCAATGTATATATTTTTTTTTAAATCGGTACCTTTTTGGGTTATTTGTTTTTTTAACAACTTGAGCACAATTTGAAAACATATTCGCCTTGGGTCATTTTATTTGAATTCATTGTTCATTATCAGGGAACGGATTTTAAGGACCTAAAAATCTCTAAAAAAGGCAAAATAAAGAAGCGGAAAAGGCAGAAAAAGGCACTAAAAAACAAACAAAGGGCAATTAAAAGGCAAACAATTTATAAATAAGCAAAATATTAATTTATTTTTAAAAAGAAAAAAATCATTTTACTTAGAATTTATAACGAAAACGAAAAAACAAAAATATTTAGTTTCATTACATGAAGTTTTGTACTTTGATTTGAATTTGATTTGAATCGAGTTTTTAAACATAAAAACTTTACTTTTTAAAGTTGTAGTAACATTGCACCACAAAATGCATCTTAAAGTTTTCGGGTAGCGTTTTCAATCGATTATCGCGAAGAAATGCCTTGAAAGTACTAAAAGTACGCTCGACCTGAGCTGATACAAGTGGTACCCAATTTAAATATGGAACCGTGCAAGCTTCCAAATTATTAGGGACTAGGGCGTTCTCCTCGCCTTTTAATATTTTATCAACCGTCCTAATTGCCTCCAAACCTACGTTGGCTGTGAAAACGGCATGGAATTTTTCCAAAACCACTTTGGAAGTGGTTCCGCGCGCTTCTGAAAGCCGCCTCTGAATATTATCTAAAATATTTAATACTTCGCCAATGGGGGCTCTTAAGAATTTATATGTAAGTAAATAATTTTTTTTAGCAAACACTCTTTAAACAACCTGTTTTCTGAAGTCTTTCGAAAACCTTTTCTTCCAAAATAAATCCAAAATTATGTTTTATGTATATTAAATTTTCCAGAATAGATGCTTTGTTCAACAATTGTTTTGCGAAAGTGACATATGCCACGTCATCTACTAAGTGGTCAACTATTCTCTTTATAGAATCAAAGTTGTCGGCATAATACACAACTGCAACTAACCACGTACCCCATCGAGTAATCACCTGCATAAAATAATACAATAATAGTTAAAAGCAATAAAAACAAGTAAGGAAGGTTAAGTTCGGGTGTAAGCGAACATTACATACATACTCAGTTGAGAGCTATGGTGGCAACATAAGGGAAAATAACCATGTAGGAAAATGAACCGAGGGTAACCCTGGATTTGTATGACATGTGTATCAAATGAAAGGTATTAAAGAGTATTTTAAGAGGGAGTGGTGGTAGTTGTATAGGTGGTCGCCTTTTCGAGATATCGCCATAAAGGTGAACCAAGGTTGACTCTAGAATGCGTTTGTACTATATGGGTATCAAATGAAAGATGTTAATGAGTATTTTGAAAGGGCGGGGGGCTTAGTTCTATAGGTGGCGTTTTCCAGATATCGACCAAAATGTGACCAGGGTGACCCAGAACATCATCTGTTGGATACCGCTAATTTATTTATATATATAATACCATGAACAGTATTCCTGCCAAAATTTCAAGGGTTTTTTATTTCGCCCTGCAGAACTTTTTCATTTCATTCTACTTAATATGGTAGGTGTCACACCCATTTTACAAAGTTTTTTTCTAAAGTTATATTTTGCGTCAATAAACTAATCCAAATACCATGTTTCATCCCTTTTTTCGTATTTGGTATAGAATTATGGCATTTTTTCGTAATTTTCGATTTCGAAAAAGTGGGCGTGGTCATAGTCCGATTTCGGCCATTTTTGAAGTTTACTTCTATAGCGGCATGCATTTGAAAAAAACTGTAATGAAATTGGAAGACAACAACCATATGAATGTTGTTGTTGCGAAGCGACAACCACACCACACTCATATAGCAAAAGCACCATAGACAATCTTAAGTACGGCAGTTGACATGAAAATGAAAGCGTCAATATGGCTCATGTGGTAAGCGTTCGAATGAGCGCGCAAAGGTCGCGGTTTCGACGATGTCTACTGTTTCTAATTTTTTTTTTTGTTTCTAATTTTTTTTTAAGTATAAAATCACCATTCTTTTATTTGAGAGTTTAAAACCACACTCCGGTGCCAGAGAGTTTAAAAGCTAATTTACCATACTTACATACATATGTAAATACAAATTTGTGAAATATATATGTACATATGTGCCGTTATTTATAAGCAAAATGTTGCATATTTTGTGTTTTGAAATTATATGTACTATGTAATATTCTATTCAGTTTATTGAATTCAGCGAAGTCGGAGTAAAACGTCATAGAGATCGGGCGCGCTGTGCTTACTGTTTCCAGGTTTTCATAATTTTGTTGGTTACACCATATTGCGTTTAGGGATCGATATGCCGCGAAATAAGAACGGGGCTCGTGACCAACAGCGAATGCTAACTAGAAAAACCCCAAAAACTTCAATTGAACTCACACGTGAATGTCGTGCACGCCGGAGGACATTAATGAATGTGCTAAACAGTGAACACGGTGGTCGTAAGTACCTTTTTACACAAGTGCATATCGTCCGTTCCAAAGTAAAAATGTGTAAATCAAAATTTTCGTTTTTCGGGTTTTTATGATAAACATAAATATGAGATTGTTCTCTAAATTGAAAAATGATCAAAAGTACGAAAATTGCGTCCGTGGATGCCTTTGAATTTTTTTTTTTTTTTTTTTTTTGTAAAGGAGCTCTATGAAAAAAATTAAATAAAAGTTTAAACTCGTTTTCCCAAAAAATTTAAATTTTTAAATACATCCCTTTACTGTGGAACGAGCGATATGTATTTCGTAATCAATAGTCAAATCTTTCTTATTTGATATTTGTTGTAGTGGATATATCACCTGTGCAAGAACATCCTCCCGTTGGACATAATGATGTAGTTTATCCTTATGAGTACTCAAATACTATTACATAGATATGTATATGTACATATGTATCGCTCATTTAATTCAATTGTGTCATAACTCTAAAATTACGATTTTTGAACTAATTGCGAGAAATTGTGCCCAATGAATCATGATCTTTGTTGTGTAAACAATTTTTTTTAAGATAAAAATTAAATAATACCTGTTGACAGCTGAAATGGCTCTTCTAAAAAGCTACATATAGGTACATATGTATTTTGAAAAGTGCCACTGCTTAAAATAAATTTTTCAATTCACATTTCAGCTGATCCACAAGCGGATATACATAGTCATATTCCGTACTCACATTTTCACCGAAACACAGTTGCCCACAGAGAGTTTCAAAAAAAGTTTTTAGACAATCCGTTTGGATATGTATGCTCCGTGTGTGATCGATTGTGGTTCAAGTTGGATTTAAAACCACCACGCGCAGAACATGAACAACTTTTAAGTGAAATTATTGAAAATTATAACGCCACTGAGAATATTTTACTGTGCAATACGTGTTACATGGCTATCCAAAAAAAAGTTATTCCAACGATGTCTAAATTTAACGGTTTTAAATATCCAAAAAACCAGAGTTTTTACCACCTCTAGATTTAATTACCGAGAGACTCGTCTCTCCACGAATTCCTTTCATGCAAATAAGGCGGTTGCGACACGTTCATGGGCAATACGGAATTTATGGGCAATACGGAATTTATGGGCAAATAATTAATGTACCCGTCGACGTGAATAATATGGTAAGTCATTTACCTCGAAATATAGATGATGACCATTGCATTAATGTTCACTAGTATCGCCTGTGGTCGAAATTCGACCAACATGTATTTTTTTCAACTCAGTGTATGCATCAAGTGTTGGAAATATAGCAAACTGGTCTAACTTACTTAACTTTTTCTTTAAAATTTTGAATTTGATCTTAGGCCTTGTACTTTTTGATTGTATTTTCTTAAATTTTCTACAAACTTTTCACGTGTAATTATAACGTTTTGGTATGGAGCTCCTTAAACAAAAATATAAAATTTTTAACAATTTTTGTTGTTATATCGGCCTACTGATTTTAAGATCGCGGGTTCGAATCGAGCTCAAGGCCTAACAATAATTTTTTATCATTATTATAATAATATAAAAATTATGTAAAATCAAATGAAATTGACATAAAACTATGGTGAAATTACTTGAAATTGAATTGAAAAATAGGTTTTTCCACACCACCCGGAAGTTCCCCGTTGGCGCGCAACCGAAGTTAGTTTTGGGAGCTCGGTTCCCCAGTAGGCCTATATAACCCATATACATATATCGCCCATTTACTTCAATTGTGTCATAGTTCAAAAAAAAATACGAACTTTTAGTTAAAAACGAAGAAATTTGCTAAAGGAATTTAGCCTATTTCACGCCACCCGTTTAATTTTTTATAAATACATATATAATATGTAAGTGTGACACAAAACAAAAATTTCGAGTAGAATAGTGGATACCTTCATAAAAAATAATATTAAAATATAAAAAAATTATGTAATGAGAAAGAAAGCAGAGTTTACTAAAAAATTTTTAATTAAAGAAAAAAATAAAGTACTTAAATTGCGAAAAATTATGTGAAGTGAACAAACAGTTCAATATAAAAACGCAATAAGTGCACTTAGACTTTTTCCGGGGTTTAATGTGATCGTTGTGGAAATATGAAGATTCTAATGTTCGGATATTTAATGTTGGGATTCCCATTGAGATCTATGTACGTAATTAATTTGTATTAAATTTGTAAACACTCCATTTCATAAATATATGTGACCATATCTATGATAAAATATCGTCTGTGAACAGTACAATACTAAGATATAACAAGGCAGAATAAATTAGAAAGAAAAGAAAAACAAACAAAAACATTAATTTATTTACTAAAATAATATGAGATCTAAGCATCCGATTAATGGATATATAATCCAACAAAGTTAGCCTAATAAAAAATATAGTGAGTAATATACTGACTATGCACGCTATGAATCCGTTTGCCGTTTTGACCTAAAATCAAAGACGTTTTTGGGACGTTTTTTTGTTTCGTTTAATATACAATGTGAAATTTTCCGATTCAGTCAAGTTGCAATTAAATAATAATAAACCAATTTGAAATAAGAGAATATATAATAAAATAAAATAAGAACTAAAATAAATTAGCATAAAAAATGTAATGTTATATTTTTGTAACTTTTTTTTGTTCAGTATACGACGTACTAACGAAAATAAGGATTAAATCTGCAAATGCAAAATGGGCCGGTCAAAAATTAATTCTATTTAAGATTTTTTGGTACGCTAACAATAATTTGGAACAATTTTTTAGGATTTTGGTAAAGACTATTATAGGTAAGCGGCAACAATGGGGAACCATATTTGAATGTAGGTGAAACCAGAGAATTTAAACACAATGAGAAGGCGTTTTTGCTAGATTCCAACTTTTTTGCATGTGAACACGTCTTGCACTTCACCACACACAATCCAATTTCAATGTTAACCAGTTAACAGCAAAAATTCTCTGTCAACAGTTTCAGCTGGTGTATAAATTCTCTGGATTTTCTCTTAATATGATTTCTTTGTGGGAATATAGGTATTTAGTAGGATTAATTAAATTTAAATTTTATTACTTGTAGCAATATATTTGCTTGTTTTATGATTTAATACGAATTTGAACTTAATTAATATAATAATAGCAATATATTTGCTTGTTTTATGTTGATGCAAATTGCAGAAATTTTGCTTATTTCTTTACAAACAAAAACCTATTCATATACCCAAAATATGCCCTTTCATGAAATGTATGTAAATTAATCATACATTTATGAATTATCCCATCCCTTTTTGTTAATAAATTAAAATGTTAGGAAAATGTATGCAAATTGAAATATGCATGCAAATAGTGTTTTGCCGACGGCATTTGCACACTTGGAATTTCTGTGCACACGAAATCCATTGCATATTTATAAAACGTTAATTTGCATAAAATGTATGCATATTAACCATGAAGTATGAATTATTAATAAATTGAAAAATTTAAATAAATAAAATATTTGATAACAATTGAATTAATAAACAATTATTTAGTTATTATTTGGACTATGGGTGGGAGGGGAGGTACCTATAAAGAAATTTCCTAAAGCATTTTATATGTGTTATTCAGTACAATGTACTTGAATATTTTCAAAGGCAGGTTTGATAAGCCAAGTCAAACTTAAATACATTTGACCTGCCTCAAATCAACCCTTAAATATGTAAATAAGACCAACAATACACAAAAGACATGTGCCTGTTGATCAGATGTTGAGCATTGTATCATTGAATATATATGTATGAAAATACAAACCAAAGCAAAAAAGTACAAATGTACATACATATATACATATTCAATAATACTCCAATTAAAGGCAGACATGTATGAAAAGCTTGGTCGCTTTGATGCTGTGGCAGTGTCTTAAGTTATTAATAAAACAACTTGTCGCTTTCCGCGTTATGAAGCGACCAAATCAATTATGGCAATCCGCGTATACGGCCATGGATATGTAAATATCAATGCTCGTAGCAATTAGCCGACGAAATACAATAGGCACGAGCCAAATTATGTGTCGTCGGTGGTTAAAAGTGTTGCCGTTTATACCTTTAATAACTCACAGCTAAAAGGGGAATTTATTATAAAATTAAAATAAACGAATTTATTGCTCTTTTGCGAAATAATGTTATATTTCTTCGCAAAATTACTTTAATTTATTTCGCCGCTCCCATATATTAATTTTTATCTATGAAAATAATGTAAAATTCTTACTTTGTACTGACATGTGATAAACAAGTCAGCATATACAGTATGACGTCACAGTGCGAATTCGGGCCAGAAACGGGTAAAACACCACTCTTATGTTACAACTGCAACACAGTTGCTGCAAATTTGGCTGCGTGACTGCGCGAACAATTTTTCGGCAGAATATGATAGGGGGCTTCAAATAGCAAATAAAAATGTCCATAAGCTGTGACAACTCGGCAATTCAGGATATGAGAAAATTATTTGCAATAATTTATATGAACAATGGATGGAAATTTTTAGATTATATTGCTAATATGTTAGTGGACATTTACTAGGCAATATCTGTGCATGTCTATTTGCATTTTTTACTACCATATTAGTACTTTCATACAGGCTTATAAATAGTTTGGTATTATTTCATAGGAAAAGTGCGGGGTTATGAAAGTAGTTATGCTCGTCATTATGAATACCCCCAATATGCATCGAAATTGGAATTTATAAAATCGCAAAAATTTGTCTTCTGACGATTTTATCAAATGCCATGTTGCCGAATTGCAAAATGCTATGTTGCCGAATTCTATCACCAATTCTAACAACTTAAGAAGAAGCATTTATGAATGAAAAATCAAGAGGAAGCTAGTTTTCAGGATTTCGCGATTTACATACAAAACATGAGCATACATATGTACATATGTATGTGTGCTTGTGCGTATGGTTGGATGGTTGAAGTGAATTTTGTTTTGTTTGTCAACATGCGAATATAAAAATATTTCTTAGCTTACATATGAACATAGATTTGTACATATGCTTGTGCGTAAGAATAGTTTTTGTAGGAAGTGGTTGATTGAAACAGTTTGTCTTTTATTTGAACATGTGTATCTACAAACATTTGTTAGCTTATGCATGGATATATTGGTATCAATGAAGTGGGTGGGAAATGGGGGTGTAGGCTGATCTTTAGTTTAGGAATATATGTGTGTACATATATACCAATCTAGGTTTGTTTATACCCACTCACCATTTAGGTGATTAAATTTTCAATTTCCCTACATATCAATATAATTTGATTATTCTTTCTGACAAAATAATGAGTTACCATACAATTGAACAAAAGAAATAATCAAATATGAATACTTTAGATGATCAAACACTGAATATATTTTTTCAACCACATTTTGGAATCATATTTGAATCAAATGTGTTTACTTTAGGAGATCAAAAATTTATAATAATTTTTAATTCAGCTTTCTGAATCTTTTTTGACTATATTTGTTGACTGAATAATGTATTTTATACTTGTCAAAATATATCTTTACATCGGAGCTGCTCAACCCCTATACACTTGTAGCACTTTTGTTTTTGTTTTGCCCTGAATCATAGGCACAGATTCAAATTCACACTTTGAATATAAAAAAAAACAAGTAAGGACAGGACTGTCTTCGGTTGTGCCGAAGACTTCAACCTTCCAACCATCATAATTTATTTACAAAAAATCAAAAAATTCAAATTTCCAATATATTTGCTCTGATCAGAGATTTTTTGGTAACAGACGAACAGCGGAAATCGTTAAGAGAATTTTCTGTTACGTCTTGCACCCTGTTAAGTTAACATGAATTTGGGGAATAGTGGTGAAGTGCAAGACGTGACACATGCAAATGGATCGTAAGCAGTGGATGCCAAAATAACGCCTTCTCATTGTGTTTAAATTCTCTGGTGAAACATTTGTGCTTTCGAATTTAGCGAGTAAACATACAATTTGAAATTCACATTAGAAAACTTACATAATTGTTCCCAAAGACGGCGCGCTTGTGCATAAAGGTTTAGGTCTTTGAAATTCGCATTAGAACACTTAGATACTTGTTCCCAAAGATGGCGCGCTTGTGCACGAAAATGACTTACGATATTTGTATGAATTGTTCGAATTTACAAAAAACTTTTTCTATTAATTATAAACAAATAGAGTAATATTTGTTACCAAAAATAGGCCCATGCACTGCGACTGATCAAAACGAATCGATTCATATAACTTTTATATGATTTTACGTATGCTAAGTATGCGAAACAGCCTGTCAATTGATTGTATGGAAATTTTGTTAGCGTATTAATATATAGATATCAAGAGGAAGAAAATTCACAAATCAAGCTTTTCATCGGGATTGGTAAATAAAAGAACTCTTCGTTTATGGCTTCAATATTTGACGCAAACACCCCTATATGTTATGTGCGATATTAAAATCGATGAAAGCTTTTTCAATGAAGATAGTATTATTGAAATCAATAGAGAAGAAATAAGTGAAAATATACCACTCGAAGAAAGTCTAACTGCGCAGCAACAAACTCTGATGTGGAATGATGATGAGTATTTACGCATTGCACCTGGGCAGAATAATCTTCCGAAAAGCATAATTTTTGATAAACACGCTGAAGAACTCTCCTTTCCATCGATTTACTTAGGTCATTTCCGTAAATTCAGAGAGGGAGTAAGCGCTACACAATTTACAATAGCGACTAGTGAATTAAGGAGATATGACAGACGGGGAGTTACACCGTATCATTTATTGTACGTTGCTATCAAAATTATGAGGTTGAGTCCGTGATTCACTCACCATTGCTTTCAAGCATGTAGGAAGAAACACCAATATTACACGACAGCAAATTGAATCAGAGGAGTATATAAATAATTGTATAGAAAGTAATTTAGCTTTCTTGCGATCAATACCAAATTCTCTTTGGTATTGGAAAGAACGCAAACGGGACCTTTTCGCAATGATTCGACAGTTAGGCAAACCTACGATGTTTCTCACGTTGAGTGCCAATGAAATTGGATGGAAAAATTTAATACAAGTACTATATAAATTAAAGAATAATGGACAAGAAATATCAACGGAGGAGGCTGAGTCATTGGATTACATATCAAAAACTACGCTTGTAAATGAAGATGCTGTGACTTGTGCAATATATTTCAATAAAATAGTCAATATTATTTTGAATATTCCTCAGTTGAAGAAAAATAGCCCATTTGGAACTTTTCATGTAGTCGACTATTTTAAACGAATTGAGTTCCAACATAGGGGTAGCCCCCATGCACATACTTTATTGTGGTTGAATAATCGGATGCGCTTGGCACAGGTAAACAAAATGCTATAGCTATGATAGATCAATTGATATCAGTTTCTTCAATCGAAATTTCTGGATATATTCGCTTGCAAACTCACAAGCATACTTTTTCCTGTTACAAAACAACAAACGGTAACCAGCCTCAGAAATGTCGATTTGATGCTCCATTTATGCCGTGTAAGTTCACGACGATATTGAAACCAATGCAGAAAAATCATCCAGAATATGTTAGTTATGCTCGGCGATATAAACAATTACAAGTTAACCTCGAGAACAACGATTACGAAAGTATTGAATCATTTTACGAAGAAAATCAAGTTCCATCAGACGAAGATTACTTTTCCATTCTTGAAGCTGGCATTGTGCTGGTTTAAAACGACAGCATGAAAAATGGCAACGCTTTCAATCCTTTCATTTTTAATATATTACAATCAAATACAGATTTACAGTTCATCATCGAAGAATACTCTTGTGCTGCGTACGTGGTTGAATACGTTAGCAACTTACAGCGACAAATTCTTGAAATAATGAATGATCATCCTGAGTTCGATATAGTTGAAATAACACGGAAAATGAGTGTCAATATGCTTAACACTGTTGAATTAACAAGTCAAGAAGCAGCGTGGCACCTACTTCGTGAACCGATGTCCAAAAGTTCAGTATCCGTAGTTTATATCCCTACCGTATGGCCTATTGAACGACAGCGTATTAGACGAACACAAAAAGAATTGGATGAAATGAGTACCGACGAAAGTTCAACAAACGTTTGGAAAGAAGAGTGTGTATTCGTCGGAAGCAACGTCGTATAATTCGTTATAGAAATTATGATATAGCTTCAGATTTTAATGAATATAAACGAGAAATGGTGACTTTATACATCCCATTTCGCAATGAAGAAGCTGAAATTCTTGACGAAATTAAATTTATTGGGATCTACGATGAAAATGAAAATCATATTTTGGAACGTCGTAGAGAGTTTGAGTCAGATTTAGACATAAACAAGACCATAGAGATTTGTCGACAACTTTGTCGTGAAGATGACCAAGGGAACGAAAGCGATGAAATCCGTGAAGTTGCTACCAGATTTCCAGAGGGCAACCCATTCCAAACATTGTATGATAATCCAAATTCGAACGTAAACAGTGATTTGTGCTTATCGTCATTAAATAAACTTGGAGCTATTGCCAAACGAAAAGAAAATCTGATGCCAAATGAAGAATTTTATAAACTCATGAGGATGTCAAACCAAAAACAAAAGGAACTTTTGATGCATGTCATTCACAATCTGCAATTACAAAATCCATCTATGTTGCAAATCTTCTTCACGGGACCTGCCGGGTGCGGAAAAACTTTTGTGATTAAAATCTTGATGGAAATTTATAACCGATATTCAGAATGCGATGGATTTTGCAATGCTTATATAACTTGTGCTTCAACTGGAAAAGCTGCTATTGCTATTGATGGGGCAATGATACACACTGCACTAAAGATAATTATTTCAAAGTTGCTTCCGCTATCACTTGAAGTAGCACAACAATATAGATCCCTGTTTAAATAAGTTCGAGTATTGATTATCGACGAGATTAGTATGATAGGGCCGAGCTGTTGTCCCAATTTGATTCCAGACTAAAACGGATCACTGGTAATTTTCAAACAAACTTTGGAGGTTTGGATCTTATTTTAATTGGCGATCAACGTCAGCTACCACCTGTTCGTACTACACCGATTTATAAGCAAATCAAGAACCAACTAGCAGGTCTAACACTATGGCGAGGGCTAAAATTTTTTGAACTAAATGCAGTGATGCGACAGAGCAATCGAAATTTTTCAACAATATTAACAAAAATTGGTGATGGCCAGCTGTTAGAGGAAGAGTTGGAATTAATGGAGTCACGATTTTACTCCGAAGAGGAGGCTGACACAATTTGCCCAAATGGTATACGATTGTTCTTCGATAATCATTCAGTTGCTAATTACTATAATAAAATTTTAAACACTGCAATCGAAAAAGTCATTTCCGAAGAAACAGATGTATACATTGGTTGCCAAGGTGTTGAACAGCAAACTTTTATGAGGCAAAAATTACACAAAATGTCCGCTATCGATACAGGAGGTTTGTCTTATGAAATTACATTGGTTATCAATAAACCATACATCCTAACAACTAATATTGACGTGTCAGATGGGTTAGCTAATGGCGCTACCGGAAGCTTAATTTTTATAGAATATAATGACAATGGGGATATTGGTCGTTTATGGCTGCATTTCGCTGATTCTGCTAAAACTGGTGAAAAAATCAGAAGAAAAGCAGCGGCGTTAATACATAAGTACAATATTTCACAACTGGCAGTGCCAATAGACCGAAGAACTTCCTCTATACCATTAACACGCAATAAAACAGTTCTTGTAAAGCGAAACCATTTTCCTCTGGTCTCTGCGTGTGCGATAATGATTCATAAGTCACAAGGCGGTGCATTTGGTGAGATCGTCTACCAGTATGATAAATCACATGCTCAACAGCTACTATACGTCGCATTATCACGAGTAACATCCATCCAAGGGCTTCATCTTTTCTCAAAAAAAAAAAAAACGATTGAACATTTTATCACGGAGACCAACAGTATCCACAATTAAGTTGCGAGCTGAATTTGAAAGGCTTAACTTGAATCGACTTGAAACAATTGAAAATGTATTATATGATTTTATAAATGCGAGAAATGGATTGTCATTATTCACTTTTAATTGCCAAAGCTTACGCGCCCATTTACAAGATATTTAACTAGACACAATAGCATCATCGTCGGATTTTCTAATTCCTTCCGAGACGTGGATTGATACTGATACGTTTTTAGACATTCCCAATTTCGATAAAGTAATCCAATTTAAAATACCATATACAAGAGCTGGTGGGGTTGCAATCTACCATAACACATGACCGGGGTAGTGATGTTACTCCACAAACAACACTCAACGCAAAACAATTGGAATCAATGTCCGTTCAGATTTCTAAGGTGAGAGTACATTGGGTAGCAACAAAACAATTGTAATTGTAGCAATTTATATTTCTCCCAATAAAGCAATAACTAAAATTATTGAATTCATCCACGAAGGTTTAATAAAATTATACCACAAAAGACTACCACAAAATGCCGATGATTTTAAGTGGAGATTTCAATGTAAATTTTGCCTCGGATACATCGATTTCATTAATTGAATTTCTCGCCACCAAATTTTATTTAAAGCTTTGCAGCAGTCGCACTGAATCTACAACGCGATCAAAAACAGCAATTGACGCCGTGTTTCAAAGGAACATTGATCAAATCGAAACTTAGACATATGTTTCATATTTTAGTTATCATAAGCCACTGTTATCTTTTGTAGAAATTTGATTAATAATAATAAAATTAAAAGTCTAAAAATATTCCTTAACTTAATTTAAAGAAGGTTAAACTTCAGAATTACCGATATCTGCCAACAAACAGATTTTCAGAGTATAAAATCACCATTCATTTATTTCAGAGTTTTTAGAGTATAAAATCACCATTCCTTTATTTCAGAGTTTATAATTCAACATCACCACACTTATATAGCAGCAGAGAATTTAAACACAATGAGAAGGCGTTATTTTGGCATCCACTGCTTACGATCCATTTGCATGTGTCACGTCTTGCACTTCACCACTATTCCCCAAATTCATGTTAACTTAACAGGGTGCAAGACGTAACAGAAAATTCTCTTAACGATTTCCGCTGTTCGTCTGTTACCAAAAAATCTCTGATCAGAGCAAATATATTGGAAATTTGAATTTTTTGATTTTTTGTAAATAAATTATGATGGTTGGAAGGTTGAAGTCTTCGGCACAACCGAAGACAGTCCTGTCCTTACTTGTTTTTTTTTATATTCAAAGTGTGAATTTGAATCTGTGCCTATGATTCAGGGCAAAACAAAAACAAAAGTGCTACAAGTGTATAGGGGTTGAGCAGCTCCGATGTAAAGATATATTTTGACAAGTATAAAATACATTATTCAGTCAACAAATATAGTCAAAAAAGATTCAGAAAGCTGAATTAAAAATTATTATAAATTTTTGATCTCCTAAAGTAAACACATTTGATTCAAATATGATTCCAAAATGTGGTTGAAAAAATATATTCAGTGTTTGATCATCTAAAGTATTCATATTTGATTATTTCTTTTGTTCAATTGTATGGTAACTCATTATTTTGTCAGAAAGAATAATCAAATTATATTGATATGTAGGGAAATTGAAAATTTAATCACCTAAATGGTGAGTGGGTATAAACAAACCTAGATTGGTATATATGTACACACATATATTCCTAAACTAAAGATCAGCCTACACCCCCATTTCCCACCCACTTCATTGATACCAATATATCCATGCATAAGCTAACAAATGTTTGTAGATACACATGTTCAAATAAAAGACAAACTGTTTCAATCAACCACTTCCTACAAAAACTATTCTTACGCACAAGCATATGTACAAATCTATGTTCATATGTAAGCTAAGAAATATTTTTATATTCGCATGTTGACAAACAAAACAAAATTCACTTCAACCATCCAACCATACGCACAAGCACACATACATATGTACATATGTATGCTCATGTTTTGTATGTAAATCGCGAAATCCTGAAAACTAGCTTCCTCTTGATTTTTCATTCATAAATGCTTCTTCTTAAGTTGTTAGAATTGGTGATAGAATTCGGCAACATAGCATTTTGCAATTCGGCAACATGGCATTTGATAAAATCGTCAGAAGACAAATTTTTGCGATTTTATAAATTCCAATTTCGATGCATATTGGGGGTATTCATAATGACGAGCATAACTACTTTCATAACCCCGCACTTTTCCTATGAAATAATACCAAACTATTTATAAGCCTGTATGAAAGTACTAATATGGTAGTAAAAAATGCAAATAGACATGCACAGATATTGCCTAGTAAATGTCCACTAACATATTAGCAATATAATCTAAAAATTTCCATCCATTGTTCATATAAATTATTGCAAATAATTTTCTCATATCCTGAATTGCCGAGTTGTCACAGCTTATGGACATTTTTATTTGCTATTTGAAGCCCCCTATCATATTCTGCCGAAAAATTGTTCGCGCAGTCACGCAGCCAAATTTGCAGCAACTGTGTTGCAGTTGTAACATAAGAGTGGTGTTTTACCCGTTTCTGGCCCGAATTCGCACTGTGACGTCATACTGTATATGCTGACTTGTTTATCACATGTCAGTACAAAGTAAGAATTTTACATTATTTTCATAGATAAAAATTAATATATGGGAGCGGCGAAATAAATTAAAGTAATTTTGCGAAGAAATATAACATTATTTCGCAAAAGAGCAATAAATTCGTTTATTTTAATTTTATAATAAATTCCCCTTTTAGCTGTGAGTTATTAAAGGTATAAACGGCAACACTTTTAACCACCGACGACACATAATTTGGCTCGTGCCTATTGTATTTCGTCGGCTAATTGCTACGAGCATTGATATTTACATATCCATGGCCGTATACGCGGATTGCCATAATTGATTTGGTCGCTTCATAACGCGGAAAGCGACAAGTTGTTTTATTAATAACTTAAGACACTGCCACAGCATCAAAGCGACCAAGCTTTTCATACATGTCTGCCTTTAATTGGAGTATTATTGAATATGTATATATGTATGTACATTTGTACTTTTTTGCTTTGGTTTGTATTTTCATACATATATATTCAATGATACAATGCTCAACATCTGATCAACAGGCACATGTCTTTTGTGTATTGTTGGTCTTATTTACATATTTAAGGGTTGATTTGAGGCAGGTCAAATGTATTTAAGTTTGACTTGGCTTATCAAACCTGCCTTTGAAAATATTCAAGTACATTGTACTGAATAACACATATAAAATGCTTTAGGAAATTTCTTTATAGGTACCTCCCCTCCCACCCATAGTCCAAATAATAACTAAATAATTGTTTATTAATTCAATTGTTATCAAATATTTTATTTATTTAAATTTTTCAATTTATTAATAATTCATACTTCATGGTTAATATGCATACATTTTATGCAAATTAACGTTTTATAAATATGCAATGGATTTCGTGTGCACAGAAATTCCAAGTGTGCAAATGCCGTCGGCAAAACACTATTTGCATGCATATTTCAATTTGCATACATTTTCCTAACATTTTAATTTATTAACAAAAAGGGATGGGATAATTCATAAATGTATGATTAATTTACATACATTTCATGAAAGGGCATATTTTGGGTATATGAATAGGTTTTTGTTTGTAAAGAAATAAGCAAAATTTCTGCAATTTGCATCAACATAAAACAAGCAAATATATTGCTATTATTATATTAATTAAGTTCAAATTCGTATTAAATCATAAAACAAGCAAATATATTGCTACAAGTAATAAAATTTAAATTTAATTAATCCTACTAAATACCTATATTCCCACAAAGAAATCATATTAAGAGAAAATCCAGAGAATTTATACACCAGCTGAAACTGTTGACAGAGAATTTTTGCTGTTAACTGGTTAACATTGAAATTGGATTGTGTGTGGTGAAGTGCAAGACGTGTTCACATGCAAAAAAGTTGGAATCTAGCAAAAACGCCTTCTCATTGTGTTTAAATTCTCTGATAGCAGCTAGTGATGTATGTATATGTGTGTGTGGAATTTTACGAACACACCACACTCATATAGCAAAAGCGCCATAGACAATCTTAAGTACGGCATTTCACATGAAAATGAAGTCGTCTTTATGGTACATGTGGTAAGCGTGCGAATGAGCACGCAAAGATCGCAGGTTCGAGGCTGGCTACTTTTTCTAATTTGTTTTTTATTTTCATATAATTTCTTTTTTTTCATATAATATCTTTTTTTATCTTTAATATATGTTTTTTTAATCATTTAATGCGAAATGTCACTTACATCATAATTGCATTTGATTTGTCTTTGTAATGGAATTTATTAGGGTTGTGATATTTTGTGAGAAATAGAATTACCGATATCTGTAAACAAATGAATTTTCCTAATTTTGTTGGTTATGTTTTTTTTTTTTTTTTTTTTTGTTTTTTTTTTTTGTTTAGGGACCGATATGCCGAAGGATAACAACGGGGCTCGTGATAGACGGCGAAATGCTAAATTAAAGAAGTAAACTTCCCCTGGGTGTGCACCGCACACACTTATTTTTTTACTTTTATTTCGGCAAATTGGCGATTTTTTACGGACATCGGTGAATTGGCTGATGTTAATTGGTCCATTATATATATATATTTGTGCACTAAATATTAAAAGGCTTCAGAAAAAGTATTGTGGTTTAGTTGGTGATACTTCAATGTAGTTATCCATTGGTATGATCTTTCTTCAGTTAATTTCTCTATTTATATACATAGTTCTATTCCGCGTTTTATTTCAATGCGTATGTACATGTATTCTTTATACAGTAAAGGCCGTTTAATTATGTATAAATAGTTAAAGAAAGAGATGATATTTTTCTACAATAAATATATCCTAACCCATTTTTAAGGCCATAATCGATGGCCTTCAGGCAGGCAAGAGTCTATCATCATACAAGTGTATGTATGGTGATTAGCGGTGCACAACATACATGTTTCAGGATCGTTAGTTATGGGAAATCCCCACATAAATTGAGAATGCCTACCATTGTTTTGTATCGCGGATTTTCATTGTCTAATGAAAATAGTTTTATGTATGTATGCGTGTATATTCATTTTAGGGAAATAACGTTTTACCAAATAATCAATGACTTTCAGCCTAGAATAATTCTGTACATACATCATACAAGTTGATGGTGATTAGGGATAACGGCGCAATATATATTTTGAAGTATTGTTAATTTTTGAAATTTTTTTATGAAAGGCGGGAGACATTGCAAATTTCTCCAGCATGTCTGATTTGTAAACGTTTGTTAGCTCTTAAGAAAAGATATTTAGTACTTTTATTTCTTATAAAAAATTTTTGCATTCGCCACTGAAAAATATCCATATTTTTTGTTACGTTTTTCATAGTTTCAACGCAAACATTTAACTTTTCATAAATGCACACTTCATTTTAGAACGAAAACAAGTACATAGGTACTTAGTACTCATAGTATATTCATTGGTACAACTTGTACAACGTTTATCTCATTGTGCTTCTCGATGAGACATGTGTATGTATGAATTTCTTTGGTAATGATATGAATGCGCGTATATACAACGCAGACAAAATGCGGGTACATACGACTTCTCTTTGCATACCATCACTCATACAATACAAACTCATTGGCGTGAAGTACAATGGATACTGAGACAGTATCAGTATGTCTCATTGTACATTCACGTGTGAATGCATTCATGCAGGACTCTAGTACGTATAAAGCAACCAAGCACAGCTAGCCTGATCTATTCGTTTACATACAAAAATTGATGTGTAAGTATAATCTATGATGCTGGATGGATACAAGCTACAACGGTCTCTCACGAACTATTATCGTGTTTGGTCTTTCGTATGAAATTTAATAGAATTTCAAAGCGCAACTGCTAGCTCAGCTAATTAGTTATCAGCTGAGTGAAAGAAATTGTGCTTTTCAAACGATACGTTGAGCCAACTGTCAACAACACATCGATAAAAACGTTGAGATCGCTACGTTTGAATAACCCTGACTGAGTATGAGCACACGATTTTTTATATCGTAATCCGAACATATTGGGGCATATTCATAATCGAAATAAAATGTGACTAAGTTAGCTGAAGCATTTTTGACAGAGAGCACATATAAAATTGTGCCAAACAGTGTTAACTAACTTAACTTTGCCTATGTCGCGTTCAGTTTACAACTACTTATTGAAGATCTCTGATCTCTGTGTTAAATCTGTTTTAAAATAAAATTCCAACTTTCGCTTAGCTAAAATTCCATCGCCAAAAATCTGTAAAACAAAATCAAGTGCGCAGAAAAGTATGCAACACTTACCGATAACAGCCTAACCGCGTTAGCGTTCGTTGTATCACAGAATTTTTATACCTTTCATGAAAATTAAATGGTATATTAATTTCGTTACGAAACCGAAAATTGTAAGTCCTTAAAGGAAAATAGATAGACCCACCATTAAGTATACCGAAATAATCAGGTTGAAGAGCTGAGTTGATTTAGCCATGTCCGTCTGTCCGTCTGTCTGTTTGTATGCAAACTAGTCCCTCAATTTCTTAGATATCTTGATAAAATTTGGTGAGCGGGTGTATTTGGGTGTCCGATTAGACATTTGTCGGAACCGATCGGATCGGACCACTATAGCATATATCCTCCATACAACCGATTTTTCAGAAAAAGAGGATTTTTGTAATATCTTACCCAATTTAACAGATTGAAGCTTCAAACTTCACCATATACTTTCGTATATTGCACATATTGTTGCCTGAAAAAATTGATGAGATCGGTCGTATATATAGTATATATCCCCCACAACCGATTGTTCAGATAAGAAACTTTTCGTAATTACTGCCCTGTTTTATGAGCTAGAGGCTTCAAATTGCAACGAATGCTTACGTATATAGCATATATTGTTGTCTGAAAAAATCATAAAGATCGGTGGTATATATAGTATATATATGGTGGTATATATAGTATATATATGGTGGTATATATAGTATATATATATATTTTCGCAAATTTTAGCCCCATATTAACAGCTAGAAGCTTCAAATTTCACCGAATACTTACGTATATAGCATATATTGTTGTCTGAAAAAATCATAAAGATCGGTGGTATATATAGTATATATATATATATTCGCAAATTTTAGCCCCATTTTAACAGCTAGAAGCTTCAAATTTCACCGAATACTTACGTATATAGCATATATTGTTGTCTGAAAAAATCATAGAGATCGGTTGCATATATAGTATATATCTCATACAACCGATTGTTCAGATAAGAAACTTTTGGAATTTCTGCCCCATTTTAACAGCTAAAGCTTCAAATTTCACCGATTGCTTACGTATATAGTATGTATTGTTGTGTCAAAAAATCATAGAGATCCGTGATATATATAATATATATATGATGGTATATATAGTATATATATATATAGTATATATATATTTTTTTTGCGATTTCTGCCCCATTCAAATTTAACCAAATGCTTACGTGTATAGCATATATTGATGTCTGAAAAAATCATTGAGATCGGTGGTATACATAGTATATATCTCATACAACCGAATGTTCAGATAATAAACTTTGCTCAATTTCTGCCCCGTTTTAACAGCTAGAAGCTTCAAATTTCACAAAATGCTTACGTATATAGCATATATTGTTGTCTTAAAAAATAATAGAGATCGGTTGTATATATATTATATACTTCATATAAACTGTCATTTTTGCCCCTTTTTTACGGCTAGAAGCTTCAAAATTCATCAACTTTCATCAAATAGTTACGTTTACGCCATATATTTTTGAAATACGTGATTCGTAGTCATATTTTTTACATGCAGACCACAAAAAACATCAAGCTTTGCATCCTCACACAAAGTACCTACCTATTTTTTATTTTTTATTTATCTTAAAAATCGTTTATTTTATATTTATCTTAAAAATCGTTTAGGTATGTAGATCTGTTCATTATATATTTCTTATCTTATACATCCGATTATTCGGAGATTACGAACGGCATAAGATTATTGTTCAGCCCCGTTCATGAAAGGTATGAAGTATTCGGCACAGCCGAAGACAGTCCCGTCCTTACTTGTTCCACTTTGAAAATGACGGCTGTTGTTTGCAAGGTTGCATTCCTTTGAGTCTTCGTTTTCACCATCTGGATTAACAAAGTCATGAGCCTGGGCATTCGCGCAATTTTAGTGATGTAAATTGTATGGCGCCAGCGCCAATGCGGTGCCAGCTCAATGGTAGCTCATTGACGAAATGACTCCAAGCGAATTTTTGACGCTACTTAGTAGTGATTGCGTAATACATTTCTTTTGTGCTATTGAGTGAAACGACTTTTGTGTGTCAGGCACGAGTTTGATGTTATTGGCGCTACTGGCAATGATGACACTGAGCTGATGACGGTAGCGCTGGTAGTTCAGATTTTTTGAATCAGAGAAAGAATTGATGACCCGTGCAAATTATTATGGCTTTGGCCGTGTAAATTATTATAGTGTATTTGCACCAAATAAATTCTGCGGACATAACAACGGAGTAATTTTTGAGTTGTATATTTTAGATTTAATGCACTATTAATATGGGTGTGTTTGAGCGGCCAAATAATAATAGTATTGCTAAAGTGCTGCTAAGTTGATGGAATGTCGCTAATTTCCTAGCGATGATCAATAGATTTGTCAATATTTCGTTCAACGGACGCGCGAAATTGCCACATCTGCTAAAATTTTCCAAGATTTTCCATTCTTGATTTAACTTTAAGCTGTTATGCCAATATTTTTTTTCAAATAGGTAATTTTTCCAAAAGCAAAATAAATTACAGAAAAGATTACAGAGTTAAATGGCCTTAAAAATTCAGCTATGTTGGTTATACGCAGAAATACAACCGATGGTTGTGTCTCCGCTTTTCGCAAGCGTGAGATTCACCACGTGTGACACGCGTGATTCACCACGTCTAAGTCCCAAAATCCACGGTTAGGAATTGGCGGATTTGTATGGGACTTAGGCTGTTTTGCCAAAGTAAACACAAATCTATACCGATAACTGTGTTATCGATTAATTTATTGAATTCTCGCAAAGTAATATTGCATTGTCATCGGAGTTATACATGTGTGCAAAATTTCAGCTCAATCGGACACCGGGAAGTGTATCAAATTTAACTTGTAAGATTCCATTACATACAACAAAAGTGAAACTAAATAAAAGCTTATAATAAAAAATAAACACTTTCCGTTCTATACATTGCTTTAATTAAAATGCGGAGGTGTTTTTATTGTTCAAATTCCTGGCATCTAGAAGGAAACGTTTTTGTTTTAAAAAGCTGTATAAATATTTTCTATTTTTCATCATTAAGTGCATTGACATTTTAATTATGCACTTCTAACCAAAAACTTACACAAGGTTAAATGGGTTAAGAGAAAAAAATAAAAACTTTCCGTTCTATACATTGCTTTAATTAAAGTGCGGCGGTATTTTTATTGTTCAAATTTCTGGAATCTAGAAGGAAACGTTTTTGCTTTAAAAAGCTGTATAAATATTTCGTATTTTTCATCATTAGGGGCATTGAAATTTTAATTAGGCACTTCTAACCAAAAATTTACTCAAGGTTAAATGGGTTGAGTGAAAAAAAGCTTTCCGTTCTATACATTGCTTTAGTTCAAATGCGGAAGTGTTTTTATTGTTCAAATTCCTGGAATCTAGATGTATGTGTTTTTGCTTTAAAAGCTGTATAAATATTTCGTCGTTTTCATCATTAAGGGCATTGAAATTTTAATTAGGCACTTCTAACCAAAAACTTACTCAAGGTTAAATGGGTTGAGTGAAAAAAAGCTTTCCGTTCTATACATTGCTTTAGTTCAAATGCGGAAGTGTTTTTATTGTTCAAATTCCTGGAATCTAGATGTATGCGTTTTTGCTTTAAAAAGCTGTATAAATATTTCGTCGTTTTCATCATTAAGGGCATTGAAATTTTAACTAGGCATTTCTAACCAAAAATTTACTCAAGGTTAAATGGGTTGCCTGAACAAAATAAAAACTTTCCGTTCTATACATTGCTTTAATTCAAATGCGGCGGTGTTTTTATTGTTCAAATTCCTGGAATCTAGAAGTAAATGTTTTTGCTTTAAAAAGTTGTATAACTATTTCGTATTTTTCATCATTAAGGGCATTGAAATTTTAATTAGGCACTTCTAATCAAAAATTTACCCAAGGTTAAATGGGTTGCCTGAACAAAATAAAAACTTTCCGTTCTATACATTGCTTTAATTCAAATGCGGCGGTGTTTTTATTGTTCAAATTCCTGGAATCTAGAAGTAAATGTTTTTGCTTTAAAAAGTTGTATAACTATTTCGTATTTTTCATCATTAAGGGCATTGAAATTTTAATTAGGCACTTCTAATCAAAAATTTACCCAAGGTTAAATGGGTTGCCTGAACAAAATAAAAACTTTCCGTTCTATACATTGCTTTAATTCAAATGCGGCCGTGTTTTTATTGTTCAAATTCCTGGAATCTAGAAGTAAATGTTTTTGCTTTAAAAAGTTGTATAAATATTTTGTATTTTTCATCATTAAGGGCATTGAAATTTTAATTAGGCACTTCTAATCAAAAATTTACCCAAGGTTAAATGGGTTGCCTGAACAAAATAAAAACTTTCCGTTCTATACATTGCTTTAATTCAAATGCGGCCGTGTTTTTATTGTTCAAATTCCTGGAATCTAGAAGTAAATGTTTTTGCTTTAAAAAGTTGTATAACTATTTCGTATTTTTCATCATTAAGGGCATTGAAATTTTAATTAGGCACTTCTAATCAAAAATTTACCCAAGGTTAAATGGGTTGCCTGAACAAAATAAAAACTTTCCGTTCTATACATTGCTTTAATTCAAATGCGGCGGTGTTTTTATTGTTCAAATTCCTGGAATCTAGAAGTAAATGTTTTTGCTTTAAAAAGTTGTATAACTATTTCGTATTTTTCATCATTAAGGGCATTGAAATTTTAATTAGGCACTTCTAATCAAAAATTTACCCAAGGTTAAATGGGTTGCCTGAACAAAATAAAAACTTTCCGTTCTATACATTGCTTTAATTCAAATGCGGCCGTGTTTTTATTGTTCAAATTCCTGGAATCTAAATGTATGTGTTTTTGCTTTAAAAAGTTGTATAAATATTTCGTCTTTTTCATAATTAAGGGCATTGAAATTTTAATTAGGCACTTCTAACCAAAAATTTACTCAAGGTTAAATGGGTTAAGTGAAATAAAGCTTTCCGTTCTATACATTGCTTTAGTCAAATGCGGAAGTGTTTTTATTGTTCAAATTCCTGGAATCTAGATGTATGTGTTTTTGCTTTAAAAAGTTGTATAAATATTTCGTCTTTTTCATCATTAAGGGCATTGAAATTTTAATTAGGCACTTCTAACCAAAAATTTACTCAAGGTTAAATGGGTTGAGTGAAAAAAAGCTTTCCGTTCTACACATTGCTTTAGTTTAAATGCGGAAGTGTTTTTATTGTTAAAATTCCTGGAATCTAGATGTATGTGTTTTTGCTTTAAAATGCTGTATAAATATTTCGTCGTTTTCATCATTAAGGGCATTGAAATTTTAATTAGGCACTTCTAACCAAAAATTTACTCAAGGTTAAATGGGTTGAGTGAAAAAAAGCTTTCCGTTCTATACATTGCTTTAGTTCAAATGCGGAAGTGTTTTTATTGTTCAAATTCCTGGAATCTAGATGTATGTGTTTTTGCTTTAAAAGCTGTATAAATATTTCGTCGTTTTCATCATTAAGGGCATTGAAATTTTAATTAGGCATTTCTAACCAAAAATTTACTCAAGGTTAAATGGGTTAAGTGAAATAAAGCTTTCCGTTCTATACATTGCTTTAATTCAAATTCCTGGAATCTAGAAGTAAATGTTTTTGCTTTAAAAAGTTGTATAACTATTTCGTATTTTTCATCATTAAGGGCATTGAAATTTTAATTAGGCACTTCTAATCAAAAATTTACCCAAGGTTAAATGGGTTGCCTGAACAAAATAAAAACTTTCCGTTCTATACATTGCTTTAATTCAAATGCGGCGGTGTTTTTATTGTTCAAATTCCTGGAATCTAGAAGTAAATGTTTTTGCTTTAAAAAGTTGTATAAATATTTTGTATTTTTCATCATTAAGGGCATTGAAATTTTAATTAGGCACTTCTAATCAAAAATTTACCCAAGGTTAAATGGGTTGCCTGAACAAAATAAAAACTTTCCGTTCTATACATTGCTTTAATTCAAATGCGGCCGTGTTTTTATTGTTCAAATTGCTGGAATCTAGAAGTAAATGTTTTTGCTTTAAAAAGTTGTATAACTATTTCGTATTTTTCATCATTAAGGGCATTGAAATTTTAATTAGGCACTTCTGATCAAAAATTTACCCAAGGTTAAATGGGTTGCCTGAACAAAATAAAAACTTTCCGTTCTATACATTGCTTTAATTCAAATGCGGCCGTGTTTTTATTGTTCAAATTCCTGGAATCTAGAAGTAAATGTTTTTGCTTTAAAAAGTTGTATAACTATTTCGTATTTTTCATCATTAAGGGCATTGAAATTTTAATTAGGCACTTCTGATCAAAAATTTACCCAAGGTTAAATAGGTTGCCTGAACAAAATAAAAACTTTCCGTTCTATACATTGCTTTAATTCAAATGCGGCCGTGTTTTTATTGTTCAACTTCCTGGAATCTAGAAGTAAATGTTTTTGCTTTAAAAAGTTGTATAACTATTTCGTATTTTTCATCATTAAGGGCATTGAAATTTTAATTAGGCACTTCTAATCAAAAATTTACCCAAGGTTAAATGGGTTGCCTGAACAAAATATAAACTTTCCGTTCTATACATTGCTATAATTCAAATGCGGCGGTGTTTTTATTGTTCAAATTCCTGGAATTTTTAAGTAAATGTTTTTGCTTTAAAAAGCTGTATAAATATTTTGTATTTGTCATCATTAAAGGCATTGAAATTTTAATTAGGCACTTCTAATCAAAAATTTACCCAAGGTTAAATGGGTTGCCTGAACAAAATAAAAACTTTCCGTTCTATACATTGCTTTAATTCAAATGCGGCGGTGTTTTTATTGTTCAAATTCCTGGAATTTTTAAGTAAATGTTTTTGCTTTAAAAAGCTGTATAAATATTTTGTATTTTTCATCATTAAGGGCATTGAAATTTTAATTAGGCACTTCTAATCAAAAATTTACCCAAGGTTAAATGGGTTGCCTGAACAAAATAAAAACTTTCCGTTCTATACATTGCTTTAATTCAAATGCGGCCGTGTTTTTATTGTTCAAATTCCTGGAATCTAGAAGTAAATGTTTTTGCTTTAAAAAGTTGTATAACTATTTCGTATTTTTCATCATTAAGGGCATTGAAATTTTAATTAGGCACTTCTGATCAAAAATTTACCCAAGGTAATGGGTTGCCTGAACAAAATAAAAACTTTCCGTTCTATACATTGCTTTAATTCAAATGCGGCCGTGTTTTTATTGTTCAAATTCCTGGAATCTAGAAGTAAATGTTTTTGCTTTAAAAAGTTGTATAACTATTTCGTATTTTTCATCATTAAGGGCATTGAAATTTTAATTAGGCACTTCTGATCAAAAATTTACCCAAGGTTAAATGGGTTGCCTGAACAAAATAAAAACTTTCCGTTCTATACATTGCTTTAATTCAAATGCGGCCGTGTTTTTATTGTTCAAATTCCTGGAATCTAGAAGTAAATGTTTTTGCTTTAAAAAGTTGTATAACTATTTCGTATTTTTCATCATTAAGGGCATTGAAATTTTAATTAGGCACTTCTGATCAAAAATTTACCCAAGGTTAAATGGGTTGCCTGAACAAAATAAAAACTTTCCGTTCTATACATTGCTTTAATTCAAATGCGGCCGTGTTTTTATTGTTCAAATTCCTGGAATCTAGAAGTAAATGTTTTTGCTTTAAAAAGTTGTATAACTATTTCGTATTTTTCATCATTAAGGGCATTGAAATTTTAATTAGGCACTTCTGATCAAAAATTTACCCAAGGTTAAATGGGTTGCCTGAACAAAATAAAAACTTTCCGATCTATACATTGCTTTAGTGCAAATGCGGAAGTGTTTTTATTGTTCAAATTCCTGGAATCTAGATGTATGTGTTTTTGCTTTAAAAAGTTGTATAAATATTTCGTCGTTTTCATCATTAAGGGCATTGAAATTTTAATTAGGCACTTCTAACCAAAAACTTACTCAAGGTTAAATGGGTTGAGTTAAAAAAAGCTTTCCGTTCTATACATTGCTTTAGTTCAAATGCGGAAGTGTTTTTATTGTTCAAATTCCTGGAATCTAGATGTATGTGTTTTTGCTTTAAAAAGCTGTATAAATATTTCGTCGTTTTCATCATTAAGGGCATTGAAATTTTAATTAGGCATCTCTAACCAAAAATTTACTCAAGGTTAAATGGGTTAAGTGAAATAAAGCTTTCCGTTCTATACATTGCTTTAGTCAAATGCGGAAGTGTTTTTATTGTTCAAATTCCTGGAATCTAGATGTATGTGTTTTTGCTTTAAAAAGTTGTATAACTATTTCGTATTTTTCATCATTAAGGGCATTGAAATTTTAATTAGGCACTTCTAATCAAAAATTTACCCAAGGTTAAATGGGTTGCCTGAACAAAATAAAAACTTTCCGTTCTATACATTGCTTTAATTCAAATGCGGCGGTGTTTTTGTTGTTCAAATTCCTGGAATCTAGAAGTAAATGTTTTTGCTTTAAAAAGTTGTATAACTATTTCGTATTTTTCATCATTAAGGGCATTGAAATTTTAATTAGGCACTTCTAATCAAAAATTTACCCAAGGTTAAATGGGTTGCCTGAACAAAATAAAAACTTTCCGTTCTATACATTGCTTTAATTCAAATGCGGCCGTGTTTTTATTGTTCAAATTCCTGGAATCTTTAAGTAAATGTTTTTGCTTTAAAAAGCTGTATAAATATTTCGTATTTTTGATCATTAAAGGCATTGAAATTTTAATTAGGCACTTCTAATTAAAAATTTACCCAAGGTTAAATGGGTTGCCTGAACAAAATAAAAACTTTCCGATCTATACATTGCTTTAGTTCAAATGCGGAAGTGTTTTTATTGTTCAAATTCCTGGAATCTAGATGTATGTGTTTTTGCTTTAAAAAGTTGTATAAATATTTCGTCTTTTACATCATTAAGGGCATTGAAATTTTAATTAGGCACTTCTAACCAAAAATTTACTCAAGGTTAAATGGGTTGAGTGAAAAAAAGCTTTCCGTTCTATACATTGCTTTAGTTCAAATGCGGAAGTGTTTTTATTGTTCAAATTCCTGGAATCTAGATGTATGTGTTTGTGCTTTAAAAAGCTGTATAAATATTTCGTCGTTTTCATCATTAAGGGCATTGAAATTTTAATTAGGTACTTCTAACCAAAAATTTACTCAAGGTTAAATGGGTTGAGTGAAAAAAAGCTTTCCGTTCTATACACTGCTTTAGTTCAAATGCGGAAGTGTTTTTATTGTTCAAATTCCTGGAATCTAGATGTATGTGTTTTTGCTTTAAAAAGTTGTATAAATATTTCGTCTTTTTCATCATTAAGGGCATTGAAATTTTAATTAGGTACTTCTAACCAAAAATTTACTCAAGGTTAAATGGCTTGAGTGAAAAAAAGCTTTCCGTTCTATACATTGCTTTAGTCCAAATGCGGAAGTGTTTTTATTGTTCAAATTCCTGGAATCTAGATGTATGTGTTTTTGCTTTAAAAAGTTGTATAACTATTTCGTATTTTTCATCATTAAGGGCATTGAAATTTTAATTAGGCACTTCTAATCAAAAATTTACCCAAGGTTAAATGGGTTGCCTGAACAAAATAAAAACTTTCCGTTCTATACATTGCTTTAATTCAAATGCGGCCGTGTTTTATTGTTCAAATTCCTGGAATCTTTAAGTAAATGTTTTTGCTTTAAAAAGCTGTATAAATATTTCGTATTTTTCATCATTAAGTGCATTGACATTTTAATTAGGCACTTCTAACCAAAAACTTACACAAGGTTAAATGGGTTAAGAGAAAAAAATAAAAACTTTCCGTTCTATACATTGCTTTAATTCAAATGCGGCCGTGTTTTTATTGTTCAAATTCCTGGAATCTTTAAGTAAATGTTTTTGCTTTAAAAAGCTGTATAAATATTTCGTCTTTTTCATCATTAAGGGCATTGAAATTTTAATTAGGCACTTCTAACCAAAAATTTACTCAAGGTTAAATGGGTTGAGTGAAAAAAAGCTTTCCGTTCTATACACTGCTTTAGTTCAAATGCGGAAGTGTTTTTATTGTTCAAATTCCTGGAATCTAGATGTATGTGTTTTTGCTTTAAAAAGTTGTATAAATATTTCGTCTTTTTCATCATTAAGGGCATTGAAATTTTAATTAGGTACTTCTAACCAAAAATTTACTCAAGGTTAAATGGGTTGAGTGAAAAAAAGCTTTCCGTTCTATACATTGCTTTAATTCTAATGCGGCGGTGTTTTTATTGTTCAAATTCCTGGAATCTAGAAGTAAATGTTTTTGCTTTAAAAAGTTGTATAACTATTTCGTATTTTTCATCATTAAGGGCATTGAAATTTTAATTAGGCACTTCTAATCAAAAATTTACCCAAGGTTAAATGGGTTGCCTGAACAAAATAAAAACTTTCCGTTCTATACATTGCTTTAGTTCAAATGCGGCCGTGTTTTATTGTTCAAATTCCTGGAATCTTTAAGTAAATGTTTTTGCTTTAAAAAGCTGTATAAATATTTCGTATTTTTCATCATTAAGTGCATTGACATTTTAATTAGGCACTTCTAACCAAAAACTTACACAAGGTTAAATGGGTTAAGAGAAAAAAATAAAAACTTTCCGTTCTATACATTGCTTTAATTCAAATGCGGCCGTGTTTTTATTGTTCAAATTCCTGGAATCTTTAAGTAAATGTTTTTGCTTTAAAAAGCTGTATAAATATTTCGTCTTTTTCATCATTAAGGGCATTGAAATTTTAATTAGGCACTTCTAACCAAAAATTTACTCAAGGTTAAATGGGTTGAGTGAAAAAAAGCTTTCCGTTCTATACATTGCTTTAGTTCAAATGCGGAAGTGTTTTTATTGTTCAAATTCCTGGAATCTAGATGTATGTGTTTTTGCTTTAAAAAGTTGTATAACTATTTCGTATTTTTCATCATTAAGGGCATTGAAATTTTAATTAGGCACTTCTAATCAAAAATTTACCCAAGGTTAAATGGGTTGCCTGAACAAAATAAAAACTTTCCGTTCTATACATTGCTTTAATTCAAATGCGGCGGTGTTTTTATTGTTCAAATTCCTGGAATCTAGAAGTAAATGTTTTTGCTTTAAAAAGTTGTATAACTATTTCGTATTTTTCTTCATTAAGGGCATTGAAATTTTAATTAGGCACTTCTAATCAAAAATTTACCCAAGGTTAAATGGGTTGCCTGAACAAAATAAAAACTTTCCGTTCTATACATTGCTTTAATTCAAATGCGGCCGTGTTTTTATTGTTCAAATTCCTGGAATCTTTAAGTAAATGTTTTTGCTTTAAAAAGCTGTATAAATATTTCGTATTTTTCATCATTAAGTGCATTGACATTTTAATTAGGCACTTCTAACCAAAAACTTACACAAGGTTAAATGGGTTAAGAGAAAAAAATAAAAACTTTCCGTTCTATACATTGCTTTAATTAAAGTGCGGCGGTGTTTTTATTGTTCAAATTTCTGGAATCTAGAAGGAAACGTTTTTGCTTTAAAAAGCTGTATATATATTTCGTATTTTTCATCATTAGGGGCATTGAAATTTTAATTAGGCACTTCTAACCAAAAATCTGCTAAAGGTTAAATGGGTTAAGTGAAAGAAATAAAAACTTTCCGTTCTATACTTTGCTTTAATTAAAATGCGGAGGTGTTTTTATTGTTCAAATTCCTGGCATCTAGAAGGAAACGTTTTTGCTTTAAAAAGCTGTATAAATATTTTGTATTTTTCATCATTAAGGGCATTGAAATTTTAATTAGGCACTTCTAACCAAAAATCTGCTCAAGGTTAAATGGGTTAAGTGAAAGAAATAAAAAGTTTCCGTTCTATACTTTGCTTTAATTAAAATGCGGAGGTGTTTTTATTGTTCAAATTCCTGGCATCTAGAAAAAAATGTTTTTGCTTTAAAAAGCTGTATAAATATTTTGTATTTTTCATCATTAAGGGCATTGAAATTTTAATTAGGCACTTCTAACCAAAAAGGAAAACGTTTTTGCTTTAAAAAGCTGTATAAATATTTTGTCGTTTTCATCATTAAGGGCATTGAAATTTTAATTAGGCATTTCTAACCAAAAATTTACTCAAGGTTAAATGGGTTGAGTGAAAAAAAGCTTTCCGTTCTATACATTGCTTTAGTTCAAATGCGGAAGTGTTTTTATTGTTCAAATTCCTGGAATTTAGATGTATGTGTTTTTGCTTTAAAAAGCTGTATAAATATTTCGTCGTTTTCATCATTAAGGGCATTGAAATTTTAATTAGGCACTTCTAACCAAAAATTTACTCAAGGTTAAATAAGTTAAGAGAAAAAAATAAAAACTTTCCGTTCTATACATTGCTTTAATTCAAATGCGGAGGTGTTTTTATTGTTCAAATTCCTGGAATCTAGAAAAAAATGTTTTTGCTTTAAAAAGCTGTATAAATATTTTGTATTTTTCATCATTAAGGGCATTGAAATTTTAATTAGGCACTTCTAACCAAAAAGGAAAACGTTTTTGCTTTAAAAAGCTGTATAAATATTTCTTATTTTTCATAATTAAGGGCATTAAAATTTTAATTAGGCACTTCTAACCAAAAATTTACTCAAGGTTAAATGGGTTAAGAGAAAAAAATAATAAACACTTTCCGTTCTATACATTGCTTGAATTCAAATGCGGAAGTGTTTTTATTGTTCAAATTTCTGGAATCTAGAAAAAAATGTTTTTGCTTTAAAAAGCTGTATAAATATTTTGTATTTTTCATCATTAAAGGCATTGAAATTTAAATTAGGCACTTCTAACCAAAAATTTACTCAAGGTTAAATGGGTTGAGTGAAAAAAAGCTTTCCGTTCTATACATTGCCTTAGTTCAAATGCGGAAGTGTTTTTATTATTCAAATTCCTGGAATCTAGATGTATGTGTTTTTGCTTTAAAAAGTTGTATAAATATTTCGTCGTTTTCATCATTAAGGGCATTGAAATTTTAATTAGGCACTTCTAACCAAAAATTTACTTAAGGTTAAATGGGTTGAGTGAAAAAAGCTTTCCGTTCTATACATTGCTTTAGTTCAAATGCGGAAGTGTTTTTATTGTTCAAATTCCTGGAATCTAGATGTATGTGTTTTTGCTTTAAAAAGCTGTATAAATATTTCGTCGTTTTCATCATTAAGGGCATTGAAATTTTAATTAGGCATTTCTAACCAAAAATTTACTCAAGGTTAAATGGGTTGAGTGAAAAAAAGCTTTCCGTTCTATACATTGCTTTAGTTCAAATGCGGAAGTGTTTTTATTGTTCAAATTCCTGGAATCTAGATGTATGTGTTTTTGCTTTAAAAAGCTGTATAAATATTTCGTCGTTTTCATCATTAAGGGCATTGAAATTTTAATTAGGCACTTCTAACCAAAAATTTACTCAAGGTTAAATAAGTTAAGAGAAAAAAATAAAAACTTTCCGTTCTATACATTGCTTTAATTCAAATGCGGAGGTGTTTTTATTGTGCAAATTCCTGGAATCTAGAAAAAAACGTTTTTGCTTTAAAAAGCTGTATAAATATTTTGTATTTTTCATCATTAAGGGCATTGAAATTTTAATTAGGCACTTCTAACCAAAAAGGAAAACGTTTTTGCTTTAAAAAGCTGTATAAATATTTCTTATTTTTCATAATTAAGGGCATTAAAATTTTAATTAGGCACTTCTAACCAAAAATTTACTCAAGGTTAAATGGGTTAAGAGAAAAAAATAATAAACACTTTCCGTTCTATACATTGCTTGAATTCAAATGCGGAAGTGTTTTTATTGTTCAAATTCCTGGAATCTAGAAAAAAATGTTTTTGCTTTAAAAAGCTGTATAAATATTTTGTATTTTTCATCATTAAAGGCATTGAAATTTAAATTAGGCACTTCTAACCAAAAATTTACTCAAGGTTAAATGGGTTGAGTGAAAAAAAGCTTTCCGTTCTATACATTGCCTTAGTTCAAATGCGGAAGTGTTTTTATTGTTCAAATTCCTGGAATCTAGATGTATGTGTTTTTGCTTTAAAAAGCTGTATAAATATTTCGTCGTTTTCATCATTAAGGGCATTGAAATTTTAATTAGGCACTTCTAACCAAAAATTTACTCAAGGTTAAATGGGTTGAGTGAAAAAAGCTTTCCGTTCTATACATTGCTTTAGTTCAAATGCGGAAGTGTTTTTATTGTTCAAATTACTGGAATCTAGATGTATGTGTTTTTGCTTTAAAAAGCTGTATAAATATTTTGTCGTTTTCATCATTAAGGGCATTGAAATTTTAATTAGGCATTTCTAACCAAAAATTTACTCAAGGTTAAATGGGTTAAGCGAAAAAAAGCTTTCCGTTCTATACATTGCTTTAGTTCAAATGCGTAAGTGTTTTTATTGTTCAAATTCCTGGAATCTAGATGTATGTGTTTTTGCTTTAAAAAGCTGTATAAATATTTCGTCGTTTTCATCATTAAGGGCATTGAAATTTTAATTAGGCATTTCTAACCAAAAATTTACTCAAGGTTAAATGGGTTGAGTGAAAAAAGCTTTCCGTTCTATACATTGCTTTAGTTCAAATGCGGAAGTGTTTTTATTGTTCAAATTCCTGGAATTTAGATGTATGTGTTTTTGCTTTAAAAAGCTGTATAAGTATTTCGTCGTTTTCATCATTAAGGGCATTGAAATTTTAATTAGGCACTTCTAACCAAAAATTTACTCAAGGTTAAATGGGTTGAGTGAAAAAAGCTTTCCGTTCTATACATTGCTTTAGTTCAAATGCGGAAGTGTTTTTATTGTTCAAATTCCTGGAATCTAGATGTATGTGTTTTTGCTTTAAAAAGCTGTATAAATATTTCGTCGTTTTCATCATTAAGGGCATTGAAATTTTAATTAGGCACTTCTAACCAAAAATTTACTCAAGGTTAAATGGGTTGAGTGAAAAAAGCTTTCCGTTCTATACATTGCTTTAGTTCAAATGCGGAAGTGTTTTTATTGTTCAAATTCCTGGAATCTAGATGTATGTGTTTTTGCTTTAAAAAGCTGTATAAATATTTTGTCGTTTTCATCATTAAGGGCATTGAAATTTTAATTAGGCATTTCTAACCAAAAATTTACTCAAGGTTAAATGGGTTAAGCGAAAAAAAGCTTTCCGTTCTATACATTGCTTTAGTTCAAATGCGTAAGTGTTTTTATTGTTCAAATTCCTGGAATCTAGATGTATGTGTTTTTGCTTTAAAAAGCTGTATAAATATTTCGTCGTTTTCATCATTAAGGGCATTGAAATTTTAATTAGGCATTTCTAACCAAAAATTTACTCAAGGTTAAATGGGTTGAGTGAAAAAAGCTTTCCGTTCTATACATTGCTTTAGTTCAAATGCGGAAGTGTTTTTATTGTTCAAATTCCTGGAATCTAGATGTATGTGTTTTTGCTTTAAAAAGCTGTATAAATATTTTGTCGTTTTCATCATTAAGGGCATTGAAATTTTAATTAGGCATTTCTAACCAAAAATTTACTCAAGGTTAAATGGGTTGAGTGAAAAAAGCTTTCCGTTCTATACATTGCTTTAGTTCAAATGCGGAAGTGTTTTTATTGTTCAAATTCCTGGAATCTAGATGTATGTGTTTTTGCTTTAAAAAGCTGTATAAATATTTCGTCGTTTTCATCATTAAGGGCATTGAAATTTTAATTAGGCACTTCTAACCAAAAATTTACTCAAGGTTAAATGGGTTGAGTGAAAAAAGCTTTCCGTTCTATACATTGCTTTAGTTCAAATGCGGAAGTGCTTTTATTGTTCAAATTCCTGGAATCTAGATGTATGTGTTTTTGCTTTAAAAGCTGTATAAATATTTCGTCGTTTTCATCATTAAGGGCATTGAAATTTTAATTAGGCACTTCTAACCAAAAACTTACTCAAGGTTAAATGGGTTGAGTGAAAAAAAGCTTTCCGTTCTATACATTGCTTTAGTTCAAATGCGGAAGTGTTTTTATTGTTCAAATTCCTGGAATCTAGATGTATGTGTTTTTGCTTTAAAATGCTGTTTAAATATTTCGTCGTTTTCATCATTAAGGGCATTGAAATTTTAATTAGGCACTTCTAACCAAAAATTTACTCAAGGTTAAATGGGTTGAGTGAAAAAAAGCTTTCCGTTCAATACATTGCTTTAGTTCAAATGCGGAAGTGTTTTTATTGTTCAAATTCCTGGAATCTAGATGTATGTGTTTTTGCTTTAAAAGCTGTATAAATATTTCGTCGTTTTCATCATTAAGGGCATTGAAATTTTAATTAGGCACTTCTAACCAAAAACTTACTCAAGGTTAAATGGGTTGAGTGAAAAAAAGCTTTCCGTTCTATACATTGCTTTAGTTCAAATGCGGAAGTGTTTTTATTGTTCAAATTCCTGGAATCTAGATGTATGTGTTTTTGCTTTAAAAAGCTGTATAAATATTTCGTCGTTTTCATCATTAAGGGCATTGAAATTTTAATTAGGCATTTCTAACCAAAAATTTACTCAAGGTTAAATGGGTTAAGTGAAATAAAGCTTTCCGTTCTATACATTGCTTTAGTCAAATGCGGAAGTGTTTTTATTGTTCAAATTCCTGGGATCTAGATGTATGTGGTTTTGCTTTAAAAAGTTGTATAACTATTTCGTATTTTTCATCATTAAGGGCATTGAAATTTTAATTAGGCACTTCTAATCAAAAATTTACCCAAGGTTAAATGGGTTGCCTGAACAAAATAAAAACTTTCCGTTCTATACATTGCTTTAATTCAAATGCGGCGGTGTTTTTATTGTTCAAATTCCTGGAATCTAGAAGTAAATGTTTTTGCTTTAAAAAGTTGTATAACTATTTCGTATTTTTCATCATTAAGGGCATTGAAATTTTAATTAGGCACTTCTAATCAAAAATTTACCCAAGGTTAAATGGGTTGCCTGAACAAAATAAAAACTTTCCGTTCTATACATTGCTTTAATTCAAATGCGGCCGTGTTTTTATTGTTCAAATTCCTGGAATCTAGATGTATGTGTTTTTGCTTTAAAATGCTCTATAAATATTTCGTCGTTTTCATCATTAAGGGCATTGAAATTTTAATTAGGCACTTCTAACCAAAAATTTACTCAAGGTTAAATGGGTTGAGTGAAAAAAAGCTTTCCGATCTATACATTGCTTTAGTTCAAATGCGGAAGTGTTATTATTGTTCAAATTCCTGGAATCTAGATGTATGTGTTTTTGCTTTAAAAGCTGTATAAATATTTCGTCGTTTTCATCATTAAGGGCATTGAAATTTTAATTAGGCACTTCTAACCAAACACTTACTCAAGGTTAAATGGGTTGAGTGAAAAAAAGCTTTCCGTTCTATACATTGCTTTAGTTCAAATGCGGAAGTGTTTTTATTGTTCAAATTCCTGGAATCTAGATGTATGTGTTTTTGCTTTAAAAAGCTGTATAAGTATTTCGTCGATTTCATCATTAAGGGCATTGAAATTTTAATTAGGCATTTCTAACCAAAAATTTACTCAAGGTTAAATGGGTTAAGTGAAATAAAGCTTTCCGTTCTATACATTGCTTTAATTCAAATGCGGCGGTGTTTTTATTGTTCAAATTCCTGGAATCTAGAAGTAAATGTTTTTGCTTTAAAAAGTTGTATAACTATTTCGTATTTTTCATCATTAAGGGCATTGAAATTTTAATTAGGCACTTCTAATCAAAAATTTACCCAAGGTTAAATGGGTTGCCTGAACAAAATAAAAACTTTCCGTTCTATACATTGCTTTAATTCAAATGCGGCGGTGTTTTTATTGCTCAAATTCCTGTAATCTAGAAAAAAAGGTTTTGCTTTAAAAAGCTGTATAAATATTTTGTATTTTTCATCATTAAGGGCATTGAAATTTTAATTAGGCACTTCTAATCAAAAATTTACCCAAGGTTAAATGGGTTGCCTGAACAAAATAAAAACTTTCCGTTCTATACATTGCTTTAATTCAAATGCGGCCGTGTTTTTATTGTTCAAATTCCTGGAATCTAGAAGTAAATGTTTTTGCTTTAAAAAGTTGTATAACTATTTCGTATTTTTCATCATTAAGGGCATTGAAATTTTAATTAGGCACTTCTGATCAAAAATTTACCCAAGGTTAAATGGGTTGCCTGAACAAAATAAAAACTTTCCGTTCTATACATTGCTTTAATTCAAATGCGGCCGTGTTTTTATTGTTCAAATTCCTGGAATCTAGAAGTAAATGTTTTTGCTTTAAAAAGTTGTATAACTATTTCGTATATTTCATCATTAAGGGCATTGAAATTTTAATTAGGCACTTCTGATCAAAAATTTACCCAAGGTTAAATGGGTTGCCTGAACAAAATAAAAACTTTCCGTTCTATACATTGCTTTAATTCAAATGCGGCCGTGTTTTTATTGTTCAAATTCCTGGAATCTAGAAGTAAATGTTTTTGCTTTAAAAAGTTGTATAACTATTTCGTATTTTTCATCATTAAGGGCATTGAAATTTTAATTAGGCACTTCTAATCAAAAATTTACCCAAGATTAAATGGGTTGCCTGAACAAAATAAAAACTTTCCGTTCTATACATTGCTTTAATTCAAATGCGGCGGTGTTTTTATTGTTCAAATTCCTGGAATTTTTAAGTAAATGTTTTTGCTTTAAAAAGCTGTATAAATATTTTGTATTTTTCATCATTAAAGGCATTGAAATTTTAATTAGGCACTTCTAATCAAAAATTTACCCAAGGTTAAATGGGTTGCCTGAACAAAATAAAAACTTTCCGTTCTATACATTGCTTTAATTCAAATGCGGCGGTGTTTTTATTGTTCAAATTCCTGGAATTTTTAAGTAAATGTTTTTGCTTTAAAAAGCTGTATAAATATTTTGTATTTTTCATCATTAAAGGCATTGAAATTTTAATTAGGCACTTCTAATCAAAAATTTACCCAAGGTTAAATGGGTTGCCTGAACAAAATAAAAACTTTCCGTTCTATACATTGCTTTAATTCAAATGCGGCCGTGTTTTTATTGCTCAAATTCCTGGAATCTAGAAGTAAATGTTTTTGCTTTAAAAAGTTGTATAACTATTTCGTATTTTTCATCATTAAGGGCATTGAAATTTTAATTAGGCACTTCTGATCAAAAATTTACCCAAGGTTAAATGGGTTGCCTGAACAAAATAAAAACTTTCCGTTCTATACATTGCTTTAATTCAAATGCGGCCGTGTTTTTATTGTTCAAATTCCTGGAATCTAGAAGTAAATGTTTTTGCATTAAAAAGTTGTATAACTATTTCGTATTTTTCATCATTAAGGGCATTGAAATTTTAATTAGGCACTTCTGATCAAAAATTTACCCAAGGTTAAATGGGTTGCCTGAACAAAATAAAAACTTTCCGTTCTATACATTGCTTTAATTCAAATGCGGCCGTGTTTTTATTGTTCAAATTCCTGGAATTTTTAAGTAAATGTTTTTGCTTTAAAAAGCTGTATAAATATTTTGTATTTTTCATCATTAAGGGCATTGAAATTTTAATTAGGCACTTCTAATCAAAAATTTACCCAAGGTTAAATGGGTTGCCTGAACAAAATAAAAACTTTCCGTTCTATACATTGCTTTAATTCAAATGCGGCGGTGTTTTTATTGTTCAAATTCCTGGAATTTTTAAGTAAATGTTTTTGCTTTAAAAAGCTGTATAAATATTTTGTATTTTTCATCATTAAGGGCATTGAAATTTTAATTAGACACTTCTAATCAAAAATTTACCCAAGGTTAAATGGGTTCCCTGAACAAAATAAAAACTTTCCGTTCTATACATTGCTTTAATTCAAATGCGGCCGTGTTTTTATTGTTCAAATTCCTGGAATCTAGAAGTAAATGTTTTTGCTTTAAAAAGTTGTATAACTATTTCGTATTTTTCATCATTAAGGGCATTGAAATTTTAATTAGGCACTTCTGATCAAAAATTTACCCAAGGTTAAATGGGTTGCCTGAACAAAATAAAAACTTTCCGTTCTATACATTGCTTTAATTCAAATGCGGCCGTGTTTTTATTGTTCAAATTCCTGGAATCTAGAAGTAAATGTTTTTGCTTTAAAAAGTTGTATAACTATTTCGTATTTTTCATCATTAAGGGCATTGAAATTTTAGTTAGGCACTTCTGATCAAAAATTTACCCAAGGTTAAATGGGTTGCCTGAACAAACTAAAAACTTTCCGTTCTATATATTGCTTTAATTCAAATGCGGCCGTGTTTTTATTGTTCAAATTCCTGAAATCTTTAAGTAAATTTTTTTGCTTTAAAAAGCTGTATAAATATTTCGTATTTTTCATCATTAAAGGCATTGAAATTTTAATTAGGCACTTCTAATTAAAAATTTACCCAAGGTTAAATGGGTTGCCTGAACAAAATAAAAACTTTCCGATCTATACATTGCTTTAGTGCAAATGCGGAAGTGTTTTTATTGTTCAAATTCCTGGAATCTAGATGTATGTGTTTTTGCTTTAAAAAGTTGTATAAATATTTCGTCGTTTTCATCATTAAGGGCATTGAAATTTTAATTAGGCACTTCTAACCAAAAACTTACTCAAGGTTAAATGGGTTGAGTGAAAAAAAGCTTTCCGTTCTATACATTGCTTTAGTTCAAATGCGGAAGTGTTTTTATTGTTCAAATTCCTGGAATCTAGATGTATGTGTTTTTGCTTTAAAAAGTTGTATAACTATTTCGTATTTTTCATCATTAAGGGCATTGAAATTTTAATTAGGCACTTCTAATCAAAAATTTACCCAAGGTTAAATGGGTTGCCTGAACAAAATAAAAACTTTCCGTTCTATACATTGCTTTAATTCAAATGCGGCCGTGTTTTTATTGTTCAAATTCCTGGAATCTAGAAGTAAATGTTTTTGCTTTAAAAAGTTGTATAACTATTTCGTATTTTTCATCATTAAGGGCATTGAAATTTTAATTAGGCACTTCTGATCAAAAATTTACCCAAGGTTAAATGGGTTGCCTGAACAAAATAAAAACTTTCCGTTCTATACATTGCTTTAATTCAAATGCGGCCGTGTTTTTATTGTTCAAATTCCTGGAATCTAGAAGTAAATGTTTTTGCTTTAAAAAGTTGTATAACTATTTCGTATTTTTCACCATTAAGGGCATTGAAATTTTAATTAGGCACTTCTAATCAAAAATTTACCCAAGGTTAAATGGGTTGCCTGAACAAAATAAAAACTTTCCGTTCTATACATTGCTTTAATTCAAATGCGGCGGTGTTTTTATTGTTCAAATTCCTGGAATCTAGAAGTAAATGTTTTTGCTTTAAAAAGCTGTATAAATATTTTGTATTTTTCATCATTAAGGGCATTGAAATTTTAATTAGGCACTTCTAATCAAAAATTTACCCAAGGTTAAATGGGTTGCCTGAACAAAATAAAAACTTTCCGTTCTATACATTGCTTTAATTCAAATGCGGCCGTGTTTTTATTGTTCAAATTCCTGGAATCTAGAAGTAAATGTTTTTGCTTTAAAAAGTTGTATAACTATTTCGTATTTTTCATCATTAAGGGCATTGAAATTTTAATTAGGCACTTCTGATCAAAAATTTACCCAAGGTTAAATGGGTTGCCTGAACAAAATAAAAACTTTCCGTTCTATACATTGCTTTAATTCAAATGCGGCCGTGTTTTTATTGTTCAAATTCCTGGAATCTAGAAGTAAATGTTTTTGCTTTAAAAAGTTGTATAACTATTTCGTATTTTTCATCATTAAGGGCATTGAAATTTTAATTAGGCACTTCCAATCAAAAATTTACCCAAGGTTAAATGGGTTGCCTGAACAAAATAAAAACTTTCCGTTCTATACATTGCTTTAATTCAAATGCGGCCGTGTTTTTATTGTTCAAATTCCTGGAATTTTTAAGTAAATGTTTTTGCTTTAAAAAGCTGTATAAATATTTTGTATTTTTCATCATTAAGGGCATTGAAATTTTAATTAGGCACTTCTAATCAAAAATTTACCCAAGGTTAAATGGGTTGCCTGAACAAAATAAAAACTTTCCGTTCTATACATTGCTTTAATTCAAATGCGGCCGTGTTTTTATTGTTCAAATTCCAGGAATCTAGAAGTAAATGTTTTTGCTTTAAAAAGTTGTATAACTATTTCGTATTTTTCATCATTAAGGGCATTGAAATTTTAATTAGGCACTTCTGATCAAAAATTTACCCAAGGTTAAATGGGTTGCCTGAACAAAATAAAAACTTTCCGTTCTATACATTGCTTTAATTCAAATGCGGCCGTGTTTTTATTGTTCAAATTCCTGGAATCTAGAAGTAAATATTTTTGCTTTAAAAAGTTGTATAACTATTTCGTATTTTTCATCATTAAAGGCATTGAAATTTTAATTAGGCACTTCTGATCAAAAATTTACCCAAGGTTAAATGGGTTGCCTGAACAAAATAAAAACTTTCCGTTCTATACATTGCTTTAATTCAAATGCGGCCGTGTTTTTATTGTTCAAATTCCTGGAATCTTTAAGTAAATTTTTTTGCTTTAAAAAGCTGTATAAATATTTCGTATTTTTCATCATTAAAGGCATTGAAATTTTAATTAGGCACTTCTAATTAAAAATTTACCCAAGGTTAAATGGGTTGCCTGAACAAAATAAAAACTTTCCGATCTATACATTGCTTTAGTGCAAATGCGGAAGTGTTTTTATTGTTCAAATTGCTGGAATCTAGATGTATGTGGTTTTGCTTTAAAAAGTTGTACAAATATTTCGTCGTTTTCATCATTAAGGGCATTGAAATTTTAATTAGGCACTTTTACCAAAAACTTACTCAAGGTTAAATGGGTTGAGTGAAAAAAAGCTTTCCGTTCTATACATTGTGTTTTTGCTTTAAAAAGCTGTATAAATATTTCGTCATTTTCATCATTAAGGGCATTGAAATTTTAATTAGGCATCTCTAACCAAAAATTTACTCAAGGTTAAATGGGTTAAGTGAAATAAAGCTTTCCGTTCTATACATTGCTTTAGTCAAATGCGGAAGTGTTTTTATTGTTCAAATTCCTGGAATCTAGATATATGTGTTTTTGCTTTAAAAAGTTGTATAACTATTTCGTATTTTTCATCATTAAGGGCATTGAAATTTTAATTAGGCACTTCTAATCAAAAATTTACCCAAGGTTAAATGGGTTGCCTGAACAAAATAAAAACTTTCCGTTCTATACATTGCTTTAATTCAAATGGGGCGGTGTTTTTATTGTTCAAATTCCTGGAATCTAGAAGTAAATGTTTTTGCTTTAAAAAGTTGTATAACTATTTCGTATTTTTCATCATTAAGGGCATTGAAATTTTAATTAGGCACTTCTAATCAAAAATTTACCCAAGGTTAAATGGGTTGCCTGAACAAAATAAAAACTTTCCGTTCTATACATTGCTTTAATTCAAATGCGGAAGTGTTTTTATTGTTCAAATTCCTGGAATCTTTAAGTAAATGTTTTTGCTTTAAAAAGCTGTATAAATATTTCGTATTTTTCATCATTAAAGGCATTGAAATTTTAATTAGGCACTTCTAATTAAAAATTTACCCAAGGTTAAATGGGTTGCCTGAACAAAATAAAAACTTTTCGATCTATACATTGCTTTAGTTCAAATGCGGAAGTGTTTTTATTGTTCAAATTCCTGGAATCTAGATGTATGTGTTTTTGCTTTAAAAAGTTGTATAAATATTTCGTCTTTTTCATCATTAAGGGCATTGAAATTTTAATTAGGCACTTCTAACCAAAAATTTACTCAAGGTTAAATGGGTTGAGTGAAAAAAAGCTTTCCGTTCTATACATTGCTTTAGTTCAAATGCGGAAGTGTTTTTATTGTTCAAATTCCTGGAATCTAGATGTATGTGTTTGTGCTTTAAAAAGCTGTATAAATATTTCGTCGTTTTCATCATTAAGGGCATTGAAATTTTAATTAGGCACTTCTAACCAAAAATTTATTCAAGGTTAAATGGGTTAAGTGAAAAAGGTTTCCGTTCTATACATTGCTTTAGTTCAAATGCGGAAGTGTTTTTATTGTTCAAATTCCTGGAATCTAGATGTATGTGTTTTTGCTTTAAAAAGTTGTATAAATATTTCGTCTTTTTCATCATTAAGGGCATTAAAATTTTAATTAGGGACTTCTATCCAAAAATTTACTCAAGGTTAAATGGGTTGAGTGAAAAAAAAAAACTTTCCGTTCTATACATTGCTTTAATTAAAATGCGGAGGTGTTTTTATTGTTCAAATTTCTGGAATCTAGAAGGAAACGTTTTTGCTTTAAAAAGCTATATAAATATTTCGTATTTTTCATCATTAGGGGCATTAAAATTTTAATCAGGCACTTCTAACCAAAAATTTACTCAAGGTTAAATGGGTTGAGGGAAAAAAATAAACACTTTCCGTTCTATACATTACTTTAGTTCAAATGCGGAAGTGTTTTTATTGTTCAAATTCCCGGAATCTAGAAATAAATATTTTTGCTTTAAAAAGCTGTATAAATATTTTGTATTTTTCATCATTAAGGGCGTTGAAATTTTAATTAGGCACTTCTAACCAAAAATCTGCTCAAGGTTAAATGGGTTAAGTGAAAGAAATAAAAACTTTCCGTTCTATACTTTGCTTTAATTAAAATGCGGAGGTGTTTTTATTGTTCAAATTCCTGGCATCTAGAAGGAAACGTTTGTGTTTTAAAAAGCTGTAAAAATATTTTCTATTTTTCATCATTAAGTGCATTGACATTTTAATTAGGCACTTCTAACCAAAAACTTACTCAAGGTTAAATAAGTTAAGAGAAAAAAAATAAAAACTTTCCGTTCTATACATTGCTTTAATTCAAATGCGGAAGTGTTTTTATTGTTCAAATTCCTGGAATCTAGAAAAAAATGTTTTTGCTTTAAAAAGCTGTATAAATATTTTGTATTTTTCATCATTAAGGGCATTGAAATTTTAATTAGGCACTTCTAACCAAAAATTTACTCAAGGTTAAATGGGTTGAGTGAAAAAAAGCTTTCCGTTCTATACATTGCTTTAGTTCAAATGCGGAAGTGTTTTTATTGTTCAAATTCCTGGAATCTAGATGTATGTGTTTTTGCTTTAAAAAGCTGTATAAATATTTCGTCTTTTTCATCATTAAGGGCATTGAAATTTTAGTTAGGCACTTCTAACCAAAAATTTATTCAAGGTTAAATGGGTTGAGTGAAAAAAAGCTTTCCGTTCTATACATTGCTTTAGTTCAAATGCGGAAGTGTTTTTATTGTTCAAATTCCTGGAATCTAGATGTATGTGTTTTTGCTTTAAAAAGCTGTATAAATATTTTGTATTTTTCATCATTAAGGGCATTGAAATTTTAATTAGGCACTTCTAACCAAAAATTTATTCAAGGTTAAATGGGTTAAGTGAAAAAGGTTTCCGTTCTATACATTGCTTTAGTTCAAATGCGGAAGTGTTTTTATTGTTCAAATTCCTGGAATCTAGAAGTATGTGTTTTTGCTTTAAAAAGTTGTATAAATATTTCGTCTTTTTCATCATTAAGGGCATTGAAATTTTAATTAGGTACTTCTAACCAAAAATTTTCTCAAGGTTAAATGGGTTGAGTGAAAAAAAGCTTTCCGTTCTATACATTGCTTTAGTTCAAATGCGGAAGTGTTTTTATTGTTCAAATTCCTGGAATCTAGATGTATGTGTTTTTGCTTTAAAAAGTTGTATAAATATTTCGTATTTTTCATCATTAAGGGCATTGAAATTTTAATTAGGCACTTCTAACGAAAAATTTATTCAAGGTTAAATGGGTTAAGTGAAAAAAGCTTTCCGTTCTATACATTGCTTTAGTTCAAATGCGGAAGTGTTTTTATTGTTAAAATTCCTGGAATCTAGATGTATGTGTTTTTGCTTTAAAAAGTTGTATAAATATTTCGTCTTTTTCATCATTAAGGGCATTAAAATTTTAATTAGGCACTTCTAACCAAAAATTACTCAAGGTTAAATGGGTTGAGTGAAAAAAAAACTTTCCGTTCTATACATTGCTTTAATTAAAATGCGGCGGTGTTTTTATTGTTCAAATTCCTGGAATCTTTAAGTAAATGTTTTTGCTTTAAATAGCTGTATAAATATTTCGTATTTTTCATCATTAAAGGCATTGAAATTTTAATTAGGCACTTCTAATTAAAAATTTACCCAAGGTTAAATGGGTTGCCTGAACAAAATAAAAACTTTCCGATCTATACATTGCTTTAGTTCAAATGCGGAAGTGTTTTTATAGTTCAAATTCCTGGAATCTATATGTATGTGTTTTTGCTTTAAAAAGTTGTATAAATATTTCGTCTTTTTCATCATTAAGGGCATTGAAATTTTAATTAGGTACTTCTAACCAAAAATTTACTCAAGGTTAAATGGGTTGAGTGAAAAAAAGCTTTCCGTTCTATACATTGCTTTAGTTCAAATGCGGAAGTGTTTTTATTGTTCAAATTCCTGGAATCTAGATGTATGTGTTTGTGCTTTAAAAAGCTGTATAAATATTTCGTCGTTTTCATCATTAAGGGCATTGAAATTTTAATTAGGTACTTCTAACCAAAAATTTACTCAAGGTTAAATGGGTTGAGTGAAAAAAAGCTTTCCGTTCTATACATTGCTTTAGTTCAAATGCGGAAGTGTTTTTATTGTTCAAATTCCTGGAATCTATATGTATGTGTTTTTGCTTTAAAAAGTTGTATAAATATTTCGTCTTTTTCATCATTAAGGGCATTGAAATTTTAATTAGGTACTTCTAACCAAAAATTTACTCAAGGTTAAATGGGTTGAGTGAAAAAAAGCTTTCCGTTCTATACATTGCTTTAGTTCAAATGCGGAAGTGTTTTTATTGTTCAAATTCCTGGAATCTATATGTATGTGTTTTTGCTTTAAAAAGTTGTATAAATATTTCGTCTTTTTCATCATTAAGGGCATTGAAATTTTAATTAGGTACTTCTAACCAAAAATTTACTCAAGGTTAAATGGGTTAAGTGAAAAAGGTTTCCGTTCTATACATTGCTTTAGTTCAAATGCGGAAGTGTTTTTATTGTTCAAATTCCTGGAATCTAGATGTATGTGTTTGTGCTTTAAAAAGCTGTATAAATATTTCGTCTTTTTCATCATTAAGGGCATTGAAATTTTAATTAGGCACTTCTAACCAAAAATTTATTCAAGGTTAAATGGGTTAAGTGAAAAAGGTTTCCGTTCTATACATTGCTTTAGTTCAAATGCGGAAGTGTTTTTATTGTTCAAATTCCTGGAATCTAGAAGTATGTGTTTTTGCTTTAAAAAGTTGTATAAATATTTCGTCTTTTTCATCATTAAGGGCATTGAAATTTTAATTAGGCACTTCTAACCAAAAATTTATTCAAGGTTAAATGGGTTAAGTGAAACAAGCTTTCCGTTCCATACATTGCCTTAGTTCAAATGCGGAAGTGTTTTTATTGTTCAAATTCCTGGAATCTAGATCTATGTGTTTTTTGCTTTAAAAAGTTGTATAAATATTTCGTCTTTTTCATCATTAAGGGCATTAAAATTTTAATTAGGCACTTCTAACCAAAAATTTACTCAAGGTTAAATGGGTTGAGTGAAAAAAAGCTTTCCGTTCTATACATTGCTTTATTTCAAATGCGGCGGTGTTTTAATTGTTCAAATTCCTGTAATCAAGAAATAAATGTTTTTGCTTTAAAAAGCTGTATAAATATTTCGTCGTTTTCATTATTAAGGGCATTGAAATTTTAATTAGGCACTTCTAACCAAAAATTTACTCAAGGTTAAATGGGTTGAGTGAAAAAAGCTTTCCGTTCTATACATTGCTTTAGTTCAAATGCGGAAGTGTTTTTATTGTTCAAATTCCTGGAATCTAGATATATGTGTTTTTGCTTTAAAAAGTTGTATAAATATTTCGTCTTTTTCATCATTAAGGGCATTGAAATTTTAATTAGGCACTTCTAACCAAAAATTTACTCAAGGTTAAATGGGTTGAGTGAAAAAAAGCTTTCCGTTCTATACATTGCTTTAATTCAAATGCGGAAGTGTTTTTATTGTTCAAATTCCTGGAATCTAGATATATGTGTTTTTGCTTTAAAAAGCTGTATAAATATTTCGTCGTTTTCATCATTAAGGCCATTGAAATTTTAATTAGGCACTTCTAACAAAAATTTACTCAAGGTTAAATGGGTTGAGTGAATAAGAGCTTTCCGTTCTATACATTGCTTTAGTTCAAATGCGGAAGTGTTTTTATTGTTCAAATTCCTGGAATCTAGATGTATGTGTTTTTGCTTTAAAAAGCTGTATAAATATTTCGTCGTTTTCATTATTAAGGGCATTGAAATTTTAATTAGGCACTTCTAACCAAAAATTTACCCAAGGTTAAATGGGTTGAATGAAAAAAAGCTTTCCGTTCTATACATTGCTTTAGTTCAAATGCGGAAGTGTTTTTATTGTTAAAATTCCTGGAATCTAGATATATGTGTTTTTGCTTTAAAAAGCTGTATAAATATTTCGTCGTTTTCATCATTAAGGCCATTGAAATTTTAATTAGGCACTTCTAACAAAAATTTACTCAAGGTTAAATGGGTTGAGTGAATAAGAGCTTTCCGTTCTATACATTGCTTTAGTTCAAATGCGGAAGTGTTTTTATTGTTCAAATTCCTGGAATCTAGATGTATGTGTTTTTGATTTAAAAACTGTATAAATATTTCGTCGTTTTCATCATTAAGGGCATTGAAATTTTAATTAGGCACTTCTAACCAAAAATTTACTCAAGGTTAAATGAGTTGAGTGAAAAAAAGCTTTCTGTTCTATACATTGCTTTAGTTCAAATGCGGAAGTGTTTTTATTGTTCAAATTCCTGGAATCTAGATGTATGTGTTTTTGCTTTAAAAAGCTGTATAAATATTTCGTCGTTTTCATCATTAAGGGCATTGAAATTTTAATTAGGCATTTCTAACCAAATATTTACTCAAGGTTAAATGGGTCAACTGAAAAAAAGCTTTCCGTTCTATACATTGCTTTAGTTCAAACGCGGAAATGTTTTTATTGTTCAAATTCCTGGAATCTAGATGTATGTGTTTTTGCTTTAAAAAGCTGTATAAATATTTCGTCGTTTTCATCATTAAGGGCATTGAAATTTTAATTAGGCATTTCTAACCAAAAATTTACTCAAGGTTAAATGAGTTGAGTGAAAAAAAGCTTTCTGTTCTATACATTGCTTTAGTTCAAATGCGGAAGTGTTTTTATTGTTCAAATTTCCTGGAATCTAGATGTATGTGTTTTTGCTTTAAACAGTTGTATAAATATTTCGTCTTTTTCATCATTAAGGGCATTGAAATTTTAATTAGGCACTTCTAACCAAAAATTTACTCAAGGTTAAATGGGTTGAGTGAAAAAAAGCTTTCCGTTCTATACATTGCTTTAGTTCAAATGCGGAAGTGTTTTTATTGTTCAAATTTCCTGGAATCTAGATGTATGTGTTTTTGCTTTAAAAAGTTGTATAAATATTTCGCCTTTTTCATCATTAAGGGCATTGAAATTTTAATTAGGCACTTCTAACCAAAAATTTACTCAAGGTTAAATGGGTTGAGTGAAAAAAAGATTTCCGTTCTATACATTGCTTTAGTTCAAATGCGGAAATGTTTTTATTGTTCAAATTCCTGGAATCTAGATGTATGTGATTTTGCTTTAAAAAGTTGTATAAATATTTCGTCTTTTTCATCATTAAGGGCATTGAAATTTTAATTAGGCACTTCTAACCAAAAATTTACTCAAGGTTAAATGGGTTGAGTGAAAAAAAGCTTTCCGTTCTATACATTGCTTTAGTTCAAATGCGGAAGTGTTTTTATTGTTCAAATTTCCTGGAATCTAGATGTATGTGTTTTTGCTTTAAAAAGTTGTATAAATATTTCGTCTTTTTCATCATTAAGGGCATTGAAATTTTAATTAGGCACTTCTAACCAAAAATTTACTCAAGGTTAAATGGGTTGAGTGAAAAAAAGCTTTCCGTTCTATACATTGCTTTAGTTCAAATGCGGAAGTGTTTTTATTGTTCAAATTCCTGGAATCTAGATATATGTGTTTTTGCTTTAAAAAGTTGTATAAATATTTCGTCTTTTTCATCATTAAGGGCATTGAAATTTTAATTAGGCACTTCTAACCAAAAATTTACTCAAGGTTAAATGGGTTGAGTGAAAAAAAGCTTTCCGTTCTATACATTGCTTTAGTTCAAATGCGGAAGTGTTTTTATTGTTCAAATTACTGGAATCTAGATGTGTATGTGTTTTTGCTTTAAAAGGTTGTATAAATATTTCGTCTTTTTCATCATTAAGGGCATTGAAATTTTAATTAGGCACTTCTAACCAAAAATTTACTCAAGGTTAAATGGGTTGAGTGAAAAAAAGCTTTCCGTTCTATACATTGCTTTAGTTCAAATGCGGAAATGTTTTTATTGTTCAAATTCCTGGAATCTAGATGTATGTGTTTTTGCTTTAAAAAGTTGTATAAATATTTCGCCTTTTTCATCATTAAGGGCATTGAAATTTTAATTAGGCACTTCTAACCAAAAATTTACTCAAGGTTAAATGGGTTGAGTGAAAAAAAGATTTCCGTTCTATACATTGCTTTAGTTCAAATGCGGAAATGTTTTTATTGTTCAAATTCCTGGAATCTAGATGTATGTGATTTTGCTTTAAAAAGTTGTATAAATATTTCGTCTTTTTCATCATTAAGGGCATTGAAATTTTAATTAGGCACTTCTAACCAAAAATTTACTCAAGGTTAAATGGGTTGAGTGAAAAAAAGCTTTCCGTTCTATACATTGCTTTAGTTCAAATGCGGAAATGTTTTTATTGTTCAAATTCCTGGAATCTAGATGTATGTGTTTTTGCTTTAAAAAGTTGTATAAATATTTCGTCTTTTTCATCATTAAGGGCATTGAAATTTTAATTAGGCACTTCTAACCAAAAATTTACTCAAGGTTAAATGGGTTGAGTGGAAAAAAGCTTTCCGTTCTATACATTGCTTTAGTTCAAATGCGGAAATGTTTTTATTGTTCAAATTCCTGGAATCTAGATGTATGTGTTTTTGCTTTAAAAAGTTGTATAAATATTTCGTCTTTTTCATCATTAAGGGCATTGAAATTTTAATTAGGCACTTCTAACCAAAAATTTACTCAAGGTTAAATGGGTTGAGTGAAAAAAAGCTTTCCGTTCTATACATTGCTTTAGTTCAAATGCGGAAATGTTTTTATTGTTCAAATTCCTGGAATCTAGATGTATGTGTTTTTGCTTTAAAAAGTTGTATAAATATTTCGTCTTTTTCATCATTAAGGGCATTGAAATTTTAACTAGGCACTTCTAACCAAAAATTTACTCAAGGTTAAATGGGTTGAGTGAAAAAAAGCTTTCCGTTCTATACATTGCTTTAGTTCAAATGCGGAAGTGTTTTTATTGTTCAAATTACTGGAATCTAGATGTGTATGTGTTTTTGCTTTAAAAGGTTGTATAAATATTTCGTCTTTTTCATCATTAAGGGCATTGAAATTTTAATTAGGCACTTCTAACCAAAAATTTACTCAAGGTTAAATGGGTTGAGTGAAAAAAAGCTTTCCGTTCTATACATTGCTTTAGTTCAAATGCGGAAATGTTTTTATTGTTCAAATTCCTGGAATCTAGATGTATGTGTTTTTGCTTTAAAAAGTTGTATAAATATTTCGTCTTTTTCGTCATTAAGGGCATTGAAATTTTTATTAGGCACTTCTAACCAAAAATTTACTCAAGGTTAAATGGGTTGAGTGAATAAAAGCTTTCCGTTCTATACATTGCTTTAGTTCAAATGCGGAAGTGTTTTTATTGTTCAAATTCCTGGAATTTAGATGTATGTGTTTTTGCTTTAAAAAGCTGTATAAATATTTACGTCGTTTTCATCATTAAGGGCATTGAAATTTTAATTAGGCATTTCTAACCAAAAATTTACTCAAGGTTAAATAGGTTAAGTGAAAAAAAGCTTTCCATTCTATACATTGCTTTAGTTCAAATGCGGAAGTGTTTTTATTGTTAAAATTTCTGGAATCTAGATGTATGTGTTTTTGCTTTAAAAAGCTGTATAAATATTTCGTCGTTTTCATCATTAAGGGCACTGAAATTTTAATTAGGCATTTCTAACCAAAAATTTACTCAAGGTTAAATGGGTCAACTGAAAAAAAGCTTTCCGTTCTATATATTGCTTTAGTTCAAATGCGGAAATGTTTTTATTGTTCAAATTCCTGGAATCTAGATGTATGTGTTTTTGCTTTAAAAAGCTGTATAAATATTTCGTCGTTTTCATCATTAAGGGCATTGAAATTTTAATTAGGCATTTCTAACCAAAAATTTACTCAAGGTTAAATAGGTTAGGTGAAAAAAAGCTTTCCATTCTATACATTGCTTTAGTTCAAATGCGGAAGTGTTTTTATTGTTAAAATTTCTGGAATCTAGATGTATGTGTTTTTGCTTTAAAAAGCTGTATAAATATTTCGTCGTTTTCATCCTTAAGGGCATTGAAATTTTAATTAGGCATTTCTAACCAAAAATTTACTCAAGGTTAAATGGGTCAACTGAAAAAAAGCTTTCCGTTCTATATATTGCTTTAGTTCAAATGCGGAAATGTTTTTATTGTTCAAATTCCTGGAATCTAGATGTATGTGTTTTTGCTTTAAAAAGCTGTATAAATATTTCGTCGTTTTCATCATTAAGGGCATTGAAATTTTTATTAGGCACTTCTAACCAAAAATTTACTCAAGGTTAAATGGGTTGAGTGAAAAAAGCTTTCGGTTCTATACATTGCTTTAGTTCAAATGCGGAAGTGTTTTTATTGTTCAAATTCCTGGAATCTAGATGTATGTGTTTTTGCTTTAAAAAGCTGTATAAATATTTCGTCGTTTTCATCATTAAGGGCATTGAAATTTTAATTAGGCATTTCTAACCAAAAATTTACTCAAGGTTAAATGGGTCAACTGAAAAAAAGCTTTCCGTTCTATATATTGCTTTAGTTCAAATGCGGAAATGTTTTTATTGTTCAAATTCCTGGAATCTAGATGTATGTGTTTTTGCTTTAAAAACCTGTATAAATATTTACGTCGTTTTCATCATTAAGGGCATTGAAATTTTAATTAGGCATTTCTAACCAAAAATTTACTCAAGGTTAAATAGGTTAAGTGAAAAAAAGCTTTCCATTCTATACATTGCTTTAGTTCAAATGCGGAAGTGTTTTTATTGTTCAAATTCCTGGAATCTAGATGTATGTGTTTTTGCTTTAAAAGGCTGTATAAATATTTCGTCGTTTTCATCATTAAGGGCATTTTAAAGTTGAATTAGGCATTTCTAACCAGAAATTTACTCAAGGTTAAATGGGTTAAGTGAAAAAAAGCTTTCCGTTCTATACATTGCTTTAGTTCAAATGCGGAAGTTTTTTTATTGTTCACATTCCTGGAATCTAGATGTATGTGTTTTTGCTTTAAACAGCTGTATAAATATTTCGTCGTTTTCATCATTAAGGGCATTGAAATTTTAATTAGGCACTTCTAACCAAAAATTTACTCAAGGTTAAATGGGTTGAGTGAAAAAAAGCTTTCCGTCCTATGCATTGCTTTAGTTCAAATGCGGAAGTGTTTTTATTGTTCAAATTCCTGGAATCTAGATATATGTGTGTTTGCTTTAAAAAGCTGTATAAATATTTCGTCGGTTTCATCATTAAGGGCATTGAAATTTTAATTAGGCACTTCTAACCAAAAATTTACTCAAGGTTAAATGGGTTGAGTGAAAAAAGCTTTCCGTTCTATGCATTGCTTTAGTTCAAATGCGGAAGTGTTTTTATTGTTCAAATTCCTGGAATCTAGATGTATGTGTTTTTGCTTTAAAAAGCTGTATAAATATTTCGTCGTTTTCATCATTAAGGGCATTGAAATTTTAATTAGGCACTTCTAACCAAAAATTTACTCAAGGTTAAATGGGTTGAGTGAAAAAAAGCTTTCCGTCCTATGCATTGCTTTAGTTCAAATGCGGAAGTGTTTTTATTGTTCAAATTCCTGGAATCTAGATATATGTGTGTTTGCTTTAAAAAGCTGTATAAATATTTCGTCGTTTTCATCATTAAGGGCATTGAAATTTTAATTAGGCACTTCTAACCAAAAATTTACTCAAGGTTAAATGGGTTGAGTGAAAAAAGCTTTCCGTTCTATGCATTGCTTTAGTTCAAATGCGGAAGTGTTTTTATTGTTCAAATTCCTGGAATCTAGATGTATGTGTTTTTGCTTTAAAAAGCTGTATAACTATTTCGTCGTTTTCATCATTAAGGGCATTGAAATTTTAATTAGGCATTTCTAACCAAAAATTTACTCAAGGTTAAATGGGTTGAGTGAAAAAAGCTTTCCGTTCTATGCATTGCTTTAGTTCAAATGCGGAAGTGTTTTTATTGTTCAAATTCCTGGAATCTAGATGTATGTGTTTTTGCTTTAAAAAGCTGTATAAATATTTCGTCGTTTTCATCATTAAGGGCATTGAAATTTTAATTAGGCACTTCTAACCAAAAATTTACTCAAGGTTAAATGGGTTGAGTGAAAAAAAGCTTTCCGTCCTATGCATTGCTTTAGTTCAAATGCGGAAGTGTTTTTATTGTTCAAATTCTTGGAATCTAGATATATGTGTGTTTGCTTTAAAAAGCTGTATAAATATTTCGTCGTTTTCATCATTAAGGGCATTGAAATTTTAATTAGGCACTTCTAACCAAAAATTTACTCAAGGTTAAATGGGTTGAGTGAAAAAAGCTTTCCGTTCTATGCATTGCTTTAGTTCAAATGCGGAAGTGTTTTTATTGTTCAAATTCCTGGAATCTAGATGTATGTGTTTTTGCTTTAAAAAGCTGTATAAATATTTCGTGGTTTTCATCATTAAGGGCATTGAAATTTTAATTAGGCACTTCTAACCAAAAATTTACTTAAGGTTAAATGGGTTGAGTGAAAAAAAGCTTTCCGTCCTATGCATTGCTTTAGTTCAAATGCGGAAGTGTGTTTATTGTTCAAATTCCTGGAATCTAGATATATGTGTGTTTGCTTTAAAAAGCTGTATAAATATTTCGTCGTTTTCATCATTAAGGGCATTGAAATTTTAATTAGGCACTTCTAACCAAAAATTTACTCAAGGTTAAATGGGTTGAGTGAAAAAAGCTTTCCGTTCTATGCATTGCTTTAGTTCAAATGCGGAAGTGTTTTTATTGTTCAAATTCCTGGAATCTAGATGTATGTGTTTTTGCTTTAAAAAGCTGTATAAATATTTCGTCGTTTTCATCATTAAGGGCATTGAAATTTTAATTAGGCATTTCTAACCAAAAATTTACTCAAGGTTAAATGGGTTGAGTGAAAAAAAGCTTTCCGTCCTATGCATTGCTTTAGTTCAAATGCGGAAGTGTTTTTATTGTTCAAATTCCTGGAATCTAGATGTATGTGTTTTTGCTTTAAAAAGCTGTATAAATATTTCGTCGTTTTCATCATTAAGGGCATTGAAATTTTAATTAGGCATTTCTAACCAAAAATTTACTCAAGGTTAAATGGGTCAACTGAAAAAAAGCTTTCCGTTCTATACATTGCTTTAGTTCAAATGCGGAAATGTTTTTATTGTTCAAAATCCTGGAATCTAGATGTATGTGTTTTTGCTTTAAAAAGCTGTATAAATATTTCGTCGTTTTCATCATTAAGGGCATTGAAATTTTAATTAGGCACTTCTAACCAAAAATTTACTCAAGGTTAAATGGGTTGAGTGAAAAAAAGCTTTCCGTTCTATACATTGCGTTAGTTCAAATGCGGAAGTGTTTTTATTGTTCAAATTCCTGGAATCTAGATGTATGTGTTTTTGCTTTAAAAAGCTGTATAAATATTTCGTCGTTTTCATCATTAAGGGCATTGAAATTTTAACTAGGCACTTCTAACCAAAAATTTACTCAAGGTTAAATGGGCTGAGTGAAAAAAAGCTTTCAGTTCTATACATTGCTTTAGTTCAAATGCGGAAGTGTTTTTATTGTTCAAATTCCTGGAATCTAGATGTATGTGTTTTTGCTTTAAAAAGCTGTATAAATATTTCGTCGTTTTCATCATTAAGGGCATTGAAATTTTAATTAGGCATTTCTAACCAAAAATTTACTCAAGGTTAAATGGGTTAAGTGAAAAAAAGCTTTCCGTTCTATACATTGCTTTAGTCAAATGCGGAAGTGTTTTTATTGTTCAAATTCCTGGAATCTAGATGTATGTGTTTTTGCTTAAAAAGCTGTAGAAATATTTCGTCATTTTCATCATTAAGGCATTGAAATTTTAATTAGGCACTTCTAACCAAAAATTTATTCAAGGTTAAATGGGTTAAGTGAAAAAAAGCTTTCCGTTCTATACATTGCTTTAGTTCAAATGCGGAAGTGTTTTTATTGTTCAAATTCCTGGAATCTAGATGTATGTGTTTTTGCTTTAAAAAGTTGTATAAATATTTCGTCTTTTTCATCATTAAGGGCATTGAAATTTTAATTAGGCACTTCTAACCAAAAATTTACTCAAGGTTAAATGGGTTGAGTGAAAAAAGCTTTCCGTTCTATACATTGCTTTAGTTCAAATGCGGAAGTGTTTCTATTGTTCAAATTCCAGGAATCTAGATGTATGTGTTTTTGCTTTAAAAAGTTGTATAAATATTTCGTCTTTTGCATCATTAAGGGCATTGAAATTTTAATTAGGCACTTCTAACCAAAAATTTACTCAAGGTTAAATAGGTTGAGTAAAAAAAAGCTTTCCGTTCTATACATTGCTTTAGTTCAAATGCGGAAGTGTTTTTATTGTTCAAATTCCTGGAATCTAGATGTATGTGTTTTTGCTTTAAAAAGCTGTATAAATATTTCGTCGTTTTCATCATTAAGGGCATTGAAATTTTAATAAGACATTTCTAACCAAAAACTTACTCAAGGTTAAATGGGTTAACTGAAAAAAAGCTTTCCGTTCTACAAATTGCTTTAGTTCAAATTCGGAAGTGTTTTTATTGTTCAAATTCCTGGAATCTAGATGTATGTGTTTTTGCTTTAAAAAGCTGTATAAATATTTCGTCGTTTTCATCATTAAGGGCATTGAAATTTTAATTAGGCACTTCTAACCAAAAATTTACTCAAGGTTAAATGGGTTGAGTGAAAAAAAGCTTTCCGTTCTATACATTGCTTTAGTTCAAATGCGGAAGTGTTTTTATTGTTCAAATTCCTGGAATCTAGATGTATGTGTTTTTGCTTTAAAAAGCTGTATAAATATTTCGTCGTTTTCATCATTAAGGGCATTGAAATTTTAATAAGACATTTCTAACCAAAAACTTTCTCAAGGTTAAATGGGTTAACTGAAAAAAAGCTTTCCGTTCTACAAATTGCTTTAGTTCAAATTCGGAAGTGTTTTTATTGTTCAAATTCCTGGAATCTAGATGTATGTGTTTTTGCTTTAAAAAGCTGTATAAATATTTCGTCGTTTTCATCATTAAGGGCATTGAAATTTTAATTAGGCACTTCTAACCAAAAATTTACTCAAAGTTAAATGGGTTGAGTGAAAAAAAGCTTTCCGTTCTATACATTGCTTTAGTTCAAATGCGGAAGTGTTTTTATTGTTCAAATTCCTGGAATCTAGATGTATGTGTTTTTGCTTTAAAAAGCTGTATAAATATTTCGTCGTTTTCATCATTAAGGGCATTGAAATTTTAATTAGGCATTTCTAACCAAAAATTTGCTCAAGGTTAAATGGGTTAAGTGAAAAAAAGCTTTCCGTTCTATACATTGCTTTAGTCAAATGCGGAAGTGTTTTTATTGTTCAAATTCCTGGAATCTAGATGTATGTGTTTTTGCTTAAAAAGCTGTAGAAATATTTCGTCATTCTCATCATTAAGGCATTGAAATTTTAAATATGCACTTCTAACAAAAAATTTATTCAAGGTTAAATGGGTTAAGTGAAAAAAAGCTTTCCGTTCTATACATTGCTTTAGTTCAAATGCGGAAGTGTTTTTATTGTTCAAATTCCTGGAATCTAGATGTATGTGTTTTTGCTTTAAAAAGTTGTATAAATATTTCGTCTTTTTCATCATTAAGGGCATTGAAATTTTAATTAGGCACTTCTAACCAAAAATTTACTCAAGGTTAAATAGGTTGAGTGAAAAAAGCTTTCCGTTCTATACATTGCTTTAGTTCAAATGCGGAAGTGTTTCTATTGTTCAAATTCCAGGAATCTAGATGTATGTGTTTTTGCTTTAAAAAGTTGTATAAATATTTCGTCTTTTGCATCATTAAGGGCATTGAAATTTTAATTAGGCACTTCTAACCAAAAATTTACTCAAGGTTAAATAGGTTGAGTAAAAAAAAGCTTTCCGTTCTATACATTGCTTTAGTTCAAATGCAGAAGTGTTTTTATTGTTCAAATTCCTGGAATCTAGATGTATGTGTTTTTGCTTTAAAAAGCTGTATAAATATTTCGTCGTTTTCATCATTAAGGGCATTGAAATTTTAATTAGGCACTTCTAACCAAAAATTTACTCAAGGTTAAATGGGTTGAGTGAAAAAAAGCTTTCCGTTCTATACATTGCTTTAGTTCAAATGCGGAAGTGTTTTTATTGTTCAAATTCCTGGAATCTAGATGTATGTGTTTTTGCTTTAAAAAGCTGTATAAATATTTCGTCGTTTTCATCATTAAGGGCATTGAAATTTTAATTAGGCATTTCTAACCAAAAATTTACTCAAGGTTAAATGGGTTAAGTGAAAAAAAGCTTTCCGTTCTATACATTGCTTTAGTCAAATGCGGAAGTGTTTTTATTGTTCAAATTCCTGGAATCTAGATGTATGTGTTTTTGCTTAAAAAGCTGTAGAAATATTTCGTCATTTTCATCATTAAGGCATTGAAATTTTAATTAGGCACTTCTAACCAAAAATTTATTCAAGGTTAAATGGGTTAAGTGAAAAAAACTTTCCGTTCTATACATTGCTTTAGTTCAAATGCGGAAGTGTTTTTATTGTTCAAATTCCTGGAATCTAGATGTATGTGTTTTTGCTTTAAAAAGTTGTATAAATATTTCGTCTTTTTCATCATTAAGGGCATTGAAATTTTAATTAGGCACTTCTAACCAAAAATTTACTCAAGGTTAAATGGGTTGAGTGAAAAAAAGCTTTCCGTTCTATACATTGCTTTAGTTCAAATGCGGAAGTGTTTTTATTGTTCAAATTACTGGAATCTAGATGTGTATGTGTTTTTGCTTTAAAAGGTTGTATAAATATTTCGTCTTTTTCATCATTAAGGGCATTGAAATTTTAATTAGGCACTTCTAACCAAAAATTTACTCAAGGTTAAATGGGTTGAGTGAAAAAAAGCTTTCCGTTCTATACATTGCTTTAGTTCAAATGCGGAAATGTTTTCATTGTTCAAATTCCTGGAATCTAGATCTATGTGTTTTTTCTTTAAAAAGTTGTATAAATATTTCGTCTTTTTCATCATTAAGGGCATTGAAATTTTAATTAGGCACTTCTAACCAAAAATTTACTCAAGGTTAAATGGGTTGAGTGAAAAAAAGCTTTCCGTTCTATACATTGCTTTAGCTCAAATGCGGAAGAGTTTTTATTGTTCAAATTCCTGGAATCTAGATATATGTGTTTTTGCTTTAAAAAGTTGTATAAATATTTCGTCTTTTTCATCATTAAGGGCATTGAAATTTTAATTAGGCACTTCTAACCAAAAATTTACTCAAGGTTAAATGGGTTGAGTGAAAAAAAGCTTTCCGTTCTATACATTGCTTTAGTTCAAATGCGGAAGTGTTTTTATTGTTCAAATTCCTGGAATCTAGATGTATGTGTTTTTGCTTTAAAAAGTTGTATAAATATTTCGTCTTTTTCATCATTAAGGGCATTGAAATTTTTATTAGGCACTTCTAACCAAAAATTTACTCAAGGTTAAATGGGTTGAGTGAATAAAAGCTTTCCGTTCTATACATTGCTTTAATTCAAATGCGGAAGTGTTTTTATTGTTCAAATTCCTGGAATCTAGATGTATGTGTTTTTGCTTTAAAAAGCTGTATAAATATTTACGTCGTTTTCATCATTAAGGGCATTGAAATTTTAATTAGGCATTTCTAACCAAAAATTTAGTCAAGGTTAAATAGGTTAAGTGAAAAAAAGCTTTCCATTCTATACATTGCTTTAGTTCAAATGCGGAAGTGTTTTTATTGTTCAAATTTCTGGAATCTAGATATATGTGTTTTTGCTTTAAAAAGCTGTATAAATATTTCGTCGTTTTCATCATTAAGGGCATTGAAATTTTAATTAGGCACTTCTAACCAAAAATTTACTCAAGGTTAAATGGGTTGAGTGAAAAAAGCTTTCCGTTCTATACATTGCTTTAGTTCAAATGCGGAAGTGTTTTTATTGTTCAAATTCCTGGAATCTAGATGTATGTGTTTTTGCTTTAAAAAGCTGTATAAATATTTCGTCGTTTTCATCATTAAGGGCATTTTAAATTTGAATTAGGCATTTCTAACCAGAAATTTACTCAAGGTTAAATGGGTTAAGTGAAAAAAAGCTTTCCGTTCTATACATTGCTTTAGTTCAAATGCGGAAGTTTTTTTATTGTTCAAAATCCTGGAATCTAGATGTATGTGTTTTTGCTTTAAAAAGCTGTATAAATATTTGGTCGTTTTCATCATTAAGGGCATTGAAATTTTAATTAGGCACTTCTAACCAAAAATTTATTCAAGGTTAAATGGGTTAAGTGAAAAAGAGCTTTCCGTTCTATACATTGCTTTAGTTCAAATGCGGAAGTGTTTTAATTGTTCAAATTCCTGGAATCTAGATGTATGTGTTTTTGCTTTAAAAAGTTGTATAAATATTTCGTCTTTTTCATCATTAAGGGCATTGAAATTTTAGTTAGGCACTTCTAACCAAAAATTTACTCAAGGTTAAATGGGTTAAGTGAAAAAAAGCTTTCCGTTCTATACATTGCTTTAGTTCAAATGCGGAAGTGTTTTTATTGTTCAAATTCCTGGAATCTAGATGTATGTGTTTTTGCTTTAAAAAGTTGTATAAATATTTCGTCTTTTTCATCATTAAGGGCATTGAAATTTTAGTTAGGCACTTCTAACCAAAAATTTACTCAAGGTTAAATGGGTTAAGTGAAAAAAAGCTTTCCGTTCTATACATTGCTTTAGTTCAAATGCGGAAGTGTTTTTATTGTTCAAATTCCTGGAATCTAGATGTATGTGTTTTTGCTTTAAAAAGTTGTATAAATATTTCGTCTTTTTCATCATTAAGGGCATTGAAATTTTAGTTAGGCACTTCTAACCAAAAATTTACTCAAGGTTAAATGGGTTAAGTGAAAAAAAGCTTTCCGTTCTATACATTGCTTTAGTTCAAATGCGGAAGTGTTTTTATTGTTCAAATTCCTGGAATCTAGATGTATGTGTTTTTGCTTTAAAAAGCTGTATAAATATTTCGTCGTTTTCATCATTAAGGGCATTTTAAATTTGAATTAGGCATTTCTAACCAGAAATTTACTCAAGGTTAAATGGGTTAAGTGAAAAAAAGCTTTCCGTTCTATACATTGCTTTAGTTCAAATGCGGAAGTTTTTTTATTGTTCAAAATCCTGGAATCTAGATGTATGTGTTTTTGCTTTAAAAAGCTGTATAAATATTTGGTCGTTTTCATCATTAAGGGCATTGAAATTTTAATTAGGCACTTCTAACCAAAAATTTATTCAAGGTTAAATGGGTTAAGTGAAAAAGAGCTTTCCGTTCTATACATTGCTTTAGTTCAAATGCGGAAGTGTTTTAATTGTTCAAATTCCTGGAATCTAGATGTATGTGTTTTTGCTTTAAAAAGTTGTATAAATATTTCGTCTTTTTCATCATTAAGGGCATTGAAATTTTAGTTAGGCACTTCTAACCAAAAATTTACTCAAGGTTAAATGGGTTAAGTGAAAAAAAGCTTTCCGTTCTATACATTGCTTTAGTTCAAATGCGGAAGTGTTTTTATTGTTCAAATTCCTGGAATCTAGATGTATGTGTTTTTGCTTTAAAAAGTTGTATAAATATTTCGTCTTTTTCATCATTAAGGGCATTGAAATTTTAGTTAGGCACTTCTAACCAAAAATTTACTCAAGGTTAAATGGGTTAAGTGAAAAAAAGCTTTCCGTTCTATACATTGCTTTAGTTCAAATGCGGAAGTGTTTTTATTGTTCAAATTCCTGGAATCTAGATGTATGTGTTTTTGCTTTAAAAAGTTGTATAAATATTTCGTCTTTTTCATCATTAAGGGCATTGAAATTTTAGTTAGGCACTTCTAACCAAAAATTTACTCAAGGTTAAATGGGTTAAGTGAAAAAAAGCTTTCCGTTCTATACATTGCTTTAGTTCAAATGCGGAAGTGTTTTTATTGTTCAAATTCCTGGAATCTAGATGTATGTGTTTTTGCTTTAAAAAGCTGTATAAATATTTCGTCGTTTTCATCATTAAGGGCATTGAAATTTTAATTAGGCACTTCTAACCAAAAATTTATTCAAGGTTAAATGGGTTAAGTGAAAAAAAGCTTTCCGTTCTATACATTGCTTTAGTTCAAATGCGGAAGTGTTTTTATTGTTCAAATTCCTGGAATCTAGATGTATGTGTTTTTGCTTTAAAAAGTTGTATAAATATTTCGTCTTTTTCATCATTAAGGGCATTGAAATTTTAGTTAGGCACTTCTAACCAAAAATTTACTCAAGGTTAAATGGGTTGAGTGAAAAAAAGCTTTCCGTCCTATACATTGCTTTAGTTTAAATGCGGAAGTGTTTTTATTGTTCAAATTCCTGGAATCTAGATATATGTGTGTTTGCTTTAAAAAGCTGTATAAATATTTCATCGTTTTCATCATTAAGGGCATTGAAATTTTAATTAGGCACTTCTAACCAAAAATTTATTCAAGGTTAAATGGGTTAAGTGAAAAAGAGCTTTCCGTTCTATACATTGCTTTAGTTCAAATGCGGAAGTTTTTTTATTGTTCAAATTCCTGGAATCTAGATATATGTGTTTTTGCTTTAAAAAGTTGTATAAATATTTCGTCTTTTTCATCATTAAGGGCATTGAAATTTTAGTTAGGCACTTCTAACCAAAAATTTACTCAAGGTTAAATGGGTTGAGTGAAAAAAAGCTTTCCGTCCTATACATTGCTTTAGTTCAAATGCGGAAGTGTTTTTATTGTTCAAATTCCTGGAATCTAGATATATGTGTGTTTGCTTTAAAAAGCTTTATAAATATTTCATCGTTTTCATCATTAAGGGCATTGAAATTTTAATTAGGCACTTCTAACCAAAAATTTATTCAAGGTTAAATGGGTTAAGTGAAAAAGAGCTTTCCGTTCTATACATTGCTTTAGTTCAAATGCGGAAGTGTTTTTATTGTTCAAATTCCTGGAATCTAGATATATGTGTTTTTGTTTTAAAAAGTTGTATAAATATTTCGTCTTTTTCATCATTAAGGGCATTGAAATTTTAGTTAGGCACTTCTAACCAAAAATTTACTCAAGGTTAAATGGGTTGAGTGAAAAAAAGCTTTAGTTCAAATGCGGAAGTGTTTTTATTGTTCAAATTCCTGGAATCTAGATGTATGTGTTTTTGCTTTAAAAAGTTGTATAAATATTTCGTCGTTTTCATCATTAAGGGCATTGCAATTTTAATTAGGCATTTCTAACCAAAAATTTACTCAAGGTTAAATGGGTTAAGTGAAAAAAATATTTCCATTCTATACATTGCTTTAGTTCAAATGCGGAAGTGTTTTTATTGTTCTAATTCCTGGAATCTAGATATATGTGTTTTTGCTTTAAAAAGTTGTATAAATATTTCGTCGTTTTCATCATTAAGGGCATTGAAATTTTAATTAGGCATTTCTAACCAAAAATTTACTCAAGGTTAAATGGGTTAAGTGAAAAAAAGATTTCCATTCTATAGATTGCTTTAGTTCAAATGCGGAAGTGTTTTTATTGTTCTAATTCCTGGAATCTAGATATATGTGTTTTTGCTTTAAAGAGCTGTATAAATATTTCGTCGTTTTCATCATTAAGGGCATTGAAATTTTAATTAGGCACTTCTAACCAAAAATTTACTCAAGGTTAAATGGGTTAAGTGAAAAAAAGCTTTCCGTTCTATACATTGCTTTAGTTCAAATGCGGAAGTGTTTTTATTGTTCAAATTCCTGGAATCTAGATATATGTGTTTTTGCTTTAAAAAGTTGTATAAATATTTCGTCGTTTTCATCATTAAGGGCATTGAAATTTTAATTAGGCATTTCTAACCAAAAATTTACTCAAGGTTAAATGGGTTAAGTGAAAAAAAGATTTCCATTCTATACATTGCTTTAGTTCAAACGCGGGAGTGTTTTTATTGTTCTAATTCCTGGAATCTAGATATATGTGTTTTTGCTTTAAAGAGCTGTATAAATATTTCGTCGTTTTCATCATTAAGGGCATTGAAATTTTAATTAGGCATTTCTAACCAAAAATTTACTCAAGGTTAAATGGGTTAAGTGAAAAAAAGATTTCCATTCTATACATTGCTTTAGTTCAAACGCGGGAGTGTTTTTATTGTTCTAATTCCTGGAATCTAGATATATGTGTTTTTGCTTTAAAGAGCTGTATAAATATTTCGTCGTTTTCATCATTAAGGGCATTGAAATTTTAATTAGGCATTTCTAACCAAAAATTTACTCAAGGTTAAATGGGTTAAGTGAAAAAAAGATTTCCATTCTATACATTGCTTTAGTTCAAACGCGGGAGTGTTTTTATTGTTCTAATTCCTGGAATCTAGATATATGTGTTTTTGCTTTAAAGAGCTGTATAAATATTTCGTCGTTTTCATCATTAAGGGCATTGAAATTTTAATTAGGCACTTCTAACCAAAAATTTACTCAAGGTTAAATGGGTTAAGTGAAAAAAAGCTTTCCGTTCTATACATTGCTTTAGTTCGAATGCGGAAGTGTTTTTATTGTTCAAATTCTTGGAATCTAGATATATGTGTTTTTGCTTTAAAAAGCTGTATAAATATTTCGTCGTTTTCATCATTAAGGGCATTGAAATTTTAATTAGGCACTTCTAACCAAAAATTTACTCAAGGTTAAATGGGTTAAGTGAAAAAAAGCTTTCCGTTCTATACATTGCTTTAGTTCAAATGCGGAAGTGTTTTTATTGTTCAAATTCCTGGAATCTAGATGTATGTGTTTTTACTTTAAAAAGCTGTATAAATATTTCGTCGTTTTCATTATTAAGGGCATTGAAATTTTAATTAGGCACTTCTAACCAAAAATTTACTCAAGGTTAAATGGGTTAAGTGAAAAAAGCTTTCCGTTCTATACATTGCTTTAGTTCAAATGCGGAAGTGTTTTTATTGTTCAAATTCCTGGAATCTAGATGTATGTGTTTTTGCTTTAAAAAGCTGTATAAATATTTCATCGTTTTCATCATTAAGGGCATTGAAATTTTAATTAGGCATTTCTAACCAAAAATTTAGTCAAGGTTAAATGGGTTAAGTGAAAAAAAGCTTTCCGTTCTATACATTGCTTTAGTTCAGATTCGGAAGTGTGTTTATTGTTCAAATTCCTGGAATCTAGATATATGTGTTTTTGCTTTAAAAAGCTGTATAAATATTGCGTCGTTTCCGTTCTATACATTGCTTTAGTTCAAAAGTGGAAGTGTTTTTATTGTTCAAATTCCTGGAATCTAGATGTATGTGTTTTTACTTTAAAAAGCTGTATAAATATTTCGTCGTTTGCATTATTAAGGGCATTGAAATTTTAATTAGGCACTTCTAACCAAAAATTTACGCAAGGTTAAATGGGTTAAGTGAAAAAAAGCTTTCCGTTCTATACATTGCTTTAGTTCAAATGCGGAAGTGTTTTTATTGTTCAAATTCCTGGAATCTAGATGTATGTGTTTTTGCTTTAAAAAGCTGTATAAATATTTCGTCGTTTTCATCATTAAGGGCATTGAAATTTTAATTAGGCACTTCTAACCAAAAATTTACTCAAGATTAAATGGGTTAAGTGAAAAAAAGCTTTCCGTTCTATACATTGCTTTAGTTCAAATGCGGAAGTGTTTTTATTGTTCAAATTCCTGGAATCTAGATGTATGTGTTTTTGCTTTAAAAAGCTGTATAAATATTTCGTCGTTTTCATCATCGTCGTTTCTTCTTAAGACGTTTGAGCGGTTGATTGACCTGTACCTACGGGAAAGGATACCTCGGGGGTTACTGTCGGCTTCACAACATGCGTACTGCAAGGGCAGATCGACGGAAACGGCTCTCCATTCGATTGTAAAGCAAATAGAGGGGTCCCTAGAACACAAAGAGTATGCTCTGGGTGCCTTTCTAGACATCGAGGGAGCTTTTAACAATGTCTTACCGGGGTCAATCGAAAGAGCTCTGGTGGGTTTAGGAGTCGAGGCGGCTCTGGTTGAATTTATTAGCAAACTTCTATGCGGCAGAATTGTCGCAGCGGAGTGGGGAGGGGCCATAATTAAGAGGAAGGTGTGCAGGGGCACGCCACAGGGGGGTGTCCTATCTCCTCTCCTCTGGGTTGTGGTAGTCAACGAGCTTCTTGTGGAGCTGGAAGCCAATGGTTGTCGGGTGGTTGCCTATGCAGATGACCTCGCTATCCTAGTCAGAGGCAAATTTCTGGGCGCCCTGCGCGATGTTCTTCAGGGCTACCTGGATACTGTGGCTAGGTGGGCTGAATCATGTGGATTGGCGGTCAACCCGGGAAAAACGGAATTGGTCCTTTTCACAAGAAGATATAAGGTGCCCGATTTCAGAACTCCCTCGATTGGAGGGGTACCGTTGGTACTTTCTGATAGGGTTAAATATTTGGGGATTGTTTTGGACAAGAAACTGTCCTGGAGACCCAATGTGGAAGATCGGGCCAGGAAGTCCGCCATTGCCTTGTACTGCTGCAGAGGAGCTATCGGAAAGAGATGGGGACTCTCGCCAAGAATAGTACACTGGCTTTATGAGATGGTGGTCAAACCGATTCTGCTATATGGGGTGCTGGTCTGGTGGAAAGCACTGGACACGGCGAGCATCTCCAAAATGTTAGTGTCAGTGCAACGGACGGCGCTGATCGGTATCAGTGGCGCTCTCAGAACAACGCCTACCTTGGCACTGAACGTCATGCTGAACATATACCCAGTAGATATTGCGGGAAAGGCGGCCGCGGCAAGGTCGTTGGTCAGGCTTCGTGATATGGGATATAGACTTTCTGACCGCGGACACTCTAGCCTTCTTACCAGTTTCGACTTCATCCCGGATAGAACGGACTACTGTATGCCGATAACAGCTCCCTATACAACCTTCACCCCAGTTATTCCAGAGAGAGAGGATTGGGGAAGAGGAATTATCTGGGGCATGGGACCGGTTAACTTGTTCACGGATGGGTCAAAGCTGGATGGAAAGGTTGCTTTAAAAAGCTGTATAAATATTTCATCGTTTTCATCATTAAGGGCATTGAAATTTTAATTAGGCATTTCTAACCAAAAATTTAGTCAAGGTTAAATGGGTTAAGTGAAAAAAAGCTTTCCGTTCTATACATTGCTTTAGTTCAGATTCGGAAGTGTGTTTATTGTTCAAATTCCTGGAATCTAGATATATGTGTTTTTGCTTTAAAAAGCTGTATAAATATTGCGTCGTTTCCGTTCTATACATTGCTTTAGTTCAAATGTGGAAGTGTTTTTATTGTTCAAATTCCTGGAATCTAGATGTATGTGTTTTTACTTTAAAAAGCTGTATAAATATTTCGTCGTTTGCATTATTAAGGGCATTGAAATTTTAATTAGGCACTTCTAACCAAAAATTTACGCAAGGTTAAATGGGTTAAGTGAAAAAAAGCTTTCCGTTCTATACATTGCTTTAGTTCAAATGCGGAAGTGTTTTTATTGTTCAAATTCCTGGAATCTAGATGTATGTGTTTTTGCTTTAAAAAGCTGTATAAATATTTCGTCGTTTTCATCATTAAGGGCATTGAAATTTTAATTAGGCACTTCTAACCAAAAATTTACTCAAGATTAAATGGGTTAAGTGAAAAAAAGCTTTCCGTTCTATACATTGCTTTAGTTCAAATGCGGAAGTGTTTTTATTGTTCAAATTCCTGGAATCTAGATGTATGTGTTTTTGCTTTAAAAGGCTGTATAAATATTTCGTCGTTTTCATCATTAAGGGCATTGAAATTTAGTTAGGCATTTCTAACCAAAAATTTACTCAAGGTTAAATGGGTTAAGTGAAAAAAAGCTTTCCGTTCTATACATTGCTTTAGTTCAAATGCGGAAGTGTTTTTATTGTTCAAATTCCTGGAATCTAGATGTATGTGTTTTTGCTTTAAAAAGCAGTATAAATATTTCGTCGTTTTCATCATTAAGGGCATTGAAATTTAGTTAGGCATTTCTAACCAAAAATTTACTCAAGGTTAAATGGATTAAGTGAAAAAAGGTTTCAGTTCTATACATTGCTTTAGTTCAAATGCGGAAGTGTTTTTATTGTTCAAATTCCTGGAATCTAGATGTATGTGTTTTTGCTTTAAAAAGCTGTATAAATATTTCGTCGTTTTCATCATTAAGGGCATTGAAATTTAGTTAGGCATTTCTAACCAAAAATTTACTCAAGGTTAAATGGGTTAAGTGAAAAAAAGCTTTCCGTTCTATACATTGCTTTAGTTCAAATGCGGAAGTGTTTTTATTGTTCAAATTCCTGGAATCTAGAAATAAATGTTTTTGCTTTAAAAAGCTGTATAAATATTTTGTATTTTTCATCATTAAGGGAATTGAAATTTTAATTAGGCACTTCTAATCAAAAATTTACCCAAGGTTAAATGGGTTGCCTGAACAAAATAAAAACTTTCCGTTCTATACATTGCTTTCGTTCAAATGCGGCGGTGTTTTTATTGTTCAAATTCCTGTAATCTAGAAAAAAAGTTCTTGCTTTAAAAAGCTGTATAAATATTTTGTATTTTTCATCATTAAGGGCATTGAAATTTTAATTAGGCACTTCTAATCAAAAATTTACCCAAGGTTAAATGGGTTGCCTGAACAAAATAAAAACTTTCCGTTCTATACATTGCTTTAATTCGAGTGCGGAAGTGTTTTTATTGTTCAAATTCCTGAATTCTAGAAGTAAATGTTTTTGCTTTAAAAAGTTGTATAAATATTTCGTATTTTTCATCATTAAGGGCATTGAAATTTTAATTAGGCACTTCTAATCAAAAATTTACCCAAGGTTAAATGGGTTGCCTGAACAAAATAAAAACTTTCCGTTCTATACATTGCTTTAATTCGAGTGCGGAAGTGTTTTTATTGTTCAAATTCCTGGATTCTAGAAGTAAATGTTTTTGCTTTAAAAAGTTGTATAAATATTTCGTATTTTTCATCATTAAGGGCATTGAAATTTTAATTAGGCACTTCTAATCAAAAATTTACCCAAGGTTAAATGGGTTGCCTGAACAAAATAAAAACTTTCCGTTCTATACGTTACTTTAATTCAAATGCGGCGGTGTTTTTATTGTTCAAATTCCTGGAATTTTTAAGAAAATGTTTTTGCTTTAAAAAGCTGTATAAATATTTTGTATTTTTCATCATTAAAGGCATTGAAATTTTAATTAGGCACTTCTAATCAAAAATTTACTCAAGGTTAAATGGGTTGAGTGAAAAAAAAAACTTTCCGTTATATACATTGCTTTAATTCAAATGCGGCGGTGTTTTAATTGTTCAATTCCTGGAATCTAGAAGTAAATGTTTTTGCTTTAAAAAGTTGTATAAATATTTCGTATTTTTCATCATTAAGGGCATTGAAATTTTAATTAGGCACTTCTAATCTAGATATATGTGTGTTTGCTTTAAAAAGCTGTATAAATATTTCGTCGTTTTCATCATTAAGGGCATTGAAATTTTAATTAGGCACTTCTAACCAAAAATTTACTCATGGTTAAATGGGTTGAGTGAAAAAAGCTTTCCGTTCTATACATTACTTTAGTTCAAATGCGGAAGTGTTTTTATTGTTCAAATTCCTGGAATCTAGATATATGTGTTTTTGCTTTAAAAAGCTGTATAAATATTTCGTCGTTTTCATCATTAAGGGCATCGAAATTTTAATTAGGCACTTCTAACCAAAAATTTACTCAAAGTTAAATGGGTTAAGTGAAAAAAAGCTTTCCGTTCTATACATTGCTTTAGTTCAAATGCGGAAGTGTTTTTATTGTTCAAATTCCTGGAATCTAGATGTATGTGTTTTTACTTTAAAAAGCTGTATAAATATTTCGTCGTTTTCATTATTAAGGGCATTGAAATTTTAATTAGGCACTTCTAACCAAAAATTTACTCAAGGTTAAATGGGTTAAGTGAAAAAAAGCTTTCCGTTCTATACATTGCTTTAGTTCAAATGCGGAAGAGTTTTTATTGTTCAAATTCCTGGAATCTAGTTGTATGTGTTTTTGCTTTAAAAAGCTGTATAAATATTTCGTCGTTTTCATCATTAAGGGCATTGAAATTTTAATTAGGCATTTCTAACCAAAAATTTACTCAAGGTTAAATGGGTTAAGTGAAAAAAGCTTTCCGTTCTATACATTGCTTTAGTTCAAATTCGGAAGTGTTTTTATTGTTCAAATTCCTGGAATCTAGATATATGTGTTTTTGCTTTAAAAAGCTGTATAAATATTTCGTCGTTTTCATCATTAAGGGTATTGAAATTTTAATTAGGCACTTCTAACCAAAAATTTACTCAAGGTTAAATGGGTTAAGTGAAAAAAAGCTTTCCGTTCTATACATTGCTTTAGTTCAAATGCGGAAGTGTTTTTATTGTTCAAATTCCTGGAAGCTAGATGTATGTGTTTTTGCTTTACAAAGCTGTATAAATATTTCGTCGTTTTCATCATTAAGGGTATTGAAATTTTAATTAGGCACTTCTAACCAAAAATTTACTCAAGGTTAAATGGGTTAAGTGAAAAAAAGCTTTCCGTTCTATACATTGCTTTAGTTCAAATGCGGAAGTGTTTTTATTGTTCAAATTCCTGGAAGCTAGATGTATGTGTTTTTGTTTTACAAAGCTGTATAAATATTTCGTCGTTTTCATCATTAAGGGCATTGAAATTTTAATTAGGCACTTCTAACCAAAAATTTACTCAAGGTTAAATGGGATAAGAGAAAAAAAGCTTTCCATTCTATACATTGCTTTAGTTCAAATGCGGAAGTGTTTTTATTGTTCAAATTCCTGGAATCTAGATCTATGTGTTTTTGCTTTAAAAAGCTGTATAAATATTTCGTCGTTTTCATCATTAAGGGTATTGAAATTTTAATTAGGCACTTCTAACCAAAAATTTACTCAAGGTTAAATGGGTTAAGTGAAAAAAAGCTTTCCGTTCTATACATTGCTTTAGTTCAAATGCGGAAGTGTTTTTATTGTTCAAATTCCTGGAAGCTAGATGTATGTGTTTTTGCTTTACAAAGCTGTATAAATATTTCGTCGTTTTCATCATTAAGGGCATTGAAATTTTAATTAGGCACTTCTAACCAAAAATTTACTCAAGGTTAAATGGGTTAAGTGAAAAAAAGCTTTCCGTTCTATACATTGCTTTAGTTCAAATGCGGAAGTGTTTTTATTGTTCAAATTCCTGGAATCTAGATATATGTGTTTTTGCTTTAAAAAGCTGTATAAATGTTTCGTCGTTTTCATTATTCAGGGAATTGAAATTTTAATTGGGCATTTCTAACCAAAAATTTACTCAAGGTTAAATGGGTTAAGTGAAAAAAAGCTTTCCGTTCTATACATTGCTTTAGTTCAAATGCGGAAGTGTTTTTATTGTTCGAATTCCTGGAATCTAGATGTATGTGTTTTTACTTTAAAAAGCTGTATAAATATTTCGTCGTTTTCATCACTAAGGGCATTGAAATTTTAATTAGGCACTTCTAACCAAAAATTGACTCAAGGTTAAATGGGTTAAGTGAAAAAAAGCTTTCCGTTCTATACATTGCTTTAGTTCAAATGCGGAAGTGTTTTTATTGTTCAAATTCCTGGAATCTAGATGTATGTGTTTTTGCTTTAAAAAGCTGTATAAATATTTCGTCGTTTTCATCATTAAGGGCATTGAAATTTAGTTAGGCATTTCTAACCAAAAATTTACTCAAGGTTAAATGGGTTAAGTGAAAAAAAGCTTTCCGTTCTATACACTGCTTTAGTTCAAATGCGGAAGTGTTTTTATTGTTCAAATTCCTGGAATCTAGATGTATGTGTTTTTGCTTTAAAAAGCTGTATAAATATTTCGTCGTTTTCATCATTAAGGGCATTGAAATTTAGTTTGGCATTTCTAACCAAAAATTTACTCAAGGTTAGATGGGTTAAGTGAAAAAAAGCTTTCCGTTCTATACATTGCTTTAGTTCAAATGCGGAAGTGTTTTAATTGTTCAAATTCCTGGAATCTAGATGTATGTGTTTTTGCTTTAAAAAGCTGTATAAATATTTCGTCGTTTTCATCATTAAGGGCATTGAAATTTAGTTAGGCATTTCTAACCAAAAATTTACTCAAGGTTAAATGGGTTAAGTGAAAAAAAGCTTTCCGTTCTATACATTGCTGTAGTTCAAATGCGGAAGTGTTTTTATTGTTCAAATTCCTGGAATCTAGATGTATGTGTTTTTGCTTTAAAAAGCTGTATAAATATTTCGTCGTTTTCATCATTAAGGGCATTGAAATTTAGTTTGGCATTTCTAACCAAAAATTTACTCAAGGTTAGATGGGTTAACTGAAAAAAAGCTTTCCGTTCTATACATTGCTTTAGTTCAAATTCGGAAGTGTTTTTATTGTTCAAATTCCTGGAATCTAGATGTATGTGTTTTTGCTTTAAAAAGCTGTATAAATATTTCGTCGTTTTCATCATTAAGGGCATTGAAATTTAGTTTGGCATTTCTAACCAAAAATTTACTCAAGGTTAGATGGGTTAAGTGAAAAAAAGCTTTCCGTTCTATACATTGCTTTAGTTCAAATGCGGAAGTGTTTTAATTGTTCAAATTCCTGGAATCTAGATGTATGTGTTTTTGCTTTAAAAAGCTGTATAAATATTTCGTCGTTTTCATCATTAAGGGCATTGAAATTTTAATTAGGCACTTCTAACCAAAAATTTACTCAAGATTAAATGGGTTAAGTGAAAAAAAGCTTTCCGTTCTATACATTGCTTTAGTTCAAATGCGGAAGTGTTTTTATTGTTCAAATTCCTGGAATCTAGATGTATATGTTTTTGCTTTAAAAAGCTGTATAAATATTTCGTCGTTTTCATTATTAAGGGCATTGAAATTTTAATTAGGCACTTCTAACCAAAAATTTACTCAAGGTTAAATGGGTTAAGTGAAAAAAAGCTTTCCGTTCTATACATTGCTTTAGTTCAAATGCGGAAGTGTTTTTATTGTTCAAATTCCTGGAATCTAGATGTATGTGTTTTTGCTTTAAAAAGCTGTATAAATATTTCGTCGTTTTCATCATTAAGGGCATTGAAATTTAGTTTGGCATTTCTAACCAAAAATTTACTCAAGGTTAGATGGGTTAACTGAAAAAAAGCTTTCCGTTCTATACATTGCTTTAGTTCAAATTCGGAAGTGTTTTTATTGTTCAAATTCCTGGAATCTAGATGTATGTGTTTTTGCTTTAAAAAGCTGTATAAATATTTCGTCGTTTTCATCATTAAGGGCATTGAAATTTAGTTAGGCATTTCTAACCAAAAATTTACTCAAGGTTAAATGGGTTGAGTGAAAAAAAGCTTTCCGTTCTATACATTGCTTTAGTTCAAATGCGGCGGTGTTTTAATTGTTCAAATTCCTGTAATCTAGAAATAAATGTTTTTGCTTTAAAAAGCTGTATAAATATTTTGTATTTTTCATCATTAAGGGCATTGAAATTTTAATTAGGCACTTCTAATCAAAAATTTACCCAAGGTTAAATGGGTTGCCTGAACAAAATAAAAACTTTCCGTTCTATACATTGCTTTAATTCGAGTGCGGAAGTGTTTTTATTGTTCAAATTCCTGGATTCTAGAAGTAAATGTTTTTGCTTTAAAAAGTTGTATAAATATTTCGTCTTTTTCATCATTAAGGGCATTGGAATTTTAATTAGGCACTTCTAATCAAAAATTTACCCAAGGTTAAATGGGTTAAAAAAAAAATAAAAAATTTCCGTTCTATACATTGCTTTAATTCGAGTGCGGAAGTGTTTTTATTGTTCAAATTCCTGGATTCTAGAAGTAAATGTTTTTGCTTTAAAAAGTTGTATAAATATTTCGTATTTTCCATCATTAAGGGCATTGAAATTTTAATTAGGCACTTCTAATCAAAAATTTACCCAAGGTTAAATGGGTTGCCTGAACAAAATAAAAACTTTCCGTTCTATACATTGCTTTAATTCAAATGCGGCGGTGTTTTTATTGTTCAAATTCCTGGAATTTTTAAGTAAATGTTTTTGCTTTAAAAAGCTGTATAAATATTTTGTATTTTTCATCATTAAAGGCATTGAAATTTTAATTAGGCACTTCTAATCAAAAATTTACTCAAGGTTAAATGGGTTGAGTGAAAAAAAAAACTTTCCGTTCTATACATTGCTTTAATTCAAATGCGGCGGTGTTTTAATTGTTCAATTCCTGGAATCTAGAAGTAAATGTTTTTGCTTTAAAAAGTTGTATAAATATTTCGTATTTTTCATCATTAAGGGCATTGAAATTTTAATTAGGCACTTATAATCAAAAATTTACCCAAGGTTAAATGGGTTGCCTGAACAAAATAAAAACTTTCCGTTCTATACATTGCTTTAATTCGAGTGCGGAAGTGTTTTTATTGTTCAAATTCCTGGATTCTAGAAGTAAATGTTTTTGCTTTAAAAAGTTGTATAAATATTTCGTATTTTTCATCATTAAGGGCATTGAAATTTTAATTAGGCACTTCTAATCAAAAATTTACCCAAGGTTAAATGGGTTGCCTGAACAAAATAAAAACTTCCCGTTCTACACATTGCTTTAATTCGAGTGCGGAAGTGTTTTAATTGTTCAATTCCTCGAATCTAGAAGTAAATGTTTTTGCTTTAAAAAGTTGTATAAATATTTCGTATTTTTCATCATTAAGGGCATTGAAATTTTAATTAGGCACTTCTAATCAAAAATTTACCCAAGGTTAAATGGGTTGCCTGAACAAAATAAAAACTTTCCGTTCTATACATTTCTTTAATTCGAGTGCGGAAGTGTTTTTATTGTTCAAATTCCTGGAATCTAGATGTATGTGTTTTTGCTTTAAAAAGCTGTATAAATATTTCGTCGTTTTCATCATTAAGGGCATTGAAATTTAGTTAGGCATTTCTAACCAAAAATTTACTCAAGGTTAAATGGGTTAAGTGAAAAAAAGCTTTCCGTTCTATACATTGCTTTAGTTCAAATGCGGAAGTGTTTTTATTGTTCAAATTCCTGGAATCTAGATGTATGTGTTTTTGCTTTAAAAATCTGTATAAATATTTCGTCGTTTTCATCATTAAGGTCATTGAAATTTAGTTAGGCATTTCTAACCAAAAATTTACTCAAGGTTAAATGGGTTAAGTGAAAAAAGCTTTCCGTTCTATACATTGCTTTAGTTCAAATGCGGAAGTGTTTTTATTGTTCAAATTCCTGGAATCTAGATGTATGTGTTTTTGCTTTAAAAAGCTGTATAAATATTTCATCGTTTTCATTATTAAGGGCATTGAAATTTTAATTAGGCACTTCTAACCAAAAATTTACTCAAGGTTAAATGGGTTAAGTGAAAAAAAGCTTTCCGTTCTATACATTGCTTAAGTTCAAATGCGGAAGTGTTTTTATTGTTCAAATTCCTGGAAATCTAGATGTATGTGTTTTTGCTTTAAAAAGCTGTATAAATATTTCGTCGTTTTCATCATTAAGGGCATTGAAATTTTAACTAGGCACTTCTAACCAAAAATTTACTCAAGATTAAATGGGTTAAGTGAAAAAAAGCTTTCCGTTCTATACATTGCTTTAGTTCAAATGCGGAAGTGTTTTTATTGTTCAAATTCCTGGAATCTAGATGTATGTGTTTTTGCTTTAAAAAGCTGTATAAATATTTCGTCGTTTTCATCATTAAGGGCATTGAAATTTAGTTAGGCATTTCTAACCAAAAATTTACTCAAGGTTAAATGGGTTAAGTGAAAAAAAGCTTTCCGTTCTATACATTGCTTTAGTTCAAATGCGGAAGTGTTTTTATTGTTCAAATTCCTGGAATCTAGATGTATGTGTTTTTGCTTTAAAAAGCTGTATAAATATTTCGTCGTTTTCATCATTAAGGGCATTGAAATTTAGTTAGGCATTTCTAACCAAAAATTTACTCAAGGTTAGATGGGTTAAGTGAAAAAAAGCTTTCCGTTCTATACATTGCTTTAATTCAAATGCGGAAGTGTTTTTATTGTTCAAATTCCTGGAATCTAGATGTATGTGTTTTTGCTTTAAAAAGCTGTATAAATATTTCGTCGTTTTCATCATTAAGGGCATTGAAATTTTAATTAGGCACTTCTAACCAAAAATTTACTCAAGGTTAAATGGGTTGAGTGAAAAAAAGCTTTCCGTTCTATACATTGCTTTAGTTCAAATGCGGAAGTGTTTTTATTTTTCAAATTCCTGGAATCTAGATATATGTGTTTTTGCTTTAAAAGTTGTATAAATATTTCGTCTTTTTCATCATTAAGGGCATTGAAATTTTAAGTAGGCACTTCTAACCAAAAATTTACTCAAGGTTAAATGGGTTGAGTGAAAAAAAGCTTTCCGTTCTATACATTGCTTTAGTTCAAATGCGGAAGTGTTTTTATTGTTCAAATTCCTGGAATCTAGATATATGTGTTTTTGCTTTAAAAAGCTGTATAAATATTTCGTCGTTTTCATCATTAAGGGCATTGAAATTTAATTAGGCATTTCTAACCAAAAATTTACTCAAGGTTAAATGGGTTAACTGAAAAAAAAGCTTTCCGTTCTATACATTGCTTTAGTTCAAATGCGGAAGTGTTTTTATTGTTCAAATTCCTGGAATCTAGATATATGTGTCTTTGCTTTAAAAAGCTGTATAAATATTTCGTCGTTTTCATCATTAAGGGCATTGAAATTTTAATTAGGCACTTCTAACCAAAAATTTACTCAAGGTTAAATGGGTTGAGTGAAAAAAAGCTTTCCGTTCTATACATTGCTTTAGTTCAAATGCGGAAGTGTTTTTATTGTTCAAATTCCTGGAATATAGATATATGTGTTTTTGCTTTAAAAAGCTGTATAAATATTTCGTCGTTTTCATCATTAAGGGCATTGAAATTTTAATTAGGCACTTCTAACCAAAAATTTACTCAAGGTTAAATGGGTTGAGTGAAAAAAAGCTTTCCGTTCTATACATTGCTTTAGTTCAAATGCGGAAGTGTTTTTATTTTTCAAATTCCTGGAATCTAGATATATGTGTTTTTGCTTTAAAAGTTGTATAAATATTTCGTCTTTTTCATCATTAAGGGCATTGAAATTTTAAGTAGGCACTTCTAACCAAAAATTTACTCAAGGTTAAATGGGTTGAGTGAAAAAAAGCTTTCCGTTCTATACATTGCTTTAGTTCAAATGCGGAAGTGTTTTTATTGTTCAAATTCCTGGAATCTAGATATATGTGTTTTTGCTTTAAAAAGCTGTATAAATATTTCGTCGTTTTCATCATTAAGGCCATTGAAATTTTAATTAGGCACTTCTAACCAAAAATTTACTCAAGGTTAAATGGGTTGAGTGAATAAGAGCTTTCTGTTCTATACATTGCTTTAGTTCAAATGCGGAAGTGTTTTTATTGTTCAAATTCCTGGAATCTAGATGTATGTGTTTTTGCTTTAAAAACCTGTATAAATATTTCGTCGTTTTCATCATTAAGGGCATTGAATTTTAATTAGGCACTTCTAACCAAAAATTTACTCAAGGTTAAATGGGTTGAGTGAAAAAAAGCTTTCCGTTCTATACATTGCTTTAGTTCAAATGCGGAAGTGTTTTTATTGTTCAAATTCCTGGAATCTAGATGTATGTGTTTTTGCTTTAAAAAGCTGTATAAATATTTCGTCGTTTTCATCATTAAGGGCATTGAAATTTTAATTAGGCATTTCTAACCAAAAATTTACTCAAGGTTAAATGGGTTAAGTGAAAAAAAAGCTTTCCGTTATATACATTGCTTTAGTTCAAATGCAGAAATGTTTTTATTGTTCAAATTCCTGGAATCTAGATGTATGTGTTTTTTCTTTAAAAATCTGTATAAATATTTCGTCGTTTTCATCATTAAGGGCATTGAAATTTAGTTAGGCATTTCTAACCAAAAATTTACTCAAGGTTAAATGGGTTAAGTGAAAAAAGCTTTCCGTTCTATACATTGCTTTAGTTCAAATGCGGAAGTGTTTTTATTGTTCAAATTCCTGGAATCTAGATGTATGTGTTTTTGCTTTAAAAAGCTGTATAAATATTTCGTCGTTTTCATTATTAAGGGCATTGAAATTTTAATTAGGCACTTCTAACCAAAAATTTACTCAAGGTTAAATGGGTTAAGTGAAAAAAAGCTTTCCGTTCTATACATTGCTTTAGTTCAAATGCGGAAGTGTTTTTATTGTTCAAATTCCTGGAAATCTAGATGTATGTGTTTTTGCTTTAAAAAGCTGTATAAATATTTCGTCGTTTTCATCATTAAGGGCATTGAAATTTTAACTAGGCACTTCTAACCAAAAATTTACTCAAGATTAAATGGGTTAAGTGAAAAAAAGCTTTCCGTTCTATACATTGCTTTAGTTCAAATGCGGAAGTGTTTTTATTGTTCAAATTCCTGGAATCTAGATGTATGTGTTTTTGCTTTAAAAAGCTGTATAAATATTTCGTCGTTTTCATCATTAAGGGCATTGAAATTTAGTTAGGCATTTCTAACCAAAAATTTACTCAAGGTTAAATGGGTTAAGTGAAAAAAAGCTTTCCGTTCTATACATTGCTTTAGTTCAAATGCGGAAGTGTTTTTATTGTTCAAATTCCTGGAATCTAGATGTATGTGTTTTTGCTTTAAAAAGCTGTATAAATATTTCGTCGTTTTCATCATTAAGGGCATTGAAATTTAGTTAGGCATTTCTAACCAAAAATTTACTCAAGGTTAGATGGGTTAAGTGAAAAAAAGCTTTCCGTTTTATACATTGCTTTAATTCAAATGCGGAAGTGTTTTTATTGTTCAAATTCCTGGAATCTAGATGTATGTGTTTTTGCTTTAAAAAGCTGTATAAATATTTCGTCGTTTTCATCATTAAGGGCATTGAAATTTTAATTAGGCACTTCTAACCAAAAATTTACTCAAGGTTAAATGGGTTGAGTGAAAAAAAGCTTTCCGTTCTATACATTGCTTTAGTTCAAATGCGGAAGTGTTTTTATTTTTCAAATTCCTGGAATCTAGATATATGTGTTTTTGCTTTAAAAGTTGTATAAATATTTCGTCTTTTTCATCATTAAGGGCATTGAAATTTTAAGTAGGCACTTCTAACCAAAAATTTACTCAAGGTTAAATGGGTTGAGTGAAAAAAAGCTTTCCGTTCTATACATTGCTTTAGTTCAAATGCGGAAGTGTTTTTATTGTTCAAATTCCTGGAATCTAGATATATGTGTTTTTGCTTTAAAAAGCTGTATAAATATTTCGTCGTTTTCATCATTAAGGGCATTGAAATTTTAATTAGGCATTTCTAACCAAAAATTTACTCAAGGTTAAATGGGTTAACTGAAAAAAAGCTTTCCGTTCCATACATTGCTTTAGTTCAAATGCGGAAGTGTTTTTATTGTTCAAATTCCTGGAATCTAGATATATGTGTCTTTGCTTTAAAAAGCTGTATAAATATTTCGTCGTTTTCATCATTAAGGGCATTGAAATTTTAATTAGGCACTTCTAACCAAAAATTTACTCAAGGTTAAATGGGTTGAGTGAAAAAAAGCTTTCCGTTCTATACATTGCTTTAGTTCAAATGCGGAAGTGTTTTTATTGTTCAAATTCCTGGAATATAGATATATGTGTTTTTGCTTTAAAAAGCTGTATAAATATTTCGTCGTTTTCATCATTAAGGGCATTGAAATTTTAATTAGGCACTTCTAACCAAAAATTTACTCAAGGTTAAATGGGTTGAGTGAAAAAAAGCTTTCCGTTCTATACATTGCTTTAGTTCAAATGCGGAAGTGTTTTTATTTTTCAAATTCCTGGAATCTAGATATATGTGTTTTTGCTTTAAAAGTTGTATAAATATTTCGTCTTTTTCATCATTAAGGGCATTGAAATTTTAAGTAGGCACTTCTAACCAAAAATTTACTCAAGGTTAAATGGGTTGAGTGAAAAAAAGCTTTCCGTTCTATACATTGCTTTAGTTCAAATGCGGAAGTGTTTTTATTGTTCAAATTCCTGGAATCTAGATATATGTGTTTTTGCTTTAAAAAGCTGTATAAATATTTCGTCGTTTTCGTCATTAAGGCCATTGAAATTTTAATTAGGCACTTCTAACCAAAAATTTACTCAAGGTTAAATGGGTTGAGTGAATAAGAGCTTTCTGTTCTATACATTGCTTTAGTTCAAATGCGGAAGTGTTTTTATTGTTCAAATTCCTGGAATCTAGATGTATGTGTTTTTGCTTTAAAAACCTGTATAAATATTTCGTCGTTTTCATCATTAAGGGCATTGAAATTTTAATTAGGCACTTCTAACCAAAAATTTACTCAAGGTTAAATGGGTTGAGTGAAAAAAAGCTTTCCGTTCTATACATTGCTTTAGTTCAAATGCGGAAGTGTTTTTATTGTTCAAATTCCTGGAATCTAGATGTATGTGTTTTTGCTTTAAAAAGCTGTATAAATATTTCGTCGTTTTCACCATTAAGGGCATTGAAATTTTAATTAGGCATTTCTAACCAAAAATTTACTCAAGGTTAAATGGGTTAAGTGAAAAAAAGCTTTCCGTTATATACATTGCTTTAGTTCAAATGCGGAAATGTTTTTATTGTTCAAATTCCTGGAATCTAGATGTATGTGTTTTTTCTTTAAAAGGCTGTATAAATATTTCGTCGTTTTCATCATTAAGGGCATTGAAATTTTAATTAGGCACTTCTAACCAAAAATTTACTCAAGGTTAAATGGGTTGAGTGAAAAAAAGCTTTCCGTTCTATACATTGCTTTAGTTCAAATGCGGACGTGTTTTTATTGTTCAAATTCCTGGAATCTAGATATATGTGTTTTTGCTTTAAAAAGCTGTGTAAATATTTCGTCGTTTTCATCATTAAGGGCATTGCAATTTTAATTAGGCACTTCTAACCAAAAATTTACTCAAGGTTAAATGGGTTGAGTGAAAAAAGCTTTCCGTCCTATACATTGCTTTAGTTCAAATGCGGAAGTGTTTTTATTGTTCAAATTCCTGGAATCTAGATATATGTGTGTTTGCTTTAAAAAGCTGTATAAATATTTCGTCGTTTTCATCATTAAGGGCATTGAAATTTTAGTTAGGCACTTCTAACCAAAAATTTACTCAAGGTTAAATGGGTTGAGTAAAAAAAAAGCTTTCCGTTCTATACATTGCTTTAGTTCAAATGCGGAAGTGTTTTTATTGTTCAAATTCCTGGAATCTAGGTTTACGTGTTTTTGCTTTAAATAGCTGTATAAATATTTCATCGTTTTCATCATTAAGGGCATTGAAATTTTAATTAGGCACTTCTAACCAAAAATTTACTCAAGGTTAAATGGGTTGAGTGAAAAAAAGCTTCCGTTCTATACATTGCTTTAGTTCAAATGCGGAAGTGTTTTTATTGTTCAAATTCCTGGAATCTAGATGTATGTGTTTTTGCTTTAAAAAGCTGTATAAATATTTCGTCGTTTTCATCATTAAGGGCATTGAAATTTTAATTAGGCACTTCTAACCAAAAATTTACTCAAGGTTAAATGGGTTGAGTGAAAAAAAGCTTTCCGTTCTATACATTGCTTTAGTTCAAATGCGGAAGTGTTTTTATTGTTCAAATTCCTGGAATCTAGATGTATGTGTTTTTGCTTTAAAAAGCTGTATAAATATTTCGTCGTTTTCATCATTAAGAGCATTGAAATTTTAATTAGGCACTTCTAACCAAAAATTTACTCAAGGTTAAATGGGTTGAGTGAAAAAAAGCTTTCCGTTTTATACATTGCTTTAGTTCAAATGCGGAAGTGTTTTTATTGTTCAAATTCCTGGAATCTAGATGTATGTGTTTTTGCTTTAAAAAGCTGTATAAATATTTCGTCGTTTTCATCATTAAGGGCATTGAAATTTTAATTAGGCATTTCTAACCAAAAATTTACTCAAGGTTAAATGGGTTAAGTGAAAAAAAGCTTTCCGTTCTATACATTGCTTTAGTCAAATGCGGAAGTGTTTTTATTGTTCAAATTCCTGGAATCTAGATGTATGTGTTTTTGCTTTAAAAAGTTGTATAAATATTTCGTCTTTTTCATCATTAAGGGCATTGAAATTTTAATTAGGCACTTCTAACCAAAAATTTACTCAAGGTTAAATGGGTTGAGTGAAAAAAAGCTTTCCGTTCTATACATTGCTTTAGTTCAAATGCGGAAGTGTTTTTATTTTTCAAATTCCTGGAATCTAGATATATGTGTTTTTGCTTTAAAAGTTGTATAAATATTTCGTCTTTTTCATCATTAAGGGCATTGAAATTTTAAGTAGGCACTTCTAACCAAAAATTTACTCAAGGTTAAATGGGTTGAGTGAAAAAAAGCTTTCCGTTCTATACATTGCTTTAGTTCAAATGCGGAAGTGTTTTTATTGTTCAAATTCCTGGAATCTAGATATATGTGTTTTTGCTTTAAAAAGCTGTATAAATATTTCGTCGTTTTCATCATTAAGGGCATTGAAATTTAATTAGGCATTTCTAACCAAAAATTTACTCAAGGTTAAATGGGTTAACTGAAAAAAAGCTTTCCGTTCTATACATTGCTTTAGTTCAAATGCGGAAGTGTTTTTATTGTTCAAATTCCTGGAATCTAGATATATGTGTCTTTGCTTTAAAAAGCTGTATAAATATTTCGTCGTTTTCATCATTAAGGGCATTGAAATTTTAATTAGGCACTTCTAACCAAAAATTTACTCAAGGTTAAATGGGTTGAGTGAAAAAAAGCTTTCCGTTCTATACATTGCTTTAGTTCAAATGCGGAAGTGTTTTTATTGTTCAAATTCCTGGAATATAGATATATGTGTTTTTGCTTTAAAAAGCTGTATAAATATTTCGTCGTTTTCATCATTAAGGGCATTGAAATTTTAATTAGGCACTTCTAACCAAAAATTTACTCAAGGTTAAATAGGTTGAGTGAAAAAAAGCTTTCCGTTCTATACATTGCTTTAGTTCAAATGCGGAAGTGTTTTTATTTTTCAAATTCCTGGAATCTAGATATATGTGTTTTTGCTTTAAAAGTTGTATAAATATTTCGTCTTTTTCATCATTAAGGGCATTGAAATTTTAAGTAGGCACTTCTAACCAAAAATTTACTCAAGGTTAAATGGGTTGAGTGAAAAAAAGCTTTCCGTTCTATACATTGCTTTAGTTCAAATGCGGAAGTGTTTTTATTGTTCAAATTCCTGGAATCTAGATATATGTGTTTTTGCTTTAAAAAGCTGTATAAATATTTCGTCGTTTTCATCATTAAGGCCATTGAAATTTTAATTAGGCACTTCTAACCAAAAATTTACTCAAGGTTAAATGGGTTGAGTGAATAAGAGCTTTCTGTTCTATACATTGCTTTAGTTCAAATGCGGAAGTGTTTTTATTGTTCAAATTCCTGGAATCTAGATGTATGTGTTTTTGCTTTAAAAACCTGTATAAATATTTCGTCGTTTTCATCATTAAGGGCATTGAAATTTTAATTAGGCACTTCTAACCAAAAATTTACTCAAGGTTAAATGGGTTGAGTGAAAAAAAGCTTTCCGTTCTATACATTGCTTTAGTTCAAATGCGGAAGTGTTTTTATTGTTCAAATTCCTGGAATCTAGATGTATGTGTTTTTGCTTTAAAAAGCTGTATAAATATTTCGTCGTTTTCATCATTAAGGGCATTGAAATTTTAATTAGGCATTTCTAACCAAAAATTTACTCAAGGTTAAATGGGTTAAGTGAAAAAAAAGCTTTCCGTTATATACATTGCTTTAGTTCAAATGCAGAAATGTTTTTATTGTTCAAATTCCTGGAATCTAGATGTATGTGTTTTTTCTTTAAAAATCTGTATAAATATTTCGTCGTTTTCATCATTAAGGGCATTGAAATTTAGTTAGGCATTTCTAACCAAAAATTTACTCAAGGTTAAATGGGTTAAGTGAAAAAAGCTTTCCGTTCTATACATTGCTTTAGTTCAAATGCGGAAGTGTTTTTATTGTTCAAATTCCTGGAATCTAGATGTATGTGTTTTTGCTTTAAAAAGCTGTATAAATATTTCGTCGTTTTCATTATTAAGGGCATTGAAATTTTAATTAGGCACTTCTAACCAAAAATTTACTCAAGGTTAAATGGGTTAAGTGAAAAAAAGCTTTCCGTTCTATACATTGCTTTAGTTCAAATGCGGAAGTGTTTTTATTGTTCAAATTCCTGGAAATCTAGATGTATGTGTTTTTGCTTTAAAAAGCTGTATAAATATTTCGTCGTTTTCATCATTAAGGGCATTGAAATTTTAACTAGGCACTTCTAACCAAAAATTTACTCAAGATTAAATGGGTTAAGTGAAAAAAAGCTTTCCGTTCTATACATTGCTTTAGTTCAAATGCGGAAGTGTTTTTATTGTTCAAATTCCTGGAATCTAGATGTATGTGTTTTTGCTTTAAAAAGCTGTATAAATATTTCGTCGTTTTCATCATTAAGGGCATTGAAATTTAGTTAGGCATTTCTAACCAAAAATTTACTCAAGGTTAAATGGGTTAAGTGAAAAAAAGCTTTCCGTTCTATACATTGCTTTAGTTCAAATGCGGAAGTGTTTTTATTGTTCAAATTCCTGGAATCTAGATGTATGTGTTTTTGCTTTAAAAAGCTGTATAAATATTTCGTCGTTTTCATCATTAAGGGCATTGAAATTTAGTTAGGCATTTCTAACCAAAAATTTACTCAAGGTTAGATGGGTTAAGTGAAAAAAAGCTTTCCGTTTTATACATTGCTTTAATTCAAATGCGGAAGTGTTTTTATTGTTCAAATTCCTGGAATCTAGATGTATGTGTTTTTGCTTTAAAAAGCTGTATAAATATTTCGTCGTTTTCATCATTAAGGGCATTGAAATTTTAATTAGGCACTTCTAACCAAAAATTTACTCAAGGTTAAATGGGTTGAGTGAAAAAAAGCTTTCCGTTCTATACATTGCTTTAGTTCAAATGCGGAAGTGTTTTTATTTTTCAAATTCCTGGAATCTAGATATATGTGTTTTTGCTTTAAAAGTTGTATAAATATTTCGTCTTTTTCATCATTAAGGGCATTGAAATTTTAAGTAGGCACTTCTAACCAAAAATTTACTCAAGGTTAAATGGGTTGAGTGAAAAAAAGCTTTCCGTTCTATACATTGCTTTAGTTCAAATGCGGAAGTGTTTTTATTGTTCAAATTCCTGGAATCTAGATATATGTGTTTTTGCTTTAAAACGCTGTATAAATATTTCGTCGTTTTCATCATTAAGGGCATTGAAATTTTAATTAGGCATTTCTAACCAAAAATTTACTCAAGGTTAAATGGGTTAACTGAAAAAAAGCTTTCCGTTCCATACATTGCTTTAGTTCAAATGCGGAAGTGTTTTTATTGTTCAAATTCCTGGAATCTAGATATATGTGTCTTTGCTTTAAAAAGCTGTATAAATATTTCGTCGTTTTCATCATTAAGGGCATTGAAATTTTAATTAGGCACTTCTAACCAAAAATTTACTCAAGGTTAAATGGGTTGAGTGAAAAAAAGCTTTCCGTTCTATACATTGCTTTAGTTCAAATGCGGAAGTGTTTTTATTGTTCAAATTCCTGGAATATAGATATATGTGTTTTTGCTTTAAAAAGCTGTATAAATATTTCGTCGTTTTCATCATTAAGGGCATTGAAATTTTAATTAGGCACTTCTAACCAAAAATTTACTCAAGGTTAAATGGGTTGAGTGAAAAAAAGCTTTCCGTTCTATACATTGCTTTAGTTCAAATGCGGAAGTGTTTTTATTTTTCAAATTCCTGGAATCTAGATATATGTGTTTTTGCTTTAAAAGTTGTATAAATATTTCGTCTTTTTCATCATTAAGGGCATTGAAATTTTAAGTAGGCACTTCTAACCAAAAATTTACTCAAGGTTAAATGGGTTGAGTGAAAAAAAGCTTTCCGTTCTATACATTGCTTTAGTTCAAATGCGGAAGTGTTTTTATTGTTCAAATTCCTGGAATCTAGATATATGTGTTTTTGCTTTAAAAAGCTGTATAAATATTTCGTCGTTTTCGTCATTAAGGCCATTGAAATTTTAATTAGGCACTTCTAACCAAAAATTTACTCAAGGTTAAATGGGTTGAGTGAATAAGAGCTTTCTGTTCTATACATTGCTTTAGTTCAAATGCGGAAGTGTTTTTATTGTTCAAATTCCTGGAATCTAGATGTATGTGTTTTTGCTTTAAAAACCTGTATAAATATTTCGTCGTTTTCATCATTAAGGGCATTGAAATTTTAATTAGGCACTTCTAACCAAAAATTTACTCAAGGTTAAATGGGTTGAGTGAAAAAAAGCTTTCCGTTCTATACATTGCTTTAGTTCAAATGCGGAAGTGTTTTTATTGTTCAAATTCCTGGAATCTAGATGTATGTGTTTTTGCTTTAAAAAGCTGTATAAATATTTCGTCGTTTTCATCATTAAGGGCATTGAAATTTTAATTAGGCATTTCTAACCAAAAATTTACTCAAGGTTAAATGGGTTAAGTGAAAAAAAGCTTTCCGTTATATACATTGCTTTAGTTCAAATGCGGAAATGTTTTTATTGTTCAAATTCCTGGAATCTAGATGTATGTGTTTTTTCTTTAAAAGGCTGTATAAATATTTCGTCGTTTTCATCATTAAGGGCATTGAAATTTTAATTAGGCACTTCTAACCAAAAATTTACTCAAGGTTAAATGGGTTGAGTGAAAAAAAGCTTTCCGTTCTATACATTGCTTTAGTTCAAATGCGGAAGTGTTTTTATTGTTCAAATTCCTGGAATCTAGATATATGTGTTTTTGCTTTAAAAAGCTGTGTAAATATTTCGTCGTTTTCATCATTAAGGGCATTGCAATTTTAATTAGGCACTTCTAACCAAAAATTTACTCAAGGTTAAATGGGTTGAGTGAAAAAAGCTTTCCGTCCTATACATTGCTTTAGTTCAAATGCGGAAGTGTTTTTATTGTTCAAATTCCTGGAATCTAGATATATGTGTGTTTGCTTTAAAAAGCTGTATAAATATTTCGTCGTTTTCATCATTAAGGGCATTGAAATTTTAGTTAGGCACTTCTAACCAAAAATTTACTCAAGGTTAAATGGGTTGAGTAAAAAAAAAGCTTTCCGTTCTATACATTGCTTTAGTTCAAATGCGGAAGTGTTTTTATTGTTCAAATTCCTGGAATCTAGATGTATGTGTTTTTGCTTTAAAAAGTTGTATAAATATTTCGTCTTTTTCATCATTAAGGGCATTGAAATTTTAATTAGGCACTTCTAACCAAAAATTTACTCAAGGTTAAATGGGTTGAGTGAAAAAAAGCTTTCCGTTCTATACATTGCTTTAGTTCAAATGCGGAAATGTTTTTATTGTTCAAATTCCTGGAATCTAGATGTATGTGTTTTTGCTTTAAAAAGTTGTATAAATATTTCGTCTTTTTCATCATTAAGGGCATTGAAATTTAGTTAGGCACTTCTAACCAAAAATTTACTCAAGGTTAAATGGGTTGAGTGAAAAAAAGCTTTCCGTTCTATACATTGCTTTAGTTCAAATGCGGAAGTGTTTTTATTGTTCAAATTTCTGGAATCTAGATATATGTGTTTTTGCTTTAAAAAGCTGTATAAATATTTCGTCGTTTTCATCATTAAGGGCATTGAAATTTTAATTAGGCACTTCTAACCAAAAATTTACTCAAGATTAAATGGGTTAAGTGAAAAAAAGCTTTCCGTTCTATACATTGCTTTAGTTCAAATGCGGAAGTGTTTTTATTGTTCAAATTCCTGGAATCTAGATGTATGTGTTTTTGCTTTAAAAAGCTGTATAAATATTTCGTCGTTTTCATCATTAAGGGCATTGAAATTTAGTTAGGCATTTCTAACCAAAAATTTACTCAAGGTTAAATGGGTTAAGTGAAAAAAAGCTTTCCGTTCTATACATTGCTTTAGTTCAAATGCGGAAGTGTTTTTATTGTTCAAATTCCTGGAATCTAGATGTATGTGTTTTTGCTTTAAAAAGCTGTATAACTATTTCGTCGTTTTCATCATTAAGGGCATTGAAATTTTAATTAGGCATTTCTAACCAAAAATTTACTCAAGGTTAAATGGGTTAACTGAAAAAAAGCTTTCCGTTCTATACATTGCTTTAGTTCAAATGCGGAAGTGTTTTTATTGTTCAAATTCCTGGAATCTAGATATATGTGTTTTTGCTTTAAAAGTTGTATAAATATTTCGTCTTTTTCATCATTAAGGGCATTGAAATTTTAAGTAGGCACTTCTAACCAAAAATTTACTCAAGGTTAAATGGGTTGAGTGAAAAAAAGCTTTCCGTTCTATACATTGCTTTAGTTCAAATGCGGAAGTGTTTTTATTGTTCAAATTCCTGGAATCTAGATATATGTGTTTTTGCTTTAAAAAGCTGTATAAATATTTCGTCGTTTTCATCATTAAGGGCATTGAAATTTTAATTAGGCATTTCTAACCAAAAATTTACTCAAGGTTAAATGGGTTAACTGAAAAAAAGCTTTCCGTTCTATACATTGCTTTAGTTCAAATGCGGAAGTGTTTTTATTGTTCAAATTCCTGGAATCTAGATATATGTGTTTTTGCTTTAAAAAGCTGTATAAATATTTCGTCGTTTTCATCATTAAGGGCATTGAAATTTTAATTAGGCACTTCTAACCAAAAATTTACTCAAGGTTAAATGGGTTGAGTGAAAAAAAGCTTTCCGTTCTATACATTGCTTTAGTTCAAATGCGGAAGTGTTTTTATTGTTCAAATTCCTGGAATATAGATATATGTGTTTTTGCTTTAAAAAGCTGTATAAATATTTCGTCGTTTTCATCATTAAGGGCATTGAAATTTTAATTAGGCACTTCTAACCAAAAATTTACTCAAGGTTAAATGGGTTGAGTGAAAAAAAGCTTTCCGTTCTATATATTGCTTTAGTTCAAATGCGGAAGTGTTTTTATTTTTCAAATTCCTGGAATCTAGATACATGTGTTTTTGCTTTAAAAGTTGTATAAATATTTCGTCTTTTTCATCATTAAGGGCATTGAAATTTTAAGTAGGCACTTCTAACCAAAAATTTACTCAAGGTTAAATGGGTTGAGTGAAAAAAAGCTTTCCGTTCTATACATTGCTTTAGTTCAAATGCGGAAGTGTTTTTATTGTTCAAATTCCTGGAATCTAGATATATGTGTTTTTGCTTTAAAAAGCTGTATAAATATTTCGTCGTTTTCATCATTAAGGCCATTGAAATTTTAATTAGGCACTTCTAACCAAAAATTTACTCAAGGTTAAATGGGTTGAGTGAATAAGAGCTTTCTGTTCTATACATTGCTTTAGTTCAAATGCGGAAGTGTTTTTATTGTTCAAATTCCTGGAATCTAGATGTATGTGTTTTTGCTTTAAAAAGCTGTATAAATATTTCGTCGTTTTCATCATTAAGGGCATTGAAATTTTAATTAGGCACTTCTAACCAAAAATTTACTCAAGGTTAAATGGGTTGAGTGAAAAAAAGCTTTCCGTTCTATACATTGCTTTAGTTCAAATGCGGAAGTGTTTTTATTGTTCAAATTCCTGGAATGTAGATGTATGTGTTTTTGCTTTAAAAAGCTGTATAAATATTTCGTCGTTTTCATCATTAAGGGCATTGAAATTTTAATTAGGCATTTCTAACCAAAAATTTACTCAAGGTTAAATGGGTTAAGTGAAAAAAAGCTTTTCGTTATATACATTGCTTTAGTTCAAATGCGGAAATGTTTTTATTGTTCAAATTCCTGGAATCTAGATGTATGTGTTTTTTCTTTAAAAGGCTGTATAAATATTTCGTCGTTTTCATCATTAAGGGCATTGAAATTTTAATTAGGCACTTCTAACCAAAAATTTACTCAAGGTTAAATGGGTTGAGTGAAAAAAAGCTTTCCGTTCTATACATTGCTTTAGTTCAAATGCGGAAGTGTTTTTATTGTTCAAATTCCTGGAATCTAGATATATGTGTTTTTGCTTTAAAAAGCTGTGTAAATATTTCGTCGTTTTCATCATTAAGGGCATTGCAATTTTAATTAGGCACTTCTAACCAAAAATTTACTCAAGGTTAAATGGGTTGAGTGAAAAAAGCTTTCCGTCCTATACATTGCTTTAGTTCAAATGCGGAAGTGTTTTTATTGTTCAAATTCCTGGAATCTAGATATATGTGTGTTTGCTTTAAAAAGCTGTATAAATATTTCGTCGTTTTCATCATTAAGGGCATTGAAATTTTAGTTAGGCACTTCTAACCAAAAATTTACTCAAGGTTAAATGGGTTGAGTAAAAAAAAAGCTTTCCGTTCTATACATTGCTTTAGTTCAAATGCGGAAGTGTTTTTATTGTTCAAATTCCTGGAATCTAGATTTACGTGTTTTTGCTTTAAAAAGCTGTATAAATATTTCATCGTTTTCATCATTAAGGGCATTGAAATTTTAATTAGGCACTTCTAACCAAAAATTTACTCAAGGTTAAATGGGTTGAGTGAAAAAAAGCTTCCGTTCTATACATTGCTTTAGTTCAAATGCGGAAGTGTTTTTATTGTTCAAATTCCTGGAATCTAGATGTATGTGTTTTTGCTTTAAAAAGCTGTATAAATATTTCGTCGTTTTCATCATTAAGGGCATTGAAATTTTAATTAGGCACTTCTAACCAAAAATTTACTCAAGGTTAAATGGGTTGAGTGAAAAAAAGCTTTCCGTTCTATACATTGCTTTAGTTCAAATGCGGAAGTGTTTTTATTGTTCAAATTCCTGGAATCTAGATGTATGTGTTTTTGCTTTAAAAAGCTGTATAAATATTTCGTCGTTTTCATCATTAAGAGCATTGAAATTTTAATTAGGCACTTCTAACCAAAAATTTACTCAAGGTTAAATGGGTTGAGTGAAAAAAAGCTTTCCGTTTTATACATTGCTTTAGTTCAAATGCGGAGGTGTTTTTATTGTTCAAATTCCTGGAATCTAGATGTATGTGTTTTTGCTTTAAAAAGCTGTATAAATGTTTCGTCGTTTTCATCATTAAGGGCATTGAAATTTTAATTAGGCATTTCTAACCAAAAATTTACTCAAGGTTAAATGGGTTAAGTGAAAAAAAGCTTTCCGTTCTATACATTGCTTTAGTCAAATGCGGAAGTGTTTTTATTGTTCAAATTCCTGGAATCTAGATGTATGTGTTTTTGCTTTAAAAAGTTGTATAAATATTTCGTCTTTTTCATCATTAAGGGCATTGAAATTTTAATTAGGCACTTCTAACCAAAAATTTACTCAAGGTTAAATGGGTTGAGTGAAAAAAAGCTTTCCGTTCTATACATTGCTTTAGTTCAAATGCGGAAATGTTTTTATTGTTCAAATTCCTGGAATCTAGATGTATGTGTTTTTGCTTTAAAAAGTTGTATAAATATTTCGTCTTTTTCATCATTAAGGGCATTGAAATTTAGTTAGGCACTTCTAACCAAAAATTTACTCAAGGTTAAATGGGTTGAGTGAAAAAAAGCTTTCCGTTCTATACATTGCTTTAGTTCAAATGCGGAAGTGTTTTTATTGTTCAAATTCCTGGAATCTAGATGTATGTGTTTTTGCTTTAAAAAGTTGTATAAATATTTCGTATTTTTCATCATTAAGGGCATTGAAATTTTAATTAGCCACTTCTAACCAAAAATTTACTCAAGGTTAAATGGGTTGAGTGAAAAAAAGCTTTCCGTTCTATACATTGCTTTAGTTCAAATGCGGAAGTGTTTTTATTGTTCAAATTCCTGGAATCTAGATGTATGTATTTTTGCTTTAAAAAGTTGTATAAATATTTCGTCTTTTTCATCATTAAGGGCATTGAAATTTTAATTAGGCACTTCTAACCAAAAATTTACTCAAGGTTAAATGGGTTGAGTGAATAAAAGCTTTCCGTTCTATACATTGCTTTAGTTCAAATGCGGAAGTGTTTTTATTGTTCAAATTCCTGGAATCTAGATGTATGTGTTTTTGCTGTAAAAAGCTGTATAAATATTTACGTCGTTTTCATCATTAAGGGCATTGAAATTTTAATTAGGCATTTCTAACCAAAAATTTACTCAAGGTTAAATAGGTTAAGTGAAAAAAAGCTTTCCATTATATACATTGCTTTAGTTCAAATGCGGAAGTGTTTTTATTGTTCAAATTTCTGGAATCTAGATATATGTGTTTTTGCTTTAAAAAGCTGTATAAATATTTCGTCGTTTTCATCATTAAGGGCATTGAAATTTTAATTAGGCACTTCTAACCAAAAATTTACTCAAGGTTAAATGGGTTGAGTGAATAAAAGCTTTCCGTTCTATACATTGCTTTAGTTCAAATGCGGAAGTGTTTTTATTGTTCAAATTTCTGGAATCTAGATATATGTGTTTTTGCTTTAAAAAGCTGTATAAATATTTCGTCGTTTTCATCATTAAGGGCATTGAAATTTTAATTAGGCACTTCTAACCAAAAATTTACTCAAGGTTAAATTGGTTGAGTGAAAAAAGCTTTCCGTTCTATACATTGCTTTAGTTCAAATGCGGAAGTGTTTTTGTTGTTCAAATTCCTGGAATCTAGATGTATGTGTTTTTGCTTTAAAAAGCTGTATAAATATTTCGTCTTTTTCATCATTAAGGGCATTGAAATTTTAATTAGGCACTTCTAACCAAAAATTTACTCAAGGTTAAATGGGTTGAGTGAATAAAAGCTTTCCGTTCTATACATTGCTTTAGTTCAAATGCGGAAGTGTTTTTATTGTTCAAATTCCTGGAATCTAGATGTATGTGTTTTTGCTTTAAAAAGCTGTATAAATATTTACGTCGTTTTCATCATTAAGGGCATTGAAATTTAGTTAGACATTTCTAACCAAAAATTTACTCAAGGTTAAATAGGTTAAGTGAAAAAAAGCTTTCCATTCTATACATTGCTTTAGTTCAAATGCGGAAGTGTTTTTATTGTTCAAATTTCTGGAATCTAGATATATGTGTTTTTGCTTTAAAAAGCTGTATAAATATTTCGTCGTTTTCATCATTAAGGGCATTGAAATTTTAATTAGGCTCTTCTAACCAAAAATTTACTCAAGGTTAAATGGGTTGAGTGAATAAAAGCTTTCCGTTCTATACATTGCTTTAGTTCAAATGCGGAAGTGTTTTTATTGTTCAAATTTCTGGAATCTAGATATATGTGTTTTTGCTTTAAAAAGCTGTATAAATAATTCGTCGTTTTCATCATTAAGGGCATTGAAATTTTAATTAGGCACTTCTAACCAAAAATTTACTCAAGGTTAAATTGGTTGAGTGAAAAAAGCTTTCCGTTCTATACATTGCTTTAGTTCAAATGCGGAAGTGTTTTTATTGTTCAAATTCCTGGAATCTAGATGTATGTGTTTTTGCTTTAAAAAGCTGTATAAATATTTCGTCTTTTTCATCATTAAGGGCATTGAAATTTTAATTAGGCACTTCTAACCAAAAATTTACTCAAGGTTAAATTGGTTGAGTGAAAAAAGCTTTCCGTTCTATACATTGCTTTAGTTCAAATGCGCAAGTGTTTTTATTGTTCAAATTCCTGGAATCTAGATGTATGTGTTTTTGCTTTAAAAAGCTGTATAAATATTTACGCCGTTTTCATCATTAAGGGCATTGAAATTTTAATTAGGCATTTCTAACCAAAAATTTACTCAAGGCTAAATAGGTTAAGTGAAAAAAAGCTTTCCATTCTATACATTGCTTTAGTTCAAATGCGGAAGTGTTTTTATTGTTCAAATTTCTGGAATCTAGATATATGTGTTTTTGCTTTAAAAAGCTGTATAAATATTTCGTCGTTTTCATCATTAAGGGCATTGAAATTTTAATTAGGCATTTCTAACCAAAAATTTACTCAAGGCTAAATAGGTTAAGTGAAAAAAAGCTTTCCATTCTATACATTGCTTTAGTTCAAATGCGGAAGTGTTTTTATTGTTCAAATTTCTGGAATCTAGATATATGTGTTTTTGCTTTAAAAAGCTGTATAAATATTTCGTCGTTTTCATCATTAAGGGCATTGAAATTTTAATTAGGCATTTCTAACCAAAAATTTACTCAAGGCTAAATAGGTTAAGTGAAAAAAAGCTTTCCGTTCTATACATTGCTTTAGTTCAAATGCGGAAGTGTTTTTATTGTTCAAATTTCTGGAATCTAGATATATGTGTTTTTGCTTTAAAAAGCTGTATAAATATTTCGTCGTTTTCATCATTAAGGGCATTGAAATTTTAATTAGGCATTTCTAACCAAAAATTTACTCAAGGCTAAATAGGTTAAGTGAAAAAAAGCTTTCCATTCTATACATTGCTTTAGTTCAAATGCGGAAGTGTTTTTATTGTTCAAATTTCTGGAATCTAGATATATGTGTTTTTGCTTTAAAAAGCTGTATAAATATTTCGTCGTTTTCATCATTAAGGGCATTGAAATTTTAATTAGGCATTTCTAACCAAAAATTTACTCAAGGCTAAATAGGTTAAGTGAAAAAAAGCTTTCCGTTCTATACATTGCTTTAGTTCAAATGCGGAAGTGTTTTTATTGTTCAAATTTCTGGAATCTAGATATATGTGTTTTTGCTTTAAAAAGCTGTATAAATATTTCGTCGTTTTCATCATTAAGGGCATTGAAATTTTAATTAGGCATTTCTAACCAAAAATTTACTCAAGGCTAAATAGGTTAAGTGAAAAAAAGCTTTCCGTTCTATACATTGCTTTAGTTCAAATGCGGAAGTGTTTTTATTGTTCAAATTCCTGGAATCTAGATGTATGTGTTTTTGCTTTAAAAAGCTGTATAAATATTTACGCCGTTTTCATCATTAAGGGCATTGAAATTTTAATTAGGCATTTCTAACCAAAAATTTACTCAAGGCTAAATAGGTTAAGTGAAAAAAAGCTTTCCATTCTATACATTGCTTTAGTTCAAATGCGGAAGTGTTTTTATTGTTCAAATTTCTGGAATCTAGATATATGTGTTTTTGCTTTAAAAAGCTGTATAAATATTTCGTCGTTTTCATCATTAAGGGCATTGAAATTTTAATTAGGCATTTCTAACCAAAAATTTACTCAAGGCTAAATAGGTTAAGTGAAAAAAAGCTTTCCGTTCTATACATTGCTTTAGTTCAAATGCGGAAGTGTTTTTATTGTTCAAATTTCTGGAATCTAGATATATGTGTTTTTGCTTTAAAAAGCTGTATAAATATTTCGTCGTTTTCATCATTAAGGGCATTGAAATTTTAATTAGGCACTTCTAACCAAAAATTTACTCAAGGTAAATTGGTTGAGTGAAAAAAGCTTTCCGTTCTATACATTGCTTTAGTTCAAATGCGGAAGTATTTTTATTGTTCAAATTACTGGAATCTAGATGTGTATGTGTTTTGCTTTAAAAGGTTGTATCAATATTTCGTCTTTTTCATCATTAAGGGCATTGAAATTTTAATTAGGCATTTCTAACCAAAAATTTACTCAAGGTTAAATGGGTTGAGTGAAAAAAAGCTTTCCGTTCTATACATTGCTTTAGTTCAAATGCGGAAATGTTTTTATTGTTCAAATTCCTGGAATCTAGATGTATGTGTTTTTGCTTTAAAAAGTTGTATAAATATTTCGTCTTTTTCATCATTAAGGGCATTAAAATTTTAATTAGCCACTTCTAACCAAAAATTTACTCAAGGTTAAATGGGTTGAGTGAAAAAAAGCTTTCCGTTCTATACATTGCTTTAGTTCAAATGTGAAAGTGTTTTTATTGTTCAAATTCCTGGAATCTAGATGTATGTGTTTTTGCTTTAAAAAGTTGTATAAATATTTCGTCTTTTTCATCATTAAGGGCATTGAAATTTTAATTAGGCACTTCTAACCAAAAATTTACTCAAGGTTAAATGGGTTGAGTGAAAAAAAGCTTTCCGTTCTATACATTGCTTTAGTTCAAATGCGGAAGTGTTTTTATTGTTCAAATTCCTGGAATCTAGATGTATGTGTTTTTGCTTTAAAAAGCTGTATAAATATTTCGTCGTTTTCATCATTAAGGGCATTTTAAATTTGAATTAGGCATTTCTAACCAGAAATTTACTCAAGGTTAAATGGGTTAAGTGAAAAAAAGCTTTCCATTCTATACATTGCTTTAGTTCAAATGCGGAAGTTTTTTTATTGTTCAAATTCCTGGAATCTAGATGTATGTGTTTTTGCTTTAAAAAGCTGTATAAATATTTCGTCGTTTTCATCATTAAGGGCATTGAAATTTTAATTAGGCACTTCTAACCAAAAATTTACTCAAGGTTAAATGGGTTGAGTGAAAAAAAGCTTTCCGTTCTATACATTGCTTTAGTTCAAATGCGGAAGTATTTTTATTGTTCAAATTACTGGAATCTAGATGTGTATGTGTTTTGCTTTAAAAGGTTGTATCAATATTTCGTCTTGCTCATCATTAAGGGCATTGAAATTTTAATTAGGCACTTCTAACCAAAAATTTACTCAAGGTTAAATGGGTTGAGTGAAAAAAAGCTTTCCGTTCTATACATTGCTTTAGTTCAAATGCGGAAATGTTTTTATTGTTCAAATTCCTGGAATCTAGATGTATGTGTTTTTGCTTTAAAAAGTTGTATAAATATTTCGTCTTTTTCATCATTAAGGGCATTGAAATTTTAATTAGCCACTTCTAACCAAAAATTTACTCAAGGTTAAATGGGTTGAGTGAAAAAAAGCTTTCCGTTCTATACATTGCTTAGTTCAAATGCGGAAGTGTTTTTATTGTTCAAATTCCTGGAATCTAGATGTATGTGTTTTTGCTTTAAAAAGTTGTATAAATATTTCGTCTTTTTCATCATTAAGGGCATTGAAATTTTAATTAGGCACTTCTAACCAAAAATTTACTCAAGGTTAAATGGGTTGAGTGAATAAAAGCTTTCCGTTCTATACATTGCTTTAGTTCAAATGCGGAAGTGTTTTTATTGTTCAAATTCCTGGAATCTAGATGTATGTGTTTTTGCTTTAAAAAGCTGTATACATATTTACGTCGTTTTCATCATTAAGGGCATTGAAATTTTAATTAGGCATTTCTAACCAAAAATTTACTCAAGGTTAAATAGGTTAAGTGAAAAAAAGCTTTCCATTCTATACATTGCTTTAGTTCAAATGCGGAAGTGTTTTTATTGTTCAAATTTCTGGAATCTAGATATATGTGTTTTTGCTTTAAAAAGCTGTATAAATATTTCGTCGTTTTCATCATTAAGGGCATTGAAATTTTAATTAGGCACTTCTAACCAAAAATTTACTCAAGGTTAAATGGGTTGAGTGAATAAAAGCTTTCCGTTCTATACATTGCTTTAGTTCAAATGCGGAAGTGTTTTTATTGTTCAAATTTCTGGAATCTAGATATATGTGTTTTTGCTTTAAAAAGCTGTATAAATATTTCGTCGTTTTCATCATTAAGGGCATTGAAATTTTAATTAGGCACTTCTAACCAAAAATTTACTCAAGGTTAAATTGGTTGAGTGAAAAAAGTTTTCCGTTCTATACATTGCTTTAGTTCAAATGCGGAAGTGTTTTTATTGTTCAAATTCCTGGAATCTAGATGTATGTGTTTTTGCTTTAAAAAGCTGTATAAATATTTCGTCTTTTTCATCATTAAGGGCATTGAAATTTTAATTAGGCACTTCTAACCAAAAATTTACTCAAGGTTAAATGGGTTGAGTGAATAAAAGCTTTCCGTTCTATACATTGCTTTAGTTCAAATGCGGAAGTGTTTTTATTGTTCAAATTCCTGGAATCTAGATGTATGTGTTTTTGCTTTAAAAAGCTGTATAAATATTTCGTCTTTTTCATCATTAAGGGCATTGAATCTTTAATTAGGCATTTCTAACCAAAAATTTACTCAAGGTTAAATAGGTTAAGTGAAAAAAAGCTTTCCATTCTATACATTGCTTTAGTTCAAATGCGGAAGTGTTTTTATTGTTCAAATTCCTGGAATCTAGATGTATGTGTTTTTGCTTTAAAAAGCTGTATAAATATTTCGTCGTTTTCATCATTAAGGGCATTGAAATTTTAATTAGGCATTTCTAACCAAAAATTTACTCAAGGTTAAATGGGTTAAGTGAAAAAAAGATTTCCGTTCTATACATTGCTTTAGTTCAAATGCGGAAGTGTTTTTATTGTTCTAATTCCTGGAATCTAGATATATGTGTTTTTGCTTTAAAAAGCTGTATAAATATTTCGTCGTTTTCATCATTAAGGGCATTGAAATTTTAATTAGGCACTTCTAACCAAAAATTTACTCAAGGTTAAATGGGTTAAGTGAAAAAAGCTTTCCGTTCTATACATTGCTTTAGTTCAAATGCGGAAGTGTTTTTATTGTTCAAATTCCTGGAATCTAGATGTATGTGTTTTTGCTTTAAAAAGCTGTATAAATATTTCGTCGTTTTCATCATTAAGGGCATTGAAATTTTAATTAGGCACTTCTAACCAAAAATTTACTCAAGGTTAAATGGGTTAAGTGAAAAAAAGCTTTCCGTTCTATACATTGCTTTAGTTCAAATGCGGAAGTGTTTTTATTTTTCAAATTCCTGGAATCTAGATGTATGTGTTTTTACTTTAAAAAGCTGTATAAATATTTCTTCGTTTTCATTATTAAGGGCATTGAAATTTTAATTAGGCATTTCTAACCAAAAATTTACTCAAGGTTAAATGGGTTAAGTGAAAAAAAGCTTTCCGTTCTATACATTGCTTTAGTTCAAATGCGGAAGTGTTTTTATTGTTCTAATTCCTGGAATCTAGATGTATGTGTTTTTGCTTTAAAAAGCTGTATAAATATTTCGTCGTTTTCATCATTAAGGGCATTTTAAATTTGAATTAGGCATTTCTAACCAGAAATTTACTCAAGGTTAAATGGGTTAAGTGAAAAAAGGTTTCCATTCTATACATTGCTTTAGTTCAAATGCGGAAGTGTTTTTATTGTTCAAATTCCTGGAATCTAGATGTATGTGTTTTTACTTTAAAAAGCTGTATAAATATTTCTTCGTTTTCATTATTAAGGGCATTGAAATTTTAATTAGGCATTTCTAACCAAAAATTTACTCAAGGTTAAATGGGTTAAGTGAAAAAAAGCTTTCCGTTCTATACATTGCTTTAGTTCAAATGCGGAAGTGTTTTTATTGTTCAAATACCTGGAATCTAGATGTTTGTGTTTTTGCTTTTAAAAGCTGTATAAATATTTCGTCGTTTTCATCATTAAGGGCATTGAAATTTTAATTAGGCATTTCTAACCAAAAATTTACTCAAGGTTAAATGGGTTAAGTGAAAAAAAGCTTTCCGTTCTATACATTGCTTTAGTTCAAATTCGGAAGTGTTTTTATTGTTCAAATTCCTGGAATCTAGATATATGTGTTTTTGCTTTAAAAAGCTGTATAAATATTTCGTCGTTTTCATCATTAAGGGCATTTCTAACCAAAAAATTTACTCAAGGTTAAATGGGTTAAGTGAAAAAAAGCTTTCCGTTCTATACATTGCTTTAGTTCAAATTCGGAAGTGTTTTTATTGTTCAAATACCTGGAATCTAGATGTTTGTGTTTTTGCTTTTAAAAGCTGTATAAATATTTCGTCGTTTTCATCATTAAGGGCATTGAAATTTTAATTAGGCATTTCTAACCAAAAATTTACTCAAGGTTAAATGGGTTAAGTGAAAAAAAGCTTTCCGTTCTATACATTGCTTTAGTTCAAATTCGGAAGTGTTTTTATTGTTCAAATACCTGGAATCTAGATGTTTGTGTTTTTGCTTTTAAAAGCTGTATAAATATTTCGTCGTTTTCATCATTAAGGGCATTTCTAACCAAAAAATTTACTCAAGGTTAAATGGGTTAAGTGAAAAAAAGCTTTCCGTTCTATACATTGCTTTAGTTCAAATTCGGAAGTGTTTTTATTGTTCAAATACCTGGAATCTAGATGTTTGTGTTTTTGCTTTTAAAAGCTGTATAAATATTTCGTCGTTTTCATCATTAAGGGCATTTCTAACCAAAAAATTTACTCAAGGTTAAATGGGTTAAGTGAAAAAAAGCTTTCCGTTCTATACATTGCTTTAGTTCAAATTCGGAAGTGTTTTTATTGTTCAAATACCTGGAATCTAGATGTTTGTGTTTTTGCTTTTAAAAGCTGTATAAATATTTCGTTGTTTTCATCATTAAGGGCATTGAAATTTTAATTAGGCATTTCTAACCAAAAATTTACTCAAGGTTAAATGGGTTAAGTGAAAAAAAGCTTTCCGTTCTATACATTGCTTTAGTTCAAATTCGGAAGTGTTTTTATTGTTCAAATACCTGGAATCTAGATGTTTGTGTTTTTGCTTTTAAAAGCTGTATAAATATTTCGTCGTTTTCATCATTAAGGGCATTTCTAACCAAAAAGTTTACTCAAGGTTAAATGGGTTAAGTGAAAAAAAGCTTTCCGTTCTATACATTGCTTTAGTTCAAATTCGGAAGTGTTTTTATTGTTCAAATACCTGGAATCTAGATGTTTGTGTTTTTGCTTTTAAAAGCTGTATAAATATTTCGTCGTTTTCATCATTAAGGGCATTTCTAACCAAAAAATTTACTCAAGGTTAAATGGGTTAAGTGAAAAAAAGCTTTCCGTTCTATACATTGCTTTAGTTCAAATTCGGAAGTGTTTTTATTGTTCAAATACCTGGAATCTAGATGTTTGTGTTTTTGCTTTTAAAAGCTGTATAAATATTTCGTCGTTTTCATCATTAAGGGCATTGAAGTTTTAATTAGGCATTTCTAACCAAAAATTTACTCAAGGTTAAATGGGTTAAGTGAAAAAAAGCTTTCCGTTCTATACATTGCTTTAGTTCAAATTCGGAAGTGTTTTTATTGTTCAAATACCTGGAATCTAGATGTTTGTGTTTTTGATTTTAAAAGCTGTATAAATATTTCGCCGTTTTCATCATTAAGGGCATTTCTAACCAAAAAATTTACTCAAGGTTAAATGGGTTAAGTGAAAAAAAGCTTTCCGTTCTATACATTGCTTTAGTTCAAATTCGGAAGTGTTTTTATTGTTCAAATACCTGGAATCTAGATGTTTGTGTTTTTGCTTTTAAAAGCTGTATAAATATTTCGTCGTTTTCATCATTAAGGGCATTTCTAACCAAAAAATTTACTCAAGGTTAAATGGGTTAAGTGAAAAAAAGCTTTCCGTTCTATACATTGCTTTAGTTCAAATGCGGAAGTGTTTTTATTGTTCAAATACCTGGAATCTAGATGTTTGTGTTTTTGCTTTTAAAAGCTGTATAAATATTTCGTCGTTTTCATCATTAAGGGCATTGAAATTTTAATTAGGCATTTCTAACCAAAAATTTACTCAAGGTTAAATGGGTTAGGTGAAAAAAAGCTTTCCGTTCTATACATTGCTTTAGTTCAAATTCGGAAGTGTTTTTATTGTTCAAATACCTGGAATCTAGATGTTTGTGTTTTTGCTTTTAAAAGCTGTATAAATATTTCGTCGTTTTCATCATTAAGGGCATTTCTAACCAAAAAATTTACTCAAGGTTAAATGGGTTAAGTGAAAAAAAGCTTTCCGTTCTATACATTGCTTTAGTTCAAATTCGGAAGTGTTTTTATTGTTCAAATACCTGGAATCTAGATGTTTGTGTTTTTGCTTTTAAAAGCTGTATAAATATTTCGTCGTTTTCATCATTAAGGGCATTTCTAACCAAAAAATTTACTCAAGGTTAAATGGGTTAAGTGAAAAAAAGCTTTCCGTTCTATACATTGCTTTAGTTCAAATTCGGAAGTGTTTTTATTGTTCAAATACCTAGAATCTAGATGTTTGTGTTTTTGCTTTTAAAAGCTGTATAAATATTTCGTCGTTTTCATCATTAAGGGCATTGAAATTTTAATTAGGCATTTCTAACCAAAAATTTACTCAAGGTTAAATGGGTTAAGTGAAAAAAAGCTTTCCGTTCTATACATTGCTTTAGTTCAAATTCGGAAGTGTTTTTATTGTTCAAATACCTGGAATCTAGATGTTTGTGTTTTTGCTTTTAAAAGCTGTATAAATATTTCGTCGTTTTCATCATTAAGGGCATTGAAATTTTAATTAGGCATTTCTAACCAAAAATTTACTCAAGGTTAAATGGGTTAAGTGAAAAAAAGCTTTCCGTTCTATACATTGCTTTAGTTCAAATTCGGAAGTGTTTTTATTGTTCAAATACCTGGAATCTAGATGTTTGTGTTTTTGCTTTTAAAAGCTGTATAAATATTTCGTCGTTTTCATCATTAAGGGCATTTCTAACCAAAAAATTTACTCAAGGTTAAATGGGTTAAGTGAAAAAAAGCTTTCCGTTCTATACATTGCTTTAGTTCAAATTCGGAAGTGTTTTTATTGTTCAAATACCTGGAATCTAGATGTTTGTGTTTTTGCTTTTAAAAGCTGTATAAATATTTCGTCGTTTTCATCATTAAGGGCATTTCTAACCAAAAAATTTACTCAAGGTTAAATGGGTTAAGTGAAAAAAAGCTTTCCGTTCTATACATTGCTTTAGTTCAAATTCGGAAGTGTTTTTATTGTTCAAATACCTGGAATCTAGATGTTTGTGTTTTTGCTTTTAAAAGCTGTATAAATATTTCGTCGTTTTCATCATTAAGGGCATTGAAATTTTAATTAGGCATTTCTAACCAAAAATTTACTCAAGGTTAAATGGGTTAAGTGAAAAAAAGCTTTCCGTTCTATACATTGCTTTAGTTCAAATTCGGAAGTGTTTTTATTGTTCAAATACCTGGAATCTAGATGTTTGTGTTTTTGCTTTTAAAAGCTGTATAAATATTTCGTCGTTTTCATCATTAAGGGCATTTCTAACCAAAAAATTTACTCAAGGTTAAATGGGTTAAGTGAAAAAAAGCTTTCCGTTCTATACATTGCTTTAGTTCAAATTCGGAAGTGTTTTTATTGTTCAAATACCTGGAATCTAGATGTTTGTGTTTTTGCTTTTAAAAGCTGTATAAATATTTCTTCGTTTTCATCATTAAGGGCATTTCTAACCAAAAAATTTACTCAAGGTTAAATGGGTTAAGTGAAAAAAAGCTTTCCGTTCTATTCATTGCTTTAGTTCAAATTCGGAAGTGTTTTTATTGTTCAAATACCTGGAATCTAGATGTTTGTGTTTTTGCTTTTAAAAGCTGTATAAATATTTCGTCGTTTTCATCATTAAGGGCATTTCTAACCAAAAAATTTACTCAAGGTTAAATGGGTTAAGTGAAAAAAAGCTTTCCGTTCTATACATTGCTTTAGTTCAAATTCGGAAGTGTTTTTATTGTTCAAATACCTGGAATCTAGATGTTTGTGTTTTTGCTTTTAAAAGCTGTATAAATATTTCGTCGTTTTCATCATTAAGGGCATTTCTAACCAAAAAATTTACTCAAGGTTAAATGGGTTAAGTGAAAAAAAGCTTTCCGTTCTATACATTGCTTTAGTTCAAATTCGGAAGTGTTTTTATTGTTCAAATACCTGGAATCTAGATGTTTGTGTTTTTGCTTTTAAAAGCTGTATAAATATTTCGTCGTTTTCATCATTAAGGGCATTTCTAACCAAAAAATTTACTCAAGGTTAAATGGGTTAAGTGAAAAAAAGCTTTCCGTTCTATACATTGCTTTAGTTCAAATTCGGAAGTGTTTTTATTGTTCAAATACCTGGAATCTAGATGTTTGTGTTTTTGCTTTTAAAAGCTGTATAAATATTTCGTCGTTTTCATCATTAAGGGCATTGAAATTTTAATTAGGCATTTCTAACCAAAAATTTACTCAAGGTTAAATGGGTTAAGTGAAAAAAAGCTTTCCGTTCTATACATTGCTTTAGTTCAAATTCGGAAGTGTTTTTATTGTTCAAATACCTGGAATCTAGATGTTTGTGTTTTTGCTTTTAAAAGCTGTATAAATATTTCGTCGTTTTCATCATTAAGGGCATTTCTAACCAAAAAATTTACTCAAGGTTAAATGGGTTAAGTGAAAAAAAGCTTTCCGTTCTATACATTGCTTTAGTTCAAATTCGGAAGTGTTTTTATTGTTCAAATACCTGGAATCTAGATGTTTGTGTTTTTGCTTTAAAAGCTGTATAAATATTTCGTCGTTTTCATCATTAAGGGCATTTCTAACCAAAAAATTTACTCAAGGTTAAATGGGTTAAGTGAAAAAAAGCTTTCCGTTCTATACATTGCTTTAGTTCAAATGCGGAAGTGTTTTTATTGTTCAAATACCTGGAATCTAGATGTTTGTGTTTTTGCTTTTAAAAGCTGTATAAATATTTCGTCGTTTTCATCATTAAGGGCATTGAAATTTTAATTAGGCATTTCTAACCAAAAATTTACTCAAGGTTAAATGGGTTAAGTGAAAAAAAGCTTTCCGTTCTATACATTGCTTTAGTTCAAATTCGGAAGTGTTTTTATTGTTCAAATACCTGGAATCTAGATGTTTGTGTTTTTGCTTTTAAAAGCTGTATAAATATTTCGTCGTTTTCATCATTAAGGGCATTTCTAACCAAAAAATTTACTCAAGGTTAAATGGGTTAAGTGAAAAAAAGCTTTCCGTTCTATACATTGCTTTAGTTCAAATTCGGAAGTGTTTTTATTGTTCAAATACCTGGAATCTAGATGTTTGTGTTTTTGCTTTTAAAAGCTGTATAAATATTTCGTCGTTTTCATCATTAAGGGCATTTCTAACCAAAAAATTTACTCAAGGTTAAATGGGTTAAGTGAAAAAAAGCTTTCCGTTCTATACATTGCTTTAGTTCAAATTCGGAAGTGTTTTTATTGTTCAAATGCCTAGAATCTAGATGTTTGTGTTTTTGCTTTTAAAAGCTGTATAAATATTTCGTCGTTTTCATCATTAAGGGCATTGAAATTTTAGTTAGGCATTTCCAACCAAAAATTTACTCAAGGTTAAATGGGTTAAGTGAAAAAAGCTTTCCGTTCTATACATTGCTTTAGTTCAAATTCGGAAGTGTTTTTATTGTTCAAATACCTGGAATCTAGATGTTTGTGTTTTTGCTTTTAAAAGCTGTATAAATATTTCGTCGTTTTCATCATTAAGGGCATTTCTAACCAAAAAATTTACTCAAGGTTAAATGGGTTAAGTGAAAAAAAGCTTTCCGTTCTATACATTGCTTTAGTTCAAATTCGGAAGTGTTTTTATTGTTCAAATACCTGGAATCTAGATGTTTGTGTTTTTGCTTTTAAAAGCTGTATAAATATTTCGTCGTTTTCATCATTAAGGGCATTTCTAACCAAAAAATTTACTCAAGGTTAAATGGGTTAAGTGAAAAAAAGCTTTCCGTTCTGTACATTGCTTTAGTTCAAATTCGGAAGTGTTTTTATTGTTCAAATACCAGGAATCTAGATGTTTGTGTTTTTGCTTTTAAAAGCTGTATAAATATTTCGTCGTTTTCATCATTAAGGGCATTTCTAACCAAAAAATTTACTCAAGGTTAAATGGGTTAAGTGAAAAAAAGCTTTCCGTTCTATACATTGCTTTAGTTCAAATTCGGAAGTGTTTTTATTGTTCAAATACCTGGAATCTAGATGTTTGTGTTTTTGCTTTTAAAAGCTGTATAAATATTTCTTCGTTTTCATCATTAAGGGCATTTCTAACCAAAAAATTTACTCAAGGTTAAATGGGTTAAGTGAAAAAAAGCTTTCCGTTCTATTCATTGCTTTAGTTCAAATTCGGAAGTGTTTTTATTGTTCAAATACCTGGAATCTAGATGTTTGTGTTTTTGCTTTTAAAAGCTGTATAAATATTTCGTCGTTTTCATCATTAAGGGCATTTCTAACCAAAAAATTTACTCAAGGTTAAATGGGTTAAGTGAAAAAAAGCTTTCCGTTCTATACATTGCTTTAGTTCAAATTCGGAAGTGTTTTTATTGTTCAAATACCTGGAATCTAGATGTTTGTGTTTTTGCTTTTAAAAGCTGTATAAATATTTCTTCGTTTTCATCATTAAGGGCATTTCTAACCAAAAAATTTACTCAAGGTTAAATGGGTTAAGTGAAAAAAAGCTTTCCGTTCTATTCATTGCTTTAGTTCAAATTCGGAAGTGTTTTTATTGTTCAAATACCTGGAATCTAGATGTTTGTGTTTTTGCTTTTAAAAGCTGTATAAATATTTCGTCGTTTTCATCATTAAGGGCATTTCTAACCAAAAAATTTACTCAAGGTTAAATGGGTTAAGTGAAAAAAAGCTTTCCGTTCTATACATTGCTTTAGTTCAAATTCGGAAGTGTTTTTATTGTTCAAATACCTGGAATCTAGATGTTTGTGTTTTTGCTTTTAAAAGCTGTATAAATATTTCGTATTTTTCATCATTAAGGGCATTGAAATTTTAATTAAGCACTTCTAACCAAAAATTAGCCAAGGTTAAATGGGTTGAGGAAAAAAAACTTTTCGTTCTCTACATCGCTTTAATTCAAATGCGGAAGTGTTTTTATTGTTCAAATCCCTGGAATCTAGAAATAAATGTTTTTGCCTTAAAAAGCTGTATAAACATTTCGTATTTTTTTTTTATCGGCATTGATCCACCTTTATGCCTAAATGGCGTCCACCTATAGAACTATGGTCCACTCCCTCATAAAATACTCTTTAATGCCTTTCATTTGATACACATGTCATACAAACACATTTCAGGTTTTCCCTAGGTTCATTTTACTACGAGGTGATTTTCCCTTATTTTGTGTCCATAGCTCTCAACTGAGTATGTAATGTTCTGTTACACCCGAACTTAGCCTTCCTTACTTGTTATTTTTAAGAAGCTTTTTGAGCGTGCATAAAACTGCATTTGTAGTTTAATAGATTTTAGTGTACCAATCTTTTAGAAAAAGTGGAAGCAGCCACGAAGAACCATAAAAGTTCAGCACTACAGGCTACCTCTGAACTGGTGATGGTTGGAAAATTGTTTAAAATCAATGTCAATTTGAAGAGGCTTCGGACCTATTTTAATGAATTTGATTGAACTACCAAACTGTATACCCAAGAAGTTGGTAAGGATAGCATCAAAATAGTTGCGGAACTCTTATGAATATTTTTAAGTGTTTTTCGAGTTTTTTTGAAGTTATTTTCGAAATTGATTTGCAAAGTTTTCTTTTCACAATTTATTTAATTTTCTTTTCGATTAACGGAAAATATAATTTGTTTATTAATTTAAGTTTTGCTGCTATCTTCATCTTTACAACTGTTTGTGTATACCTATGTACAACAAAAAATGTAGATGGCGTGTCATTGGCAAATGACTTGATGTGGCGTCGAGAGTTTTTATACCTTTCATGAACATGAAATGGTATATTAACTTTGGTCCGATGTTTGTAACGTTGAGAAATATAGAAGATAGACTCACCATTAAGTATACCGAATTGATCAGGGCGACAAAATGAGTTGATATAGCCATGTCCGTCGGTCCGTCCGTCTGTCTGTTTGAACGCAAACTAGTCCCTCTAATTTTGAAATATCTCAATGAAATTTGGCACACGGATGTATTTTTGTACTATATTAGACATTTTTCGGATACGGTAGGATCGGACCACTATAACATATATCTCCCATACAACCGATCGTTCAGATAAGACGATTTTGGTCATTCCTGCCGCAATTTAGAAAGTATAAACGTGAAAATCGGTGACATATATTTTAATATATCATAGAAGATTTTCTGAAAAAATGACTTTGATCGGAGCTATATCTAGTATATATCCCATACAACCGATCGTTCAGATAGAAAGATTTTTGGCAATTTCTCCCTTAATTTCCGATATAAAAACGTTAAACTTGGAGATATTTATTCTAATATATCAAAGAAGATTTCATGAAAAAATCATTTCGATCGGAGCTATATATAATATATATCCCATACAACTGATCGTTCAGATAGAAAGATTTTTGGCCATTTCTCCCTTAGTTTCCAAAATAAAAACGTGAAACTTGGTGATATATTCTAATATATCATAGAAGATTTCCTGTAAAAATCATTTGGATCAGAGCTATATATAATATATATCCCATACAACCGATCGTTCAGATAAGGGGGTTTATGCCATTTTTATACCTTTCATGAAAATGAAATGGTATATTAATTTCGTCACGAAACCCAAAATTGTAAGTCCTTAAAGGAAAATAGATAGGCCCACCATTAGGTATACCGAAATAATCAGGATGAAGAGCTGAGTTGATTTAGCCATGTCCGTCAGTCTGTTTGTATGCAAACTAGTCCCTCAATTTTTGAGATATCTTGATAAAATTTGGTAAGCGGGTGTATTTGTGTGTCCGATTAGACATTTGTCGGAACCGGCCGGATCGGACCACTATAGCATATATCTTCCATACAACCGATTTTTCAGAAAAAGAGGATTTTTGTCATATCTTACTCAATTTAACAGATTGAAGCTTCAAACTTCACCATATAATTTCGTATATTGCACATATTGTTGTATGAAAAAATTGATGAGATCGGTCGTATATATAGTATATATCCCCCACAACCGATTGTTCATATAAGAAACTTTTCGTAATTACTGCCCTATTTTAAGAGCTAGAGGCTTCAAATTTCACCGATTGCTTACGTATATAGTATATATTGTTGTGTCAAAAAATCATAGAGATCGGTGATATATATAATATATATATGATGTATATATAGTATATATATAAATTTTTTTGCGATTTCGGCCCCATTTTAACAGTTAGCAGCTTCAAATTTCACCAAATGCTTACGTATATAGCATATATTGTTGTCTGAAAAAATCATAGCGATTGGTTGTATATATAGTATATATCTCATACAACCGATTGTTCAGATAGAAAGATTTTTGGCCATTTCTCCCTTAATTTAGAAAGTATAAAAGTGAAACCCTGTGATATATATTTTAATATATCATAGATGATTTTCTGAAAAAATCACTTTGATCGGAGCTATATATAGTATATATCCCATACAACCGATTGTTCAAATAGAAAGATTTTTGGCAATTTCTCCCTTAATTTCCAATATAAAAACGTTAAACTTTCTGATATTTATTTTAATATATCATAGAAGATTTCATGAAAAAATCATTTCGATCGGAGCTATATATAATATATATCCCATAGAACCGATCGTTCAGAAAAGGGGATTTTTTGCCATTCTTTATTTTATATTTATCTTAAAAATCGTTTAGGTATGTAGATCTGTTCAATATATATTTCTTATCGTATACATCCGATTATTCGGAGATTACTAACGGAATAAGATTATTGTTCAGCCCCATTCATGAAATGTATGAAGTCTTCGGCACAGCCGAAGACAGTCCCGTATTTACTTGTTTTTTGCTCTGTTTTATTATTGTTGTTGTTAAATGTAATTTACTTGCTATGCTGTTTGTTTATGTTGTTGTTGCTTATGTTAGGAAACCATATTTATTTTTCGATTTTGGTTTGGGTTTTTCTTTATCGTTTAGTAGTGTTGTTATGATTTTACTTTCACTTGTCATCAGCGGCATTTAACTTTTTTCCTTTTTTACGTAAATTTGGGTTTGAGCTAGGACTCAGAATGAATGGAAGACACTTTCTGTCGGAGATTGTAGAAAGCTATGATAAGCAAATATTTAAAGCAATAAAATCATACTAAAAAGGTAATGCTACTTATATATGATCTATAACACTTTGTTTCCTCTTCAACAGCGCTGAAACTAATCGCACCGTTCCGAACGAACTCAGAAATATCGCATTTGAAGATGGTACTAGTAGTTTAAGTACTGTTCCCTCGCACCTTTTCTATTTATTGAATAAGTTATGAAATTAATGCAGACTTTAACACTTCACTTTTTATCTTTACACGATTTGAAAACGAAAATATATATAAAAGTATAGCTAAATATGCAAAGGAGCGCATCCGCGATTGCTGGTTACTGATAGTAGACTGAGTTGACTGTGCTCTTGTCGGTGACGATGGCAGTACGGTGTTCGTTGGCACCTTTCCAGTCGCCGGACACGGGTGAGCATAGGAATTGCCGCAGTCTAATGGCGATGGAGGCGGCTTAAACAGAAAGCAAACTTGTCCCATAAGAATACAAAATTATTTCGATAAAATCCTCAAATGATCCCGTAAGATGCCAGACCTCATTCTGACAACAACCTCAACGAATGCCGAATCAGATCTTAAAACAATGCCAAAAATCTTTTGAAAAATATGAATGACCCCTCAACAGTGGTAACCTCTTTTGGCTGCCCAAGACTTCCTGATACACATTTCTGAAATTTGTACCAGTCCGTTGCCAAACCCTTCTCCAGGTTGAAACTGATAATGCATGTTCGGAGAAGGATGCCCTGTCAAGGACCCTCTATTCATACCCCATCCCAACATATGTAGGAACGCTACTCCTGTTAGCAATCTGTAGACTACTTTTTAGAATACAACAAAAAAGAGACTCACCTCTACCGTTAATATCGTCCCCTCCCCATACGCTGTGATACCCATTCGCATCCGCACTTATGACATGCCATCACTGCACCTTCCTTGATTCACCAGCCTTTCGAACTCCTCTGGTTGGGCTTCCACGTTATGGGCCATGTGGCTGGATGTTTTAATAAGAGACAGCTCTCGTTTTCGAACCATGACTGCAGCTCTTATACTGCTGCTCGTCTTTGTGTAATAAACGCTGAATCCGCGAGCGCTGAGTTCAGAAACCTTTCCTCCAGATGAGACTCATGGGTCATGTATCAGCGCCACATCAAACAAACCCTTCTCAAGTGTCAGGAGGAGCTCGCTCGACGCCACTTTACTGTGTTGGATATTTATCTGTAAGACTCGCTACGTCACGTAGCGCCACATTCAAGGCCTGCTTCGCAACTTTGTTCATCTTCTTCTCCGTGAAAACCAGAGTCTCATCGTTAGCTCCCTTTAGTATCACCGAATACGTTGGAGTCTGGCCACTACCTCCCTTTAGCTTTCACGTTTTTATTTCTTATTTCCTGTTGTTGTTGTTGTAGCGATAAGGTTTCTCCCCGAAGGATTTGGGGAGTGTTATCGATGTGATGGTCCTTTGCCGGATACAGATCCGGTACGCTCCGGTAACACAGCACTATTAAGGTGCTAGCCCGACCATCTCGGGAACGATTTATATGGCCACATTAAACCTTCAGGCCATACCTCTCTCCCCACCCCCAAGTTCCATGCGGAGCTTGGGGTTACCAGAGCCTCGTCTGTTAGTGAAACAGGATTCGCCGCGGATAGGTGAGGTTGACAATTGGGTTTGGAGAAGCTATATATTGCGCTGGCGACCTGAAAGGGTTGCGCTACACAGCCCCTTGAATCTGGTATTTTAGTCGCCTCTTACGACAGGCATACCTACCGCGGGTATATTCTCACCCCCTAACCCGCTGGGGGTGTACATATATATACATATATGTACTATATATATATATATATATATATATATATATATATATGTACTACAGCTTGTAGAATGCATGGCTTTCTAGAACTTCTCTCCGCTTTGCAGAATTTGAATTTTCTCTCGGGGCACTGTGTCTTTGGTCCATGCCAAGCGATCGCTCACGTCGTGGGTTGGATTAACGTTAGTTCTTTGTCCGGACTAGTAGACTACTCTTCTACCGAACGCATTGAATGCATACTACCATCGCAATCAGCGTTCGAATCATCACTGATAGCGATTTCTTCCTCCCGGGCTTGCGACGCCATCATTTTTTCACTTCTCATCCGTACTTACTTTAGAAGTTTTTGAGCTCATATTGGTCGTACGACTACCTCCCTAACAGCGATCTTGCTGTGGTAAGGCCGAAGCGGTCCGGTTGCAATTCATCCAATGGGGAGCCATGCCTTGCACCCTGGATTAGGAGGTTGAGGAGATGTCAATTTTACCTTGTTTAATATTATAAATAGTTATAAATATTTTAATGAGTTTTAAGAGAAGAGTATTAATTTTTTGTCAACTCATAATTGGTGAAATAGAAATAAATTTATGATTTTGGTTGAAGTCAGTAAAGAAAATAACAACTTTATTTAAAAAAATAAAATAAATAAATGTAAGGCACGATATCCACCGAAGAGATCTAAGGCCGAGCTTCTCTTCAAATTTGCGTCGTGCTCCTCTTGATTTTCCCTACAAATTGACCGGGCGGGACCTACATGTTTTATGCCGACTCCGAACGGCATCTGCAAGGCAGATGAGTTTTCACTGAGAGCTTTTCATGGCAGAAATACACTCGAAGCGCTTGCCAAACACTGCCGAGGGGCCACCCCGCTTAGAAAAATGTTCTTCTAATTGAAAAACCTTATTTCTAAAATTCTGATGTTGCTTTGCCTGGGGTGCGAACCCAGAGCATACTGTGTGGCAGGCGGATCACGCTACCATCAATCCACGGTGGCCGCCGACAACAACTTTATTTATCACACATTTAATGAATATAACCAAAACTATTTATTTAATCGCAATCATCAATATTTATCTCTAGATAATACCATAAAAATATCACCATTTCGACTGCTGAGTGGAATTTCACGCTATCTCAGCCACCATTTGGAAAACGCGCTACCTCTGCATAAATTTAAATTGTTTTGACATGGGCTGGGGCATTTATACAAAAAATTCTTAATGAGGCTTTCAGCCGGGATAGGGCGATGTTCCACTCAGCAGTCATATATGTAATATGTGCGCAATAAATTTTTTTATTTACGAAGTATTTTGCTTGTAGCTGTTTAAATTTTACAAAAAAAAATTATAATTTAGGTACATTTCTTCACTTATGAAAATCCCGTAATTTCTTTTATATATAAGAGAGCAGGACTTTGATCAGATAAATTTGCAAAAAACCTGAACGAAGAAGCAGTATCCAAATCAAATTCTGCCACAGCACAAAGAGCTCCTTCCACAACGCCCGGTGTTCCAGAATCTATTTCACATGAGCTAGATACACACATGGCTTCCGCATAGGAAGAGTGACCACAACAGCTCCTTTTTACTATAGTTTCTTTTCTATAATTTGCTGTATACCATCCGATAACTTCCATTTCCCTGTCCGGTTGTAATACACTTTTGCAAAGTTTTATTGTTCTTACTGTAGGATATTCCTCAAAGGGGGAGTGCATTTTAAGTATACCTAAATCTATTCCTTGGCCTCCCTTCGCTGGTCTTTTAGTAACAGGACTCGCATCGCGAGTTTGCCAGTCATTGTTTATACCAGCTTCAACTCTGATATTTGTCAGCGTATATGGGCTCAGGCACAAATGAGCTGTAACCACGTATTCCATAGAGATCAATGATCCAAGGCACCAAAAATCGTCGTTATGATATATTCCCACCACAAATGAATTATCCTTTTTATTCTTAGAACTGCTAGAACTGCTAGAACTGCTACCTTCAACGCCTAATTTCACATTTGTGAAGGTGAAAGAGAAGCCAAGCGCGACCAACAGGAGCCCGTAATTATAACGCAAATTCATCTTGTTTTGACTTTTTTAGACGCTTGTTAAATATCAAGTAAATCAAGATATGTTTTGTGGGCGTTATTTATAGATATGTGGATTGTGTGAATAAAAAAGTGGAAACTTCTAGATTTCAGGAAATGGGCACATAAAAAATATTTGGCTGTTTTGAAAAGAAAATTTTTTTGTGAGTTGTTTAGATATTTGCACAGTTTAATTGTGCTATTGAATTGAAAAAGGCCATGTGATATATAGTTTATATTTTTAATGAATAAACACAGAAAAGTACAAGAGATGTTGTTATGTTATATGTACGTCTTTATTGAAAGAATTAATAAAGTGGATACAAGATATGATATAGATTTAACGATAATAAAGTTGGCTAACAGCGTTACCGAGATGTTATAATTAATTAATTAATATTAAATTGTATGGTTTCTACCTCTGGTGCAACTATTACTGGATCATCAGGTTGTGAAGCTGCCCCTAGCGTAAGTTGTACTCTCTATGATCGGTTAATGTGGTTTAATATTTTTGCTTCCGGAGTGCGGCTGAGCTCCGTTCTTTCACCCAATTCCTCTTTCGCGTAGCTGCTGTTGCCTTGCATGTAATTTCTTTCGTCCTCTCTGTAACTTGGCTGTTGGGTGCTTGGTGCGCCGGCAGCCTATATTTGGTTTACATGCCTCTTGTAGTACTTGCTGTTGAATAAAATGGGTGCAGATCGCCCATACGCCTTATTACCTTACCGCGCAGTCAGTTGCTCAGCTGTGAATTTCCCGAAAGGAAATACACCGAATCGACAGTTGCGAATTCGCTATATCCATCTTTTTGTTGGATAAATTGTTTTGCCGACACTCGCTCGTTTACGCTTTCGGGTCGAATCAAATCGAGGCGCGTGCGTAGTCGTCGCTCTAAGAACAGTTTTTCTGTGGACTCGCCTGTTGTACTGTGTGGAGCAGTTTTGTATTGCCATAAGAACTCATTTATATTTTGTTTTAACGTTCTCGTTGTGGTCTCAATCGCTTTTAAGGCACTTTTCACCGTTTCCACATTGCGTTCCGCTTGACCGTTTGTGGCTGCGTGATATGGGGCTGTAGTTTTATGGTATTTGACGCCTACTTGGCTTAAGAATTCTTTGAACTCAGCAGACTTGTAATTCGTTCCGTTGTCAGAAACTAATACTTCAGGGACCTCATATGTTGCAATTATGTCATCCAGCAAGTTAATCGTAGCAGTTGAGGTCATTGTTTTGGTAGTTTTGACTTCTAGCCACTTGGAGTAAACATCGGTGATAATGGGCAGCATCATACCTTCGATAGGTCCTGCGTAGTCGATGTAAATTCGTTCCGATGGGGCTTTTGGATACTCCCAATGATGATAGGTTAGCTTCGGTAGTTTATTCACATTTTTTGCGCAACATTCGCATGATTTTGCCGCATTTTCGATGTCTTTATCGATACCTGGCCAGTATATAAAGAACATGCGATGCTTTTCATTTTAACAACACCCAGCTGTGCACCGTGCAATTCTTGAAGTAATTACTTTCGAAGATTCATAAGAATAACGGCCCGATGCTCGAATGTAAGATAGCCAAATGATACGTAGTACTGGCTTTCTGGGGCTTTGTACCCCGCTCTGGTGAGGCATTGACCTATTTATAGTATTTGAAGTATTTTTCCCAAACTTTGATCCCTACGGATTTCTTGGGCGATAAGTGGAGCTGTAACAGGTAGTTGTCTAATCTGTCGTATCATAAAATTATCGAATTCATCACCATATTCCGTGATGTATTGCTTTAGTTTATTTGTTGAAACCGGTAAACGGGAGAGGTAATCTGCGTTACCATTTTCCTTAGATTTTTAATAGTGACATCGAAAATAAAGTTGCTCAGGAAATCAGCATGGTTTGCCGTTCGTGATATACATAATACCGGCGAACGGTTAATTGTCTGTTATTAATGTGAAACGTCTCGCATATAAGTATTTGAAAAACTTTTGAACGGTCCATACAATTGCAGGTGCCTCTTTGCCAATTTGGTACGACTTGCGTATGCAATTGGTCATTCCTCGTTGTTGTCTACGCGGTGAGACAACACAGCACCTAAGCCCGTTTTGCTAGCATCCGTTGCTAATATCAGTGGTAGTGCTGGATCATACGGGGAAATGGTATCAAAAAGTCTCTTAAATTTTGTTTTATTTTTATAAAAGCGGTATTCATGTATAAATTGCCAAGCATCGTGAAATGCCAAAATTTTGTGCCTACTGCTATCTTCATGCTCAAGAAAAATGCAAAATTTTTCTTGAATGTTTGCTTTTGATCTGCGTACAGCGCTTAATAATACCAAAATGTAAGCTATCGATTTCAAAGCATTTTCGAAAGTATGTTTGTATTCTGTTTTTAAATACTTTCAGGGCCGAGGAGAGGGGGGGGGGGGGGGGGGAGGGCTGCCAGGGCAATCGCCCTGGAGCCCGGAAGGTTTTTGGGGGCCCGGCAAGGCAAAGCAGTATTGACAGTACTCTAACTAGGATTTCATAGATACATACATATTTTGTTGCTACATAAAATTGTTTTAAAATTGAAAATCACTTAACTAAAATCATAAGCATCAGATCAAATACTATAGGGCATAGTCATAGTCGAAATAAAATGTGATTTTAAGTTAGATAAACGTTTTTGACACAATTCCATAAGCGCTATCTGTCAAAAATGCATTTGACTAAATTTCATATCTTTCCTCTCAGATAGTTTCCAATAGAATGATTGTAACATTCAATATCAAGCACCCCACGCTTTTTACTGTGAATTAAATTATTCTGTTAATAAACTAAATTTTATTATAATTTTATTATGAGGTGATTAACTATAAAAGATTGTTTGACCTTCTACTACTGTTATATAAACTCTTTTTATACTCAGTTGAGCAGAGCTCACAGAATATATTAACTTTGATTGGATAACGGTTGGTTGTACAGGTATAAAGGAATCGAGATAGATATAGACTTCCATATATCAAAATCATAAGTATCGAAAAAAAATTCGATTGAGCCATGTCCGTCCGTCTGTCCGTTAACACGATAACTTGAGTAAATTTTGAGGTATCTTGATGAAATTTTGTATGTAGGTTCCTGGAAACTCATCTCAGATCGCTATTTAAAATGAACGATATCGGACTATAACCACGCCCACTTTTTCGATATCGAAAATTTCGAAAAATCGAAAAAGTGCGATAATTCGTTACCAAATATGGATTAAGCGATGAAACTTTTTAGTTGAGTTGCACTTATGACGCAGAATAGAAAACTAGTAAAATTTTGGACAATGGGAGTGGCACCGCCCACTTTTAAATGAAGGTAATTTAGAAGTTTTGCAAGCTGTAATTTGGCAGTCGTTAAAGATATCATGATGAAATTTGGCAGGAACGTTACTCTTATTACTTTATGCCTGCTTAATAAAAATTAGCAAAATCGGAGAACGACCACGCCCACTTTTAAAAATTATTTTTTTTTTAATTCAAATTTTAAAAGAAAAGTTAATATCTTTACAGTATATACGTAAATTATGTCAACATTCAACTCGAGTAATGATATGGTGCAACAAAATACAAAAATAAAAGAAAATTTCAAAATGGGCGTGGCCCCGCCATTTTTCATTTAATTTGTCTAGGATACTTTTAATGCTATAAGTCGAACAAAAATTTACCAATCCTTGTGAAATTTGGTATAGTCTTAGATTCTAGGACGATAACTGTTTTCTGTGAAAAAGGGAAAAATCTGTTGAAGCCACACCTAGTTTTCACACATAGTCGATGTCTGTCCTTCCGCTCGGCCGTTAACACGATAACTTGAGCAAAAATCGATATATCTTTACCAAAGTCAGTTCACGTACTTATCTGAACTCACTTTATATTGGTGTAAAAAATGGCCGAAATCCGACTATGACCACGCCCACTTTTTCGATATCGAAAATTACGAAAAATGAAAAAATGCCATAATTATATACCAAATACGAAAAAAGGGATGAAACATGGTAAATGTATTGGTCTATTGACGCAAAATATAACTTTAGAAAAAAACTTGGTAAAATGGGTGTGACACCTACCATATTAAGTAGAAGAAAATGAAAAAGTTTTGCAGGGCGAAATCAAAAGCTCTTGGAATCTTGGAAGGAATACTGTTCGTGGTATTACATTAATAAATAAATTAGCGGTACTCGGCAGATGATGTTCTGGATCACCCTGGTCCACATTTGGGTCGATATCTCGAAAACGCCTTCACATATACAACTAAGGGTCACTCCCTTTTAAAACCCTCATTAATACCTTTAATTTGATACCCATATCGTACAAACACATTCTAGAGTCACCCCTGGTCCACGTTTATGGCGATATCTCGAAAAGGCGTCCACATATAGAACTAAGGCCCACTCCTTTTTGAAATACTCATTAACACCTTTCATTTGATACCCATAACGTACAAACAAATTCTAGAGTCACCCCTGGTCCACCTTTATGGCGATATTTCGAAAAGGCGTCCACCTATAGAACTAAGGCCCACTCCTTTTTAAAATACTCATTAACACCTTTCATTTGATACCCATATCGTACAAACAAATTCTAGAGTCACCCCTGGTCCACCTTTATGGCGATATTTCGAAAAGGCGTCCACCTATAGAACTAAGGCCCACGCCCTTTTAAAACACTCATTAACACCTTTCATTTGATACCCATATTGTACAAACGCATTCTAAAGTCAACCCTGGTCCACTTTTATGACCATATTCCGAAAAGGCGTCCACCTATAGAACTAAGGCCCACTCCTCTTTAAAATACTCATTAACACCTTTCATTTGATACCCATATCGTACAAACACATTCTAGAGTCACCCCTGGTCCACGTTTATGGCGATATCTCGAAAAGGCGTCCACATATAGAACTAAGGCCCACTCCTTTTTGAAATACTCATTAACACCTTTCATTTGATACCCATAACGTACAAACAAATTCTAGAGTCACCCCTGGTCCACCTTTATGGCGATATTTCGAAAAGGCGTCCACCTATAGAACTAAGGCCCACGCCCTTTTTAAAATACTCATTAACACCTTTCATTTGATACCCATATCGTACAAACAAATTCTAGAGTCACCCCTGGTCCACCTTTATGGCGATATTTCGAAAAGGCGTCCACCTATAGAACTAAGGCCCACGCCCTTTTAAAACACTCATTAACACCTTTCATTTGATACCCATATTGTACAAACGCATTCTAAAGTCAACCCTGGTCCACTTTTATAACGATATTCCGAAAAGGCGTCCACCTATAGAACTAAGGCCCACTCCTTTTTAAAATACTCATTAACACCTTTCATTTGATACCCATATCGTACAAACACATTCTAGAGTCACCCCTGGTCCACGTTTATGGCGATATCTCGAAAAGGCGTCCACATATAGAACTAAGGCCCACTCCTTTTTGAAATACTCATTAACACCTTTCATTTGATACCCATAACGTACAAACAAATTCTAGAGTCACCCCTGGTCCACCTTTATGGCGATATTTCGAAAAGGCGTCCACCTATAGAACTAAGGCCCACGCCCTTTTAAAACACTCATTAACACCTTTCATTTGATACCCATATCGTACAAACAAATTCTAGAGTCACCCCTGGTCCACCTTTATGGCGATATTTCGAAAAGGCGTCCACCTATAGAACTAAGGCCCACGCCCTTTTAAAATACTGATTAACACCTTTCATTTGATACCCATATCGTACAAACAAATTCTATAGTCACCCCTGGTCCACCTTTATGACGATATTTCGAAAAGGCGTCCACCTATAGAACTAAGGCCCACTCCTTTTTAAAATACTCATTAACACCTTTCATTTGATACCCATATCGTACAAACAAATTCTAGAGTCACCCCTGGTCCACCTTTATGGCGATATTTCGAAAAGGCTTCCACCTATAGAACTAAGGCCCACGCCCTTTTAAAACACTCATTAACACCTTTCATTTGATACCCATATTGTACAAACGCATTCTAAAGTCAACCCTGGTCCACTTTTATAACGATATTCCGAAAAGGCGTCCACCTATAGAACTAAGGCCCACTCCTTTTTAAAATACTCATTAACACCTTTCATTTGATACCCATAACGTACAAACAAATTCTAGAGTAACCCCTGTTCCACCTTTATGGCGATATTTCGAAAAGGCGTCCACCTATAGAACTAAGGCGCACGCCCTTTTAAAACACTCATTAACACCTTTCATTTGATACCCATATTGTACAAACGCATTCTAAAGTCAACCCTGGTCCACTTTTATAACGATATTCCGAAAAGGCGTCCACCTATAGAACTAAGGCCCACTCCTTTTTAAAATACTCATTAACACCTTTCATTTGATACCCATATCGTACACACAAATTTTAGAGTCACCCCTAGTCCACTTTTATAACGATATTCCGAAAAGGCGTCCACCTATAGAACTAAGGCCGACGCCCTTTTAAAATACTCATTAACACCTTTCATTTGATACCCATATAGTACAAACGCATTCTAAAGTCAACCCTGGTCGACTTTTATAACGATATTCCGAAAAGGCGTCCACCTATAGAACTAAGGCCCACTCCCTTTCAAAATACTCATTAACACCTTTCATTTGATACCCATATTGTACAAACGCATTCTAAAGTCAACCCTGGTCGACTTTTATAACGATATTCCGAAAAGGCGTCCACCTATAGAACTAAGGCCCACTCCCTTTCAAAATACTCATTAACACCTTTCATTTGATACCCATATAGTACAAACAAATTCTAGAGTCACCCCTGGTCCACCTTTATGGCGATATCTCGAAACGGCGTCCACATATAGAACTAAGCCCCACGACCTTTTAAAATACTCATTAATACCATTCATTTGATACCCATATCGTACAAAATAAATTCTAAAGTCAGGGCTGGCCCACCTTTATGGCGATATCCCTAAATGGCGTCCATCTATAGAACTATGGCCCACTTCCTCTTAAAATACTCTTTAATACCTTCCATTTGATACACATGTCATACAAACACATTACAGGGTTACCCTAGGTTCTTTTTACAACATGGTGATTTTTCCTTACTTTGGCTCCACTGCTCTCAACTGAGTATGTAATGTTCGGTTACACCCGAACTTAGCCTTCCTTACTTTTTAATTAAAAATTATTTTCTATTTTTTAGTTCGGTTTGCTATAAAAGCGTGTTTTTTTTAGTTTTTTTAAACTATTATTTATTTTTAATTTTTTAGTTCAAGTAATTTTAAAAGTTTTAGTCGTGAGTGATGAAACCTCGAAACGCCAGCGGATGAATCCAATCCCACGGCACCGAAAAGGGCCAAGACGCAGGGAGGCTGGACGCGGTCTTTCGCCGAAATTGACAAGGGTCGAAAGATCATTGGCATTATAGACAAGAGCAGCGACGATGGCAGGATCCCGAAACAATAGTGGAAGTGGATCGAGGCCGCGCTCGCTACAGCGGCAATGTCAAGCTAATTGCCTGTGACGACGCCAGGTCGGTCAACCTCTATAAGGCCGCCGTCACGATAATAGGGGTGGTATATCCGGGCGCGCGCCTCAAGGTAGTGGAGGCGCGTGATATCCCCTCACGACCAAGGGCTAGAGCCTGGGTTCCAGTGACGCCAACGGACCCAGCTGACATCCTGGAGCTGCTCCAGGAGTACAACCCGCCACAGGTTTGGAAGTCAACCCGGATAAACCCGAGCTTGTCCTCTTCACGAGGAGGTACAAAGTACCAAATCTTACACCGCCAAGAATTGGGGGTACGTTCTTAGCGTTATCGATCAAATCAAGTATTTGGAAGTCATTCTGGATAGGAAGCTATTATGGAGTGACCATATACTGGAGCAATCCAAGATGGCAGCAGCAGAGCTGTTCACCTGCAAGAGGGCAATTGGCACCTCTTGGGGATTCTCCCCTAAGATGACCTACTGGATTTACACAGCCATTGTGCGCCCGATTCTTCTTTGTGGTGCCTTGAGCTTGTGGCCTGCACTAGCTAAAAGTACCTATATTAAAATGCTTCAAAAGGTGCAACGGAGTTCGGACCTCTGCATTACCGGGGCTCTCGGCTCCACTCCAGATTCCGTTACATAAATACATGGATACATAGATACATAGACAGATACAGGCCAAGCTAATGAAAGCGTATTAAAAAGGGCTCCAGTATGCTCTTTCGTAAATGTGCAATGCATCCCCTTCTATCATTATTAAAAGAATGCGTTCTTCGTATTATGTGCAAGGTTCCAAATCTATGGCCATTTGGGGTGGTCATAAGTTCAATTGACTTTATGTCCGTTAACCTTATGTCACCACACCATCACATCATTGCATTGTCATTGAGCCTTGATACGTGTGCAAAGTTTCAATCAAACTTAGGGCCATTCAAAGTGGTAATAAGGCCAATTGACCTTATGGCCGTTGACCTTATGCCAACACACCATCACATTAATGCATTGTCATCGAGCCCTGATACGTGTGCAAAGTTTCAATCAAACTTATGGCCATTCAAAGTGGTAATAACGCCAATTGAACTTCTGTCCGTTGACCTTATGTCCCCACACCATCACAGTGATGCATTGTCATCGAGCCTTGATACGTGTGCAAAGTTTCAATCAAACTTGTGGCCATTCAAAGTGGTAATAACGCCAACTGAACTTATGGCCGTTGACCTTATGTCACCACACCATCACATTAATGCATTGTCATCCAGCCTTGATACGTCTGCAAAGTTTCATTCAAACTTATGGCCCTTCAAAATGGTAATAAGGCAAATTGACCTTATGTCACCGCACTATCACATTAATGCATTGTCATTGAGCCGTGATACGTGTGCAAAGTTTCAATCAAACTTATGGCCACTCAAAGTGGTAATGAAGCCAATTGACCTTATGGCCGTTGACCTTATGTCACCACACCATCACATTAATGCATTGCCATCGAGCCCTGATACGTGTGCAAAGTTTCAATCAAACTTATGGCCATTCAAAGTGGTAATAACGCCAACTGAACTTATGGCCGTTGACCTTATGTCACAACACGATCACATTAATGCATTGTCATCGAGCCTTGATACGTGTGCAAAGTTTCAATCAAACTTATGGCCATTCAAAGTGGCAATAAGGCTAATTGACCTTATGGCCGTTGACTTTATGTCACCGCACCATCACATTAATGCATTGTCATCGAGCCTGATACGTGCGCAATGTCTCAGTCAAACTTATGGCCATTCAAAGTGATAATAAGGCCAATTGACCTTATGGCCGTTGACCTTATGTCACCACACCATCACATTAATGCATTGTCATCGAGCCTTGATACGTGTGCAATATTTCAATCAAACTTATGGCCATTCAAAGTGATAATAAGGCCAATTGACCTTATGGACGTTGACCTTATGTCACCACAACATCACATTAATGCATTGTCATCGAGCCTTGATACGTGTGCAAAGTTTCAATCAAACTTATGGCCAATAAAATTAAAATAAGGCCAATTGACTCTATGGCCGTTGACCTTATGTCACCACACCATCACATTAATGCATTGTCATCGAGCCTTGATACGTGTGCAATGTTTCAATCAAACTTATGGCCATTCAAAGTTATAATAAGGCCAATTGACCTTATGTCACCGCACCATCACATTAATACATTGTCGAGCTTTGATACGTGTGCCCAGTTTCAATCAAACTTATGGCCATTCAAAGTGATAATAAGGCCAATTGACCTTATGGCCTTTGACCTTATGTCACCACACCATCACATTAATGTATTGTCATCGAGCCCTGATACGTGTGCAAAGTTTCAATCAAACTTATGGCCATTCAAAGTTATAATAAGGCCAATTGACCTTATGTCACCGCACCATCACATTAATACATTGTCGAGCTTTGATACGTGTGCCCAGTTTCAATCAAACTTATGGCCAATAAAAGTTAAAATAAGGCCAATTGACCCTATGGCCGTTGACCTTATGTCACCACACCATCACATTAATGCATTGTCATCGAGCCTTGATACGTGTGCAATATTTAAATCAAACTTATGGCCATTCAAAGTAATAATAAGGCCAATTGACCTTATGGCCGTTGACCTTATGTCACCGCACCATAACATTAATGCATTGTCATCGAGCCTTGATACGTGTGCAATGTTTCAATCAAACTTATGGCCATTCAAAGTTATAATAAGGCCAATTGACCTTATGTCACCGCACCATCACATTAATACATTGTCGAGCTTTGATACGTGTGCCCAGTTTCAATCAAACTTATGGCCATTCAAAGTGATAATAAGGCCAATTGACCTTATGGCCTTTGACCTTATGTCAACACACCATCACATTAATGTATTGTCATCGAGCCCTGATACGTGTGCAAAGTTTCAATCAAACTTATGGCCATTCAAAGTGATAATAAGGCCAATTGACCTTATGGCCGTTGATCTTATGTCACCACACCATCACATTAATGTATTGTCATCGAGCCCTGATACGTGTGCAAAGTTTCAATCAAATTTATGGCCATTCAAAGTCGTAATAACGCCAATTGAACTTATGGCCGTTGACCTTATATCACAACACCATCACATTAATGCATTGTCATCGAACCTTGATACGTGTGCAAAGTTTCAATCAAACTTATGGCCATTCAAAGTGGTAATAAGGTCAATTGACCTTATGGCCGTTGACCTTATGTCACCACACCATCACATTAATGCATTGTCATCGAGCCTTGATACGTGTGCAATATTTCAATCAAACTTATGGCCATTCAAAGTGGTAATAAGGCCAATTGAACTTTCGGCCGTTGGCCTTATGTCACCACACCACCTCATTAATGCATTGTAATCGGACCTTGATACGTATGCAAAGTTTCAAATTAATCAGACTTCTAGAAACCGGTGAAAATTAAGCTCAAAGATTCCGTTACTTAGATACAGGCGAAGCTAATAAAAGCGTGTTAAAAACGGAGAAAAAGGAAAGCGTGATTGGCTCGTTTGGAGTGCAACAAAATAAGCGCTTTTTTGTTTTCCATGCCGGCTTTTCAGCAAAATTTCCGAAAATACCCGATCAGCTTTGACAAAATCTTCAGGTTATTCGAAACAAAAAGGTTGGAAGAAGTTACACGACAAAATTCCTGAACATGAAAATAGTCAAAATCATAAAACTTGCTATATAGAGTGGCGCCAATATGAAATCTCTTAGCGGAAACCCTTAAAAATGAAGCAGCTCGCTGGAGAGAGATACTTCGCAGAATTCTTGATGTTGTTTTATTTCTTGGAGAAAAAGGATTGGCGTTTAGAGGGGATAATTCGTTGATCGGAAATCTAAAAAATGGAAACTTTCTTGGTATTTTGGAACTGATCAGCAATTATGACCCCCTATTGCATGAACATTTGGAGAAGGTGAGGGAATCTCAAACGAAAAAGAATCGTCTCCAAGCACATTATTGGTCTGATGTAATACAAAATAAGTTCATAGAAATCTGTGCAAGTCAAGTAATTAGAAAGATAGAAGGCGAGAGAAAGTCCGTCAAGTATTGCACAGTAATAGTGGATGAAACCCCTGATTCGGCGCATATTGAGCAGACTGTTTTTATATTGCGTTATGTTTTATTAGACAGGTACTTCGGAAAATCCAAGAAGGCGTCTTAGAGTTTGTCGATTGTAACGCAAAAACAGGAGAAGTTATCGCTGAGCTGATTCGCAGCACTCTAAAAAAGATCACTATTCCCCTGGATGACTGCCGTGGGCAAGGGTATAATAATAGCAGTAATATGAGCGGTCATTACAAAGGAGCGCAGAGCCATATCCTGAGAGATAACTCCCTTGCAATATTTGCACCTTGTGCTTGTCATAGTTTAAATTTATGTGGAGTGCGCAAGCTGCTGTAGAAGTCATCACATTTTTCGGTATTATGCAGAAATTGTATAATATCTTTAGCGCAAGCCCTCAGAGATGGAAAATTCTCAAGGAAAAAACTAATTGCTCCTTGCACAGCATATCACAAATACAATGGTCTGCTCATGTGGATAGTCTGAAACCTTTCGCAACTCACATTCCCCAAATATTGAAAGATATTGATGAAATCAAGCTTTTGAATCTGAGTTTAGAAACACTAACGGATTTGAAAGGTATTGAAGCATATATGGGGAAATTTGAATGTATCCTCTTAGCCTCCATTTGGCTCAAAGTGTTGACGGTAATCAACCATCGAAATCTGGTACTGCAAGCTAGAAATGCCACACTGGTCGTGGAAACAGAAAATATATATATCTAATAGATCATGTTTAACGCATTGACGCAAATGCGTATTTCTATATTAATTCATTTATTGAATTTATACTCTTAAAGCTAACAATTGGAATTAAGGTTGATATTTCAAATAGCAAATATGATAATTTAAAGATAAATAATTCCACAATGGAACGAAAATTTTATGGAATGAATTTGAATAATGAATTTGAAAGATATAATTCGGGATTTGGATCCGTCTTGCGGCCGCGCAAGGGCTAGGTGGGGTTCGAGAACCAATCTCACGCAAGGGTGTTGATGACCGCGCAAGGGTTAGATTAAGTTAGGGGAGTACCGCAGCGCAAGTGCTACTTCGGTTGCTTTTATATTGAAAGATATAACTTACGATTTTGGGATAATACTTCCTTTGCTTTTCTCCTGGAGTTCGATGTGGCGTAGGTGATGATGTTTGTACTCGCTCCGGAGTTGATGATCCGATGCAAATTTTCTCAAAAGGTAGATGATGTTGGTTGCTGGTAGATGTTCGGTGTTCCACGAAACAAGAGAAAGAGTTAATGCATTGCACTTGTATTTATAACATGGATTAGTGATGGAAAGCAATTCCAACACTGTTGAATGGAAGCACTGGATGGCAACTCCAGTCTACTCTACCGCCAGGGTTGTATGAACGCAAGTCATAACTAGTGAAGTGAACGCAAGTCACTTGGAGAAGTGATCGCAAGTCACAGGTGGGGTTAGGTGACAAAAGTTCAGTTAAGGACAGGAATATCATTTGCTATTTAAGTGAGCACAACTCACTTAAACATGGCGGCCCGCTTGCACTTGTGCAAGGCTAAACCGTTGAATAATATCTTCAGGTTGAAAGTCAAAGATGATCTGATAGGTACGTATAATTCGATAGTGTGATTCTTGTAGTTTGTACAACTTTGAAGAAATCGATGGTTGAATGATAAATTTCTGATGGCTAAATTTCCATCCCAGCCGATATGATTTTGTGGATGATGATAATTGATTTCCGAAAATAGTTTCTGTAATTAAAGTCACTTTTAGTAATCTTCAAAGACATATTGTTAGGATGATTAATGATGCAGAAATAGAAATGACAACAGAACCGAGAAAGAACTGGTATGCTGGCATCCTGATGCAATGTCGCCTCTGATAGATAGATTTTAATACGATGTTGGTGAGCTCAACAATGAGTTTCGTTAGCTGCGTTATATCCCGATTGTTTATTTCCGGGTCTGCGCCACAGCTCGATGATGGATGGTTTTCGAAAGTGGACTGTATATGATAAGATTTTATTTAGAGATCAAACGGGATTTTTATCGTACTTCTCGCAAGAGGCTTGACAAAACCAAAATGACAAGATATTTCTCGTTCAAATTGAGACATGCTCGACTCCGAAGGAACTGGAGTGTTGATTCATGTGAGGCCCGTGGTCTGTAGTTTGGAGATTTGGGGATTCCAATATTTTGTATGTTTGTAGAAATAACGTTAGATAAATGCATTCTCCATATGTTTGGAGGATTTTTCACTCGGGAGAGTAAAATTGTTTTTGAGATGGGAAGATTATATAAGTGATTGATGCTGTGAGCCATTAGAAAAACTCCACACAGTTCCAATATATATATGCACAGTTCCAGCATGTATATGCTGACTATATGCGATATTTCAAAATTAGTTTTTGAGAAGCCATGATGTGAAATGGATGAAAACCCATTATGGGAAAGGGAAATGAAATATATTAGCAATACAAATATTCTAATATAACTTTTTAATGGCGATAGCAATCCTGCGGGGCGAAGGAGATTCGAATACGTGGAAATGATTTGTTTTTTCCTTTCCATATTTCCTCCCGAAGATGCAATAGAAGTGGTGCCCTTGGGTGGTGACCGTTTGGCGATAGATTGCAACTTTCCGCTAATAAATGTTGTTTTTTCTCTAGGGGTAGAGAGTATAAATTTCTTGCTTTTTGTTGGAACATTTTCCTGAATTTCAGACTTTCTGGAAGACGATGACTCTGCAATTGCTTTTGGTTAGATAGAGGATGGGATGTCTGGTATGCAGAGAGGATTCGGTTCGCAATAGGTTGGTGGTATTTGTAGAAAGTGTGATTGATGTAGCCTTTGATCCGGGCTTTCTCGTCACTGGAGGATGTAACATGGTATGAGTATGACAGGTAGAACATTGGGTGGAGGTTAGTGGTCCGCTCAGATACCAACCAAAAACGGTATTTTGCGCAAGCAAACTTCCAAAAACTCCATATCTTATTCCCTGTAGGAGGACCTGGGGTATAAGGTCACTGCCAATGACAAGGTCAATGGGACCGGGTGTGCAGAAGTATGGATCCGCAAGATCTAAATCCTGAATTTCCGAAAGATTTGGTTTTGATAGTTTAAAGGAGGGAAGAAAACTGGTCAGCTGTTTTAAGACTATGACGTTTGTATGGATACGAGTGTGATTGAGTTTCGGTACTAACGTGAGTTGACAGACACGATTAGCATTTTCTACTACTTTTCCGCCCATCCCAGTGACTGAGAAATTTTCTTTATAGGTAGGTAGTTTTAAACGGTGTTGTATTTTTTCGGACACGAGGCTTTTTTGTGAACCTTGATCGATTAGTGCTCTTAGCGTGAAGATAGAACCCCTGTGTTCGATGCTCACTAGGGCTGTGGGAAGGAGGGTTTTCTCGTTATTAGTGGAGAAATTAGCCTGAACTTCGGAGTCAGGTTTTTTGGGAGAAGGAAACTCTTCCCAATTGCCCTCGGTTAGGTTGAAGATTGGATGCCTGGACTCTTGGGAAGATTCGGTGTGTAATAGATTGGTTGCCTTTTTTGCGGATGTGCTAGGCGTAGCCTTTGATTCGGGCTGGTTGGTTAAGGGAGGGTGTAACATGGTGTGATGGTTTTTCTTACAGTGCAGACATCGGAAAGCACTGGGACAGTTGATAGATGAATGGTTGTAAGCGAAGCAATTCGTGCAAAACCGGATACCCTTCACAAATTTGGTACGCTCTGGTACGCTTAGTTTTCGGAATTCGGGGCAAGATTTAAAGGGATGACTGTCGTTGCACAATCTACAAGTAAACGCAAGTTTTTCTTGAGAGTGATAAGATTGGATTTTAGGCGAGGATTTCGATGGGAACGAAGTGCGTGATTTAGTGCCTTTATATTCATGTAGGCGTTCAACCACTTCGTGACGCTTGGTCAGAAACTGGTTCATCTGATACCAGTTAGGGAGTTCTTTCCTAGATTCTAGGGACTGTTCCCACAGAGATAGCGCTTCCTCTGGTAGCTTTGAGGAACATAAATAAATTAAAATGGGGTCCCACTCGGAAACGGAAATTCCTTGTGTTTTTAGGATCACAAGACAATCATTTATGGTGTTCTGTATCTTTTGAATTCCTTCGAAACTTTCAGAGGTAGCTTGAGGAATGTTGAAAAGCAATTTCAATTGTTTATCTATTAAGATTCGTTTGTTTTCGAATCGGGCTTTTAGCGCTTCCCATGCTAATGAAAAATTGTCATCGGACAAAGGGTATTGCTTTACGATCGCACCTGCCTTTCCTCGAGTCTTATTTCGCAAGTGATAGAGTTTCTGTACGGGAGTCAGTCTGGGATGGTTGAGATAAACGGCCGTGAACATATCACGAAAGGATGGCCAGTCCTCATAACTACCGTAAAATATTTCTGTATCACACGGTGCCACCTTGAGACAGGACACCGAGCTGGGATCGAAAGGCAGAGACTGACGGGAGTTATTGCCTGACTCCGTTGAATTCCCACGGAGGATTTTAAATTGATGCAATATATGTGATTTACAGATGTAGAAAGAGTCAGCACAAAGCTGAAATTTGTTGTGGGCTTCCTCTTTAAACTCTCCCGAAACTTCGTTGTCCTCAGCTATGCAGACGTTTTCATAGGCGTTTTTTAACGAAGCCCAACGACCGTTGAGGTCCTCTTACTTGACCTCCAATAAAGAGTCCGTTTGGTCATCAGGATTTTCCTTTTGAAAATTGGTGCAAAATTTCACCACATTGTTGGAGTCAAAGATAAATTTGGACATGATTTCTGTCGAAGAAGGCATGATTGGCGACGGTATCAAGGGTTTGATTTGATAAAATATAAACTGGAAGGAGACTACTTGAGTTCACAATTAGGATTGTGCACGAAATTTCGGTTTGATAATAGGAAAATTCGACACAACGGACGCAAGCCGAAAAACACTTATTTGGAAAGTGGACCTGGCGTCTGTCACTTGAAGGGATTGACTAAGCAATGTTAATTAGGGAATGCCCCACTGTTATCGAAGGGATTTCACAAAAAGAAACTTAGCACGGCTTACTAGGGAATTTCCCCCGAATTCACTGAAATATACGTATGATGTTGAATGTTTTGTGATACAAAATGTTTGTGTGATGTATAAATAAACGTGGTATTGTAGAATTGATGGATAATGATGGAGATATGTAGATAAGAGTAGTAGTAAACACGTTATATGTATGTAAAATAAAGTGAGATCTTCAATATTTGAGAAACCCAAGATTTGCGGTTTTCTCAAAAGATGTTATGGTTGGACGCAAGCAACGTAATCCCGCATTTATTTAGTGCACAGTTTTTAAAATTGTTGGTATTTGGTATATGTAAAGCACATTCATACAAACCGGCGTTTATATGTATGTGCACATCCGCGACTAGTGGTGTTGTATGTATGTATATACGTCAGTCCGTTTTTTGGAAAAAATCTCAACTATGAACTTGGTAAAGTTTAGAAAGATTCTGTATATATACATAAATGAATATATATATATATATATTGAATTTAACTAATCTTCTTCGGCGCAAGCTAATCAAAAAATCGAAAAAAAAATGTTGAAAATGAGTCACGCTATTCGCAAAATAGCGGACTGGAATTCCATATGTATGTATATATCTATATATATATAACCGTATATGAAAATAACGGTTAAATATACGGATTGGTGGCGAATGTATATTTTTCCGGAAAAAAACTGAGAACTGCTACTTACGTGCGGATCCTCACGGTTCGCATGATTTTTTGGTGGCTGCTTCCAACTGTAAGATCGTTCTTCTTTTGCAGTCTTATATGTGCGCCTTTCTTCGGGGAAATTGCACAGTTTGGTTACAAAACGTTGAAAACACTTGAGATAAGGTGAAACTTCTTTTAAAAATTTACTTATTATTTTGAATTGCTTTAAATTACTTTAAATTGAAACTTTTTGTTCGTAAGTAAGCACACGCGCATGGAAGATTTTCGAATCAATAACAAGTTAGCGATGGGGCGATAGCGATATATGTGGTGTTGTACTTTTTGCGTTGCCACTGATTCAAATTTGGCTCGCAAGGACCATATGTTTAACGCATTGACGCAAATGCGTATTTCTATATTAATTCATTTATTGAATTTAAACTCTTAAAGCTAACAATTGGAATTTCAAGGTTGATATTTCAAATAGCAAATATGATAATTTAAAGATAAATAATTCCACAATGGAACGAAAATTTATGGAATGAATTTGAATAGTGAATTTGAAGGATATAATTCGGGATTTGGATCCGTCTTGCGGCCGCGCAAGGGCTAGGTGGGGTTCGAGAACCAATCTCACGCAGGGGTGGTGATGACCGCGCAAGGGTTAGATTAAGTTAGGGGAGTACCACAGCGCAAGTGCTACTTCGGTTGCTTTTATATTGAAAGATATAACTTGCGGTTTTGGGGTAATACTTCCTTTGCTTTTCTCCTGGAGTTCGATGTGGCGTAGGTGATGATGTTTGTACTCGCTCCGGAGTTGATGATCCGATGCAAATTTTCTCAAAAGGTAGATGATGTTGGTTGCTGGTAGATGTTCGGTGTTCCACGAAACAAGAGAAAGAGTTAATGCATTGCACTTGTATTTATAACATGGATTAGTGATGGAAAGCAATTCCAACACTGTTGAATGGAAGCACTGGATGGCAACTCCAGTCTACTCTACCGCCAGGGTTGTATGAAAGCAAGTCATAACTAGTGAAGTGAACGCAAGTCACTTGGAGAAGTGATCTTAAGTCACAGGTGGGGTTAGGTGACAAAAGTTCAATTAAGGACAGGAATATGATTTGCTATTTAAGTGAGCACAACTCACTTAAACAGATGAAATCATTCATCTCAAAGCCATCCACTTAGCAAATTTGGGATGTGATTCGCTGCCACCATTTCAACTTCTGAACAAATTTCGTGACTTGAAGATGGAAGTATTATCTCCGAACATCTGCATAGCATTAAGAATATTTTGCACACTTCCAGTCAGTGTGGCTGAAGGGGAGCGTTCTTTTTCTATTGTCTTGCGTGAAAAATTTTTTACGTTCTACTGTGAGCCAAAATCGCTTGACAAGCCTTGGAAAATTGGCGTTGGAGTCCAGCATTGCTCACTGCATTAGTTTTGAATCGGTAATTTCCATATTCGCAGACCAAAAAGCACGGAAGGTTTTCCTTGGCTGCTTCAAGCTCTTAAAATGTGCATATTTAGAGAAAGTTAATGTAAGCAAATCAAACAATGAAATCTAACATTTCATTTATGTAAATCTTATTTTATATGAAATAAAACTGACAATGTGAATTGAAAAATTTATGTATGTTATGTTATTTTTTTTATTGGATTGAGTTTATTTTTTAGGTGGGCCCGTAAACGCGAACTGTCCCAGGGCCCCGCTCGGGTCTCTGCGGCCCTGAATATTTTTGTATTTTTTATTTGGTACTTTTATTATCACTGGGTGTGTACATTTCATACATATACATATAATTTTAATAAAACAATATACTTAATAATAACAATGTAAATAAATGTTATGTTTAATTATCGCCATTTGAATTGTCTTTGTCCTTAGTATTTTAAAGTTGAATAGCAGCCGATAGGCTCCACCCATTTTGACAATTCGGTAAAAGTCTAGTTGAGGGGTCGATTGCTAATACGCTACCAAAAGTATTAATAATCCGAAGTCGGAAAAGAAAAATTTTAACTCGTTCAAAGATATTAAACAAAAACCGAAAAATGAAACGCGGGTCCCTCCGAAACCGGGGGTGATATCCATAGTATTTTTGCGCAGAACACCTTTCTGCATTGACGGCCTTCGGCCGCGCTTATAAAAAATTACCCTGGGTGGGCCCAACACCGGTTTGGAGACCAAAACTATATCCGCGCAAAACACTTATATTTAGAATTTTTTTTGTGGGTACAACAACATTACAACAACCACATGAAAATAGCCGACTTTAACTGCAAATATCTCCCGGCAGAGATACATATTTTTTTTCCGCCTTCGGATTATTGTTGTCGAGGTCAATACGCGTCTTTTGACACCTCTCTCGATATTTTTGGTAGCGTATTAGCAGTCGACCCCTCAACTAAACTTTTACCGACAGTTCAAACACCAATTTGCTTGTAATTAAAAACCCTTTAAGGGCACATTTTCTATTTCTGTGAAATAAATTTCTATTTTTAAAATTGGTGCAAAAACCGTGCAAACAAAATTGTTCTGGGGCACATTTTCGCACGCAAGGAAAAGCACATGCGCAAAATTTTACTCTATATGATATTCCGTTGAGAAAAAAATGGCAGTATTGATGCTAGATGTCCCCCAATTCCCACATTCGGTTATTGAATACAAAAACAAAAACATTTAAAAAGCAATATATCGGCACTCTGATGTTTGGGAATGTACCTAGCCTTTTGTAGCAATATAGGAGTATTACATATATGGTCTCTACATATATTTTTTTTAAATTGCGTCGCAAATAATTTCAAACTATATTCAATTATTTTAGAAATTAGCGCCGAAATATTCCTATAATTTTATCCCAACAAAACTACTTGCCTTGACTGCCTGCGCAACGACGATACAAAGCGCCTTCAAATGCTTGAATGTAATGGATTTATACCCAATAAGCGACTGTTACAGCAACAGCCCTACCCAGAATCTTCGTAAATTATTTTCCTAACTACTACAACCAATTTAACGAATCAATTCATTTTACTTTAAACTATAAGACTTTCGATGCGCACAAGACTCTTCCAATACCAATGCAGCCTTCAATTTTGTCTTTCAGCTTCAACTGCAGCAATTACACAGCAATTAAGACCAACTTTCAATTCATTTAACTTCCTTTAAAAAGATTGACTTCTTTCAATTTTTAGTAACGTATACACGCATATATATATATATATATGTATATACTCTATCAGACCCGGAAGACGTTGTGCTGCCCTAAATTGTGTCTATATGCATAAATTTGAATAAGCTTTTTCCGTTTAACTCTGCCCTCCCCCTTCTACACTTGTTCACTCCTTAAGCTGGAGACATTGGTGCTTTATCGGTAACCGTATCGGTAACCTTATAACAGCTGATTCGACCAATCTTATGAGAATCAATGCAATCGATTATTGGTGCCGCTAAGGTCGTAACTGTATCGTAGCAAACCAATTGGGTTTTGGTTTACCGTCGTAACGATAAACAGCTGATTACGTTAGGGATACGGATACAGCGATACGACATACGGCACCAATGAATCCAGCTTTACTCCGTCTTTTTTCCTTCATCTATCTCCATCTTCGACTCATTCCATCTTTTTCTCAGTCTCCTTCTCCTTTTCTTTTTCTCTTCTCTCAGGTTTTCTCATTCTTCTTCATACCTTATTGCCAGTCCCAGAGGGTGGTATGTATTTTGTTCCAGCCCCATTCCGAGCCTCAGTCCCAGTCCCATTCCGAGTCTCAGTCTCAGTCTCAGTCTCAGTCCCAGTCTTAGTCCAAATCCCAGCCCGTCTCTGGTCTACTTGTTTACTTCCAGGAAAAAAAGCATCGTAAATACTAATATAGGCAAATTTATATACCAAATTTCAGGCAAATTGAATAGGACGTATGTAAATAGGAATGTGGGTATTATTAATTCATGTCTTTATTTCGGCATGCATATTTCTCAGTTTTGCTAGGTTGATGCGGCTAAATCGAATATCATAATGAAAATTACTTTAAAGCTCTCAGCAACAGCTTCCATTTGATATGCATAAAACACAAATATTCTAAGGTTATCCGGGTCCATGTTTTGCCTATATCTCGAGACCTTAGTCACCCAACGGTGTAAAACTTACTCTGTACTAAAGCACACATCACATTAAAAACACTTTCTAGGCGTTCACGGGTCCACGTTTTGGCCTATATCTTGAGACACTGTGCGTCGATCGCAACCAAACCTATGTGCAAACCGCCGCGTGAGGTATATGTAACTTATGTGAAAGTTTGAACAAAATCGACCGGCGCATCTCTTCAAACACCGGCTACAAACTAACACACATTTTAGCTTTACTTGATATATGTAACATATATATATAATAGGGCTGGTCGATTTAAAAATCGCTCATTGCTTTGTGAAAATCGTATTCTAGGGATCAAATCGTATTCTAGGGAAGAAACTTTGCCGAAGGAACCATACCTCTAAAACGAATTCTGGTGTCCCCCAATTTGGGTCGAACTTTTGGGCAGGGGAAAATTTTGAAAAATCCCACTTTGACCCATTTAGAGTGCTCTAATCGAGTCCAAATGTATGACCGACCCCCACTAACTTTGGAGGCCCGACCCACCGATGCCAGTGGTACACCCCTGGAACCCCCCTGGGGGTTCACCATACAAACCATACAAAGTGGGATTTTTCAAAATTTGCCCCTACCCAAAAGTTCGACCCATTTTCACAGAGCAATGAGCGATTTTTTTGCCTCCCCACAAATCGACCCGGCCTAATATATATATATGTATATATATGTGTAATTATGTACTTAAATAGGTTAGCTCATTATTTTAAAGTAGGACAGCTACCTGCCGCCCAATCACGGCTGTCTGCGAGGAACATAAAGAAGAGAAATGTAAATTGGTAGGTGTACTACAGGGATGGTAGGCAACCGGAAATACGTTGTTAAGCATTCTCCGCTGCGCTGCCAATGTGGTGGCAAATAGCATGAACTCGCAATAATGGTAGTAGCTACAAGTCTCAAGTAGGGCGGTCGTGGAATGGCTTAAAATAATATTCGATGGGTGCATAAGACTGAAGCATGTACCGCACTCTTGGAGAACTGCTCGTGTAGCCTTCCTACCAAAGGCGGGAAAGATCGGTCACGTGTATGCCAAAGATTATAGACCCATTAGCTTAACATCATTTCTGCTCAAACCTTTGAGAGGCTGATAGATATGTACATAAAGTCCAACGTGGATGAAAAGCTGCTCTCCACAACACAACATGCGTACACCAAAGGCAAGTCGGTAGACACCGCATTGCATGGGGTGGTTATAAGCGTAGAGAAAGACCTGTAATATAAGGAATATGCTCTAGGAGTCTTCTTAGACATTGCCGGGGCTTTAAATAATGTTTCTAAATAGACGATTATGGATGGTATTAATTAGATTAAAGTACATCCAGCCTTAACCAGATGGATCGGCTGCATGTTAAATTGCAGGAAGATTACATCACAATGGGGACTGTATGAGGCCACGAAATCAGTGGACAGGGGAACGCCGCAGGGAGGTGTGCTATCACTTCTGCTGTGGACGCTGGTCATCAACTAACTACTCAGGCGATTTGATGAGGGACCCGTAAAACTTACGGCTTACGCGGATGATGTTGCAATTGTCATAAGTGGAAAGTGCCTTCCAACGATTAGCTCTTTGATGGATCGGGTGCGTCGGGATAATCATACCTGGGCATCAAATATCGGGTTGAAAGCCAACGCGGATAAGACGGATATGGTCTTGTTTACAGAGAGGTACAAGGTCCCAAATTGGATAAGGCCTAAGTTAGGAGGGGCGACTCTACAGGAGAAATCTTGCATAAAGTATCTGGGAATCATCCTAGATAGTAAGCTGTCATGGAAGCTCAACGTGGAGGAGAGGGTGAAGAAGGCTTCAACGGCACTTTATGCATGTAAAAGAATGCTGGGGTGTACGTGGGGCTTATCGCCCACTCTTTCTCATTGGGTTTTTACAGCGATTGTTAGCCCTATCCTATACTATGGAGTTCTTGTTTAGTGGAAAGCCACACAAAAAGCAACCTACCTCAAAAAATTAGAGGGGGTATGCAGACTATCAATGCTTAGCATTACGGGAGCCCTGAAAAAAAACCCCGACAGCTGCACTGTATGCCATTCTGCACATTCCACCTGTAGACCTGGTAGCAAAGAAAATAGCGTTAACAACTGCAACCAGGCTCGGTGCCTCGGGGCAGATTGAGCGCCGACCCTACGGCCATAGTAGTATAGCGTCATCAATCACAAGACGAACAGACTACCTGATTCCCTATCTGCGCTTTGAGGGAGATCTTAAGGCTACAATAGAGGAGGACGGTTGGCGCAAGTGTGCTCAATTGGTGGAGGAGGCGATACATGTGTACATCGAAGGTTCCAAAGTAGTGGAAGGAGTAGGGTCTGTGGTATACTGTGCTGATCCGGAAATAAATAGATCTTACAGGCTGCCGGATTACTATAGTGTTTCCAAGCGGGTATAGTAGCCGTAACCAAAGCAGTAGAAATCCTGGAAGAAAATAGCCCAACCTGCAATCGTGTTAACTTTATATTGACAGTCAAGCAGCAATTAAGGCAATAATCTCGCATAGCACAGCATCTAAATGCGTGTTAGAATGTAAGCAGTCCCTGGAGAGAATCGGGACAGGGAGAAGCATACATCTATATTGTGTCCCAGAGCATATGGGAATAGATGGGAATGAAAAAGCGGATGAACTAGCTAAAAATAGCGCATCCCTTGAAGCTTGCTCCGTAGACGTCCCAATTAGACCTGGTGAAATTAAGCGAAGGCGAGAGGTGCACATGATCGACCAAGCAGGAAAGGCATGGGTTCAAGCGCGGGGCTGTAAAGTGTCGAAGATTATATGCAGCTCTTACAACCTTAGACTAACAAAGTTGCTTCTATCATTAAAAAGAGAGGACTGTAGACTCATGACGGGTATTCTGACTGGACACTGCCTTCTCGCGTCACATGCCTTTAAATTAGGCTTGGTCAGTGATAGCAGATGTAGGAAGTGCGGGCTGGGGGGGGAAACGATCGAGCACGTTCTGTGCTCTTGCCCTGCACTTGCCGGGCTAAGATTCCAGCTATTAGGAGTGATACAGCTGTCAGATCTAGAGCAGCAAGCGGCTTAAATCCTAGGAAGCTTCTAGTATTTGGCAAGAGGACGGAGTTATTTTATAACATAGGTCCTGGTTTTTGATAGGGTTTTTCAGTTTGGTCGTTAAAACAAACTTCTGGTAACACTACGGACTTATTCAGTCTATGTGAGGTCCTCATTGACCAGCTAGTTTAACCTAACCTAACCTAAGCCATAGTAAAAACTGTGTTGCATTGCAATCACGGCTGACTACGAGGTACGTAAAGAAAAGAAATGTAAATTGGTAGGTGTACCACAGGGATGGTAGGCAACCGGAAATACGTTGTTAAGCATTTTCCGCTGCGCCACCAATGTGGTGGCCAATAGCATGAACTGGCAATAATGGTAGTAACGTATAGATCAGTGTATAACAAAACTGCCCAATAACTCTTATTTGATTGAACAGTTTTACTTATAAAGAGTTTTCTCGCGGAAAAAACGATATAAGGAAGAGATAAGAAGTAAATCTCCTATAAAGAGAGAAAGAAAAAGAAACTCTGCTAGGAATAAACTTTTTGGTTTTGTAGGCATACACTTTTTTATAAATCAATCAACATAGAGATATACTTTGGAGTATAAATCATTTTTCTCTTTGAACAATTTTTATTTCGGGATATAAATATATAAATCTCAGGGCGTAATTTTTTTTGTTTAAAGTAAAGTATATATCAGTGTGAATTTTTATTTATTTATTATGTTATTTATATTTATTTTGTTGCTGGTGTGGCATGTTGCAAGTTGCAAGAAGATTGATTATTGGCAAATTTAGCGAGTCATTGCAGTTAGATATAAATCTAAATGCACAGCAAAGGGTTTCTCAACGACTTATTTGAGTGAGTCGACAGCGCAATTTGTTACTGTTGTAACTAATATATATATATACTAGCCTTTACCCGCGGCTCCCAGAAAAAGCCACGAAAAATGACCCCGACGCTATCGCGGAGGGATCCCGAAAACCATCCAGAAACGCTCCCGGAAGGGCCTCCAAAAGGTTCCGGAATAGTCCCAAAAAGTCCCGAAATGACGACACGATTCTAGACTGATCCAGAGAACCACACAGAAATGATCCCTGAAGTGTACCCAAATGATCACGAAATAGTCCCGAAAAAGTTCCAATGACGGGATTCCGAACGGAACCGAAAACCATCCAGAAATAATCCTGGAAGTGTCCCAAAGTGATCCGGAAATAGTCCCTAAAAAGTCCCGTAATGACCCCGATGGGATCTCGCTCGGATCCAGAAATGAATCTCGGAAGGGTCCCAAAATGATCACGAAATAGTCCCGAACAAATTCCGAAATGATCCCTATGGGATCCCGGGCGGCTCCCGAAACCATCCACAATTGATCTCTGAAGGATCCGCAAATGACCCCGAAATAGTAGATAAAAAGTCCCGAAATTACCCCGATAGGATCCCGGACGGACCCCGCAAAAAATCCAGAAATGATCCGGGAAGGATCCCCTAATGATCCCGGAATAGTCCCGAAAAGGTCCCAAAATAATACCGAAGGGATCTCGGGCGGATCGCGAAAACCATACTGAATTGATCTCTGAAGAATCCGCAAATGACCCCGAAATTGTAGAGAAAAAGAACCGAAATTACCCCGATGGGATCCCGGACGGATCCCGTAAAACATCCAGAAATGATGCCAGAGGGGTCCTCAAATGACCCCGAAATAATACAGAAAAAGTCACAAAATGACCTCGGCGGGATCCCGAAGACCATCAAGAAATGATGCCTGAAGGGTCCCCAAATGACCCCGAAATTACCCGACGTAATCCCGAAAACCATCCAGAAATGATGCTGAATTAGTTCTGATGAAGTCCCGAAATGATCCTGAAGGGATCCAGGACGGAGCCGAAAACCATGAAGAAATGATTCTTGAAAGGTCCCTAAATGATCCCGAAAAAGTCCCGAAATTACGCTTACGGGATCCTGAAAGTCATCCAGGAATGATTCGGGAAGGCTCCCCTAATGATCACGGAACAAGAACTGAAAAAGCACGAAAAAGCACCGAAATAACCCTGACGTGATCCCGGACGGATCCCGAAAAACATCCAGAATTGGTTTCTGAAGGGTCCGAAATATTCTTGAAAAAGTCCCGAAATTACTCTGACGGGATCCCGAAAACGATCCAGAAATTATTCCGGAAGGATCCCCAAATGATACCGAAACAGTCCGAAAAAGATGCCAGAAGGGTCCTCAAATTATCCCCGAATAGTCCCGAAATGACCTTGACGGGATCCCGAAAACCATCCAGAAATGATGCCGAAAGGGTCCTCAAATGATCCCGTATCAGTCGAGAAAAAGTCCCAAAATGATACCGCCGGATCCCGGACATATCTCGAAAACCATCTAGAAATGATGCCGGAAGGAACCCCAAATGATCCCGAAATTACGCTTACGGGATCCTGAAAGTCATCCAGAAATGATTTCGGAAGGATCCCCAAATGATCCCGAAATAGTCCCGAAATGACCCTGACGGGATCCCGGACGGATCCCGAAAACCACCCAGAATTGATCTCTAGGGGGCCGCAACTGACCCCGAAATAGTCGTGAAATAGTCCCGAAATTACCCGACGGGATCCCGAAAACCATCCAGAAATTATCCCGGAAGGAACCCCAAATGATCCCGGAACAGTCTCGAAATTACCCTGAAATTGTCCCGAAAAAGTCAAACAATAACCCCGACGGGATCCCGGACGGAAAACCGAAAACTATACAGAAATGATCCCGGGAGGTTCACAAAGTGATCCCGAAATTGTTCCGAAAAAGCCACGAAATGACCCCGACGGGATCCCGCACGGATCCCGAAAACCATCTAGAATTGGGCTCTGAAAGGTCCGCAAATTATCCGGAAAAAAGTCCCGAAAAACTCCGACGGCATCCCGGACAGATCCCAAAAATCATACAGAAATTTTCCCGGAAGGGTCCCAAAATGATGCCGAAATAATCCCGAAATAGTCTCCGAAATGACCCTGACGGGATCCCGGACAGATATCGAAAATCACCCAGAAATTATCCCGGAGGGGTCCCAAAATGATTCCGAAATAGTCCCGAAATGATCCTGACGGGATCCTGGACGGATACTGAAAACATCCAGAATTGATCTCTAAAGGGTTCGCAAATTATCCCAGGAAAAGTCGTGAAAAAACTACGAAGGAATCTCCATCAGATCCCGAAAATCATAGAGAAATTATCCCGGAGCGGTCCCAAAATGATCCCGAGATAATCCCGAAAACCACCCAGAAATGATCTCTAAGGGACCGCAACTGACACCGAAATAGTCGTGAAAAGGTCCCGAAATTACCCCGACGGGATCCCGAAAACCATCCAGAAATTATCTAGGAAGGATCCCCAAATGATCCCGGAACAGTCTCGAAATGACCCTGACATTGTCCCGAAAAAGTTAAAAAATAATTTCGACGGGATCCGGGACGGATCCCGAAAATTATACAGAAATGATCCCGGAAGGTTCACAATGACCCCGAAATTGTCCCGAAAAAGCCCCGACTTGATCCCGGACGGATCCCGAAAACCATCCAGAAATGATCACGGAAGAGTCCCAAAGTGATCCCGAAAAAGTCCCGAAATGGCCTCGACGGGATCCCGGACGGATTCAGAAAGCTGGATGGCTCTCTGAAGGGTCCGAAATTGACCCCGAAATAGGCCTGAAAAAGTCCCGCAATTACCCTGACGGAATCACGAAAAGAATTCAGAAATTATCCCGGAACGATCCCCAAATGATCCCGGAACAGTCCCGAAAAAGATGAAATTGTGTACACAAATTTTCCCTATAGTAGAAAAGGTTTCTGGTAAAAATGGACGGGATCGGTTAAAGACCACGGCAACTTAGATATAAAAAAGGTGCGTTGTAAAAATTAGGAATTTGCGCCCTTTTAATGCATGGCTGCCTAGTTTCTGAAACTATTTATTTAGGCGACATGTGAAATTTATTACACCAATGAAGGGGAGGGAACCAAATTGCCATTCAACGGACCGCTATATTTGTACTACAAAAGTACTTGGGGTTGGAAAGTAAGAAAAATAACCAATGCGAGCATATCTACAGTGTCATTACTAAAACTAAATTAAACGGAAGCTACATTTCCAGAATCAAATTTAACTTTAGTTCCGGCTCCAGTTTCATTGTCAACAGCAGTATCTGATTACGCGGCATCATGTTGTACTGGATTTCAAACGGAAAACGAAAGAAACTCTGTCGCAAGCACAACTCAAAGATTGGATAATGGATTTGGAGTTGTCAAAGGAAAAGGCCGAACTACACGCCTCTTGTATGCAACAATTTAAATTTGTTTCATCCGATGTTGAGGTAACATATTATAGAACGAACAATTTTCCAAGTACTATACGAAGGAGGACAGTGTTTGTTACTGCAAATACCTTGCTGGTATACTCAAACAGTTTGGTGAACCATATGATTCAAAAGAGTGGCGATTGTTCATAGATGGCAATAAATTAAGTTTCAGGGCCATATTATTGTTTTCTCAGTTAACTTTAAAACCTATCTGCCCGATAAACAAAAAAATTTTATGAAAATTTTTAAATTTAAATGAGAATATATGTATAGCCCTAAATCTGAATTCATCGTCCAGTTCCGAACGAAAAAGAGCGAGAAAAATGTAAAAAAAAAATTTTTCTGAATTGAAAATTAAATTCAGTCTAAGAAAATTATATACTAATGTGTCACTTATATATATATTATATTATATATATTATAGAACGAACAATTTTCCAAGTACTATACGAAGGAGGACAGTGTTTGTTACTGCAAATACCTTGCTGGTATACTCAAACAGTTTGGTGAACCATATGATTCAAAAGAGTGGCGATTGTTCATAGACGGCAATAAATTAAGTTTCAGGGCCATATTATTGTTTTCTCAGTTAACTTTGAAACCTATCTGCCCGATAAACAAAAAAATTTTATGAAAATTTTTAAATTTACATGAGAATATATGTATAGCCCTAAATCTGAATTCATCGTCCAGTTCCGAACGAGAAAAATGTAAAAAAAAATTTTTTTCTGAATTGAAAATTAAATCCAGTCTAAGAAAATTATATACTAATGTGTCACTTTTGTATTTATCTAATATGCTTTTTTATTTTCTTTCAGGAGTAAATATGTCTTTAAAAATTCATTTTCTACACTCCCATTTAATTTTTTTCCCGCAATAGGTTTCACCAGCAAATGAAAATGATTGAAGGTCTGTATCAAGGATTCTGGGATGCCGCTATGATGGGTGGTTACTGTTGGTTTCTCATAAGAGAAATCGATTCTAATCTAAATAAGCGTCAAAACAAGACACATAGCTTTTTCAATTATAAAATAAGATCATAAAGTTAAGACAGAATCATATGTAAATATGATACTTAAGTTTTACTATATGGATATATTTATTTGAATGCTTATAACTTTTGTATTAGTTCATCGATTTTGTTGAATGAAAGCAAATTTTTTTTTGTAATAAAATAGAGCTTAGAGAGAAAGAAAAAAATCTGCAAAAAATAAGAAATTTTCGATATCCTTCTCGCAAAGTACACATTTTTTTATATTTTTACAAAAAAAAAATTGTTTTAAATCTGTAATGATTGTTCGTTATCTTTGAATCTGCAATGCCTAACAAAAAGTTTATAGCAAATTTTATTACGTTTTAATAGCTTCAAACCGTTTTGGAATTGCTCAATTCGTTCTTGACATATATGTATATGATTAAGTGGACACAAGGTTATTCGTAAATATCTCAAAAACGCTACCATAGAATTAAAATTGATTTTCGGAATCAGGGGGTGATTTTACATAGGAATTTCATAATGGTATCTCTGGGACATTTTGGCTGTAAACCAGTGGTATTAGACAATTCATGTTAGGTAATATGTGCCGGGTGCGTTTGTGTGTTATTAACCTTCAGCTCCGGACTATGTTTTAACCAGGGGCGGAAACTGTTGTTCCTTTTATAATATAATTCCTTGCAAAACTAAAAATTTTGGACTTTTTTTTAAAGTCCGAGTTTAACTAGTTCTATCGGACTCAAAAAATAAAAATACAGATTTTACTTTTATGGAAAAAGTTGGAAAAATAAAAGAGATGCATGATTCGACATGACAATGCTATAGGGATACCAAGGACAATTTTTTGACCACGACTTTTTCGACTCCGAAAAAAAAATTATTATTATTTTCCGTCCCTGGTTTTAACAGCTGTTTATATGAAAAAGCTAACGAACAAAGTTTTATCCTAAAACGCCTGAAACTAAAAAAAAGGTGCAGATCAAGAACAGAGCTAGTTCCAGATTTGCCATATATAAGTAAATTTGTGAATAAAATGATAGATTCAAAATCAAATTATACCTGACGACGTATAGGAGACCTCGCTAGGAATTATTCAGATCTTTACAAAACTTTTTCTTTTTTCTTCCAAATAATTGCAAAACGGCTGAAATTTAAAAAAAAGTGATAAATTTTCAAACCTCACACCATTAATTTAAGAAAAAAGGTGATACATCAATCACTTTAGTGGTAGAACGAACAATGCTTATGCATCAACAATATTTTGTTGCATTTTGAACACATTTTTTAAAATTAAGCTCCATTGTGCGAAATATGATAGATTGATAGGGAATTGTACAACATATACTAACTAATTTCATTTGCCATCATCATCTGCCAATAGTCAACAAAATGTTATGGATATTACAGAACTTGCTGAAATTGTTGCTGAAAATCGGATTAAGATGGTTATAAATGAAAAAAAGTTTGTAGTCATTTTTTGTTTAATATTTTCAAAATTATTTCAGTACATACTGAGTTCCTCGTAGTTTTTTGTAATATTTATTTCTAACTCATTCGGCATTAATTTCTGATTTGGGCTGTCTATTCAAGTATTACATAGGCTGTGTTTTATTCACTTTTATTTCCCCACCTCTAACTTATAGCCCTATTTTCCACTTTTGTATTAACGTTTTACCTAAACGAGCTCTTTGTAATAAATACAAATGGTTTCTCCCTTTTTAACAAATCCATATCCGAACTATGCATGCAGCCCCTGTCTTTGTTTGGTTCCTAGATGTTTTTTAACATAATTTTATTTCATGCTAAATCTGTATTGTTTCACTTTATTTTTTAAAAAATTGTATTAAAATTTATTTTATTTCATCTCACTTTATTTTTATAAATTTTTTAATCTATTTAAATATATATATATATATATTTTTTTTTAAATTTACTTAACTTAATTTTATTTTATCTTTCTTTTATGTTATTTTATTTTACTGCATTTTTATATTTTATTTTTATTTTCTTATATTTAACTTTTTTTTTGCTATTTGTTTATTTTATATTTTTATACATTTTTTTTATTTAATTTTATTTTATTTTCAATTACTTTATTTACCTACTTCATATTATTTTAATGTATTCTATTCATTAGCCCTAATTTATTTTATTTTATTTAATTTTTCTATATATAACTGTTTTTATTTAATACTATTTTTTTCTTTTTTTTACTTTACTTTTTTTTAGTTATTTCACACTATTTTTCTTATTCTATTTCATGATGTAGAATGTTTTTGGCCGTCAATATAAACTATTTTAAAATATAATGAGCTCAAGGTGGGTTTTAAATAAAACAAATAAATATGTTTTTGTTTTAATTTATTATTACCCGATATTTCAAATTCAGTCTGAATTCATCATCAGGAGTTCTTCAACTGTGATTATTTGTTTTATTTAAAACCCGCATTGAGCTCATTAAATTTTAAAATAGCTTTTTCTATTTCATTGTATTTTATTGTATTCTATTTTAGATTATTCAGTTTCAATTTATTTTATTTTCTTTCATTTTATTTTACTATATTTAATTTTTTTAAGTTTTTATTAATTTTTATTTTATTTTATTTTATTTTAATTTATTTTATTTTATTCCATTTTATTATATTATTTGTTGTCATTAATTGCGTTTTATTTTATTTTAATTTGTTTTGTATTGTTGTATTCCATTTTATTTTAATCGATTGAATTTTATTTCGCATCTTTTTTTGTTTCATTTTATTTTATTCCATTTTATTATATTTCATTTTATTTTATTTTTTTTTTACTTTTTTCTTTTATTTTATTTCATTTTATATTGGTAATTTAACAATATTTTAATTTATTCTTCTTATTCTATTTAATTCTTTTTTAATGTATTCTATTTAAGATTATTTAGTATAAATATATCTATTTTTTATTTATTTAATTAGATTTTTTTCATTAACTTTTATTTTAATTCATTTTATTTTTTTATTTTATTTGTATTTTATTTATGATTTATATTATTTTATTTTATTAAATTTTTTTTTATTTTGTTATATTTTGTTTTACTGAATTGAATTTTATTTCATTTCGTTTTATTTTACTTTATTCTATTCTATTTAAAATTTTTTTATATAATTTTATTTTATTTTATTTTACTTTATATTAATTTATTTTTCTTATTACTTTTCATTCTATTTTAATGTATTCCATGTAAGCTTATTTAGTTTCAATTTGTTTTATTTTCTTTTATTTTATTTTACTATATATAACTTTTTTATTTAATCTTATCTTTTATATTATTATTTTATTTTTTTTAATTGCTATTTTATTTTATTCCATTTTATTTTATTTTACTTTATTTCAGTAAGTTATACATAAAATATTTTATTATGCTATGGTAAAATTAATCACGATATTTTATGTCATGTTATGCTATACCAAGTCATGTGATGTAGTTAATTCTATGCGCCATACATATTCAATAGTAGAGTTTGTTATGTTGAGTTTATGTTCGAGGATATTATGCCTTTTAGCATTTAGCTATGTTATAAAATGTTATGTTCATCTTCGATTCTAATATGATATACGATTATTTAACATGTTATGAAATTAACTGATCCACCATATACACAAAAGCTGGTTCAACGTACCGCACTGTTCAAGGTCTAATTTTTATCCTGCTCTTGTGGTAAGGGTTCAAAGACACAAACCTCGTGACAGATAACACCAAAAAACAAGTACATATACCCTTTATCATCAGCGTGGGCGTGGTCCTTCTCCGATTTTGCTAATTTTTATTAAGCGTACATATAGTAATAGGAGTAACGTTCCTGCCAAATTTCATCATGATATCTTCAACGACTGCCAAATTACAGCTTGCAAAAGTTTTAAATTACCTTCTTTTAAAAGTGGGCGGTGCCACGCCCATTGTCCCAAATTTTACTAGTTTTCTATTCTGTGTCATAAGCTCAACCCATCTACCATGTTTCATCGTTTTAGCTTTCTTTGGTAATGAATTATCGCACTTTTTCGGTTTTTCGAAATTTTCGATATCGAAAAAGTGGGCGTGGTTATGGTCCGATTTCGTTCATTTTAAATAGCGTTCTGAGATGAGTGCTCAGGAACCTACGTACCAAATTTCATCAATTTACCTCAAAAATTACTCAAGTTATCGTGTTAACGGACGGACAGACGGACGGACGGACGGACGGACATGGCTCAATCAAATTTTTTTTCGATCCTGATTATTTTGATGTATGGAAGTCTATATCTATCTCGATTCCTTTATACCTGTACAACTAACCGTTATCCAATCAAACTTAATATACTCTGTGAGCTTTGCTCAACTGAGTATAAAAAGAGCCCTAGTAAAAAGTAAATATTTCTAAAATTGAAAAAAAACCTTTTTGTTTATATTTAAAGTTCACGTGCATGACTACCTCTCTCCATTCCTCCACCCCGTTCATTTTCCTTTCGCTATAGCTTGTTGTTCTTCCCTTGCTATGTTCCTGCTTTTGCCTACACATATCAAAAGAATCGCACCATAAATAAAAGTTTCTAGAACAGGCCGATTCCTGATCCGATTCCACCAAAGTAAAGCATACCGAAAATAAACCTAGTAAAAAGGCTCCCATGTAAGAGATTTCAAGCGAATCGCAAGTATTAACCTATTCCAAATGGTATGTATCTACATATGGTTCTATTCTGAACTAATTTTTCTTCGAAACATAGAAAATTTCTTAATCATAAAAGGGCGGTGCCACGTCCATTTTTTTAAATTTGAAGTTTTTCCTATTTATTGTTATAAATTTACTTGGGAAATGAAATACCATTGATATAAAGCTTTTTTTTGCAAAGATGTAGCTTATTTTATTCGTCCACGACCCCTTTAAAAATCTTTTATATTAAAGTGGGCGTGGTCCTTAACCGATTTCGTTAACTTCTCTTCAAAGCATTCCTTATAGTAAAGGCAACCTCTCTGCCGAATTTTGTCACGATAGGTTTAACGACTTTTGATTTATGATTAATAATATCTGTGAAATTGGTTTTATCAAAAGTGGGCGGTGCCACGCCCATTAAAATTTTGTTATTCAATTTTTATCAAGAGTCTCAATATCAGTCCACATGTCAAATTTCGACATTCTACGTGTATTATTTAATAAATAATAGGGTTTTTTGTGTGTTTCAAAATGTTATACATATAAAAAGTGGGCGTGGTTATTATCCGATTTCGCTCGTTTTCAATACCAATCTACCCTATATCCAGGTAAGCTCGTGTACCAAATTTGGTGAAGATATCTCAAGTTATTGTGTTAACGGACGGACATGGCTCAATCAAATTTTTTTTCGATACTGATGATTTTGAGATAAGGAAGTCTATATCTATCTCGATTCCTTTATACCTGTACAACCAACTGTTATCCAATTAAAGTTATAATACCCTGTGTACAAGTACGGCTGGGTATAAAAATGTCAGTACCTAGCGTTGAACTGAGCTTGTTCAGTAAGTGTAGGTGCTCCCTAGTGTTTCCAGTTTCTTTCAAAGGCAAAAAAATGCTGATAGCTAGTTATGAAGCAATTGGCCAGCTGTTTGTGTGATTCCATAATGCTCGCGGAGCTTAAAAGAAGCACACTTGAGGAACCTACAGAGTTGTCAAAACTCCGCGCTTAGAACTGGCACGAGATATCTTATGACGTTAGAACATCATAAATAAATAGTGTAATCTCAACTTGAGAAAATTTTTAGAAAACTGCACTAGTAATCGATTCGATAATGATAAGAGAAGTCGCAAACTCAATTCACATTAGCAGAGCTGCTCAACCTTTTGCTGTGAAGAATCGCCGCACATACAAATTCACACTTTGAATATAAAAAAATTGCATAGCACCCACCATATGTCCTCACATATAAATTCGATGCATATGAAAGTGCAAATTTCACATGAAAGCGCACAGAAAAAGCACATGAAGCCAAGACACTTCCGTATGATATTCAAATTTACCACTTTTTATATATATAACATTTTGGAAAACACAAAAACCTGATTATTTAGTAAATAATACACGTAGAATGTTGAAATTTGACATGTGGACTGATATTGAGACTATTAATAAAAATTTGAAAAATTTATTTAAAATGGGCGTGGCACCGCCCACTTGTGATAAAATCGATTTTACAAATATTATTATTAATCATAAATCAAAAATCGTTAAACCTATCGTAACAAAATTCGGCAGAGAGGTTGCCTTTACTATAAGGAATGCTAAAATTAACAAAATCGGTCAAGGACCACGCCCACTTTTATATAATAGAATTTTAAAAGAGTCGTGGACGAATAAAATAAGCTACATCTTTGCAAAAAAGAGTTTTATAGCAAAGGTATTTCATTTCCCAAGTGGATTTATAACAATAAATAGGAGAAACTGCGAATTTAAAAAAAAATGGGTGTGGCACCGCATGACTAAGCAATATTCGGGAACCATAACTCGAAGAAAAATTAACGGATCGTAATAAAATTGGGTACACAAATTTTCCCTATAGCAGGAAATATTTCTAGAAAAAATGGACAATATCGGTTAAAGACCACGCCCACTTTTATATAAAAGATTTCTAAAAGGGTCGTAAAAGAAAATAATAAGTTATATCTTAGCGAAAAATAACTTTGTATCTAAAGAATTTTACTTTCTAAATTAAATTATAACATTTAATTGGAAAACACAAAAATTTTTGAAAATGGGTGTGGCACCGCCCCTTTCATGACTAAGCAATAACTCGAAGAAAAATTTACGGATCGTAATGAAATTGTGTACACATATTTTTCTTATAACAGAAAATATTTCTAGTAAAAATGGACCGGATCGGTTAAAGACTACGGAAACTTAGATATAAAACAAGTTTAAAGGGTCGTAGACTAGAATAATAAGCTATAACTTAGCAAAAAATAGTTTTGAATCAATGATATTTCACTTATCAAGTTGTATTCTAAGAGGAAATGTGGAGAAATATTTTTAACGGGCGGTGTCACGTGTTATGCAGAAAAGTAATTTATCTGAAATGAAATGTACAATTGAAGCTCACGCTGAGTATATGATATTCGGTTTTATATAATATTCCTGTTAATATAACTTAGACAACTTTACTTGTTTCAATTTCAAAAAGTTTCAGTGTACATATAATTTTGTATATATATTGTATTTGCACTTCAATATAAAAATTTTTGAGCAGCCCTGCACATTAGGATTCTATTAGATAAATACATTAGATTTCGATTGGAGAACTATGGTTCCTCTCGATTTGATAGTTAGGTCCCATTCTATTTGAGAACACCATGTTTGCACAGTGTTTCTCGAGTCATCCTCTAACAAGAGTCGGCAAAACCTTAGGCCGATAAATGCACGTTGGCCTCGTTCTCAGAACACAATACCCGAAACTTGAATTATAAAAAAACAACTATGCACGTCACTCTAGCTGTGACATCAGTTCCGTGTGTGCTGAAGTAGAGATATTAAACAAGTCAATTGGAAGTAGATTTAAAATCTTAAAATACTTTGAAAATTACATTGCACCAAATTGCGTCATGTTGTCTGCCACAACGGGTACCGGATCACGACGTAACCGTGTTTTTTTTTTATATTTGACATCGCACATCATTAGTAGCTAGTTTGTACTATATCAAAAACACATACCCAATTAAATTGATAAGAAAACAATTTCTTTTTGTGATAGTGAATTTTCTAAAATATCAAAACATCATCTGCTAAAGATGAAATCTTAGGTTTCTTATGGTAATGACTGGGGGAAAAAATATTATCTGTTTATTGAGGTATTTTTAAAGTTGGGTCATAAATACAAAGTAAACGTACTACATAAATTTGTTGTTGAAAATGTTTACCTGCGCCATTACATCACACCTTCACCATTGCATCGAAATTTCATTGCGACAATGTTTTGTTCTCATCAAACTAAGACTGCGAGTATTGAATTTAGGTTAATTTGCTTTTTTCTTGTTTTACATTTAAAATATACACAAATGACATACTTAAATATATTAATTTTGCTACTTTTCTCCTCTTCTCTTTCGAGTTACTCCTACGAGCTAATTAAAGAGATCGCTGATTTCTTTTTGGAACGCACCAGCATACGGCCCAAGATCGGCATCATTTGTGGTTCGGGTCTCAACTCATTATGTAACTCATTCAATGCAAAAGTTCCTTCTCGAATAATCGATTAGTCGATAATAATCGATTATTAACAAGAGCCCTAGTAAAAACTATAGATTTCTAAAATTAAGAAAAAAAAAACATTTTCGTTTATATTTACAGTTCACGTGCATAAATAACTCTCTCCATTCCTCTACCGCCGTTCATTTTCCTCTCGCTATCCCAATGCTTCTTCTTCTTCCCTTGTTATGTTCCTGCTTTTGCCTACACATATCAAAGGCATCGCACCATAAATAAAAGTTTCTAGAACAGGCCGATTCTTGATCCGATTTCAAGCGAATCCCAAGTAATAACCTAGTCCAAATGGTACGTATCTACCAAATTTCCAACGAGTCGCATAATATGTAAATTTTCTTAGAAAGATAGTCCACTTCGCGCAAAGAGAAGTATTTCAAATATTTACCTATTGGGAAGGCTGCCTAAATTTCATATTTGAAGCAAATCGCACCATAAGTACGAGTTTTTATAAAAGAACAGAATAGTGCACTTTTAGAGCAGAAAAGTTCTCTTGTGAGAGAGACACCCCTGTACCAAATTTCAAGCAAATCTTACCATAAACATTTTTAGTCCACTTCGCAGAAAACGACTACTGAAAAAAATATGAAAAGGAAATAAGGTATATAATTATAAAATTTCATCCAAAGCGGACTATTAGTTTCGGAACAGTAGGAATAGCTATTTGTTCCAAAAAAATGTGATTTTAATGGATTTGACTATATGGGAGGTGTAATCCCATATTTTAAAATAATCTTACTATGCGAATCAATATCCACAAACAGCCAGCAATATGTTGACAAAGTTTTATTGCGATCTAATGAATAGTTTGTCAGAATTTTAATTACATGCAAGTCGACATTCATTTCATTGATATTAATTTTGCAGATATTCGGTCCCATGTAAGACTAAAACATTTAATTTTTCGCATGGAATACTAACAGGTTTCGTTATTCGCGTGAAAAACTAGCATATTTCGCTTTTTCGCGCCGGAAACTAAGACAATTGAATCACGCTTGCCTTCCACGCAAACAAACGAAATGCTCTGTTCTTCCATGGGAATTTGAAACGTACTAACTTTCGTTGGGAGCGCCAAAAGCCTTAGTCTCAAGGAAATTAATTTTATGGCAATACCAGGAAGTCCTCTCATCTTCTGTATGACTTCGATGACTATTGCTTATGAGCACAGACTTTATCTGGTTAACAGGGCCAAATTACCAGCGCTACATTCATTAACTTAACACACACACAAATTTCATTGAACATATTGACTTAAGTGAGGCTACCAACACATTCATTGATTTGATCCTGCATGGTATCAACACCAAACAAAAAAAAAAAAAGTCAGTACCTGGCTTTGAACTGAGTTTATTCGGTAGGTGTAGGAAGTGTGCTCCCTAGTATTTCCAGTTTCCTTTCAAAGGCAATGAAAAGCTGATTGATTATTAAGCAATTGGCCGGCTGTTTGTGTGACTCCATAATGGTTGCAGAGCTTTAAAGAAGCACACTTGAAAAATCTACAGAGATGTTTAAACACCACGCTTAGGACTATCATGATATGTCTTCTTATGATGTTAGACCATCCTATCATACGTTAAATAAGTAGTATAATCTCGACTTGAGAAAATTTTTAGAAAACTGCACTAGTAATCGAGTCGAAAATGATAAGAGAACTCGCAAACTCAATTCTGGTTAATTATTGAGTTCAAGTGCTATATACGTTCATCTGTAGTTATAATTATATTGCGGTAACTAAGTAAATTCTGGAAGCGCCTAGAAGATGCCACGAGGAAATCACAGAGTATAAAAGCACCAGCGGCAGAGGCGCTAGAGGCACTTTCAGTTAAGCACGCTACCTGTCGGGCAATAGATCAGTTTCATTTAAGCTATCAGTCAGTTTGGTTATTAAGCAAGCTAGTTGCACAGTTTGAGTGTTATTGTGAAGTACTTTAATAATCCATTAATCAATATTGGAGTTATTTATTCAACAGTTTAGCGATACGAACGTTAGCAGAAGATTGCAAATAAGGGGAATTGCAGTAAATTCGTTACAGTGTTAAGTATAATTTATATAATTGGTCGATATTTCGCTTTCAATCTGAAACCATCCTCAGGAACAAATGAGTATACTTGATCGTCGATCAAATTATAAAACCACAAAATATATTGTGTTTTCGTAAGGGTTAACCGGGGATTGCCCGTATTACTTTTAAATGTACGAAAACATTTATTTCAAGCAATTTTTAATTTTATAATTTATTTAGTAATTTGGGAAAAATTTAAACAACGTGATACCAGGACGGACAAGGCGACAGCTGTTTCAATTATTCCTTGTAAATCTCTTCAAAGCCTTTTCTCCATGGAGTGGGAGTCGAACCCGCACTCCTACGATAGTTGAAATGGTTAAAAACGCATTCAGCTACGTCATGCTTTAGTTGTTGTAAAGTTTTTCCCAATTGCCTTCTTTTGCATATATTCTTCTACACATCACATACTTTGTATGTAATTATGTGTTGAAGTTATGCATGTTTGTAGGACGGTTTCAGAGAAACTTGGTATTGTAGAACCAGATAGAACAAAAATAGCAACAATACCAAATTTCTCTGAAACGGCCTTATAAACATGCATAACTTCAACACATAATTACCTAAAAATTTTTTTAAATTAGTTTTTTTTCAAGTTTTTAGTCTTTATTTAATTCCCTATTATTTCTCATTCTGTTTAGTTCATTTAGTGCCTCATTGTTACAAGGAATCCTTCCTGACAATTTTTTACAAATTAAGTCCTTAATACATAATCCTTCCAAAGACTTTATTCGACTCTGTGCCACGTATGCTTGTCCCTCCTCGAACTCGAAAGTATTTTGATGTCACATCTATCGCACTGAATGTAATATTTGTTCCAAATATGAGCCAAATCAGACCACAAATACGAATTTTTTAATATCTCGATTCTTGCGCCACTTGGCGGCGATTTTTTTTCATAGGTCACTTTCTATCTACCTATGTATTATGTGTTCCGAATATGAGCCAAATCGGACCACAATTACGATTGTTTGAAATATTTCGATCCATGCGCCACCTGTTGGATTTTTTTTCTTATTACTGCATTGTCATCGGGTTCTGAACTATATTCCAAGTTTGAAGCTTGTAGCTTATCGGGAAGTTGCAGTAATTTTAATTACAAAATTCGTGTCGGCCGGCGGGCTGGCCTGTCATGTCAAGCTAAATTAAACCGTTTAAAAAAGAATTGCATAGCACTACCATGTGCCCTAAGCTTTAAATTCGATTCATACGAAAGTTCCTGAATTTGACATGAAACCGCAAAGAAAAAGCACTTCCATATGAAGCCAAGGCACATCGATATGATATTCAAATTTTCACTAATTGACAACAACAAAATTTTCAAAAATATTGTAGCACTGAGAAAATTTTATTTATTCATTAAAGGGACCATCAAAATTCTTTAAACCTTTAAAATAATTTGTTTTTGTTTTTTTTTTTCAATTTAAAAAAGTTACAGTGTATATATAATTTTGTATATGTATTGTATTCGTACTTCAATATGAAAATTTTTGAGCAGCCCTGCACATTAGGATCCCATTAGAGAAATACGTTAGATTTCGATTGGAGAACTATAGTTTATCTCGTTTTGATAATTAGGTCACGTTTTATTTGAGAACGCCATGTTTGCACAATGTTTCTTGAATCATCCTCTAACATTAGAGATTCGAGAACAAGCATAGTTAAGTAATCGTCCTTTAATCTTCATCTAACTGCAGTGTTTGTTGGGATACATAATAAAGCAGGTATATAAAGAAGAGCAATGAAATTGAGAAATTAAACAAACAGTTTCTGTTAAATTCCCAAGAACCTTAGTATAAGGGGGTATCTACGAATAGATTTGGCAAACGAAAACTCAGCCGTTTGAACCAGAAGAGTATAAAAAGGCCCCCAGTCTCGTTCACAAAGAGTAGGAAAAATCTTAGGCAATAAATGCACGTTGACCTCGTTCTCAGAACACAATACCCGAAACTTGAATTATAGGAAAACAACTATGCATGTCACTCTGGCTGTGACATCAGTTCTGTGTGTGCTGAAGTAGAGATCTTAAACAAGTCAATTGAAAGTAGATTTAAAATCTTAAAATACTTTGAAAATTACATTGTACCAAATTGCGTTATGTTGTTTGCCACAACGGGCACCGGATCGCGACAGAACCAAATTTTTTTAGTATTTGACATTGCACATCATTAGTAGCACGTTTGTTCTATACCAAAAACACGTATGCAATTAAATTGATAAGAAAACAATTTGTTTTTGTGATAGTGAATTTTCTAAAACATCAAAACATCTTCTGCTAAAGATGAAATCTTAGGTTTCTTATGGTAATGACTGGGGGAAAAATTATTATCTGTTTATTGAGGTATTTTTAAAGTTGGGTCATAAATACAAAGTAAACGTACTACATAAATTTATTGTTGAAAATGTTTACTTGCGCCATTACATCACACCTTCACCATTGCATGGAAATTTCATTGCGACAATGTTTTGTTCTAATCAAAGTAAGACTGCGAGTATTGAATTTAGGTTAATTTGCTTTTTTCTTGTTTTACATTTAAAATATACACAAATGACATACTTAAATATATTAATTTTGCTACTTTTCTCCTCTTCTCTTTCGAGTTACTCCTACGAGCTAATTAAAGAGATCGCTGATTTCTTTTTGGAACGCACCAGCATACGGCCCAAGATCGGCATCATTTGTGGTTCGGGGCTCAACTCATTAGCCGATCACATTACCGATGCAGAAGCATTCGAATACGAGAGTATACCAAATTTTCCCGTGTCCACAGTGGAGGGTCATGTTGGTCGTATGATTTTTGGTTATTTAGAAGATATGCCTGTGGTGGCAATGCAAGGACGTTTTCACTATTATGAAGGCTATCCATTGGCTAAATGTTCAATGCCTGTGCGTGTCATGAAATTAGTTGGTATTAAATATTTATTTGCTACAAATGCTGCTGGAGGTTTAAATCCCAAATATAAAGTTGGTGATATTATGATTGTACGTGATCATATAAATATTATGGGTTTTGCTGGCAATTCACCGTTACAAGGACCGAATAATCCACGTTTTGGACCACGTTTTCCACCCATGACCAATGCATACGATCGTCATTTGGTACGTAAGGCACGTAAAGTGGTACGTGATATGGGCATAGAGAATGATGTGCACGAAGGTGTTTATACGTGTTTGGGTGGTCCAAATTATGAGACGGTAGCCGAATTTAAAATGTTACGTATTATAAGCGTGGATGCTGTGGGCATGTCAATGGTGCACGAAGTTATTACAGCACGTCATTGTGATTTGACAGTATTCGCTTTTAGTTTAATAACAAATAAATGTGCTACCGATAGCAGCGAAGAGGATGCGAATCATGAGGAGGTCGTTATGGTGGGCAAATCACGTCAAGCGATTTGTGGTGAATTAATGTGTCGTATGATACGTGAACTTGCAGCGGAAGTGCAGGAGAAAAATGGCACGAAATGAATGAGAGAATGAGATTAGAAATATAAGGAAAATTATTGATAGTTATTTGTTAATAGTTTCTAAGAGTTCTTTGTTTGTAATATAAGCAATGAATTGTAGCTATATAGTATGCTGGCTGAGTATAATACCTAAGGCTTGGTTTTTATTAGGTCAAAATGTGTGACATCAAAAACTGCCTCAAACAGACTCGCTGCTCAGTTGGGGTCAAAAGTGTTTCCATTATGTCACATTACTGACACGAAGTCGATAAAGCAGTGCGTGGTCAAAACCCAAACTAAAATTTAGTGTTGTTCTATTTGACAACTCATTCCATTATTTTCCGTTGTTTCACACGCTTTGGTATTATTTGTTGATGTGACGCCTGTTGGCAAACGAAACCAAATTGCCAACATACTAGCAAATGAAATTTTACTGTCAAATTTGCTATACCATTGGGCAGTTGTCGTTTACAACTATTGATCAATTTAAATGTCACTTTGTAGTCAAAACGTACCGCAAACGCATTTGACGTTGTATCAAAAGCCGACTTCTTTTATATGACCGAGTTTGTGGTCTAATTTGACATAGTGAAAACTAAGCATAATTTTGTTTTAAAGCACCTAAAAGAAGCAACAAAATTTTTTTTAATTTGAAAAAAAAAAAACAATACAAATAAAAAACTAAAACAAAACTTAGAACTCGATTAGTCAGGTATAGATTTAATTCTTTCTTTCCTTTCTTGTGTCACTTAATTTCTTTAAATATTTAAAAAAAATCGACCAATGTAAAAGAGCGAATTAATTGCTAAGAACGTTTTCTGTTATAACTGGAATTGATTAAAAAATTGATTAATTTTTGGAATAAAATATAAAATTTGACCTTACTTTTCGGTAAGTTATAAAAATTAAAAAAATACTCTTCCATTATTTAAATTAAAAATGTAAAAGCTTTTCTTCAGTGAAAATTGAAAAAAAATAAATTAAAAAAAAAAATATTAAGCTGCATTTACATTGTTCATTTGCTCAACCAATTTCTTGTGAATTCGTAAAATGACCAGTGCGAATGGATTGTATTTTTTGATCAACTTGTTTCTGAAGCAAGCAAATATTTTGGCTAAATATAAAATTTAATACACATCTATTTTTTAGTAAAAACAAGTAAGGAAGGCTAAGTTCGGGTGTAACCGAACATTACATACTCAGTTGCGAGCTGTGGAGGCAAAGTAAGGGAAAATCACCATGTTGTAAAAAGAACATAGGGTAACCCTGGAATGTGTTTGTATGACATGTGTATCAAATGGAAGGTATTAAAGAGTATTTTAAGGAAGTGGGCCATAGTTCTATAGAAGGACGCCATTTAGGGATATCGCCATAAAGGTGGACTAGGCCTGACTCTAGAATTTGTTTGTACGATATGGGTATCAAATGAAATGTGTTAATGATAATTTTAAAAGGGAGTGGGCCTAACTTCTATAGGTGGACGCCTTTTCGAGATATCGCCATAAAGGTGGACCAGGGGTGACTCTAGAATTTTTTTTGTACGATATATGTATCAAATGAAAGGTGTTAATGAGTATTTTAAAAGGGCGTGGGCCTAAGTTTTATAGATGGACGCCTTTTCGAGATATCGCCATAAAGATGGACCAGGGTTGACTCTAGAATGCGTTTGTACTATATGGGTATCAAATGAAAGGTGTTAGTGAGTATTTTAAAAGGGCGTGGGCCTTAGTTCTATAGGTGGACGCTTTTTCGAGATATCGCCATAAACGTGAACCAGGAGTGACTCTAGTATGTGTTTGTACGATATGGGTATCAAATTAAAGGTATTAATGAGGGTTTTAAAAGGGAGTGGCCCTTAGTTGTATATATGAAGGCGTTTTCGAGATATCGACCAAAATGTTGGACCAGGGTGATCCAGAACATCATCTGTCGGGTACCGCTAATTTATTTATATATGTAATACCACGAACAGTATTCCTTCCAAGATTCCAAGGGCTTTTGATTTCGCCCTACAAAACTTTTTCATTTTCTTCTACTTAATATGGTAGGTATCACACCCATTTTACCAAGTTTTTTTCTAAAGTTATATTTTGCGTCAATAGACCAATACAATTACCATGTTTCATCCCTTTTTTCGTATTTGGTATATAATTATGGCATTTTTTTAATTTTTCGTAATTTTCGATATCGAAAAAGTGGGCGTGGTCATAGTCGGATTTCGGCCATTTTTTACACCAGTACAAAGTGAGTTCAGATAAATACGCGAGCTGAGTTTAGTAAAGATATATCGATTTTTGCTCAAGTTATCCTGTTAACGGCCGAGCGGAAGGACAGACGGTCGACTGTGTATAAAAACTGGGTGTGGCTTCAACCGGTTTCGCCCTTTTTCACAGAAAACAGTTATCGTCCTAGAATCTAAGCCTCTACCAAATTTCACAAGGATTGGTAAATTTTTGCTCGACTTATGGCATTAAAAGTATCCTAGACAAATTAAATGAAAAAGGGCGGAGCCACGCCCATTTTGAAATTTTCTTTTAAAATGCAACATATCATTACTGGAGTTGAATGTTGACATAATTTACTTATATACTGTAAAGATATTGTAACGAATTTCTTGCAAATCCTCTTATTTGCCCTTTTGCTAGGTTCGTATCGCTAAACTGTTGAATAAATAACTCCAATAGTGAATAATGGAAAAATGGCCGTTATTAAAATACTTCACAATAACACTCAAACTGTGCAACGAATAACTTAATAACCAAACTGATAGCTTAAAGGAAACTGACTTTCAAAATAATCGTGCTATTGCTCGCTAGATATCGTCTTAGCCGTAACTGCTTGACAACTCAAATCAAACTGAATTTCAGCGCCTCTACAATTGTCGCCTTTTATACTCTTTGATTTCAACCTTCGCATCTTCTAGAAACTACTAGTCCAGCAGCTCTCAAACTTCTCAGCTGTAACTACAATTGCACAATTTTATACATCTTCTAGGCGCTTCCAGAATCTACTAATCCAGTAGCTCTCAAACTTCTCAGCTGTAACTACAATTGCACAATTTTATAGTTTTTCTCATTGCATACTTATAGGAGTATCTCAGCTATATTCATGTGTTAGTGCATTGACTCTCCGCTGCTCGTATACGTACATGGTACATATATGTAGACGCAGTTATTTTTTCGGTTATGTAGATACATAATGATTGAATTATTGATGTGCATTCACGTCACTGCTTAGCATCGGCTTAGAGACGGCAGCACTCCTTAGTTTTGCTAATATTCGTAACACTGCCCTCCACCTAAGTCTGATCGTCCCGATTAGACAAATCTCTCGATTTAACCGCTGCTAGCCTCTCCAAATGAACCACTTTCATTTTGGTTCGTGGTTTGCCAATGGATTGTATGCGGTACACTACATCGTTGATCCGTTTTGCAACTTTGTATGGGCCTTCCCAGTTACACTGCAATTTCGGGGACAAACCTTTTTTTCGTTGTTGGTTGTATAGCAGCACCAAATCTCCTTCCTGAAACCCTTCCGAATTAATTGCTTTATCGTGCCTCGTTTTCATCTTGTCACTCATAATCTTTGCTCGTTGCCTTACCAGATCGTGTATCTCTCTCAGCTCTTCTTCCAAGACACCACTGGATTTCTTGACATTCCTCTCCGCATCGGCATCTATCCCATACTTCAAATCAGCTGGCAGTCGAAGGTCATTGCCAAAAATTACCTTTGCGGGAGTTTGTCCCGTTGTGTCATGTACTGCCGATCGGTAGGCCATCAAAAATAATGATGTGTGTATCCCAGTCCTTATGGTACTTGTCTACTACTTTCCTTAAATGCTCCTCCAATGTTCTATTGAAGCGTTCCACCATATCATCGGACTGAGGATGCAATGCAGTTGTCCGTGTTTTTCGAATGCCCAACTTTTTGCACATTTCTTGGAACACAGCTGATTCAAAATTCCTGCCTTGGTCAGAATGTAACTCCATTGGTACACCATACTTGCAACCCATTCGTTTTTAACCACTTCTGACACTGGTTCTGCTCCTTGGTTTGGGATTGGGTATACCTCTGGCCATTTACTGAAATAATCTATAACCACCAGTACGTATTTGTTTCCGCGGTTGCTAGTAGGAAATGGACCTGCGACATCCATGGCGATCCTTTCAAATGGTGCACCTGAAATATACTGCTTCATCTGGCCATGACTTCGGGTTTTGGGCCCTTTCGCTCTGTTGCATACCTCGCAGTTGGCAATCCACTCGGTAACCGACTGACGGCAACCAACCCAATAGAATCTCTGCTTAATTTTCTCGAGTGTCTTCGTAATTCCAAGATGACCTCCACTTGGACCATTGTGCAGCTCGCTGAGCACGTCAGGAATCCTCTTCCTGGGAACAACTATCAGTTTCTTCTTGCATTGACCATCCTCACTCTCCCATACTCGATGCAAGCAACCGGATATCAATTCTAAACTGTTCCACTGTGCCCAATATGACTTCGCAATGGGACTCTCTGCTGACATCTCCTTTCTGCTTGGTCTTTCGTTTCGTTCAAGCCCTTGCATAACATGTGACAGATCTGTATCCTCTAGCTGACACTTTCTTAGTTGTTCCTTGTCCCATTCATCCGTACACGTTATAGTCATTAGCCGGACATCTATAATGTCTTCTTTAGCCTCGGTCTTTGAGCAGTGCTTGCATTCCAGACTACATGGTCTTCGTGACATTGCATCAGCATTTCCATGGGTACTACCTTTTCGATGCTCAATGGAAAAGTCATAGCTTTGTAGTCGCTCGATCCACCGTTCCAATTGTCCTTCCGGATTACGGGACTGCAGAAGTCATTTCAACGCTGCGTGATCTGTCCTGACACGGAATCGCTGGCCGTAGAGGTATTTGTGAAAATGTTTAATGCCCTCTACCAATGCCAACAGCTCTCTCCGTGTAACGCAATAGTTCCTCTCTGGTTTTCCAATTGAACGGCTGTAATATGCAACTACCTTCTCTTGTCCATCGACCAGTTGTGATAAAACGCCTCCTATAGCATATCCACTCGCATCTGTATCTAGAATAAATGTTGCTCCTGGAATCGGATATGTTAACATTGGGGCAGTGCACAAACGCTCCTTCAATGTTTGGAAAGCCACTTCTTGCTCCTTCTTCCATTCAAAAGCTTTATTTTTTCTTGTAAGCTCATGGAGGCTATGGGCTATGCTGGAAAAATTTGGTACAAATCGGTGGTAATATGTGCACAGCCCAAGGAAACTTCTTAATTCATGTAGGTTCTGTGGTCTTGGCCAATCCTTTACAGCCTCTATCTTTTCGTTCGCAGTGCAGATGCCCTCTGTCGTTACCTTGTGACCCAAATAATTTACTTCCTTTTTAAAAGCGCACACTTTTTGGGACTTAACTTCAGACCAGCGGCAGCTATTCTTTGGAAAACTTCCTCCAAGTTCCTAAGATGTTCATCAAAATTCTTGCCCAATACGATGATGTCGTCCAGGTACACCAAGCATGTTTTCCAATGTAGTCCTTTCAGTACCTGGTCCATGAGTCTCTCAAAAGTAGCTGGTGCGTTACAAAGTCCAAAAGGCATCACTGTAAATTGCCAAAGACCATCACCGACACTGAAGGCTGTTTTCTCTTTATCTTCCTCCTTCATTCCCACTTGCCAGTAGCCGCTTTTCAAGTCCAGCGTGGAAAATCATTTCGTACCAGATAGCGAGTCCAGAGTGTCGTCAATTCTTGGCAATGGGTAGCTATCCTTTTTCGTTACGTCATTCAACTTCCGGTAGTCCACGAAAAACCTCATTTTTCCATCCTTCTTTTTTACATGTACTACCGGTGAGCTCCATGGAATAGCTGATGGTTCTATGACGCCGCTGTCGCTCATTTCTTGATTGATTTGACTCACAACTTCCCGCTTCGCCAGTGGAACACTACGTGGAGCTTGACGGATCGGCCTCGCATCTCCAGTGTCAATTTGATGTTTCACAACGTTGGTGCGGCCTGGTTTAGAATCATCCTGGTCAAATATGTTCGCGTACTTTAGGAGCAGTTGTTTTGCCTTACTCTGATATGCTTTCTCTATCCCCTGCGTCCATGCCGTGATGTCATTTGAAAGATCAGTATTACTAGCTGAAACGTGTTTCTGGAGCTGTTCACAGTTAATAACTACTTCAGCCTCTTGGTATCTTCCCAAAATAGCTCCTTTAGTCAGTTTGAGTGGTGACTTGAACCCATTGAGTACTCTTACCGGAATACGTCCATCTTGTTTTGTCATAGCCAGGGTTTTTCCTATAAGTATGTTTAGTGCTGATTTGTTTGCTGCTTCGACAACCCACAATTTGTTTGTCCCAAAATCTCCATCAACCTTTGCCCAGATGACTGCTTCGGATTTTGGTGTTATTTGCTGACTCTCTTCCACCAGCACTCGTTTACTGCTGTAGCCTCTCTCATAGCCGAAATTAAGTGGTACATCCATGTTTTTATATCGCATTGTCTTGCTTTGCATGTCGATCTTGATGCCTTGGTTGATTAAGAAGTCCACTCCAATTATGATTTCATCAACAATATCTGCCACTATAAAATTGTGTAGTACCTTGACGTTCCCAATTGCGACTTCACATTCTACTTATCCAAATACCTGGGTGTCTTCTCCCGTGGCTGTACGTAATCTTGCTCCAAGCAATGGTCTTATCTTTTTGTTGACTAAATCCGCTCGAATGATGGAATGAGATGCACCCATATCTACAGTCAGTAAACGTTCCTTTCCGTCCACATGTCCTCCAACAGTAAGATTGCTCGATCTTCTTCCAATCTGCGAGATATGGGGCATTCAATTGCGGGAGCCAGCTGTCGCCCCTTGCGGCTGACTCGATTTATTTTAACGATTGAGTGGTCTTGGAGATTTGCTCATCACCTTCTGCTCTGCGTTTACGACCACCCACATTGTTGGAGCTATTGGGACCGCTGCTGCAATGTCGTGCAATATGACCTGGGTTGCCGCACTTGAAACATTTAATAACTCCGGCATTTTTCTGTTGTGATCCCTTCAGTGCTTCCAAAATTGTGTCTACCCAATCTGGTCTTTCCACTTCTACACGATGAGCTTTGTATGCTGGTTTACTCAATAGTGAGGCCGTTTCCTGAGTCAATGCATGTGATATCATTTCAGCAAATGTCAGCTTTGGGTTTGCGTATGTAGCTCGCTTCGTTTCCACGTCCCGTATGCCATTTATGAAACTCTGGATTTTTACCCTTTCAGTGTATTCCACGGGTGCGTCCGCATTTGCAAGTAGCGGTTTTGCAACTGAATTTGGAATATCTGTTTTCTATGCTCGCTTCCATAACGTCTCTCGACAGCGGCCATCAATGCTTCATAGTTGTTCCGCTCTCCTTCGGGAATCGTCTGTAGGATTTCGGCTGCTGGCCCTTTCAATGCCACGAACAGAGCTGCAACTTTATCTTCAGCATTCCAGTTGTTAGCTGCCGACGTCTTCTCAAATTGTTGCTTAAAGACCTGGAAAGGAACAGAACCGTCAAAGGATGGTGTTTTTACCTTTGGATTGCTTGCTGAAACAGCTGGGCGGTTTAATTGCAACTCTTGTATACGACCTCTCAAAGCATCCACCTCGGCTTCGATTTTTTCCTCAAAATGCGTTATTTTCTCGTCCATACGTGCTTCGAGTTTTGATGATATACGCGTCTCTTGCGCTTCGAGTTGTGTCTCCATCTTTGATGTAATCTGTGTCGACATTTCTGCCATACGCGTTTCTTGTGCTTCAATCTTCGATGTAATCTGTGTCGACATTTCTGACATACGTGTTTCTTGTGCTTCAATCTTCGATGTAATCTGTGTCGACATTTCTGACATATGCGTTTCTTGTGCTTCAGTCTTCGATGTTATGCGTGTGTCCTGCGATTCTAGTTGGGATGATATATATGTCTTCTGCTTTTCCAGTTGTGATGACATTTGTGACGACATTGATGTTACTGTCGATGTTTGAGCAGCTATTGCAGCCAATATCATGTTCAAGTCTGTGCTCGTAACTGTCTGCGATGTTTCATTTTTCTCTTCAATTTTTGTTGTTGTCTCGTCCCCATCAGGATAAAAGATATACTCGTCCACATCAATTCCTTGCGACTCCATTACCCCTCGTAGCCGTGCTTGAAGTTCGATCTTATTGCCGGTTGTATTTAATCCACGGTTCTCCAACTCCTTTTTCAGTTGCTGGATCTTCAATTGACTGAACTTTGCCATGTCCAAGTTGTATTCCCAATATTCGGAATTTATTCAACAATTCCTCTTCTGACACCAATTGTAACGAATTTCCTGCAAATCCTCTTATTTGTCCTTTTGCTAGGTTCGCATCCCTAAACTGTTGTATAAATAACTCCAATATTGAATAATGGAAAAATGGCCTTTATTAAAATACTTCACAATAACACTCAAACTGTGCAACGAATAACTTAATAACCAAACTGATAGCTTAAAGGAAACTGACTTTCAAAATAATCATGCTATTGCTCGCTAGATATCATCTTAGTCGTAACTGCTTGACAACTCAAATCAAACTGAATTTCAGCGCCTCTACAATTGTCGCCTTTTATACTCTTTGATTTCAACCTTCGTATCTTCTAGAATCTACTAGTCCAGCAGCTCTCAAACTTCTCAGCTGTAACTACAATTGCACAATTTTATACATCTTCTAGGCGCTTCCAGAATCTACTAGTCCAGTAGCTCTCAAACTTCTCAGCTGTAACTACAATTGCACAATTTTGTTAGTGCATTGACTCTCCGCTGCTCGTATACGTACATGGTACATATATGTAGACGCAGTTATTGTTTCGTTTATGTAGATACATAATGATTAAATTATTGATGTGCATTCACGTCACTGCTTAGCATCGGCTTAGAGACGGCAGCACTCCTTAGTTTTGCTAATATTCGTAACAATATTAACTTTTATTTTAAAATTTAAATTAAAAAAAATTTTTTTTTAAAAGTGGGCGTGGTCGCTCTCCGATTTTGCTAATTTTTATTAAGCAGACATATAGTAATAAGAGTAACGTTCCTGCCAAATTTCATCATGATATCTTCAACGACTGCCAAATTACAGCTTGCAAAACTTCTAAATTACCTTCTTTTAAAAGTGGGCGGTGCTACGCCCATTGTCCAAAATTTTACTAGTTTTCCATTCTGCGTCATAAGTTCAACTCACCTACCAAGTTTCATCGCTTAATCCGTATTTGGTAATGAATTATGGCACTTTTTCGATTTTTCGATATTTTCGATATCGAAAAAGTGGGCGTGGTTATTGTCCGATATCGTTCATTTTAAATATCTGAGATGAGTGCCCAGGAACCTACATACCAAATTTCATCAAGATACCTCAAAATTTACTCAAGTTATCGTGTTAACGGACAGACGGACGGACGGACGGACATGGCTCAATCGAATTTTTTTTCGATACTGATGATTTTGATATATGGAAGTCTATATCTATCTCGATTCCTTTATACCTGTACAACCAACCGTTATCCAATCAAAGTTAATATACTCTGTGAGCTCTGCTCAACTGAGTATAAACAAGCAAGTTCGGGTGTAACCGAACATTCTCAGTTGAGAGCTGTGGAGACAAAGTAAGGAAAAATCACCATGTTGTAAAAAGAACCTAGGGTAACCCTGGAATGTGTTTCTGCTACGCATCTCAGCTTAAGCGGCTAAAGTTGCTGGGTTAAACTCTAGTCAACTTAAACTGTTGTTTACACTCGGACTGAAAAACCGGGCATAAGTGATGATAAGCGTTTTTTTACCAGCGAATGCAGTTGTAAATACATGTAAAAAAACACGGCTATTAATAAACATTTAATAAAAGCTATATGTATTAATTTAAATAAACAAACAAAAGAGTTTTTCTTTCATAGTTTTCAAATACTTAAATGAAATAAATGGTAAGTAAAGCTTTCAACATCAAAGCGCTTATTGAGATCAATGTCTCAAAGAAAATAAAAAATCTGTCTTTGTTCTAAGTGAAATGATTTAATTAAAGATGCTGAAACTGGTTTGTCGTTGAAGTAAAATTTACAAGGTACGACAGAAAATCTTTCCAATATACATTACTGTCTCGAGTATTTCCGGGGTATTATGTTGGCGGATCTCATTCTATCTAGCAATCTGCCGAATCATCAACTATAAAAAAGCAAAGTGGGCCGACTTTAAAGTATTGACAGGTAATCTTTGTGCTGTTCTCCCAGCATCGCTTTATTCCCGCTGAAAGAATTCGAGAAATCCGGTCATATTTTCCAATCTTGGCGAGAGAGCGTGACCTTGTGAGACCGCAAGATGCTGACGACCGGTTAATCAGGGATATAAATCAGCGCACCAGACAGCTTGCGGATAAACACAAGCAGACGATATAGAAGAAAATCTAGAGAGCTGTAACTTCTACGTCGGTGCCAATATGCTATGGTCCGTAAAGTTCCGCTCAAAACCGACAAAGCACAATGGCATAATAACCTTCGATTTTGGCGAAAATTCCAGAATTGAAGACCAACAGACGCGCATATATACACAGTGCTTCTTTCAATACCATCAACGCCAAAGAGGTTGAACAAGCCATCAAACTTGCTAAACCATGCCGAACCTTGGCAATGAGGGATCAAGTTACCTTGCGCTCGTCTTCAACCTGTCTCTGACCACTTTCGTCATCTGGGATCCGATCAGGACCTGTGTTTGGAAGAGCGTGGAGAGAAACGAAATGCTGAGCAAAGTGAATACTCAGAAACCTGCCATCAAGAGAGTAGGAAAGAAATGATAACCGACTTCTCTGCGCGTATTCAGCCCTAGAAAATATCAGACATTGAGCATGTAACCGGAACATCCGTGATCGTATGACTCGTCACGTAGAAAAAAAGGGGTTTGGGGTTATAAAATAGGCGATCGTACTACTTGATTCGTATTCGGCATTATAATATTTGTGAACAAGTAACTAACGTAATCGCTGATTGACAACGATTTCGATAGAGTGCCTGCCATTAATTTCAGACCATAAGGATTTCACTACCTTACAAGAGGAAGTATCTGTCCATCGATTTCTTAGCTAACCGAGGTTCTCTATAAACGAAATAACCGGTACACAGCCCCATCTGGTTAGCTTCCCAATCCAATCTTGAGGGATGAAGGTGCTGAAAGCCCCACAGAAGGCAGTTTTCGGCACAAAGTAGTCTATAATGGTTGGGATAGAGTTTAAATTGTTAGGAATGCTCGAGTGCCAAAGTCAAAGCACTCATGGCTCGTAAAGCGAAACCAAATCAGCGGCCGAAGCCGCAATATTCCCGGGCATACATATGTTCAGCATTACAGTCAGGGCCAATATTATATTCACATAGCTAACTACCTGGAAATTAATCCACAATTTGATTCATTGTTCTATCGCTAACAGTACAGTCGCTACGTGGGTTAATCAGTTTAACGATAACTACTGTCGATTTGTGAATATGTATTGAACCAACCTAAATGAAAAATTTTTTGCTTTTGCATTATATAGTTACCTACTTGTAGATTAATTCATAATTAGATGCAGTGTTTTATCATTAACCCTTCAAGGCAAAATTCTGAGTTATCGGCACACAAATTACCCAGCCTGTAATTTACCTATATCTCTAGTACCAAGCAAGAATTTCTAAACTCTTGTTTTGCACTATATAACCACCTGCTTGTAGATTAATCCACTATTTTACTCCAGGTTATTATCATTAACGGTTCAATTTCAGCGTCCGATTTATCGGTTGATCGATCAGTGCTCACTACAAACTATTTTTTGAGTATATCTCTTGAACAAAACAGTATACGAAAGTTTTTTTACATTTATATAGCTACCTACTTCTAGATTGTTTCACGATTTGTTTTAAGGTTCTACCGTTAACGGTTAAGGCTCTAGGTGTATTAATCGATTTTTCGATAATTACTTTTCCTTTGTGTATATCTCTTGAGCCAAGCCAAATGACAAAGTTTTGGTCTTTGCAGTATATAGGTACCCAATTTTTGATTAATCCACAATACTACATAAACTTCTATCATTAACCCTTCATGGCAAAATGGGAATTTATCGGTACACAAATGACACAATTTTAATTGCCTTATACCTCTTGAACCAAGCAAGATTCAAAAAAAAAAAACTTTATTATACAGCTATCTACTTTTAGAATAGTTCCCAATGTGACATAAAGTTGCATCATTAACCCTTCGAGGGAAAAGGGAATTATAGGCACAGAAATGACCCAGCACCTAAATTGCGCAATATCACTTGAATCAAGCAAGATTTTCTAAAATCTTATTTCGCGTTATATAGCCACCTATTTTAGGTTTAATTCACAATTTAATCCAAGGTTATATCATTAACCGTACAAGTGCTACGTGAGATATCGCTTTAGCAACACCTTGAATGGAGTTGAGCCTCAATCTACAAAGAGGTAGCTACAATATGCAATAAAATTTTTTTGAAATTTTGCTTGGTTCTGGGGATATCAACAATAATCGATTTAGTCGTCAGAAATTGTTGCTAAAGCGATATCTTACGTAGCACTTGAACGGTTAATGATAGAATTAAATTGTGAATTAAACTTAAAATAGGTGGCTATATAACGCGAAAAGAGAGTTTAGAAAATATTGCTTGGTTCAAGAGATATTGCGCAATTTAGGTGCTGGGCCATTTCTGTGCCGATAATTCCCATTTTTGCATAGAAGGATTAATGATGCAACTTAATATCAAATTGTTGATGAATCCATAAGTAGATGGCTGTATAATGCAATAAATAAGTTTAAAAAATATTGCTTGGTTCAAGAGATATAGGCCAATTTAAGTGCTGGGCCATTTGTGTACCAATAAATTCCCATTTTACCCCGAAGAGTTAATGATAGAAGTTTAGGTCGGATAGTGGGTTAATCAACAATTGGGTACCTATATATTGCAAACACAAAGCCTTTGTCATTTGGCTTGGCTCAAGAGATATACACAAAGTCACAGTAGTTATCGAAAATCCGATTAACCGTCATAGCGCCTTAACCGTTAATGATGGAAACTTGAAATAATATTTAAGCTTGAAAGAATGTAAATATTAAATTTGAAAAAAAATGGGGAAGTGTTGGTATTGTTCAAATTCCTGGAATCTAGAAATAAATGTTTTTGCTTTAAAATTTGTATAAATATTTCGTATTTTTCATCATTAAGGGCATTGAAATTTTAATTAGGCACTTCTAACCAAAAATTTACCCAAGGTTAAATGGGTTGAGTGAAAAAAAGACTTTCCGTTCTATACATTGCTTTAATTCAAATACGGCGGTGTTTTTATTGTTCAAATTCCTGTAATCTAGAAGTAAATGTTTTTGCTTTAAAAAGTTGTATAAATATTTCGTATTTTTCATCATTAAGGGCATTGAAATTTTAATTAGGCACTTCTAACCAAAAATTTACCCAAAATTAAATGAGTTGCGTGAAAAAAATAAAAACTTTCCGTCCTATACATTGCTTTAATTCAAATGCGGCGGTGTTTTAATTGTTCAAATTCCTGGAATCTAGAAGTAAATGTTTTTGCTCTAAAAATTTGTATAAATATTTCGTATTTTTCATCGTTAAGGGCATTGAAATTTTAATTAGGCACTTCTAAACAAAAATTTACCCAAGGTTAAATGGGTTGAGTGAAAAAAAGACTTTCCGTTCTATACATTGCTTTTATTCAAAAACGGCGGTGTTTTTATTGTTCAAATTCCTGTAATCTAGAAATAAATGTTTTTGTTGTAAAAAGTTGTATAAATATTTCGCATTTTCCATCATTAAGGGCATTGAAATTTTAATAAGTCACTTCTAACCAAAAATTTACCCAAGGTTAAATGGGTTGAGTGAAAAAAAGACTTTCCGTTCTATACATTGCTTTTATTCAAATACGGCGGTGTTTTTATTGTTCAAATTCCTGTAATCTAGAAATAAATGTTTTTGTTTTAAAAAGTTGTATAAATATTTCGCATTTTCCATCATTAAGGGCATTGAAATTTTAATAAGTCACTTCTAACCAAAAATTTACCCAAGGTTAAACGGGTTGAGTGAAAAAAAGACTTTCCGTTCTATACATTGCTTTTATTCAAATACGGCGGTGTTTTTATTGTTCAAATTCCTGTAATCTAGAAATAAATGTTTTTGTTGTAAAAAGTTGTATAAATATTTCGCATTTTCCATCATTAAGGGCATTGAAATTTTAATAAGTCACTTCTAACCAAAAATTTACCCAAGGTTAAATGGGTTGAGTGAAAAAAAGACTTTCCGTTCTATACATTGCTTTTATTCAAATACGGCGGTGTTTTTATTGTTCAAATTCCTGTAATCTAGAAATAAATGTTTTTGCTTTAAAAAGTTGTATAAATATTTCGCATTTTTCATCATTAAGGGCATTGAAATTTTAATTAGGCACTTCTAACCAAAAATTTACCCAAGGTTAAATGGGTTGAATGAAAAAAAGACTTTCCGTTCTATACATTGCTTTTATTCAAATACGGCGGTGTTTTTATTGTTCAAATTCCTGTAATCTAGAAATAAATGTTTTTGCTTTAAAAAGTTGTATAAATATTTCGCATTTTCCATCATTAAGGGCATTGAAATTTTAATAAGTCACTTCTAACCAAAAATTTACCCAAGGTTAAATGGGTTGAGTGAAAAAAAGACTTTCCGTTCTATACATTGCTTTTATTCAAATACGGCGGTGTTTTTATTGTTCAAATTCCTGTAATCTAGAAATAAATGTTTTTGCTTTAAAAAGTTGTAAAAATATTTCGCATTTTCCATCATTAAGGGCATTGAAATTTTAATAAGTCACTTCTAACCAAAAATTTACCCAAGGTTAAATGGGTTGAGTGAAAAAAAGACTTTCCGTTCTATACATTGCTTTTATTCAAATACGGCGGTGTTTTTATTGTTCAAATTCCTGTAATCTAGAAATAAATGTTTTTGCTTTAAAAAGTTGTATAAATATTTCGCATTTTCCATCATTAAGGGCATTGAAATTTTAATAAGTCACTTCTAACCAAAAATTTACCCAAGGTTAAATGGGTTGAGTGAAAAAAAGACTTTCCGTTCTATACATTGCTTTTATTCAAATACGGCGGTGTTTTTATTGTTCAAATTCCTGTAATCTAGAAATAAATGTTTTTGCTTTAAAAAGTTGTATAAATATTTCGCATTTTCCATCATTAAGGGCATTGAAATTTTAATTAGGCACTTCTAAACAAAAATTTACCCAAGGTTAAATGGGTTGAGTGAAAAAAAGACTTTCCGTTCTATACATTGCTTTTATTCAAAAACGGCGGTGTTTTTATTGTTCAAATTCCTGTAATCTAGAAATAAATGTTTTTGTTTTAAAAAGTTGTATAAATATTTCGCATTTTCCATCATTAAGGGCATTGAAATTTTAATAAGTCACTTCTAACCAAAAATTTACCCAAGGTTAAATGGGTTGAGTGAAAAAAAGACTTTCCGTTCTATACATTGCTTTTATTCAAATACGGCGGTGTTTTTATTGTTCAAATTCCTGTAATCTAGAAATAAATGTTTTTGTTTTAAAAAGTTGTATACATATTTCGCATTTTCCATCATTAAGGGCATTGAAATTTTAATAAGTCACTTCTAACCAAAAATTTACCCAAGGTTAAATGGGTTGAGTGAAAAAAATACTTTCCGTTCTATACATTGCTTTTATTCAAATACGGCGGTGTTTTTATTGTTCAAATTCCTGTAATCTAGAAATAAATGTTTTTGCTTTAAAAAGTTGTATAAATATTTCGCATTTTTCATCATTAAGGGCATTGAAATTTTAATTAGGCACTTCTAACCAAAAATTTACTCAAAATTAAATGAGTTGCGTGAAAAAAATAAAAACTTTCCGTCCTATACATTGCTTTAATTCAAATGCGGCGGTGTTTTAATTGTTCAAATTCCTGGAATCTAGAAGTAAATGTTTTTGCTCTAAAAAGTTGTATAAATATTTCGTATTTTTCATCATTAAGGGCATTGAAATTTTAATAAGTCACTTCTAACCAAAAATTTACCCAAGGTTAAATGGGTTGAGTGAAAAAAAGACTTTCCGTTCTATACATTGCTTTTATTCAAATACGGCGGTGTTTTTATTGTTCAAATTCCTGTAATCTAGAAATAAATGTTTTTGTTTTAAAAAGTTGTATACATATTTCGCATTTTCCATCATTAAGGGCATTGAAATTTTAATAAGTCACTTCTAACCAAAAATTTACCCAAGGTTAAATGGGTTGAGTGAACAAAATACTTTCCGTTCTATACATTGCTTTTATTCAAATACGGCGGTGTTTTTATTGTTCAAATTCCTGTAATCTAGAAATAAATGTTTTTGTTTTAAAAAGTTGTATACATATTTCGCATTTTCCATCATTAAGGGCATTGAAATTTTAATAAGTCACTTCTAACCAAAAATTTACCCAAGGTTAAATGGGTTGAGTGAAAAAAATACTTTCCGTTCTATACATTGCTTTTATTCAAATACGGCGGTGTTTTTATTGTTCAAATTCCTGTAATCTAGAAATAAATGTTTTTGCTTTAAAAAGTTGTATAAATATTTCGCATTTTTCATCATTAAGGGCATTGAAATTTTAATTAGGCACTTCTAACCAAAAATTTACTCAAAATTAAATGAGTTGCGTGAAAAAAATAAAAACTTTCCGTCCTATACATTGCTTTAATTCAAATGCGGCGGTGTTTTAATTGTTCAAATTCCTGGAATCTAGAAGTAAATGTTTTTGCTCTAAAAAGTTGTATAAATATTTCGTATTTTTCATCATTAAGGGCATTGAAATTTTAATTAGGCACTTCTAAACAAAAATTTACCCAAGGTTAAATGGGTTGAGTGAAAAAAAGGCTTTCCGTTCTATACATTGCTTTTATTCAAAAACGGCGGTGTTTTTATTGTTCAAATTCCTGTAATCTAGAAATAAATGTTTTTGTTTTAAAAAGTTGTATAAATATTTCGCATTTTCCATCATTAAGGGCATTGAAATTTTAATAAGTCACTTCTAACCAAAAATTTACCCAAGGTTAAATGGGTTGAGTGAAAAAAAGACTTTCCGTTCTATACATTGCTTTTATTCAAATACGGCGGTGTTTTTATTGTTCAAATTCCTGTAATCTAGAAATAAATGTTTTTGCTTTAAAAAGTTGTATAAATATTTCGCATTTTCCATCATTAAGGGCATTGAAATTTTAATAAGTCACTTCTAACCAACAATTTACCCAAGGTTAAATGGGTTGAGTGAAAAAAAGACTTTCCGTTCTATACATTGCTTTTATTCAAATACGGCGGTGTTTTTATTGTTCAAATTCCTGTAATCTAGAAATAAATGTTTTTGCTTTAAAAAGTTGTATAAATATTTCGTATTTTTCATCATTAAGGGCATTGAAATTTTAATTAGGCACTTCTAAACAAAAATTTACCCAAGGTTAAATGGGTTGAGTGAAAAAAAGACTTTCCGTTCTATACATTGCTTTTATTCAAATACGGCGGTGTTTTTATTGTTCAAATTCCTGTAATCTAGAAATAAATGTTTTTGCTTTAAAAAGTTGTATAAATATTTCGTATTTTTCATCATTAAGGGCATTGAAATTTTAATTAGGCACTTCTAAACAAAAATTTACCCAAGGTTAAATGGGTTGAGTGAAAAAAAGACTTTCCGTTCTATACATTGCTTTTATTCAAATACGGCGGTGTTTTTATTGTTCAAATTCCTGTAATCTAGAAATAAATGTTTTGCTTTAAAAAGTTGTATAAATATTTCGTATTTTTCATCATTAAGGGCATTGAAATTTTAATTAGGCACTTCTAAACAAAAATTTACCCAAGGTTAAATGGGTTGAGTGAAAAAAAGACTTTCCGTTCTATACATTGCTTTTATTCAAATACGGCGGTGTTTTTATTGTTCAAATTCCTGTAGTCTAGAAATAAATGTTTTTGCTTTAAAAAGTTGTATAAATATTTCGTATTTTTCATCATTAAGGGCATTGAAATTTTAATTAGGCACTTCTAAACAAAAATTTACCCAAGGTTAAATGGGTTGAGTGAAAAAAAGACTTTCCGTTCTATACATTGCTTTTATTCAAATACGGCGGTGTTTTTATTGTTCAAATTCCTGTAATCTAGAAATAAATGTTTTTGCTTTAAAAAGGTGTATAAATATTTCGTATTTTTCATCATTAAGGGCATTGAAATTTTAATTAGGCACTTCTAAACAAAAATTTACCCAAGGTTAAATGGGTTGAGTGAAAAAAAGACTTTCCGTTTGATACATTGCTTTTATTCAAATACGGCGGTGTTTTTATTGTTCAAATTCCTGTAATCTAGAAATAAATGTTTTTGCTTTAAAAAGTTGTATAAATATTTCGTATTTTTCATCATTAAGGGCATTGAAATTTTAATTAGGCACTTCTAACCAAAAATTTACTCAAAATTAAATGAGTTGCGTGAAAAAAATAAATCTTTCCGTCCTATACATTGCTTTAATTCAAATGCGGCGGTGTTTTAATTGTTCAAATTCCTGGAATCTAGAAGTAAATGTTTTTGCTCTAAAAAGTTGTATAAATATTTCGTATTTTTCATCATTAAGGGCATTGAAATTTTAATTAGGCACTTCTAAACAAAAATTTACCCAAGGTTAAATGGGTTGAGTGAAAAAAAGACTTTCCGTTCTATACATTGCTTTTATTCAAAAACGGCGGTGTTTTTATTGTTCAAATTCCTGTAATCTAGAAATAAATGTTTTTGTTTTAAAAAGTTGTATAAATATTTCGCATTTTCCATCATTAAGGGCATTGAAATTTTAATAAGTCACTTCTAACCAAAAATTTACCCAAGGTTAAATGGGTTGAGTGAAAAAAAGACTTTCCGTTCTATACATTGCTTTTATTCAAATACGGCGGTGTTTTTATTGTTCAAATTCCTGTAATCTAGAAATAAATGTTTTTGCTTTAAAAAGTTGTATAAATATTTCGCATTTTTCATCATTAAGGGCATTGAAATTTTAATTAGGCATTTCTAACCAAAAATTTACCCAAGGTTAAATGGGTTGAGTGAAAAAAAGACTTTCCGTTCTATACATTGCTTTAATTCAAATACGGCGGTGTTTTTATTGTTCAAATTCCTGTAATCTAGAAATAAATGTTTTTGCTTTAAAAAGTTGTATAAATATTTCGCATTTTCCATCATTAAGGGCATTGAAATTTTAATTAGGCACTTCTAACCAAAAATTTACCCAAGGTTAAATGGGTTGAGTGAAAAAAAGACTTTCCGTTCTATACATTGCTTTTATTCAAATACGGCGGTGTTTTTATTGTTCAAATTCCTGTAATCTAGAAATAAATGTTTTTGCTTTAAAAAGTTGTATAAATATTTCGCATTTTCCATCATTAAGGGCATTGAAATTTTAATTAGGCACTTCTAACCAAAAATTTACCCAAGGTTAAATGGGTTGAGTGAAAAAAAGACTTTCCGTTCTATACATTGCTTTAATTCAAATACGGCGGTGTTTTTATTGTTCAAATTCCTGTAATCTAGAAATAAATGTTTTTGCTTTAAAAAGTTGTATAAATATTTCGCATTTTCCATCATTAAGGGCATTGAAATTTTAATTAGGCACTTCTAACCAAAAATTTACCCAAGGTTAAATGGGTTGAGTGAAAAAAAGACTTTCCGTTCTATACATTGCTTTTATTCAAACACGGCGGTGTTTTTATTGTTCAAATTCCTGTAATCTAGAAATAAATGTTTTTGCTTTAAAAAGTTGTATAAATATTTCGCATTTTCCATCATTAAGGGCATTGAAATTTTAATTAGGCACTTCTAACCAAAAATTTACCCAAGGTTAAATGGGTTGAGTGAAAAAAAGACTTTCCGTTCTATACATTGCTTTAATTCAAATACGGCGGTGTTTTTATTGTTCAAATTCCTGTAATCTAGAAATAAATGTTTTTGCTTTAAAAAGTTGTATAAATATTTCGCATTTTCCATTATTAAGGGCATTGAAATTTTAATTCGGCACTTCTAACCAAAAATTTACCCAAGGTTAAATGGGTTGAGTGAAAAAAAGACTTTCCGTTCTATACATTGCTTTTATTCAAATACGGCGGTGTTTTTATTGTTCAAATTCCTGTAATCTAGAAATAAATGTTTTTGCTTTAAAAAGTTGTATAAATATTTCGCATTTTCCATCATTAAGGGCATTGAAATTTTAATTAGGCACTTCTAACCAAAAATTTACCCAAGGTTAAATGGGTTGAGTGAAAAAAAGACTTTCCGTTCTATACATTGCTTTAATTCAAATACGGCGGTGTTTTTATTGTTCAAATTCCTGTAATCTAGAAATAAATGTTTTTGCTTTAAAAAGTTGTATAAATATTTCGCATTTTTCATCATTAAGGGCATTGAAATTTTAATTAGGCATTTCTAACCAAAAATTTACCCAAGGTTAAATGGGTTGAGTGAAAAAAAGACTTTCCGTTCTATACATTGCTTTAATTCAAATACGGCGGTGTTTTTATTGTTCAAATTCCTGTAATCTAGAAATAAATGTTTTTGCTTTAAAAAGTTGTATAAATATTTCGCATTTTCCATCATTAAGGGCATTGAAATTTTAATTAGGCACTTCTAACCAAAAATTTACCCAAGGTTAAATGGGTTGAGTGAAAAAAGACTTTCCGTTCTATACACTGCTTTTATTCAAATACGGCGGTGTTTTTATTGTTCAAATTCCTGTAATCTAGAAATAAATGTTTTTGCTTTAAAAAGTTGTATAAATATTTCGCATTTTTCACCATTAAGGGCATTGAAATTTTAATTAGGCACTTCTAACAAAAAATTTACTCAAAATTAAATGAGTTGCGTGAAAAAAATAAAACCTTTCCGTCCTATACATTGCTTTAATTCAAATGCGGCGGTGTTTTAATTGTTCAAATTCCTGGAATCTAGAAAAAAATCTTTTTGCTTTAAAAAGTTGTATAAATATTTCGCATTTTCCATCATTAAGGGCACTGAAATTTTAATTAGGCACTTCTAACCAAAAATTTACCCAAGTTTAAATGGGTTGAGTGAAAAAAAGACTTTCCGTTCTATACATTGCTTTTATTCAAATACGGCGGTGTTTTTATTGTTCAAATTCCTGTAATCTAGAAATAAATGTTTTTGCTTTAAAAAGTTGTATAAATATTTCGCATTTTCCATCATTAAAGGCATTGAAATTTTAATTAGGCACTTCTAACCAAAAATTTACCCAAGGTTAAATGGGTTGAGTGAAAAAAAGACTTTCCGTTCTATACATTGCTTTTATTCAAATACGGCGGTGTTTTTATTGTTCAAATTCCTGTAATCTAGAAATAAATGTTTTTGCTTTAAAAAGTTGTATAAATATTTCGCATTTTTCATCATTAAGGGCATTGAAATTTTAATTAGGCACTTCTAACAAAAAAATTACCCAAGGTTAAATGGGTTGAGTGAAAAAAAGACTTTCCGTTCTATACATTGCTTTTATTCAAATACGGCGGTGTTTTTATTGTTCAAATTCCTGTAATCTAGAAATAAATGTTTTTGCTTTAAAAAGTTGTATAAATATTTCGCAATTTTCATCATTAAGGGCATTGAAATTTTAATTAGGCACTTCTAACCAAAAATTTACCCAAGGTTAAATGGGTTGAGTGAAAAAAAGACTTTCCGTTCTATACATTGCTTTTATTCAAATACGGCGATGTTTTTATTGTTCAAATTCCTGTAATCTAGAAATAAATGTTTTTGCTTTAAAAAGTTGTATAAATATTTCGCATTTTTCATCATTAAGGGCATTGAAATTTTAATTAGGCACTTCTAACCAAAAATTTACCCAAGGTTAAATGGGTTGAGTGAAAAAAAGACTTTCCGTTCTATACATTGCTTTTATTCAAATACGGCGGTGTTTTTATTGTTCAAATTCCTGTAATCTAGAAATAAATGTTTTTGCTTTAAAAAGTTGTATAAATATTTCGCATTTTCCATCATTAAGGGCATTGAAATTTTAATTAGGCACTTCTAACCAAAAATTTACCCAAGGTTAAATGGGTTGAGTGAAAAAAAGACTTTCCGTTCTATACATTGCTTTAATTCAAATACGGCGGTGTTTTTATTGTTCAAATTCCTGTAATCTAGAAATAAATGTTTTTGCTTTAAAAAGTTGTATAAATATTTCGCATTTTCCATCATTAAGGGCATTGAAATTTTAATTAGGCACTTCTAACCAAAAATTTACCCAAGGTTAAATGGGTTGAGTGAAAAAAAGACTTTCCGTTCTATACATTGCTTTAATTCAAATGCAGCAGTGTTTTTATTGTTCAAATTCCTGTAATCTAGAAATAAATGTTTTTGCTTTAAAAAGTTGTATAAATATTTCGCATTTTCCATCATTAAGGGCATTGAAATTTTAATTAGGCACTTCTAACCCAAAATTTACCCAAGGTTAAATGGGTTGAGTGAAAAAAAGACTTTCCGTTCTATACATTGCTTTAATTCAAATACGGCGGTGTTTTTATTGTTCAAATTCCTGTAATCTAGAAATAAATGTTTTTGCTTTAAAAAGTTGTATAAATATTTCGCATTTTCCATCATTAAGGGCATTGAAATTTTAATTAGGCACTTCTAACCAAAAATTTACCCAAGGTTAAATGGGTTGAGTGAAAAAAAGACTTTCCGTTCTATACATTGCTTTAATTCAAATACGGCGGTGTTTTTATTGTTCAAATTCCTGTAATCTAGAAATAAATGTTTTTGCTTTAAAAAGTTGTATAAATATTTCGCATTTTCCATCATTAAGGGCATTGAAATTTTAATTAGGCACTTCTAACCAAAAATTTACCCAAGGTTAAATGGGTTGAGTGAAAAAAAGACTTTCCGTTCTATACATTGCTTTTATTCAAATACGGCGGTGTTTTTATTGTTCAAATTCCTGTAATCTAGAAATAAATGTTTTTGCTTTAAAAAGTTGTATAAATATTTCGTATTTTTCATCATTAAGGGCATTGAAATTTTAATTAGGCACTTCTAAACAAAAATTTACCCAAGGTTAAATGGGTTGAGTGAAAAAAAGACTTTCCGTTCTATACATTGCTTTTATTCAAATACGGCGGTGTTTTTATTGTTCAAATTCCTGTAATCTAGAAATAAATGTTTTTGCTTTAAAAAGTTGTATAAATATTTCGTATTTTTCATCATTAGGGGCATTGAAATTTTAATTAGGCACTTCTAAACAAAAATTTACCCAAGGTTAAATGGGTTGAGTGAAAAAAAGACTTTCCGTTATATACATTGCTTTAATTCAAATACGGCGGTGTTTTTATTGTTCAAATTCCTGTAATCTAGAAATAAATGTTTTTGCTTTAAAAAGTTGTATAAATATTTCGCATTTTCCATCATTAAGGGCATTGAAATTTTAATTAGGCACTTCTAACCAAAAATTTACCCAAGGTTAAATGGGTTGAGTGAAAAAAAGACTTTCCGTTCTATACATTGCTTTTATTCAAATACGGCGGTGTTTTTATTGTTCAAATTCCTGTAATCTAGAAATAAATGTTTTTGCTTTAAAAAGTTGTATAAATATTTCGTATTTTTCATCATTAAGGGCATTGAAATTTTAATTAGGCACTTCTAAACAAAAATTTACCCAAGGTTAAATGGGTTGAGTGAAAAAAAGACTTTCCGTTCTATACATTGCTTTTATTCAAATACGGCGGTGTTTTTATTGTTCAAATTCCTGTAATCTAGAAATAAATGTTTTTGCTTTAAAAAGTTGTATAAATATTTCGTATTTTTCATCATTAAGGGCATTGAAATTTTAATTAGGCACTTCTAAACAAAAATTTACCCAAGGTTAAATGGGTTGAGTGAAAAAAAGACTTTCCGTTCTATACATTGCTTTTATTCAAATACGGCGGTGTTTTTATTGTTCAAATTCCTGTAATCTAGAAATAAATGTTTTTGCTTTAAAAAGTTGTATAAATATTTCGTATTTTTCATCATTAAGGGCATTGAAATTTTAATTAGGCACTTCTAAACAAAAATTTACCCAAGGTTAAATGGGTTGAGTGAAAAAAAGACTTTCCGTTCTATACATTGCTTTTATTCAAATACGGCGGTGTTTTTATTGTTCAAATTCCTGTAATCTAGAAATAAATGTTTTTGCTTTAAAAAGTTGTATAAATATTTCGTATTTTTCATCATTAAGGGCATTGAAATTTTAATTAGGCACTTCTAAACAAAAATTTACCCAAGGTTAAATGGGTTGAGTGAAAAAAAGACTTTCCGTTCGATACATTGCTTTTATTCAAATACGGCGGTGTTTTTATTGTTCAAATTCCTGTAATCTAGAAATAAATGTTTTTGCTTTAAAAAGTTGTATAAATATTTCGTATTTTTCATCATTAAGGGCATTGAAATTTTAATTAGGCACTTCTAACCAAAAATTTACTCAAAATTAAATGAGTTGCGTGAAAAAAATAAATCTTTCCGTCCTATACATTGCTTTAATTCAAATGCGGCGGTGTTTTAATTGTTCAAATTCCTGGAATCTAGAAGTAAATGTTTTTGCTCTAAAAAGTTGTATAAATATTTCGTATTTTTCATCATTAAGGGCATTGAAATTTTAATTAGGCACTTCTAAACAAAAATTTACCCAAGGTTAAATGGGTTGATTGAAAAAAAGACTTTCCGTTCTATACATTGCTTTTATTCAAAAACGGCGGTGTTTTTATTGTTCAAATTCCTGTAATCTAGAAATAAATGTTTTTGTTTTAAAAAGTTGTATAAATATTTCGCATTTTCCATCATTAAGGGCATTGAAATTTTAATAAGTCACTTCTAACCAAAAATTTACCCAAGGTTAAATGGGTTGAGTGAAAAAAAGACTTTCCGTTCTATACATTGCTTTTATTCAAATACGGCGGTGTTTTTATTGTTCAAATTCCTGTAATCTAGAAATAAATGTTTTTGCTTTAAAAAGTTGTATAAATATTTCGCATTTTTCATCATTAAGGGCATTGAAATTTTAATTAGGCATTTCTAACCAAAAATTTACCCAAGGTTAAATGGGTTGAGTGAAAAAAAGACTTTCCGTTCTATACATTGCTTTAATTCAAATACGGCGGTGTTTTTATTGTTCAAATTCCTGTAATCTAGAAATAAATGTTTTTGCTTTAAAAAGTTGTATAAATATTTCGCATTTTCCATCATTAAGGGCATTGAAATTTTAATTAGGCACTTCTAACCAAAAATTTACCCAAGGTTAAATGGGTTGGGTGAAAAAAAGACTTTCCGTTCTATACATTGCTTTTATTCAAATACGGCGGTGTTTTTATTGTTCAAATTCCTGTAATCTAGAAATAAATGTTTTTGCTTTAAAAAGTTGTATAAATATTTCGCATTTTCCATCATTAAGGGCATTGAAATTTTAATTAGGCACTTCTAACCAAAAATTTACCCAAGGTTAAATGGGTTGAGTGAAAAAAAGACTTTCCGTTCTATACATTGCTTTAATTCAAATACGGCGGTGTTTTTATTGTTCAAATTCCTGTAATCTAGAAATAAATGTTTTTGCTTTAAAAAGTTGTATAAATATTTCGCATTTTCCATCATTAAGGGCATTGAAATTTTAATTAGGCACTTCTAACCAAAAATTTACCCAAGGTTAAATGGGTTGAGTGAAAAAAAGACTTTCCGTTCTATACATTGCTTTTATTCAAACACGGCGGTGTTTTTATTGTTCAAATTCCTGTAATCTAGAAATAAATGTTTTTGCTTTAAAAAGTTGTATAAATATTTCGCATTTTCCATCATTAAGGGCATTGAAATTTTAATTAGGCACTTCTAACCAAAAATTTACCCAAGGTTAAATGGGTTGAGTGAAAAAAAGACTTTCCGTTCTATACATTGCTTTAATTCAAATACGGCGGTGTTTTTATTGTTCAAATTCCTGTAATCTAGAAATAAATGTTTTTGCTTTAAAAAGTTGTATAAATATTTCGCATTTTCCATCATTAAGGGCATTGAAATTTTAATTAGGCACTTCTAACCAAAAATTTACCCAAGGTTAAATGGGTTGAGTGAAAAAAAGACTTTCCGTTCTATACATTGCTTTTATTCAAATACGGCGGTGTTTTTATTGTTCAAATTCCTGTAATCTAGAAATAAATGTTTTTGCTTTAAAAAGTTGTATAAATATTTCGCATTTTCCATCATTAAGGGCATTGAAATTTTAATTAGGCACTTCTAACCAAAAATTTACCCAAGGTTAAATGGGTTGAGTGAAAAAAAGACTTTCCGTTCTATACATTGCTTTAATTCAAATACGGCGGTGTTTTTATTGTTCAAATTCCTGTAATCTAGAAATAAATGTTTTTGCTTTAAAAAGTTGTATAAATATTTCGCATTTTTCATCATTAAGGGCATTGAAATTTTAATTAGGCATTTCTAACCAAAAATTTACCCAAGGTTAAATGGGTTGAGTGAAAAAAAGACTTTCCGTTCTATACATTGCTTTAATTCAAATACGGCGGTGTTTTTATTGTTCAAATTCCTGTAATCTAGAAATAAATGTTTTTGCTTTAAAAAGTTGTATAAATATTTCGCATTTTCCATCATTAAGGGCATTGAAATTTTAATTAGGCACTTCTAACCAAAAATTTACCCAAGGTTAAATGGGTTGAGTGAAAAAAGACTTTCCGTTCTATACATTGCTTTTATTCAAATACGGCGGTGTTTTTATTGTTCAAATTCCTGTAATCTAGAAATAAATGTTTTTGCTTTAAAAAGTTGTATAAATATTTCGCATTTTTCATCATTAAGGGCATTGAAATTTTAATTAGGCACTTCTAACAAAAAATTTACTCAAAATTAAATGAGTTGCGTGAAAAAAATAAAAACTTTCCGTCCTATACATTGCTTTAATTCAAATGCGGCGGTGTTTTAATTGTTCAAATTCCTGGAATCTAGAAAAAAATCTTTTTGCTTTAAAAAGTTGTATAAATATTTCGCATTTTCCATCATTAAGGGCACTGAAATTTTAATTAGGCACTTCTAACCAAAAATTTACCCAAGTTTAAATGGGTTGAGTGAAAAAAAGACTTTCCGTTCTATACATTGCTTTTATTCAAATACGGCGGTGTTTTTATTGTTCAAATTCCTGTAATCTAGAAATAAATGTTTTTGCTTTAAAAAGTTGTATAAATATTTCGCATTTTCCATCATTAAAGGCATTGAAATTTTAATTAGGCACTTCTAACCAAAAATTTACCCAAGGTTAAATGGGTTGAGTGAAAAAAAGACTTTCCGTTCTATACATTGCTTTTATTCAAATACGGCGGTGTTTTTATTGTCCAAATTCCTGTAATCTAGAAATAAATGTTTTTGCTTTAAAAAGTTGTATAAATATTTCGCATTTTTCATCATTAAGGGCATTGAAATTTTAATTAGGCACTTCTAACAAAAAAATTACCCAAGGTTAAATGGGTTGAGTGAAAAAAAGACTTTCCGTTCTATACATTGCTTTTATTCAAATACGGCGGTGTTTTTATTGTTCAAATTCCTGTAATCTAGAAATAAATGTTTTTGCTTTAAAAAGTTGTATAAATATTTCGCAATTTTCATCATTAAGGGCATTGAAATTTTAATTAGGCACTTCTAACCAAAAATTTACCCAAGGTTAAATGGGTTGAGTGAAAAAAAGACTTTCCGTTCTATACATTGCTTTTATTCAAATACGGCGATGTTTTTATTGTTCAAATTCCTGTAATCTAGAAATAAATGTTTTTGCTTTAAAAAGTTGTATAAATATTTCGCATTTTTCATCATTAAGGGCATTGAAATTTTAATTAGGCACTTCTAACCAAAAATTTACCCAAGGTTAAATGGGTTGAGTAAAAAAAAGACTTTCCGTTCTATACATTGCTTTAATTCAAATGCAGCGGTGTTTTTATTGTTCAAATTCCTGGATTCTAGAAATAAATGTTTTTGCTTTAAAAAGTTGTATAAATATTTCGCATTTTCCATCATTAAGGGCATTGAAATTTTAATTAGGCACTTCTAACCAAAAATTTACCCAAGGTTAAATGGGTTGAGTGAAAAAAAAAACTTTCCGTTCTATACATTGCTTTTATTCAAATACGGCGGTGTTTTTATTGTTCAAATTCCTGTAATCTAGAAATAAATGTTTTTGCTTTAAAAAGTTGTATAAATATTTCGCATTTTCCATCATTAAGGGAATTGAAATTTTAATTAGGCACTTCTAACCAAAAATTTACCCAAGGTTAAATGGGTTGAGTGAAAAAAAGACTTTCCGTTCTACACATTGCTTTAATTCAAATACGGCGGTGTTTTTATTGTTCAAATTCCTGTAATCTAGAAATAAATGTTTTTGCTTTAAAAAGTTGTATAAATATTTCGCATTTTCCATCATTAAGGGCATTGAAATTTTAATTAGGCACTTCTAACCAAAAATTTACCCAAGGTTAAATGGGTTGAGTGAAAAAAAGACTTTCCGTTCTATACATTGCTTTAATTCAAATGCAGCGGTGTTTTTATTGTTCAAATTCCTGTAATCTAGAAATAAATGTTTTTGCTTTAAAAAGTTGTATAAATATTTCGCATTTTCCATCATTAAGGGCATTGAAATTTTAATTAGGCACTTCTAACCAAAAATTTACCCAAGGTTAAATGGGTTGAGTGAAAAAAGACTTTCCGTTCTATACATTGCTTTAATTCAAATACGGCGGTGTTTTTATTGTTCAAATTCCTGTAATCTAGAAATAAATGTTTTTGCTTTAAAAAGTTGTATAAATATTTCGCATTTTCCATCATTAAGGGCATTGAAATTTTAATTAGGCACTTCTAACCAAAAATTTACCCAAGGTTAAATGGGTTGAGTGAAAAAAAGACTTTCCGTTCTATACATTGCTTTTATTCAAATACGGCGGTGTTTTTATTGTTCAAATTCCTGTAATCTAGAAATAAATGTTTTTGCTTTAAAAAGTTGTATAAATATTTCGCATTTTCCATCATTAAGGGCATTGAAATTTTAATTAGGCACTTCTAACCAAAAATTTACCCAAGGTTAAATGGGTTGAGTGAAAAAAAGACTTTCCGTTCTATACATTGCTTTAATTCAAATACGGCGGTGTTTTTATTGTTCAAATTCCTGTAATCTAGAAATAAATGTTTTTTCTTTAAAAAGTTGTATAAATATTTCGCATTTTCCATCATTAAGGGCATTGAAATTTTAATTAGGCACTTCTAACCAAAAATTTACCCAAGGTTAAATGGGTTGAGTGAAAAAAAGACTTTCCGTTCTATACATTGCTTTAATTCAAATGCAGCAGTGTTTTTATTGTTCAAATTCCTGTAATCTAGAAATAAATGTTTTTGCTTTAAAAAGTTGTATAAATATTTCGCATTTTCCATCATTAAGGGCATTGAAATTTTAATTAGGCACTTCTAACCAAAAATTTACCCAAGGTTAAATGGGTTGAGTGAAAAAAAGACTTTCCGTTCTATACATTGCTTTAATTCAAATACGGCGGTGTTTTTATTGTTCAAATTCCTGTAATCTAGAAATAAATGTTTTTGCTTTAAAAAGTTGTATAAATATTTCGCATTTTCCATCATTAAGGGCATTGAAATTTTAATTAGGCACTTCTAACCAAAAATTTACCCAAGGTTAAATGGGTTGAGTGAAAAAAAGACTTTCCGTTCTATACATTGCTTTAATTCAAATACGGCGGTGTTTTTATTGTTCAAATTCCTGTAATCTAGAAATAAATGTTTTTGCTTTAAAAAGTTGTATAAATATTTCGCATTTTCCATCATTAAGGGCATTGAAATTTTAATTAGGCACTTCTAACCAAAAATTTACCCAAGGTTAAATGGGTTGAGTGCAAAAAAGACTTTCCGTTCTATACATTGCTTTAATTCAAATACGGCGGTGTTTTTATTGTTCAAATTCCTGTAATCTAGAAATAAATGTTTTTGCTTTAAAACGTTGTATAAATATTTCGCATTTTCCATCATTAAGGGCATTGAAATTTTAATTAGGCACTTCTAACCAAAAATTTACCCAAGGTTAAATGGGTTGAGTGAAAAAAAGACTTTCCGTTCTATACATTGCTTTAATTCAAATACGGCGGTGTTTTTATTGTTCAAATTCCTGTAATCTAGAAATAAATGTTTTTGCTTTAAAAAGTTGTATAAATATTTCGCATTTTCCATCATTAAGGGCATTGAAATTTTAATTAGGCACTTCTAACCAAAAATTTACCCAAGGTTAAATGGGTTTAGTGAAAAAAAGACTTTCCGTTCTATACATTGCTTTTATTAAAATACGGCGGTGTTTTTATTGTTCAAATTCCTGTAATCTAGAAATAAATGTTTTTGCTTTAAAAAGTTGTATAAATATTTCGCATTTTCCATCATTAAGGGCATTGAAATTTTAATTAGGCACTTCTAACCAAAAATTTACCCAAGGTTAAATGGGTTGAGTGAAAAAAAGACTTTCCGTTCTATACATTGCTTTAATTCAAATACGGCGGTGTTTTTATTGTTCAAATTCCTGTAATCTAGAAATAAATGTTTTTGCTTTAAAAAGTTGTATAAATATTTCGCATTTTCCATCATTAAGGGCATTGAAATTTTAATTAGGCACTTCTAACCAAAAATTTACCCAAGGTTAAATGGGTTGAGTGAAAAAAAGACTTTCCGTTCTATACATTGCTTTAATTCAAATGCAGCAGTGTTTTTATTGTTCAAATTCCTGTAATCTTGAAATAAATGTTTTTGCTTTAAAAAGTTGTATAAATATTTCGCATTTTCCATCATTAAGGGCATTGAAATTTTAATTAGGCACTTCTAACCAAAAATTTACCCAAGGTTAAATGGGTTGAGTGAAAAAAAGACTTTCCGTTCTATACATTGCTTTAATTCAAATACGGCGGTGTTTTTATGTTGTTCAAATTCCTGTAATCTAGAAATAAATGTTTTTGCTTTAAAAAGTTGTATAAATATTTCGCATTTTCCATCATTAAGGGCATTGAAATTTTAATTAGGCACTTCTAACCAAAAATTTACCCAAGGTTAAATGGGTTGAGTGAAAAAAAGACTTTCCGTTCTATACATTGCTTTAATTCAAATACGGCGGTGTTTTTATTGTTCAAATTCCTGTAATCTAGAAATAAATGTTTTTGCTTTAAAAAGTTGTATAAATATTTCGCATTTTCCATCATTAAGGGCATTGAAATTTTAATTAGGCACTTCTAACCAAAAATTTACCCAAGGTTAAATGGGTTGAGTGAAAACAAGACTTTCCGTTCTATACATTGCTTTTATTCAAATACGGCGGTGTTTTTAATGTTCAAATTCCTGTAATCTAGAAATAAATGTTTTTGCTTTAAAAAGTTGTATAAATATTTCGCAATTTTCATCATTAAGGGCATTGAAATTTTAATTAGGCACTTCTAACCAAAAATTTACCCAAGGTTAAATGGGTTGAGTGAAAAAAAGACTTTCCGTTCTATACATTGCTTTTATTCAAATACGGCGGTGTTTTTAATGTTCAAATTCCTGTAATCTAGAAATAAATGTTTTTGCTTTAAAAAGTTGTATAAATATTTCGCAATTTTCATCATTAAGGGCATTGAAATTTTAATTAGGCACTTCTAACCAAAAATTTACCCAAGGTTAAATGGGTTGAGTGAAAAAAAGACTTTCCGTTCTATACATTGCTTTTATTCAAATACGGCGGTGTTTTTAATGTTAAAATTCCTGTAATCTAGAAATAAATGTTTTTGCTTTAAAAAGTTGTATAAATATTTCGCATTTTTCATCATTAAGGGCATTAAAATTTTAATTAGGCACTTCTAACCAAAAATTTACCCAAGGTTAAATGGGTTGAGTGAAAAAAAGACTTTCCGTTCTATACATTGCTTTTATTCAAATACGACGGTGTTTTTATTGTTCAAATTCCTGTAATCTAGAAATAAATGTTTTTGCTTTAAAAGGTTGTATAAATATTTCGCATTTTTCATCATTAAGGGCATTGAAATTTTAATTAGGCACTTCTAACCAAAAATTTACCAAAGGTTAAATGGGTTGAGTGAAAAAAAGACTTTCCGTTCTATACATTGCTTTTATTCAAATACGGCGATGTTTTTATTGTTCAAATTCCTGTAATCTAGAAATAAATGTTTTTGCTTTAAAAAGTTGTATAAATATTTCGCAATTTTCATCATTAAGGGCATTGAAATTTTAATTAGGCACTTCTAACCAAAAATTTACCCAAGGTTAAATGGGTTGAGTGAAAAAAAGACTTACCGTTCTATACATTGCTTTTATTCAAATACGGCGGTGTTTTTATTGTTCAAATTCCTGTAATCTAGAAATAAATGTTTTTGCTTTAAAAAGTTGTATAAATATTTCGCATTTTTCATCATTAAGGGCATTGAAATTTTAATTAGGCACTTCTAACCAAAAATTTACCCAAGGTTAAATGGGTTGAGTGAAAAAAAGACTTTCCGTTCTATACATTGCTTTTATTCAAATACGGCGGTGTTTTTATTGTTCAAATTCCTGTAATCTAGAAATAAATGTTTTTGCTTTAAAAGGTTGTATAAATATTTCGCATTTTTCATCATTAAGGGCATTGAAATTTTAATTAGGCACTTCTAACCAAAAATTTACCAAAGGTTAAATGGGTTGAGTGAAAAAAAGACTTTCCGTTCTATACATTGCTTTTATTCAAATACGGCGATGTTTTTATTGTTCAAATTCCTGTAATCTAGAAATAAATGTTTTTGCTTTAAAAAGTTGTATAAATATTTCGCAATTTTCATCATTAAGGGTATTGAAATTTTAATTAGGCACTTCTAACCAAAAATTTACCCAAGGTTAAATGGGTTGAGTGAAAAAAAGACTTTCCGTTCTATACATTGCTTTTATTCAAATACGGCGGTGTTTTTATTGTTCAAATTCCTGTAATCTAGAAATAAATGTTTGTGCTTTAAAAAGTTGTATAAATATTTCGCATTTTTCATCATTAAGGGCATTGAAATTTTAATTAGGCACTTCTAACCAAAAATTTACCAAAGGTTAAATGGGTTGAGTGAAAAAAAGACTTTCCGTTCTATAAATTGCTTTTATTCAAATACGGCGATGTTTTTATTGTTCAAATTCCTGTAATCTAGAAATAAATGTTTTTGCTTTAAAAAGTTGTATAAATATTTCGCAATTTTCATCATTAAGGGCATTGAAATTTTAATTAGGCACTTCTAACCAAAAATTTACCCAAGGTTAAATGGGTTGAGTGAAAAAAAGACTTTCCGTTCTATACATTGCTTTTATTCAAATACGGCGGTGTTTTTATTGTTCAAATTCCTGTAATCTAGAAATAAATGTTTTTGCTTTAAAAAGTTGTATAAATATTTCGCATTTTTCATCATTAAGGGCATTGAAATTTTAATTAGGCACTTCTAACCAAAAATTTACCCAAGGTTAAATGGGTTGAGTGAAAAAAAGACTTTCCGTTCTATACATTGCTTTTATTCAAATACGGCGGTGTTTTTATTGTTCAAATTCCTGTAATCTAGAAATAAATGTTTTTGCTTTAAAAAGTTGTATAAATATTTCGCAATTTTCATCATTAAGGGCATTGAAATTTTAATTAGGCACTTCTAACCAAAAATTTACCCAAGGTTAAATGGGTTGAGTGAAAAAAAGACTTTCCGTTCTATACATTGCTTTTATTCAAATACGGCGATGTTTTTATTGTTCAAATTCCTGTAATCTAGAAATAAATGTTTTTGCTTTAAAAAGTTGTATAAATATTTCGCATTTTTCATCATTAAGGGCATTGAAATTTTAATTAGGCACTTCTAACCAAAAATTTACCCAAGGTTAAATGGGTTGAGTGAAAAAAAGACTTTCCGTTCTATACATTGCTTTTATTCAAATACGGCGGTGTTTTTATTGTTCAAATTCCTGTAATCTAGAAATAAATGTTTTTGCTTTAAAAAGTTGTATAAATATTTCGCATTTTTCATCATTAAGGGCATTGAAATTTTAATTAGGCACTTCTAACGAAAAATTTACCCAAGGTTAAATGGGTTGGGTGAAAAAAAGACTTTCCGTTCTATACATTGCTTTTATTCAAATACGGCGGTGTTTTTATTGTTCAAATTCCTGTAATCTAGAAATAAATGTTTTTGCTTTAAAAAGTTGTATAAATATTTCGCAATTTTCATCATTAAGGGTATTGAAATTTTAATTAGGCACTTCTAACCAAAAATTTACCCAAGGTTAAATGGGTTGAGTGAAAAAAAGACTTTCCGTTCTATACATTGCTTTTATTCAAATACGGCGGTGTTTTTAATGTTCAAATTCCTGTAATCTAGAAGTAAATGTTTTTGCTTTAAAAAGTTGTATAAATATTTCGCATTTTTCATCATTAAGGGCATTGAAATTTTAATTAGGCACTTCTAACCAAAAATTTACCCAAGGTTAAATGGGTTGAGTGAAAAAAAGACTTTCCGTTCTATACATTGCTTTTATTCAAATACGGCGGTGTTTTTATTGTTCAAATTCCTGTAATCTAGAAATAAATGTTTTTGCTTTAAAAAGTTGTATAAATATTTCGCAATTTTCATCATTAAGGGTATTGAAATTTTAATTAGGCACTTCTAACCAAAAATTTACCCAAGGTTAAATGGGTTGAGTGAAAAAAAGACTTTCCGTTCTATACATTGCTTTTATTCAAATACGGCGGTGTTTTTATTGTTCAAATTCCTGTAATCTAGAAATAAATGTTTTTGCTTTAAAAAGTTGTATAAATATTTCGCATTTTTCATCATTAAGGGCATTGAAATTTTAATTAGGCACTTCTAACCAAAAATTTACCCAAGGTTAAATGGGTTGAGTGAAAAAAAGACTTTCCGTTCTATACATTGCTTTTATTCAAATACGGCGGTGTTTTTATTGTTCAAATTCCTGTAATCTAGAAATAAATGTTTTTGCATTAAAAAGTTGTATAAATATTTCGCATTTTTCATCATTAAGGGCATTGAAATTTTAATTAGGCACTTCTAACCAAAAATTTACCCAAGGTTAAATGGGTTGAGTGAAAAAAAGACTTTCCGTTCTATACATTGCTTTTATTCAAATACGGCGGTGTTTTTATTGTTCAAATTCCTGTAATCTAGAAATAAATGTTTTTGCTTTAAAAAGTTGTATAAATATTTCGCAATTTTCATCATTAAGGGTATTGAAATTTTAATTAGGCACTTCTAACCAAAAATTTACCCAAGGTTAAATGGGTTGAGTGAAAAAAAGACTTTCCGTTCTATACATTGCTTTTATTCAAATACGGCGGTGTTTTTATTGTTCAAATTCCTGTAATCTAGAAATAAATGTTTTTGCTTTAAAAAGTTGTATAAATATTTCGCATTTTTCATCATTAAGGGCATTGAAATTTTAATTAGGCACTTCTAATCAAAAATTTACCCAAGGTTAAATGGGTTGAGTGAAAAAAAGACTTTCCGTTCTATACATTGCTTTTATTCAAATACGGCGGTGCTTTTATTGTTCAAATTCCTGTAATCTAGAAATAAATGTTTTTGCTTTAAAAAGTTGTATAAATATTTCGCAATTTTCATCATTAAGGGTATTGAAATTTTAATTAGGCACTTCTAACCAAAAATTTACCCAAGGTTAAATGGGTTGAGTGAAAAAAAGACTTTCCGTTCTATACATTGCTTTTATTCAAATACGGCGGTGTTTTTAATGCTCAAATTCCTGTAATCTAGAAATAAATGTTTTTGCTTTAAAAAGTTGTATAAATATTTCGCAATTTTCATCATTAAGGGCATTGAAATTTTAATTAGGCACTTCTAACCAAAAATTTACCCAAGGTTAAATGGGTTGAGTGAAAAAAAGACTTTCCGTTCTATACATGGCTTTTATTCAAATACGGCTGTGTTTTTAATGTTCAAATTCCTGTAATCTAGAAATAAATGTTTTTGCTTTAAAAAGTTGTATAAATATTTCGCAATTTTCATCATTAAGGGCATTGAAATTTTAATTAGGCACCTCTAACCAAAAATTTACCCAAGGTTAAATGGGTTGAGTGAAAAAAAGACTTTCCGTTCTATACATTGCTTTTATTCAAATACGGCGGTGTTTTTAATGTTCAAATTCCTGTAATCTAGAAATAAATGTTTTTGCTTTAAAAAGTTGTATAAATATTTCGCATTTTTCATCATTAAGGGCATTGAAATTTTAATTAGGCACTTCTAACCAAAAATTTACCCAAGGTTAAATGGGTTGAGTGAAAAACAGACTTTCCGTTCTATACATTGCTTTTATTCAAATACGGCGGTGTTTTTATTGTTCAAATTCCTGTAATCTAGAAACAAATGTTTTTGCTTTAAAAAGTTGTATAAACATTTCGCATTTTTCATCATTAAGGGCATTGAAATTTTAGTTAGGCACTTCTAACCAAAAATTTACCCAAGGTTAAATGGGTTGAATGAAAAAAACGCTTTCCGTTCTATACATTGCTTTTATTCAAATATGGCGGTGTTTTTATTGTTCAAATTCCTGTAATCTAGAAATAAATGTTTTTGCTTTAAAAAGTTGTATAAATATTTCGCATTTTTCATCATTAAGGGCATTGAAATTTTAATTAGGCACTTCTAACCAAAAATTTACCCAAGGTTAAATGGGTTGAGTGAAAAACAGACTTTCCGTTCTATACATTGCTTTTATTCAAATACGGCGGTGTTTTTATTGTTCAAATTCCTGTAATCTAGAAACAAATGTTTTTGCTTTAAAAAGTTGTATAAATATTTCGCATTTTTCATCATTAAGGGCATTGAAATTTTAATTAGGCACTTCTAACCAAAAATTTACCCAAGGTTAAATGGGTTGAGTGAAAAACAGACTTTCCGTTCTATACATTGCTTTTATTCAAATACGGCGATGTTTTTATTGTTCAAATTCCTGTAATCTAGAAATAAATGTGTTTGCTTTAAAAAGTTGTATAAATATTTCGCATTTTTCATCATTAAGGGCATTGAAATTTTAATTAGGCACTTCTAACCAAAAATTTACCAAAGGTTAAATGGGTTGAGTGAAAAAAAGACTTTCCGTTCTATACATTGCTTTTATTCAAATACGGCGGTGTTTTTATTGTTCAAATTCCTGTAATCTAGAAATAAATGTGTTTGCTTTAAAAAGTTGTATAAATATTTCGCAATTTTCATCATTAAGGGCATTGAAATTTTAATTAGGCACTTCTAACCAAAAATTTACCCAAGGTTAAATGGGTTGAGTGAAAAAAAGACTTTCCGTTCTATACATTGCTTTTATTCAAATACGGCGGTGTTTTTATTGTTCAAATTCCTGTAATCTAGAGACAAATGTTTTTGCTTTAAAAAGTTGTATAAATATTTCGCATTTTTCATCATTAAGGGCATTGAAATTTTAATTAGGCACTTCTAACCAAAAATTTACCCAAGGTTAAATGGGTTGAATGAAAAAAACACTTTCCGTTCTATACATTGCTTTTATTCAAATACGGCGATGTTTTTATTGTTCAAATTCCTGTAATCTAGAAATAAATGTTTTTGCTTTAAAAAGTTGTATAAATATTTCGAAATTTTCATCATTAAGGGCATTGAAATTTTAATTAGGCACTTCTAACCAAAAATTTACCCAAGGTTAAATGGGTTGAGTGAAAAAAAGACTTTCCGTTCTATACATTGCTTTTATTCAAATACGGCGGTGTTTTTATTGTTCAAATTCCTGTAATCTAGAAATAAATGTTTTTGCTTTAAAAAATTGTATAAATATTTCGCAATTTTCATCATTAAGGGCATTGAAATTTTAATTAGGCACTTCTAACCAAAAATTTACCCAAGGTTAAATGGGTTGAGTGAAAAAAAGACTTTCCGTTCTATACATTGCTTTTATTCAAATACGGCGATGTTTTTATTGTTCAAATTCCTGTAATCTAGAAATAAATGTTTTTGCTTTAAAAAATTGTATAAATATTTCGCAATTTTCATCATTAAGGGCATTGAAATTTTAATTAGGCACTTCTAACCAAAAATTTACCCAAGGTTAAATGGGTTGAGTGAAAAAAAGACTTTCCGTTCTATACATTGCTTTTATTCAAATACGGCGATGTTTTTATTGTTCAAATTCCTGTAATCTAGAAATAAATGTTTTTGCTTTAAAAAGTTGTATAAATATTTCGCATTTTTCATCATTAAGGGCATTGAAATTTTAATTAGGCACTTCTAACCAAAAATTTACCCAAGGTTAAATGGGTTGAGTGAAAAAAAGACTTTCCGTTCTATACACTGCTTTCATTCAAATACGGCGATGTTTTTATTGTTCAAATTCCTGTAATCTAGAAATAAATGTTTTTGCTTTAAAAAGTTGTATAAATATTTCGCAATTTTCATCATTAAGGGCATTGAAATTTTAATTAGGCATTTCTAACCAAAAATTTACCCAAGGTTAAATGGGTTGAGTGAAAAAAAGACTTTCCGTTCTATACACTGCTTTCATTCAAATACGGCGATGTTTTTATTGTTCAAATTCCTGTAATCTAGAAATAAATGTTTTTGCTTTAAAAAGTTGTATAAATATTTCGCATTTTTCATCATTAAGGGCATTGAAATTTTAATTAGGCACTTCTAACCAAAAATTTACCCAAGGTTAAATGGGTTGAGTGAAAAAAAGACTTTCCGTTCTATACACTGCTTTCATTCAAATACGGCGATGTTTTTATTGTTCAAATTCCTGTAATCTAGAAATAAATGTTTATGCTTTAAAAAGTTGTATAAATATTTCGCATTTTTCATCATTAAGGGAATTGAAATTTTAATTAGGCACTTCTAACCAAAAATTTACCCAAGGTTAAATGGGTTGAATGAAAAAAAGACTTTCCGTTCTATACATTGCTTTTATTCAAATACGGCGATGTTTTTATTGTTCAAATTCCTGTAATCTAGAAATAAATGTTTTTGCTTTAAAAAATTGTATAAATATTTCGCAATTTTCATCATTAAGGGCATTGAAATTTTAATTAGGCACTTCTAACCAAAAATTTACCCAAGGTTAAATGGGTTGAGTGAAAAAAAGACTTTCCGTTCTATACATTGCTTTTATTCAAATACGGCGATGTTTTTATTGTTCAAATTCCTGTAATCTAGAAATAAATGTTTTTGCTTTAAAAAGTTGTATAAATATTTCGCATTTTTCATCATTAAGGGCATTGAAATTTTAATTAGGCACTTCTAACCAAAAATTTACCCAAGGTTAAATGGGTTGAGTGAAAAAAAGACTTTCCGTTCTATACATTGCTTTCATTCAAATACGGCGATGTTTTTATTGTTCAAATTCCTGTAATCTAGAAATAAATGTTTTTGCTTTAAAAAGTTGTATAAATATTTCGCAATTTTCATCATTAAGGGCATTGAAATTTTAATTAGGCATTTCTAACCAAAAATTTACCCAAGGTTAAATGGGTTGAGTGAAAAAAAGACTTTCCGTTCTATACATTGCTTTTATTCAAATACGGCGATGTTTTTATTGTTCAAATTCCTGTAATCTAGAAATAAATGTTTTTGCTTTAAAAAGTTGTATAAATATTTCGCAATTTTCATCACCCAAGGTTAAATGGGTTGAATGAAAAAAAGACTTTCCGTTCTATACATTGCTTTTATTCAAATACGGCGATGTTTTTATTGTTCAAATTCCTGTAATCTAGAAATAAATGTTTTTGCTTTAAAAAATTGTATAAATATTTCGCATTTTTCATCATTAAGGGCATTGAAATTTTAATTAGGCACTTCTAACCAAAAATTTACCCAAGGTTAAATGGGTTGAGTGAAAAAAAGACTTTCCGTTCTATACATTGCTTTTATTCAAATACGGCGATGTTTTTATTGTTCAAATTCCTGTAATCTAGAAGTAAATGTTTTTGCTTTAAAAAGTTGTATAAATATTTCGCATTTTTCATCATTAAGGGCATTGAAATTTTAATTAGGCTCTTCTAACCAAAAATTTACCCAAGGTTAAATGGGTTGAGTGAAAAAAAGACTTTCCGTTCTATACACTGCTTTCATTCAAATACGGCGATGTTTTTATTGTTCAAATTCCTGTAATCTAGAAATATATGTTTTTGCTTTAAAAAGTTGTATAAATATTTCGCATTTTTCATCATTAAGGGCATTGAAATTTTAATTAGGCATTTCTAACCAAAAATTTACCCAAGGTTAAATGGGTTGAGTGAAAAAAAGACTTTCCGTTCTATACATTGCTTTTATTCAAATACGGCGATGTTTTTATTGTTCAAATTCCTGTAATCTAGAAATAAATGTTTTTGCTTTAAAAAGTTGTATAAATATTTCGCAATTTTCATCATTAAGGGCATTGAAATTTTAATTAGGCATTTCTAACCAAAAATTTACCCAAGGTTAAATGGGTTGAGTGAAAAAAGACTTTCCGTTCTATACATTGCTTTTATTCAAATACGGCGATGTTTTTATTGTTCAAATTCCTGTAATCTAGAAATAAATGTTTTTGCTTTAAAAAGTTGTATAAATATTTCGCATTTTTCATCATTAAGGGCATTGAAATTTTAATTAGGCACTTCTAACCAAAAATATACCCAATGTTAAATGGGTTGAGTGAAAAAAAGACTTTCCGTTCTATACATTGCTTTTATTCAAATACGGCGATGTTTTTATTGTTCAAATTCCTGTAATCTAGAAATAAATGTTTTTGCTTTAAAAAGTTGTATAAATATTTCGCAATTTTCATCATTAAGGGCATTGAAATTTTAATTAGGCACTTCTAACCAAAAATTTACCCAAGGTTAAATGGGTTGAGTGAAAAAAAGACTTTCCGTTCTATACATTGCTTTTATTCAAAGACGGCGATGTTTTTATTGTTCAAATTCCTGTAATCTAGAAATAAATGTTTTTGCTTTAAAAAGTTGTATAAATATTTCGCAATTTTCATCATTAAGGGCATTGAAATTTTAATTAGGCATTTCTAACCAAAAATTTACCCAAGGTTAAATGGGTTGAGTGAAAAAAAGACTTTCCGTTCTATACATTGCTTTTCTTCAAATACGGCGATGTTTTTATTGTTCAAATTCCTGTAATCTAGAAATAAATGTTTTTGCTTTAAAAAGTTGTATAAATATTTCGCAATTTTCATCATTAAGGGCATTGAAATTTTAATTAGGCATTTCTAACCAAAAATTTACCCAAGGTTAAATGGGTTGAGTGAAAAAAGACTTTCCGTTCTATACATTGCTTTTATTCAAATACGGCGATGTTTTTATTGTTCAAATTCCTGTAATCTAGAAATAAATGTTTTTGCTTTAAAAAGTTGTATAAATATTTCGCAATTTTCATCATTAAGGGCATTGAAATTTTAATTAGGCATTTCTAACCAAAAATTTACCCAAGGTTAAATGGGTTGAGTGAAAAAAAGACTTTCCGTTCTATACATTGCTTTTATTCAAATACGGCGATGTTTTTATTGTTCAAATTCCTGTAATCTAGAAATAAATGTTTTTGCTTTAAAAAGTTGTATAAATATTTCGCAATTTTCATCATTAAGGGCATTGAAATTTTAATTAGGCATTTCTAACCAAAAATTTACCCAAGGTTAAATGGGTTGAGTGAAAAAAAGACTTTCCGTTCTATACATTGCTTTTATTCAAATACGGCGATGTTTTTATTGTTCAAATTCCTGTAATCTAGAAATAAATGTTTTTGCTTTAAAAAGTTGTATAAATATTTCGCAATTTTCATCATTAAGGGCATTGAAATTTTAATTAGGCATTTCTAACCAAAAATTTACCCAAGGTTAAATGGGTTGAGTGAAAAAAAGATTTCCGTTCTATACATTGCTTTTATTCAAATACGGCGATGTTTTTATTGTTCAAATTCCTGTAATCTAGAAATAAATGTTTTTGCTTTAAAAAGTTGTATAAATATTTCGCAATTTTCATCATTAAGGGCATTGAAATTTTAATTAGGCATTTCTAACCAAAAATTTACCCAAGGTTAAATGGGTTGAGTGAAAAAAAGACTTTCCGTTCTATACATTGCTTTTATTCAAATACGGCGATGTTTTTATTGTTCAAATTCCTGTAATCTAGAAATAAATGTTTTTGCTTTAAAAAGTTGTATAAATATTTCGCAATTTTCATCATTAAGGGCATTGAAATTTTAATTAGGCATTTCTAACCAAAAATTTACCCAAGGTTAAATGGGTTGAGTGAAAAAAAGACTTTCCGTTCTATACATTGCTTTTATTCAAATACGGCGATGTTTTTATTGTTCAAATTCCTGTAATCTAGAAATAAATGTTTTTGCTTTAAAAAGTTGTATAAATATTTCGCAATTTTCATCATTAAGGGCATTGAAATTTTAATTAGGCATTTCTAACCAAAAATTTACCCAAGGTTAAATGGGTTGAGTGAAAAAAAGACTTTCCGTTCTATACATTGCTTTTATTCAAATACGGCGATGTTTTTATTGTTCAAATTCCTGTAATCTAGAAATAAATGTTTTTGCTTTAAAAAGTTGTATAAATATTTCGCAATTTTCATCATTAAGGGCATTGAAATTTTAATTAGGCATTTCTAACCAAAAATTTACCCAAGGTTAAATGGGTTGAGTGAAAAAAAGACTTTCCTTTCTATACATTGCTTTTATTCAAATACGGCGATGTTTTTATTGTTCAAATTCCTGTAATCTAGAAATAAATGTTTTTGCTTTAAAAAGTTGTATAAATATTTCGCAATTTTCATCATTAAGGGCATTGAAATTTTAATTAGGCACTTCTAACCAAAAATTTACCCAAGGTTAAATGGGTTGAGTGAAAAAAAGACTTTCCGTTCTATACATTGCTTTTATTCAAATACGGCGATGTTTTTATTGTTCAAATTCCTGTAATCTAGAAATAAATGTTTTTGCTTTAAAAAGTTGTATAAATATTTCGCAATTTTCATCATTAAGGGCATTGAAATTTTAATTAGGCATTTCTAACCAAAAATTTACCCAAGGTTAAATGGGTTGAGTGAAAAAAAGACTTTCCGTTCTATACACTGCTTTTATTCAAATACGGCGATGTTTTTATTGTTCAAATTCCTGTAATCTAGAAATAAATGTTTTTGCTTTAAAAAGTTGTATAAATATTTCGCAATTTTCATCATTAAGGGCATTGAAATTTTAATTAGGCATTTCTAACCAAAAATTTACCCAAGGTTAAATGGGTTGAGTGAAAAAAAGACTTTCCGTTCTATACATTGCTTTTATTCAAATACGGCGATGTTTTTATTGTTCAAATTCCTGTAATCTAGAAATAAATGTTTTTGCTTTAAAAAGTTGTATAAATATTTCGCAATTTTCATCATTAAGGGCATTGAAATTTTAATTAGGCACTTCTAACAAAAAATTTACCCAAGGTTAAATGGGTTGAGTGAAAAAAAGACTTTCCGTTCTATACATTGCTTTTATTCAAATACGGCGATGTTTTTATTGTTCAAATTCCTGTAATCTAGAAATAAATGTTTTTGCTTTAAAAAGTTGTATAAATATTTCGCAATTTTCATCATTAAGGGCATTGAAATTTTAATTAGGCATTTCTAACCAAAAATTTACCCAAGGTTAAATGGGTTGAGTGAAAAAAAGACTTTCCGTTCTATACATTGCTTTTATTCAAATACGGCGATGTTTTTATTGTTCAAATTCCTGTAATCTAGAAATAAATGTTTTTGCTTTAAAAATTTGTATAAATATTTCGCAATTTTCATCATTAAGGGCATTGAAATTTTAATTAGGCATTTCTAACCAAAAATTTACCCAAGGTTAAATGGGTTGAGTGAAAAAAAGACTTTCCGTTCTATACATTGCTTTTATTCAAATACGGCGATGTTTTTATTGTTCAAATTCCTGTAATCTAGAAATAAATGTTTTTGCTTTAAAAAGTTGTATAAATATTTCGCAATTTTCATCATTAAGGGCATTGAAATTTTAATTAGGCATTTCTAACCAAAAATTTACCCAAGGTTAAATGGGTTGAGTGAAAAAAAGACTTTCCGTTCTATACATTGCTTTTATTCAAATACGGCGATGTTTTTATTGTTCAAATTCCTGTAATCTAGAAATAAATGTTTTTGCTTTAAAAAGTTGTATAAATATTTCGCAATTTTCATCATTAAGGGCATTGAAATTTTAATTAGGCATTTCTAACCAAAAATTTACCCAAGGTTAAATGGGTTGAGTGAAAAAAAGACTTTCCGTTCTATACATTGCTTTTATTCAAATACGGCGATGTTTTTATTGTTCAAATTCCTGTAATCTAGAAATAAATGTCTTTGCTTTAAAAAGTTGTATAAATATTTCGCAATTTTCATCATTAAGGGCATTGAAATTTTAATTAGGCATTTCTAACCAAAAATTTACCCAAGGTTAAATGGGTTGAGTGAAAAAAAGACTTTCCGTTCTATACATTGCTTTTATTCAAATACGGCGATGTTTTTATTGTTCAAATTCCTGTAATCTAGAAATAAATGTTTTTGCTTTAAAAAGTTGTATAAATATTTCGCAATTTTCATCATTAAGGGCATTGAAATTTTAATTAGGCACTTCTAACCAAAAATTTACCCAAGGTTAAATGGGTTGAGTGAAAAAAAGACTTTCCGTTCTATACATTGCTTTTATTCAAATACGGCGATGTTTTTATTGTTCAAATTCCTGTAATCTAGAAATAAATGTTTTTGCTTTAAAAAGTTGTATAAATATTTCGCAATTTTCATCATTAAGGGCATTAAAATTTTAATTAGGCATTTCTAACCAAAAATTTACCCAAGGTTAAATGGGTTGAGTGAAAAAAAGACTTTCCGTTCTATACATTGCTTTTATTCAAATACGGCGATGTTTTTATTGTTCAAATTCCTGTAATCTAGAAATAAATGTTTTTGCTTTAAAAAGTTGTATAAATATTTCGCAATTTTCATCATTAAGGGCATTGAAATTTTAATTAGGCATTTCTAACCAAAAATTTACCCAAGGTTAAATGGGTTGAGTGAAAAAAAGACTTTCCGTTCTATACATTGCTTTTATTCAAATACGGCGATGTTTTTATTGTTCAAATTCCTGTAATCTAGAAATAAATGTTTTTGCTTTAAAAAGTTGTATAAATATTTCGCAATTTTCATCATTAAGGGCATTGAAATTTTAATTAGGCATTTCTAACCAAAAATTTACCCAAGGTTAAATGGGTTGAGTGAAAAAAAGACTTTCCGTTCTATACACTGCTTTTATTCAAATACGGCGATGTTTTTATTGTTCAAATTCCTGTAATCTAGAAATAAATGTTTTTGCTTTAAAAAGTTGTATAAATATTTCGCATTTTTCATCATTAAGGGCATTGAAATTTTAATTAGGCACTTCTAACCAAAAATTTACCCAAGGTTAAATGGGTTGAGTGAAAAAAAGACTTTCCGTTCTATACATTGCTTTTATTCAAATACGGCGGTGTTTTTATTGTTCAAATTCCTGTAATCTAGAAATAAATGTTTTTGCTTTAAAAAGTTGTATAAATATTTCGCATTTTTCATCATTAAGGGAATTGAAATTTTAATTAGGTACTTCTAACCAAAAATTTACCCAAGGTTAAATGGGTTGAATGAAAAAAAGACTTTCCGTTCTATACATTGCTTTTATTCAAATACGGCGATGTTTTTATTGTTCAAATTCCTGTAATCTAGAAATAAATGTTTTTGCTTTAAAAAATTGTATAAATATTTCGCAATTTTCATCATTAAGGGCATTGAAATTTTAATTAGGCACTTCTAACCAAAAATTTACCCAAGGTTAAATGGGTTGAGTGAAAAAAAGACTTTCCGTTCTATACATTGCTTTTATTCAAATACGGCGGTGTTTTTATTGTTCAAATTCCTGTAATCTAGAAATAAATGTTTTTGCTTTAAAAAGTTGTATAAATATTTCGCATTTTTCATCATTAAGGGAATTGAAATTTTAATTAGGCACTTCTAACCAAAAATTTACCCAAGGTTAAATGGGTTGAATGAAAAAAAGACTTTCCGTTCTATACATTGCTTTTATTCAAATACGGCGATGTTTTTATTGTTCAAATTCCTGTAATCTAGAAATAAATGTTTTTGCTTTAAAAAATTGTATAAATATTTCGCAGTTTTCATCATTAAGGGCATTGAAATTTTAATTAGGCACTTCTAACCAAAAATTTACCCAAGGTTAAATGGGTTGAGTGAAAAAAAGACTTTCCGTTCTATACATTGCTTTTATTCAAATACGGCGATGTTTTTATTGTTCAAATTCCTGTAATCTAGAAATAAATGTTTTTGCTTTAAAAAGTTGTATAAATATTTCGCATTTTTCATCATTAAGGGCATTGAAATTTTAATTAGGCACTTCTAACCAAAAATTTACCCAAGGTTAAATGGGTTGAGTGAAAAAAAGACTTTCCGTTCTATACATTGCTTTTATTCAAATACGGCGATGTTTTTATTGTTCAAATTCCTGTAATCTAGAAATAAATGTTTTTGCTTTAAAAAGTTGTATAAATATTTCGCAATTTTCATCATTAAGGGCATTGAAATTTTAATTAGGCACTTCTAACCAAAAATTTACCCAAGGTTAAATGGGTTGAGTGAAAAAAAGACTTTCCGTTCTATACATTGCTTTTATTCAAATACGGCGGTGTTTTTATTGTTCAAATTCCTGTAATCTAGAAATAAATGTTTTTGCTTTAAAAAGTTGTATAAATATTTCGCATTTTTCATCATTAAGGGAATTGAAATTTTAATTAGGCACTTCTAACCAAAAATTTACCCAAGGTTAAATGGGTTGAGTGAAAAAAAGACTTTCCGTTCTATACATTGCTTTTATTCAAATACGGCGATGTTTTTATTGTTCAAATTCCTGTAATCTAGAAATAAATGTTTTTGCTTTAAAAAATTGTATAAATATTTCGCAATTTTCATCATTAAGGGCATTGAAATTTTAATTAGGCACTTCTAACCAAAAATTTACCCAAGGTTAAATGGGTTGAGTGAAAAAAAGACTTTCCGTTCTATACATTGCTTTTATTCAAATACGGCGATGTTTTTATTGTTCAAATTCCTGTAATCTAGAAATAAATGTTTTTGCTTTAAAAAGTTGTATAAATATTTCGCATTTTTCATCATTAAGGGCATTGAAATTTTAATTAGGCACTTCTAACCAAAAATTTACCCAAGGTTAAATGGGTTGAGTGAAAAAAAGACTTTCCGTTCTATACATTGCTTTTATTCAAATACGGCGATGTTTTTATTGTTCAAATTCCTGTAATCTAGAAATAAATGTTTTTGCTTTAAAAAGTTGTATAAATATTTCGCAATTTTCATCATTAAGGGCATTGAAATTTTAATTAGGCATTTCTAACCAAAAATTTACCCAAGGTTAAATGGGATGAGTGAAAAAAAGACTTTCCGTTCTATACATTGCTTTTATTCAAATACGGCGATGTTTTTATTGTTCAAATTCCTGTAATCTAGAAATAAATGTTTTTGCTTTAAAAAGTTGTATAAATATTTCGCAATTTTCATCATTAAGGGCATTGAAATTTTAATTAGGCACTTCTAACCAAAAATTTACCCAAGGTTAAATGGGTTGAGTGAAAAAAAGACTTTCCGTTCTATACATGGCTTTTATTCAAATACGGCTGTGTTTTTAATGTTCAAATTCCTGTAATCTAGAAATAAATGTTTTTGCTTTAAAAAGTTGTATAAATATTTCGCAATTTTCATCATTAAGGGCATTGAAATTTTAATTAGGCACTTCTAACCAAAAATTTACCCAAGGTTAAATGGGTTGAGTGAAAAAAAGACTTTCCGTTCTATACATTGCTTTTATTCAAATACGGCGGTGTTTTTAATGTTCAAATTCCTGTAATCTAGAAATAAATGTTTTTGCTTTAAAAAGTTGTATAAATATTTCGCAATTTTCATCATTAAGGGCATTGAAATTTTAATTAGGCACTTCTAACCAAAAATTTACCCAAGGTTAAATGGGTTGAGTGAAAAAAAGACTTTCCGTTCTATACATGGCTTTTATTCAAATACGGCTGTGTTTTTAATGTTCAAATTCCTGTAATCTAGAAATAAATGTTTTTGCTTTAAAAAGTTGTATAAATATTTCGCAATTTTCATCATTAAGGGCATTGAAATTTTAATTAGGCACTTCTAACCAAAAATTTACCCATGGTTAAATGGGTTGAGTGAAAAAAAGACTTTCCGTTCTATACATGGCTTTTATTCAAATACGGCGGTGTTTTTATTGTTCAAATTCCTGTAATCTAGAAATAAATGTTTTTGCTTTAAAAAGTTGTATAAATATTTCGCATTTTCCATCATTAAGGGCATTGAAATTTTAATTAGGCACTTCTAACCAAAAATTTACCCAAGGTTAAATGGGTTGAGTGAAAACAAGACTTTCCGTTCTATACATTGCTTTTATTCAAATACGGCGAGGTTTTTATTGTTCAAATTCCTGTAATCTAGAAATAAATGTTTTTGCTTTAAAAAGTTGTATAAATATTTCGCAATTTTCATCATTAAGGGCATTGCAATTTTAATTAGGCACTTCTAACCAAAAATTTACCCAAGGTTAAATGGGTTGAGTGAAAAAAAGACTTTCCGTTCTATACATGGCTTTTATTCAAATACGGCGGTGTTTTTATTGTTCAAATTCCTGTAATCTAGAAATAAATGTTTTTGCTTTAAAAAGTTGTATAAATATTTCGCATTTTCCATCATTAAGGGCATTGAAATTTTAATTAGGCACTTCTAACCAAAAATTTACCCAAGGTTAAATGGGTTGAGTGAAAACAAGACTTTCCGTTCTATACATTGCTTTTATTCAAATACGGCGGTGTTTTTAATGTTCAAATTCCTGTAATCTAGAAATAAATGTTTTTGCTTTAAAAAGTTGTATAAATATTTCGCAATTTTCATCATTAAGGGTATTGAAATTTTAATTAGGCACTTCTAACCAAAAATTTACCCAAGGTTAAATGGGTTGAGTGAAAAAAAGACTTTCCGTTCTATACATGGCTTTTATTCAAATACGGCTGTGTTTTTAATGTTCAAATTCCTGTAATCTAGAAATAAATGTTTTTGCTTTAAAAAGTTGTATAAATATTTCGCAATTTTCATCATTAAAGGCATTGAAATTTTAATTAGGCACTTCTAACCAAAAATTTACCCAAGGTTAAATGGGTTGAGTGAAAAAAAGACTTTCCGTTCTATACATTGCTTTTATTCAAATACGGCGGTGTTTTTAATGTTCAAATTCCTGTAATCTAGAAATAAATGTTTTTGCTTTAAAAAGTTGTATAAATATTTCGCAATTTTCATCATTAAGGGCATTGAAATTTTAATTAGGCACTTCTAACCAAAAATTTACCCAAGGTTAAATGGGTTGAGTGAAAAAAAGACTTTCCGTTCTATACATTGCTTTTATTCAAATACGGCGGTGTTTTTAATGTTCAAATTCCTGTAATCTAGAAATAAATGTTTTTGCTTTAAAAAGTTGTATAAATATTTCGCAATTTTCATCATTAAGGGCATTGAAATTTTAATTAGGCACTTCTAACCAAAAATTTACCCAAGGTTAAATGGGTTGAGTGAAAAAAAGACTTTCCGTTCTATACATTGCTTTTATTCAAATACGGCGGTGTTTTTAATGTTCAAATTCCTGTAATCTAGAAATAAATGTTTTTGCTTTAAAAAGTTGTATAAATATTTCGCAATTTTCATCATTAAGGGCATTGAAATTTTAATTAGGCACTTCTAACCAAAAATTTACCCAAGGTTAAATGGGTTGAGTGAAAAAAAGACTTTCCGTTCTATACATTGCTTTTATTCAAATACGGCGGTGTTTTTAATGTTCAAATTCCTGTAATCTAGAAATAAATGTTTTTGCTTTAAAAAGTTGTATAAATATTTCGCAATTTTCATCATTAAGGGCATTGAAATTTTAATTAGGCACTTCTAACCAAAAATTTACCTAAGGTTAAATGGGTTGAGTGAAAAAAAGACTTTCCGTTCTATACATTGCTTTTATTCAAATACGGCGGTGTTTTTAATGTTAAAATTCCTGTAATCTAGAAATAAATGTTTTTGCTTTAAAAAGTTGTATAAATATTTCGCATTTTTCATCATTAAGGGCATTGAAATTTTAATTAGGCACTTCTAACCAAAAATTTACCCAAGGTTAAATGGGTTGAGTGAAAAAAAGGCTTTCCGTTCTATACATTGCTTTTATTCAAATACGGCGGTGTTTTTAATGTTCAAATTCCTGTAATCTAGAAATAAATGTTTTTGCTTTAAAAAGTTGTATAAATATTTCGCAATTTTCATCATTAAGGGCATTGAAATTTTAATTAGGCACTTCTAACCAAAAATTTACCCAAGGTTAAATGGGTTGAGTGAAAAAAAGACTTTCCGTTCTATACATTGCTTTTATTCAAATACGGCGGTGTTTTTAATGTTCAAATTCCTGTAATCTAGAAATAAATGTTTTTGCTTTAAAAAGTTGTATAAATATTTCGCAATTTTCATCATTAAGGGCATTGAAATTTTAATTAGGCACTTCTAACCAAAAATTTACCCAAGGTTAAATGGGTTGAGTGAAAAAAAGACTTTCCGTTCTATACATTGCTTTTATTCAAATACGGCGGTGTTTTTAATGTTCAAATTCCTGTAATCTAGAAATAAATGTTTTTGCTTTAAAAAGTTGTATAAATATTTCGCAATTTTCATCATTAAGGGCATTGAAATTTTAATTAGGCACTTCTAACCAAAAATTTACCCAAGGTTAAATGGGTTGAGTGAAAAAAAGACTTTCCGTTCTATACATTGCTTTTATTCAAATACGGCGGTGTTTTTAATGTTCAAATTCCTGTAATCTAGAAATAAATGTTTTTGCTTTAAAAAGTTGTATAAATATTTCGCAATTTTCATCATTAAGGGCATTGAAATTTTAATTAGGCACTTCTAACCAAAAATTTACCTAAGGTTAAATGGGTTGAGTGAAAAAAAGACTTTCCGTTCTATACATTGCTTTTATTCAAATACGGCGGTGTTTTTAATGTTAAAATTCCTGTAATCTAGAAATAAATGTTTTTGCTTTAAAAAGTTGTATAAATATTTCGCATTTTTCATCATTAAGGGCATTGAAATTTTAATTAGGCACTTCTAACCAAAAATTTACCCAAGGTTAAATGGGTTGAGTGAAAAAAAGACTTTCCGTTCTATACATTGCTTTTATTCAAATACGGCGGTGTTTTTAATGTTAAAATTCCTGTAATCTAGAAATAAATGTTTTTGCTTTAAAAAGTTGTATAAATATTTCGCAATTTTCATCATTAAGGGCATTGAAATTTTAATTAGGCACTTCTAACCAAAAATTTACCCAAGGTTAAATGGGTTGAGTGAAAAAAAGACTTTCCGTTCTATACATTGCTTTTATTCAAATACGGCGGTGTTTTTAATGTTCAAATTCCTGTAATCTAGAAATAAATGTTTTTGCTTTAAAAAGTTGTATAAATATTTCGCAATTTTCATCATTAAGGGCATTGAAATTTTAATTAGGCACTTCTAACCAAAAATTTACCTAAGGTTAAATGGGTTGAGTGAAAAAAAGACTTTCCGTTCTATACATTGCTTTTATTCAAATACGGCGGTGTTTTTAATGTTCAAATTCCTGTAATCTAGAAATAAATGTTTTTGCTTTAAAAAGTTGTATAAATATTTCGCAATTTTCATCATTAAGGGCATTGAAATTTTAATTAGGCACTTCTAACCAAAAATTTACCCAAGGTTAAATGGGTTGAGTGAAAAAAAGACTTTCCGTTCTATACATTGCTTTTATTCAAATACGGCGGTGTTTTTAATGTTCAAATTCCTGTAATCTAGAAATAAATGTTTTTGCTTTAAAAAGTTGTATAAATATTTCGCAATTTTCATCATTAAGGGCATTGAAATTTTAATTAGGCACTTCTAACCAAAAATTTACCTAAGGTTAAATGGGTTGAGTGAAAAAAAGACTTTCCGTTCTATACATTGCTTTTATTCAAATACGGCGGTGTTTTTAATGTTCAAATTCCTGTAATCTAGAAATAAATGTTTTTGCTTTAAAAAGTTGTATAAATATTTCGCAATTTTCATCATTAAGGGCATTGAAATTTTAATTAGGCACTTCTAACCAAAAATTTACCTAAGGTTAAATGGGTTGAGTGAAAAAAAGACTTTCCGTTCTATACATTGCTTTTATTCAAATACGGCGGTGTTTTTAATGTTCAAATTCCTGTAATCTAGAAATAAATGTTTTTGCTTTAAAAAGTTGTATAAATATTTCGCAATTTTCATCATTAAGGGCATTGAAATTTTAATTAGGCACTTCTAACCAAAAATTTACCTAAGGTTAAATGGGTTGAGTGAAAAAAAGACTTTCCGTTCTATACATTGCTTTTATTCAAATACGGCGGTGTTTTTAATGTTCAAATTCCTGTAATCTAGAAATAAATGTTTTTGCTTTAAAAAGTTGTATAAATATTTCGCAATTTTCATCATTAAGGGCATTGAAATTTTAATTAGGCACTTCTAACCAAAAATTTACCCAAGGTTAAATGGGTTGAGTGAAAAAAAGACTTTCCGTTCTATACATTGCTTTTATTCAAATACGGCGGTGTTTTTAATGTTCAAATTCCTGTAATCTAGAAATAAATGTTTTTGCTTTAAAAAGTTGTATAAATATTTCGCAATTTTCATCATTAAGGGCATTGAAATTTTAATTAGGCACTTCTAACCAAAAATTTACCCAAGGTTAAATGGGTTGAGTGAAAAAAAGACTTTCCGTTCTATACATTGCTTTTATTCAAATACGGCGGTGTTTTTAATGTTCAAATTCCTGTAATCTAGAAATAAATGTTTTTGCTTTAAAAAGTTGTATAAATATTTCGCAATTTTCATCATTAAGGGCATTGAAATTTTAATTAGGCACTTCTAACCAAAAATTTACCTAAGGTTAAATGGGTTGAGTGAAAAAAAGACTTTCCGTTCTATACATTGCTTTTATTCAAATACGGCGGTGTTTTTAATGTTCAAATTCCTGTAATCTAGAAATAAATGTTTTTGCTTTAAAAAGTTGTATAAATATTTCGCAATTTTCATCATTAAGGGCATTGAAATTTTAATTAGGCACTTCTAACCAAAAATTTACCTAAGGTTAAATGGGTTGAGTGAAAAAAAGACTTTCCGTTCTATACATTGCTTTTATTCAAATACGGCGGTGTTTTTAATGTTCAAATTCCTGTAATCTAGAAATAAATGTTTTTGCTTTAAAAAGTTGTATAAATATTTCGCAATTTTCATCATTAAGGGCATTGAAATTTTAATTAGGCACTTCTAACCAAAAATTTACCTAAGGTTAAATGGGTTGAGTGAAAAAAAGACTTTCCGTTCTATACATTGCTTTTATTCAAATACGGCGGTGTTTTTAATGTTCAAATTCCTGTAATCTAGAAATAAATGTTTTTGCTTTAAAAAGTTGTATAAATATTTCGCAATTTTCATCATTAAGGGCATTGAAATTTTAATTAGGCACTTCTAACCAAAAATTTACCCAAGGTTAAATGGGTTGAGTGAAAAAAAGACTTTCCGTTCTATACATTGCTTTTATTCAAATACGGCGGTGTTTTTAATGTTCAAATTCCTGTAATCTAGAAATAAATGTTTTTGCTTTAAAAAGTTGTATAAATATTTCGCAATTTTCATCATTAAGGGCATTGAAATTTTAATTAGGCACTTCTAACCAAAAATTTACCCAAGGTTAAATGGGTTGAGTGAAAAAAAGACTTTCCGTTCTATACATTGCTTTTATTCAAATACGGCGGTGTTTTTAATGTTCAAATTCCTGTAATCTAGAAATAAATGTTTTTGCTTTAAAAAGTTGTATAAATATTTCGCAATTTTCATCATTAAGGGCATTGAAATTTTAATTAGGCACTTCTAACCAAAAATTTACCTAAGGTTAAATGGGTTGAGTGAAAAAAAGACTTTCCGTTCTATACATTGCTTTTATTCAAATACGGCGGTGTTTTTAATGTTAAAATTCCTGTAATCTAGAAATAAATGTTTTTGCTTTAAAAAGTTGTATAAATATTTCGCATTTTTCATCATTAAGGGCATTGAAATTTTAATTAGGCACTTCTAACCAAAAATTTACCCAAGGTTAAATGGGTTGAGTGAAAAAAAGACTTTCCGTTCTATACATTGCTTTTATTCAAATACGGCGGTGTTTTTAATGTTAAAATTCCTGTAATCTAGAAATAAATGTTTTTGCTTTAAAAAGTTGTATAAATATTTCGCAATTTTCATCATTAAGGGCATTGAAATTTTAATTAGGCACTTCTAACCAAAAATTTACCCAAGGTTAAATGGGTTGAGTGAAAAAAAGACTTTCCGTTCTATACATTGCTTTTATTCAAATACGGCGGTGTTTTTAATGTTCAAATTCCTGTAATCTAGAAATAAATGTTTTTGCTTTAAAAAGTTGTATAAATATTTCGCAATTTTCATCATTAAGGGCATTGAAATTTTAATTAGGCACTTCTAACCAAAAATTTACCCAAGGTTAAATGGGTTGAGTGAAAAAAAGACTTTCCGTTCTATACATTGCTTTTATTCAAATACGGCGGTGTTTTTAATGTTCAAATTCCTGTAATCTAGAAATAAATGTTTTTGCTTTAAAAAGTTGTATAAATATTTCGCAATTTTCATCATTAAGGGCATTGAAATTTTAATTAGGCACTTCTAACCAAAAATTTACCCAAGGTTAAATGGGTTGAGTGAAAAAAAGACTTTCCGTTCTATACATTGCTTTTATTCAAATACGGCGGTGTTTTTAATGTTCAAATTCCTGTAATCTAGAAATAAATGTTTTTGCTTTAAAAAGTTGTATAAATATTTCGCAATTTTCATCATTAAGGGCATTGAAATTTTAATTAGGCACTTCTAACCAAAAATTTACCCAAGGTTAAATGGGTTGAGTGAAAAAAAGACTTTCCGTTCTATACATTGCTTTTATTCAAATACGGCGGTGTTTTTAATGTTCAAATTCCTGTAATCTAGAAATAAATGTTTTTGCTTTAAAAAGTTGTATAAATATTTCGCAATTTTCATCATTAAGGGCATTGAAATTTTAATTAGGCACTTCTAACCAAAAATTTACCTAAGGTTAAATGGGTTGAGTGAAAAAAAGACTTTCCGTTCTATACATTGCTTTTATTCAAATACGGCGGTGTTTTTAATGTTAAAATTCCTGTAATCTAGAAATAAATGTTTTTGCTTTAAAAAGTTGTATAAATATTTCGCATTTTTCATCATTAAGGGCATTGAAATTTTAATTAGGCACTTCTAACCAAAAATTTACCCAAGGTTAAATGGGTTGAGTGAAAAAAAGACTTTCCGTTCTATACATTGCTTTTATTCAAATACGGCGGTGTTTTTAATGTTAAAATTCCTGTAATCTAGAAATAAATGTTTTTGCTTTAAAAAGTTGTATAAATATTTCGCAATTTTCATCATTAAGGGCATTGAAATTTTAATTAGGCACTTCTAACCAAAAATTTACCCAAGATTAAATGGGTTGAGTGAAAAAAAGACTTTCCGTTCTATACATTGCTTTTATTCAAATACGGCGGTGTTTTTAATGTTAAAATTCCTGTAATCTAGAAATAAATGTTTTTGCTTTAAAAAGTTGTATAAATATTTCGCAATTTTCATCATTAAGGGCATTGAAATTTTAATTAGGCACTTCTAACCAAAAATTTACCCAAGGTTAAATGGGTTGAGTGAAAAAAAGACTTTCCGTTCTATACATTGCTTTTATTCAAATACGGCGGTGTTTTTAATGTTAAAATTCCTGTAATCTAGAAATAAATGTTTTTGCTTTAAAAAGTTGTATAAATATTTCGCAATTTTCATCATTAAGGGCATTGAAATTTTAATTAGGCACTTCTAACCAAAAATTTACCCAAGGTTAAATGGGTTGAGTGAAAAAAAGACTTTCCGTTCTATACATTGCTTTTATTCAAATACGGCGGTGTTTTTAATGTTAAAATTCCTGTAATCTAGAAATAAATGTTTTTGCTTTAAAAAGTTGTATAAATATTTCGCAATTTTCATCATTAAAGGCATTGAAATTTTAATTAGGCACTTCTAACCAAAAATTTACCCAAGGTTAAATGGGTTGAGTGAAAAAAAGACTTTCCGTTCTATACATTGCTTTTATTCAAATACGGCGGTGTTTTTAATGTTCAAATTCCTGTAATCTAGAAATAAATGTTTTTGCTTTAAAAAGTTGTATAAATATTTCGCAATTTTCATCATTAAGGGCATTGAAATTTTAATTAGGCACTTCTAACCAAAAATTTACCCAAGGTTAAATGGGTTGAGTGAAAAAAAGACTTTCCGTTCTATACATTGCTTTTATTCAAATACGGCGATGTTTTTAATGTTCAAATTCCTGTAATCTAGAAATAAATGTTTTTGCTTTAAAAAGTTGTATAAATATTTCGCAATTTTCATCATTAAGGGCATTGAAATTTTAATTAGGCACTTCTAACCAAAAATTTACCCAAGGTTAAATGGGTTGAGTGAAAAAAAGACTTTCCGTTCTATACATTGCTTTTATTCAAATACGGCGGTGTTTTTAATGTTAAAATTCCTGTAATCTAGAAATAAATGTTTTTGCTTTAAAAAGTTGTATAAATATTTCGCATTTTTCATCATTAAGGGCATTGAAATTTTAATTAGGCACTTCTAACCAAAAATTTACCCAAGGTTAAATGGGTTGAGTGAAAAAAAGACTTTCCGTTCTATACATTGCTTTTATTCAAATACGGTGGTGTTTTTATTGTTCAAATTCCTGTAATCTAGAAATAAATGTTTTTGCTTTAAAAGGTTGTATAAATATTTCGCATTTTTCATCATTAAGGGCATTGAAATTTTAATTAGGCACTTCTAACCAAAAATTTACCAAAGGTTAAATGGGTTGAGTGAAAAAAAGACTTTCCGTTCTATACATTGCTTTTATTCAAATACGGCGATGTTTTTATTGTTCAAATTCCTGTAATCTAGAAATAAATGTTTTTGCTTTAAAAAGTTGTATAAATATTTCGCAATTTTCATCATTAAGGGCATTGAAATTTTAATTAGGCACTTCTAACCAAAAATTTACCCAAGTTTAAATGGGTTGAGTGAAAAAAAGACTTTCCGTTCTATACATTGCTTTTATTCAAATACGGCGGTGTTTTTATTGTTCAAATTCCTGTAATCTAGAAATAAATGTTTTTGCTTTAAAAAGTTGTATAAATATTTCGCATTTTTCATCACTAAGGGCATTGAAATTTTAATTAGGCACTTCTAACCAAAAATTTACCCAAGGTTAAATGGGTTGAGTGAAAAAAAGACTTTCCGTTCTATACATTGCTTTTATTCAAATACGGCGGTGTTTTTATTGTTCAAATTCCTGTAATCTAGAAATAAATGTTTTTGCTTTAAAAAGTTGTATAAATATTTCGCATTTTTCATCATTAAGGGCATTGAAATTTTAATTAGGCACTTCTAACCAAAAATTTACCCAAGGTTAAATGGGTTGAGTAAAAAAAAGACTTTCCGTTCTATACATTGCTTTTATTCAAATACGGCGGTGTTTTTATTGTTCAAATTCCTGTAATCTAGAAATAAATGTTTTTGCTTTAAAAAGTTGTATAAATATTTCGCATTTTTCATCATTAAGGGCATTGTAATTTTAATTAGGCACTTCTAACCAAAAATTTACCAAAGGTTAAATGGGTTGAGTGAAAAAAAGACTTTCCGTTCTATACATTGCTTTTATTCAAATACGGCGGTGTTTTTATTGTTCAAATTCCTGTAATCTAGAAATAAATGTTTTTGCTTTAAAAAGTTGTATAAATATTTCGCAATTTTCATCATTAAGGGCATTGAAATTTTAATTAGGCACTTCTAACCAAAAATTTACCCAAGGTTAAATGGGTTGAGTGAAAAAAAGACTTTCCGTTCTATACATTGCTTTTATTCAAATACGGCGGTGTTTTTATTGTTCAAATTCCTGTAATCTAGAAATAAATGTTTTTGCTTTAAAAAGTTGTATAAATATTTCGCATTTTTCATCATTAAGGGCATTGAAATTTTAATTAGGCACTTCTAACCAAAAATTTACCCAAGGTTAAATGGGTTGAGTGAAAAAAAGACTTTCCGTTCTATACATTGCTTTTATTCAAATACGGCGATGTTTTTATTGTTCAAATTCCTGTAATCTAGAAATAAATGTTTTTGCTTTAAAAAGTTGTATACATATTTCGCATTTTTCATCATTAAGGGCATTGAAATTTTAATTAGGCACTTCTAACCAAAAATTTACCCAAGGTTAAATGGGTTGAGTGAAAAAAAGACTTTCCGTTCTATACATTGCTTTTATTAAAATACGGCGGTGTTTTTATTGTTCAAATTCCTGTAATCTAGAAATAAATGTTTTTGCTTTAAAAAGTTGTATAAATATTTCGCATTTTTCATCATTAAGGGCATTGAAATTTTAATTAGGCACTTCTAACCAAAAATTTACCCAAGGTTAAATGGGTTGAGTGAAAAAAAGACTTTCCGTTCTATACATTGCTTTTATTCAAATACGGCGGTGTTTTTATTGTTCAAATTCCTGTAATCTAGAAATAAATGTTTTTGCTTTAAAAAGTTGTATAAATATTTCGCAATTTTCATCATTAAGGGCATTGAAATTTTAATTAGGCACTTCTAACCAAAAATTTACCCAAGGTTAAATGGGTTGAGTGAAAAAAAGGCTTTCCGTTCTATACATGGCTTTTATTCAAATACGGCGGTGTTTTTAATGTTCAAATTCCTGTAATCTAGAAATAAATGTTTTTGCTTTAAAAAGTTGTATAAATATTTCGCATTTTTCATCATTAAGGGCATTGAAATTTTAATTAGGCACTTCTAACCAAAAATTTACCCAAGGTTAAATGGGTTGAGTGAAAAAAAGACTTTCCGTTCTCTACATTGCTTTTATTCAAATACGGCGATGTTTTTATTGTTCAAATTCCTGTAATCTAGAAATAAATGTTTTTGCTTTAAAAAGTTGTATAAATATTTCGCATTTTTCATCATTAAGGGCATTGAAATTTTAATTAGGCACTTCTAACCAAAAATTTACCCAAGGTTAAATGGGTTGAGTGAAAAAAAGACTTTTCGTTCTATACATTGCTTTTATTAAAATACGGCGGTGTTTTTAATGTTCAAATTCCTGTAATCTAGAAATAAATGTTTTTGCTTTAAAAAGTTGTATAAATATTTCGCAATTTTCATCATTAAGGGTATTGAAATTTTAATTAGGCACTTCTAACCAAAAATTTACCCAAGGTTAAATGGGTTGAGTGAAAAAAAGACTTTCCGTTCTATACATTGCTTTTATTCAAATACGGCGGTGTTTTTATTGTTCAAATTCCTGTAATCTAGAAATAAATGTTTTTGCTTTAAAAAGTTGTATAAATATTTCGCATTTTTCATCATTAAGGGCATTGAAATTTTAATTAGGCACTTCTAACCAAAAATTTACCCAAGGTTAAATGGGTTGAGTGAAAAAAAGGCTTTCCGTTCTATACATGGCTTTTATTCAAATACGGCGGTGTTTTTAATGTTCAAATTCCTGTAATCTAGAAATAAATGTTTTTGCTTTAAAAAGTTGTATAAATATTTCGCATTTTTCATCATTAAGGGCATTGAAATTTTAATTAGGCACTTCTAACCAAAAATTTACCCAAGGTTAAATGGGTTGAGTGAAAAAAAGACTTTCCGTTCTATACATTGCTTTTATTCAAACACGGCGGTGTTTTTATTGTTCAAATTCCTGTAATCTAGAAATAAATGTTTTTGCTTTAAAAAGTTGTATAAATATTTCGCAATTTTCATCATTAAGGGTATTGAAATTTTAATTAGGCACTTCTAACCAAAAATTTACCCAAGGTTAAATGGGTTGAGTGAAAAAAAGACTTTCCGTTCTATACATTGCTTTTATTCAAATACGGCGGTGTTTTTAATGTTCAAATTCCTGTAATCTAGAAATAAATGTTTTTGCTTTAAAAAGTTGTATAAATATTTCGCATTTTTCATCATTAAGGGCATTGAAATTTTAATTAGGCACTTCTAACCAAAAATTTACCCAAGGTTAAATGGGTTGAGTGAAAAAAAGACTTTCCGTTCTATACATTGCTTTTATTCAAACACGGCGGTGTTTTTATTGTTCAAATTCCTGTAATCTAGAAATAAATGTTTTTGCTTTAAAAAGTTGTATAAATATTTCGCATTTTTCATCATTAAGGGCATTGAAATTTTAATTAGGCACTTCTAACCAAAAATTTACCCAAGGTTAAATGGGTTGAGTGAAAAAAAGACTTTCCGTTCTATACATTGCTTTTATTCAAATACGGCGGTGTTTTTATTGTTCAAATTCCTGTAATCTAGAAATAAATGTTTTTGCTTTAAAAAGTTGTATAAATATTTCGCATTTTTCATCATTAAGGGCATTGAAATTTTAATTAGGCACTTCTAACCAAAAATTTACCCAAGGTTAAATGGGTTGAGTGAAAAAAAGACTTTCCGTTCTATACATTGCTTTTATTCAAATACGGCGGTGTTTTTATTGTTCAAATTCCTGTAATCTAGAAATAAATGTTTTTGCTTTAAAAAGTTGTATAAATATTTCGCAATTTTCATCATTAAGGGTATTGAAATTTTAATTAGGCACTTCTAACCAAAAATTTACCCAAGGTTAAATGGGTTGAGTGAAAAAAAGACTTTCCGTTCTATACATTGCTTTTATTCAAATACGGCGGTGTTTTTATTGTTCAAATTCCTGTAATCTAGAAATAAATGTTTTTGCTTTAAAAAGTTGTATAAATATTTCGCATTTTTCATCATTAAGGGCATTGAAATTTTAATTAGGCACTTCTAACCAAAAATTTACCCAAGGTTAAATGGGTTGAGTGAAAAAAAGACTTTCCGTTCTATACATTGCTTTTATTCAAATACGGCGGTGTTTTTATTGTTCAAATTCCTGTAATCTAGAAATAAATGTTTTTGCTTTAAAAAGTTGTATAAATATTTCGCAATTTTCATCATTAAGGGTATTGAAATTTTAATTAGGCACTTCTAACCAAAAATTTACCCAAGGTTAAATGGGTTGAGTGAAAAAAAGACTTTCCGTTCTATACATTGCTTTTATTCAAATACGGCGGTGTTTTTATTGTTCAAATTCCTGTAATCTAGAAATAAATGTTTTTGCTTTAAAAAGTTGTATAAATATTTCGCATTTTTCATCATTAAGGGCATTGAAATTTTAATTAGGCACTTCTAACCAAAAATTTACCCAAGGTTAAATGGGTTGAGTGAAAAAAAGACTTTCCGTTCTATACATTGCTTTTATTCAAATACGGCGGTGTTTTTATTGTTCAAATTCCTGTAATCTAGAAATAAATGTTTTTGCTTTAAAAAGTTGTATAAATATTTCGCAATTTTCATCATTAAGGGTATTGAAATTTTAATTAGGCACTTCTAACCAAAAATTTACCCAAGGTTAAATGGGTTGAGTGAAAAAAAGACTTTCCGTTCTATACATTGCTTTTATTCAAATACGGCGGTGTTTTTATTGTTCAAATTCCTGTAATCTAGAAATAAATGTTTTTGCTTTAAAAAGTTGTATAAATATTTCGCATTTTTCATCATTAAGGGCATTGAAATTTTAATTAGGCACTTCTAACCAAAAATTTACCCAAGGTTAAATGGGTTGAGTGAAAAAAAGACTTTCCGTTCTATACATTGCTTTTATTCAAATACGGCGGTGTTTTTATTGTTCAAATTCCTGTAATCTAGAAATAAATGTTTTTGCTTTAAAAAGTTGTATAAATATTTCGCATTTTTCATCATTAAGGGCATTGAAATTTTAATTAGGCACTTCTAACCAAAAATTTACCCAAGGTTAAATGGGTTGAGTGAAAAAAAGACTTTCCGTTCTATACATTGCTTTTATTCAAATACGGCGGTGTTTTTATTGTTCAAATTCCTGTAATCTAGAAATAAATGTTTTTGCTTTAAAAAGTTGTATAAATATTTCGCAATTTTCATCATTAAGGGTATTGAAATTTTAATTAGGCACTTCTAACCAAAAATTTACCCAAGGTTAAATGGGTTGAGTGAAAAAAAGACTTTCCGTTCTATACATTGCTTTTATTCAAATACGGCGGTGTTTTTATTGTTCAAATTCCTGTAATCTAGAAATAAATGTTTTTGCTTTAAAAAGTTGTATAAATATTTCGCATTTTTCATCATTAAGGGCATTGAAATTTTAATTAGGCACTTCTAACCAAAAATTTACCCAAGGTTAAATGGGTTGAGTGAAAAAAAGACTTTCCGTTCTATACATTGCTTTTATTCAAATACGGCGGTGTTTTTATTGTTCAAATTCCTGTAATCTAGAAATAAATGTTTTTGCTTTAAAAAGTTGTATAAATATTTCGCAATTTTCATCATTAAGGGTATTGAAATTTTAATTAGGCACTTCTAACCAAAAATTTACCCAAGGTTAAATGGGTTGAGTGAAAAAAAGACTTTCCGTTCTATACATTGCTTTTATTCAAATACGGCGGTGTTTTTATTGTTCAAATTCCTGTAATCTAGAAATAAATGTTTTTGCTTTAAAAAGTTGTATAAATATTTCGCATTTTTCATCATTAAGGGCATTGAAATTTTAATTAGGCACTTCTAACCAAAAATTTACCCAAGGTTAAATGGGTTGAGTGAAAAAAAGACTTTCCGTTCTATACATTGCTTTTATTCAAATACGGCGGTGTTTTTATTGTTCAAATTCCTGTAATCTAGAAATAAATGTTTTTGCTTTAAAAAGTTGTATAAATATTTCGCAATTTTCATCATTAAGGGTATTGAAATTTTAATTAGGCACTTCTAACCAAAAATTTACCCAAGGTTAAATGGGTTGAGTGAAAAAAAGACTTTCCGTTCTATACATTGCTTTTATTCAAATACGGCGGTGTTTTTATTGTTCAAATTCCTGTAATCTAGAAATAAATGTTTTTGCTTTAAAAAGTTGTATAAATATTTCGCAATTTTCATCATTAAGGGTATTGAAATTTTAATTAGGCACTTCTAACCAAAAATTTACCCAAGGTTAAATGGGTTGAGTGAAAAAAAGACTTTCCGTTCTATACATTGCTTTTATTCAAATACGGCGGTGTTTTTATTGTTCAAATTCCTGTAATCTAGAAATAAATGTTTTTGCTTTAAAAAGTTGTATAAATATTTCGCATTTTTCATCATTAAGGGCATTGAAATTTTAATTAGGCACTTCTAACCAAAAATTTACCCAAGGTTAAATGGGTTGAGTGAAAAAAAGACTTTCCGTTCTATACATTGCTTTTATTCAAATACGGCGGTGTTTTTATTGTTCAAATTCCTGTAATCTAGAAATAAATGTTTTTGCTTTAAAAAGTTGTATAAATATTTCGCAATTTTCATCATTAAGGGTATTGAAATTTTAATTAGGCACTTCTAACCAAAAATTTACCCAAGGTTAAATGGGTTGAGTGAAAAAAAGACTTTCCGTTCTATACATGGCTTTTATTCAAATACGGCGGTGTTTTTAATGCTCAAATTCCTGTAATCTAGAAATAAATGTTTTTGCTTTAAAAAGTTGTATAAATATTTCGCAATTTTCATCATTAAGGGCATTGAAATTTTAATTAGGCACTTCTAACCAAAAATTTACCCAAGGTTAAATGGGTTGAGTGAAAAAAAGACTTTCCGTTCTATACATGGCTTTTATTCAAATACGGCTGTGTTTTTAATGTTCAAATTCCTGTAATCTAGAAATAAATGTTTTTGCTTTAAAAAGTTGTATAAATATTTCGCAATTTTCATCATTAAGGGCATTGAAATTTTAATTAGGCACTTCTAACCAAAAATTTACCCAAGGTTAAATGGGTTGAGTGAAAAAAAGACTTTCCGTTCTATACATTGCTTTTATTCAAATACGGCGGTGTTTTTAATGTTCAAATTCCTGTAATCTGGAAATAAATGTTTTTGCTTTAAAAAGTTGTATAAATATTTCGCATTTTTCATCATTAAGGGCATTGAAATTTTAAGTAGGCACTTCTAACCAAAAATTTACCCAAGGTTAAATGGGTTGAGTGAAAAAGAGACTTTCCGTTCTATACATTGCTTTTATTCAAATACGGCGGTGTTTTTATTGTTCAAATTCCTGTAATCTAGAAACAAATGTTTTTGCTTTAAAAAGTTGTATAAACATTTCGCATTTTTCATCATTAAGGGCATTGAAATTTTAGTTAGGCACTTCTAACCAAACATTTACCCAAGGTTAAATGGGTTGAATGAAAAAAACGCTTTCCGTTCTATACATTGCTTTTATTCAAATATGGCGGTGTTTTTATTGTTCAAATTCCTGTAATCTAGAAATAAATGTTTTTGCTTTAAAAAGTTGTATAAATATTTCGCATTTTTCATCATTAAGGGCATTGAAATTTTAATTAGGCACTTCTAACCAAAAATTTACCCAAGGTTAAATGGGTTGAGTGAAAAACAGACTTTCCGTTCTATACATTGCTTTTATTCAAATACGGCGGTGTTTTTATTGTTCAAATTCCTGTAATCTAGAAACAAATGTTTTTGCTTTAAAAAGTTGTATAAATATTTCGCATTTTTCATCATTAAGGGCATTGAAATTTTAATTAGGCACTTCTAACCAAAAATTTACCAAAGGTTAAATGGGTTGAGTGAAAAAAAGACTTTCCGTTCTATACATTGCTTTTATTCAAATACGGCGATGTTTTTATTGTTCAAATTCCTGTAATCTAGAAATAAATGTGTTTGCTTTAAAAAGTTGTATAAATATTTCGCAATTTTCATCATTAAGGGCATTGAAATTTTAATTAGGCACTTCTAACCAAAAATTTACCCAAGGTTAAATGGGTTGAGTGAAAAAAAGACTTTCCGTTCTATACATTGCTTTTATTCAAATACGGCGGTGTTTTTATTGTTCAAATTCCTGTAATCTAGAAATAAATGTTTTTGCTTTAAAAAGTTGTATAAATATTTCGCATTTTTCATCATTATGGGCATTGAAATTTTAATTAGGCACTTCTAACCAAAAATTTACCCAAGGTTAAATGGGTTGAGTGAAAAAAAGACTTTCCGTTCTCTACATTGCTTTTATTCAAATACGGCGATGTTTTTATTGTTCAAATTCCTGTAATCTAGAAATAAATGTTTTTGCTTTAAAAAGTTGTATAAATATTTCGCATTTTTCATCATTAAGGGCATTGAAATTTTAATTAGGCACTTCTAACCAAAAATTTACCCAAGGTTAAATGGGTTGAGTGAAAAAAAGACTTTCCGTTCTCTACATTGCTTTTATTCAAATACGGCGATGTTTTTATTGTTCAAATTCCTGTAATCTAGAAATAAATGTTTTTGCTTTAAAAAGTTGTATAAATATTTCGCATTTTTCATCATTAAGGGCATTGAAATTTTAATTAGGCACTTCTAACCAAAAATTTACCCAAGGTTAAATGGGTTGAGTGAAAAAAAGACTTTTCGTTCTATACATTGCTTTTATTAAAATACGGCGGTGTTTTTAATGTTCAAATTCCTGTAATCTAGAAATAAATGTTTTTGCTTTAAAAAGTTGTATAAATATTTCGCAATTTTCATCATTAAGGGTATTGAAATTTTAATTAGGCACTTCTAACCAAAAATTTACCCAAGGTTAAATGGGTTGAGTGAAAAAAAGACTTTCCGTTCTATACATTGCTTTTATTCAAATACGGCGGTGTTTTTATTGTTCAAATTCCTGTAATCTAGAAATAAATGTTTTTGCTTTAAAAAGTTGTATAAATATTTCGCATTTTTCATCATTAAGGGCATTGAAATTTTAATTAGGCACTTCTAACCAAAAATTTACCCAAGGTTAAATGGGTTGAGTGAAAAAAAGGCTTTCCGTTCTATACATGGCTTTTATTCAAATACGGCGGTGTTTTTAATGTTCAAATTCCTGTAATCTAGAAATAAATGTTTTTGCTTTAAAAAGTTGTATAAATATTTCGCATTTTTCATCATTAAGGGCATTGAAATTTTAATTAGGCACTTCTAACCAAAAATTTACCCAAGGTTAAATGGGTTGAGTGAAAAAAAGACTTTCCGTTCTATACATTGCTTTTATTCAAACACGGCGGTGTTTTTATTGTTCAAATTCCTGTAATCTAGAAATAAATGTTTTTGCTTTAAAAAGTTGTATAAATATTTCGCAATTTTCATCATTAAGGGTATTGAAATTTTAATTAGGCACTTCTAACCAAAAATTTACCCAAGGTTAAATGGGTTGAGTGAAAAAAAGACTTTCCGTTCTATACATTGCTTTTATTCAAATACGGCGGTGTTTTTAATGTTCAAATTCCTGTAATCTAGAAATAAATGTTTTTGCTTTAAAAAGTTGTATAAATATTTCGCATTTTTCATCATTAAGGGCATTGAAATTTTAATTAGGCACTTCTAACCAAAAATTTACCCAAGGTTAAATGGGTTGAGTGAAAAAAAGACTTTCCGTTCTATACATTGCTTTTATTCAAACACGGCGGTGTTTTTATTGTTCAAATTCCTGTAATCTAGAAATAAATGTTTTTGCTTTAAAAAGTTGTATAAATATTTCGCATTTTTCATCATTAAGGGCATTGAAATTTTAATTAGGCACTTCTAACCAAAAATTTACCCAAGGTTAAATGGGTTGAGTGAAAAAAAGACTTTCCGTTCTATACATTGCTTTTATTCAAATACGGCGGTGTTTTTATTGTTCAAATTCCTGTAATCTAGAAATAAATGTTTTTGCTTTAAAAAGTTGTATAAATATTTCGCATTTTTCATCATTAAGGGCATTGAAATTTTAATTAGGCACTTCTAACCAAAAATTTACCCAAGGTTAAATGGGTTGAGTGAAAAAAAGACTTTCCGTTCTATACATTGCTTTTATTCAAATACGGCGGTGTTTTTATTGTTCAAATTCCTGTAATCTAGAAATAAATGTTTTTGCTTTAAAAAGTTGTATAAATATTTCGCAATTTTCATCATTAAGGGTATTGAAATTTTAATTAGGCACTTCTAACCAAAAATTTACCCAAGGTTAAATGGGTTGAGTGAAAAAAAGACTTTCCGTTCTATACATTGCTTTTATTCAAATACGGCGGTGTTTTTATTGTTCAAATTCCTGTAATCTAGAAATAAATGTTTTTGCTTTAAAAAGTTGTATAAATATTTCGCATTTTTCATCATTAAGGGCATTGAAATTTTAATTAGGCACTTCTAACCAAAAATTTACCCAAGGTTAAATGGGTTGAGTGAAAAAAAGACTTTCCGTTCTATACATTGCTTTTATTCAAATACGGCGGTGTTTTTATTGTTCAAATTCCTGTAATCTAGAAATAAATGTTTTTGCTTTAAAAAGTTGTATAAATATTTCGCAATTTTCATCATTAAGGGTATTGAAATTTTAATTAGGCACTTCTAACCAAAAATTTACCCAAGGTTAAATGGGTTGAGTGAAAAAAAGACTTTCCGTTCTATACATTGCTTTTATTCAAATACGGCGGTGTTTTTATTGTTCAAATTCCTGTAATCTAGAAATAAATGTTTTTGCTTTAAAAAGTTGTATAAATATTTCGCATTTTTCATCATTAAGGGCATTGAAATTTTAATTAGGCACTTCTAACCAAAAATTTACCCAAGGTTAAATGGGTTGAGTGAAAAAAAGACTTTCCGTTCTATACATTGCTTTTATTCAAATACGGCGGTGTTTTTATTGTTCAAATTCCTGTAATCTAGAAATAAATGTTTTTGCTTTAAAAAGTTGTATAAATATTTCGCAATTTTCATCATTAAGGGTATTGAAATTTTAATTAGGCACTTCTAACCAAAAATTTACCCAAGGTTAAATGGGTTGAGTGAAAAAAAGACTTTCCGTTCTATACATTGTTTTATTCAAATACGGCGGTGTTTTTAATGCTCAAATTCCTGTAATCTAGAAATAAATGTTTTTGCTTTAAAAAGTTGTATAAATATTTCGCAATTTTCATCATTAAGGGCATTGAAATTTTAATTAGGCACTTCTAACCAAAAATTTACCCAAGGTTAAATGGGTTGAGTGAAAAAAAGACTTTCCGTTCTATACATGGCTTTTATTCAAATACGGCTGTGTTTTTAATGTTCAAATTCCTGTAATCTAGAAATAAATGTTTTTGCTTTAAAAAGTTGTATAAATATTTCGCAATTTTCATCATTAAGGGCATTGAAATTTTAATTAGGCACTTCTAACCAAAAATTTACCCAAGGTTAAATGGGTTGAGTGAAAAAAAGACTTTCCGTTCTATACATTGCTTTTATTCAAATACGGCGGTGTTTTTAATGTTCAAATTCCTGTAATCTGGAAATAAATGTTTTTGCTTTAAAAAGTTGTATAAATATTTCGCATTTTTCATCATTAAGGGCATTGAAATTTTAAGTAGGCACTTCTAACCAAAAATTTACCCAAGGTTAAATGGGTTGAGTGAAAAAGAGACTTTCCGTTCTATACATTGCTTTTATTCAAATACGGCGGTGTTTTTATTGTTCAAATTCCTGTAATCTAGAAACAAATGTTTTTGCTTTAAAAAGTTGTATAAACATTTCGCATTTTTCATCATTAAGGGCATTGAAATTTTAGTTAGGCACTTCTAACCAAACATTTACCCAAGGTTAAATGGGTTGAATGAAAAAAACGCTTTCCGTTCTATACATTGCTTTTATTCAAATATGGCGGTGTTTTTATTGTTCAAATTCCTGTAATCTAGAAATAAATGTTTTTGCTTTAAAAAGTTGTATAAATATTTCGCATTTTTCATCATTAAGGGCATTGAAATTTTAATTAGGCACTTCTAACCAAAAATTTACCCAAGGTTAAATGGGTTGAGTGAAAAACAGACTTTCCGTTCTATACATTGCTTTTATTCAAATACGGCGGTGTTTTTATTGTTCAAATTCCTGTAATCTAGAAACAAATGTTTTTGCTTTAAAAAGTTGTATAAATATTTCGCATTTTTCATCATTAAGGGCATTGAAATTTTAATTAGGCACTTCTAACCAAAAATTTACCAAAGGTTAAATGGGTTGAGTGAAAAAAAGACTTTCCGTTCTATACATTGCTTTTATTCAAATACGGCGATGTTTTTATTGTTCAAATTCCTGTAATCTAGAAATAAATGTGTTTGCTTTAAAAAGTTGTATAAATATTTCGCAATTTTCATCATTAAGGGCATTGAAATTTTAATTAGGCACTTCTAACCAAAAATTTACCCAAGGTTAAATGGGTTGAGTGAAAAAAAGACTTTCCGTTCTATACATTGCTTTTATTCAAATACGGCGGTGTTTTTATTGTTCAAATTCCTGTAATCTAGAAATAAATGTTTTTGCTTTAAAAAGTTGTATAAATATTTCGCATTTTTCATCATTATGGGCATTGAAATTTTAATTAGGCACTTCTAACCAAAAATTTACCCAAGGTTAAATGGGTTGAGTGAAAAACAGACTTTCCGTTCTATACATTGCTTTTATTCAAATACGGCGGTGTTTTTATTGTTCAAATTCCTGTAATCTAGAAACAAATGTTTTTGCTTTAAAAAGTTGTATAAATATTTCGCATTTTTCATCATTAAGGGCATTGAAATTTTAGTTAGGCACTTCTAACCAAAAATTTACCCAAGGTTAGATGGGTTGAATGAAAAAAACACTTTCCGTTCTATACATTGCTTTTATTCAAATATGGCGGTCTTTTTATTGTTCAAATTCCTGTAATCTAGAAATAAATGTTTTTGCTTTAAAAAGTTGTATAAATATTTCGCATTTTTCATCATTAAGGGCATTGAAATTTTAATTAGGCACTTCTAACCAAAAATTTACCCAAGGTTAAATGGGTTGAGTGAAAAAAAGACTTTCCGTTCTATACATTGCTTTTATTCAAATACGGCGGTGTTTTTATTGTTCAAATTCCTGTAATCTAGAAACAAATGTTTTTGCTTTAAAAAGTTGTATAAATATTTCGCATTTTTCATCATTAAGGGAATTGAAATTTTAATTAGGCACTTCTAACCAAAAATTTACCCAAGGTTAAATGGGTTGAATGAAAAAAAGACTTTCCGTTCTATACATTGCTTTTATTCAAATACGGCGATGTTTTTATTGTTCAAATTCCTGTAATCTAGAAATAAATGTTTTTGCTTTAAAAAATTGTATAAATATTTCGCAATTTTCATCATTAAGGGCATTGAAATTTTAATTAGGCACTTCTAACCAAAAATTTACCCAAGGTTAAATGGATTGAGTGAAAAAAAGACTTTCCGTTCTATACATTGCTTTTATTCAAATACGGCGATGTTTTTATTGTTCAAATTCCTGTAATCTAGAAATAAATGTTTTTGCTTTAAAAAGTTGTATAAATATTTCGCATTTTTCATCATTAAGGGCATTGAAATTTTAATTAGGCACTTCTAACCAAAAATTTACCAAAGGTTAAATGGGTTGAGTGAAAAAAAGACTTTCCGTTCTATACATTGCTTTTATTCAAATACGGCGATGTTTTTATTGTTCAAATTCCTGTAATCTAGAAATAAATGTTTTTGCTTTAAAAAGTTGTATAAATATTTCGCAATTTTCATCATTAAGGGCATTGAAATTTTAATTAGGCACTTCTAACCAAAAATTTACCCAAGGTTAAATGGGTTGAGTGAAAAAAAGACTTTCCGTTCTATACATTGCTTTTATTCAAATACGGCGGTGTTTTTATTGTTCAAATTCCTGTAATCTAGAAATAAATGTTTTTGCTTTAAAAAGTTGTATAAATATTTCGCATTTTTCATCATTAAGGGAATTGAAATTTTAATTAGGCACTTCTAACCAAAAATTTACCCAAGGTTAAATGGGTTGAATGAAAAAAAGACTTTCCGTTCTATACATTGCTTTTATTCAAATACGGCGATGTTTTTATTGTTCAAATTCCTGTAATCTAGAAATAAATGTTTTTGCTTTAAAAAATTGTATAAATATTTCGCAATTTTCATCATTAAGGGCATTGAAATTTTAATTAGGCACTTCTAACCAAAAATTTACCCAAGGTTAAATGGGTTGAGTGAAAAAAAGACTTTCCGTTCTATACATTGCTTTTATTCAAATACGGCGATGTTTTTATTGTTCAAATTCCTGTAATCTAGAAATAAATGTTTTTGCTTTAAAAAGTTGTATAAATATTTCGCATTTTTCATCATTAAGGGCATTGAAATTTTAATTAGGCACTTCTAACCAAAAATTTACCCAAGGTTAAATGGGTTGAGTGAAAAAAAGACTTTCCGTTCTATACATTGCTTTCATTCAAATACGGCGATGTTTTTATTGTTCAAATTCCTGTAATCTAGAAATAAATGTTTTTGCTTTAAAAAGTTGTATAAATATTTCGCAATTTTCATCATTAAGGGCATTGAAATTTTAATTAGGCATTTCTAACCAAAAATTTACCCAAGGTTAAATGGGTTGAGTGAAAAAAAGACTTTCCGTTCTATACATTGCTTTTATTCAAATACGGCGATGTTTTTATTGTTCAAATTCCTGTAATCTAGAAATAAATGTTTTTGCTTTAAAAAGTTGTATAAATATTTCGCAATTTTCATCATTAAGGGCATTGAAATTTTAATTAGGCATTTCTAACCAAAAATTTACCCAAGGTTAAATGGGTTGAGTGAAAAAAAGACTTTCCGTTCTATACATTGCTTTTATTCAAATACGGCGATGTTTTTATTGTTCAAATTCCTGTAATCTAGAAATAAATGTTTTTGCTTTAAAAAGTTGTATAAATATTTCGCATTTTTCATCATTAAGGGCATTGAAATTTTAATTAGGCACTTCTAACCAAAAATTTACCCAAGGTTAAATGGGTTGAGTGAAAAAAAGACTTTCCGTTCTATACATTGCTTTTATTCAAATACGGCGATGTTTTTATTGTTCAAATTCCTGTAATCTAGAAATAAATGTTTTTGCTTTAAAAAGTTGTATAAATATTTCGCAATTTTCATCATTAAGGGCATTGAAATTTTAATTAGGCATTTCTAACCAAAAATTTACCCAAGGTTAAATGGGTTGAGTGAAAAAAAGACTTTCCGTTCTATACATGGCTTTTATTCAAATACGGCTGTGTTTTTAATGTTCAAATTCCTGTAATCTAGAAATAAATGTTTTTGCTTTAAAAAGTTGTATAAATATTTCGCATTTTTCATCATTAAGGGCATTGAAATTTTAATTAGGCACTTCTAACCAAAAATTTACCCAAGGTTAAATGGGTTGAGTGAAAAAAAGACTTTCCGTTCTATACATTGCTTTTCTTCAAATACGGCGATGTTTTTATTGTTCAAATTCCTGTAATCTAGAAATAAATGTTTTTGCTTTAAAAAGTTGTATAAATATTTCGCAATTTTCATCATTAAGGGCATTGAAATTTTAATTAGGCATTTCTAACCAAAAATTTACCCAAGGTTAAATGGGTTGAGTGAAAAAGAGACTTTCCGTTCTATACACTGCTTTCATTCAAATACGGCGATGTTTTTATTGTTCAAATTCCTGTAATCTAGAAATAAATGTTTTTGCTTTAAAAAGTTGTATAAATATTTCGCATTTTTCATCATTAAGGGCATTGAAATTTTAATTAGGCACTTCTAACCAAAAATTTACCCAAGGTTAAATGGGTTGAGTGAAAAAAGACTTTCCGTTCTATACATTGCTTTTATTCAAATACGGCGGTGTTTTTATTGTTCAAATTCCTGTAATCTAGAAATAAATGTTTTTGCTTTAAAAAGTTGTATAAATATTTCGCATTTTTCATCATTAAGGGAATTGAAATTTTAATTAGGCACTTCTAACCAAAAATTTACCCAAGGTTAAATGGGTTGAATGAAAAAAAGACTTTCCGTTCTATACATTGCTTTTATTCAAATACGGCGATGTTTTTATTGTTCAAATTCCTGTAATCTAGAAATAAATGTTTTTGCTTTAAAAAATTGTATAAATATTTCGCAATTTTCATCATTAAGGGCATTGAAATTTTAATTAGGCACTTCTAACCAAAAATTTACACAAGGTTAAATGGGTTGAGTGAAAAAAAGACTTTCCGTTCTATACATTGCTTATATTCAAATACGGCGGTGTTTTTATTGTTCAAATTCCTGTAATCTAGAAATAAATGTTTTTGCTTTAAAAAGTTGTATAAATATTTCGCATTTTTCATCATTAAGGGAATTGAAATTTTAATTAGGCAATTCTAACCAAAAATTTACCCAAGGTTAAATGGGTTGAATGAAAAAAAGACTTTCCGTTCTATACATTGCTTTTATTCAAATACGGCGATGTTTTTATTGTTCAAATTCCTGTAATCTAGAAATAAATGTTTTTGCTTTAAAAAGTTGTATAAATATTTCGCAATTTTCATCATTAAGGGCATTGAAATTTTAATTAGGCACTTCTAACCAAAAATTTACCCAAGGTTAAATGGGTTGAGTGAAAAAAAGACTTTCCGTTCTATACATTGCTTTTATTCAAATACGGCGGTGTCTTTATTGTTCAAATTCCTGTAATCTAGAAAGAAATGTTTTTGCTTTAAAAAGTTGTATAAATATTTCGCGTTTTTCATCATTAAGGGAATTGAAATTTTAATTAGGCACTTCTAACCAAAAATTTACCCAAGGTTAAATGGGTTGAATGAAAAAAAGACTTTCCGTTCTATACATTGCTTTTATTCAAATACGGCGATGTTTTTATTGTTCAAATTCCTGTAATCTAGAAATAAATGTTTTTGCTTTAAAAAGTTGTATAAATATTTCGCAATTTTCATCATTAAGGGCATTGAAATTTTAATTAGGCACTTCTAACCAAAAATTTACCCAAGGTTAAATGGGTTGAGTGAAAAAAAGACTTTCCGTTCTATACATTGCTTTTATCCAAATACGGTGGTGTTTTTATTGTTCAAATTCCTGTAATCTAGAAATAAATGTTTTTGCTTTAAAAAGTTGTATAAATATTTCGCATTTTTCATCATTAAGGGAATTGAAATTTTAATTAGGCACTTCTAACCAAAAATTTACCCAAGGTTAAATGGGTTGAATGAAAAAAAGACTTTCCGTTCTATACATTGCTTTTATTCAAATACGGCGATGTTTTTATTGTTCAAATTCCTGTAATCTAGAAATAAATGTTTTTGCTTTAAAAAATTGTATAAATATTTCGCAATTTTCATCATTAAGGGCATTGAAATTTTAATTAGGCACTTCTAACCAAAAATTTACCCAAGGTTAAATGGGTTGAGTGAAAAAAAGACTTTCCGTTCTATACATTGCTTTTATTCAAATACGGCGATGTTTTTATTGTTCAAATTCCTGTAATCTAGAAATAAATGTTTTTGCTTTAAAAAGTTGTATAAATATTTCGCATTTTTCATCATTAAGGGCATTGAAATTTTAATTAGGCACTTCTAACCAAAAATTTACCCAAGGTTAAATGGGTTGAGTGAAAAAAAGACTTTCCGTTCTATACATTGCTTTTATTCAAATACGGCGATGTTTTTATTGTTCAAATTCCTGTAATCTAGAAATAAATGTTTTTGCTTTAAAAAGTTGTATAAATATTTCGCATTTTTCATCATTAAGGGCATTGAAATTTTAATTAGGCACTTCTAACCAAAAATTTACCCAAGGTTAAATGGGTTGAGTGAAAAAAAGACTTTCCGTTCTATACATTGCTTTTATTCAAATACGGCGGTGTTTTTATTGTTCAAATTCCTGTAATCTAGAAATAAATGTTTTTGCTTTAAAAAGTTGTATAAATATTTCGCATTTTTCATCATTAAGGGAATTGAAATTTTAATTAGACACTTCTAACCAAAAATTTACCCAAGGTTAAATGGGTTGAATGAAAAAAAGACTTTCCGTTCTATACATTGCTTTTATTCAAATACGGCGATGTTTTTATTGTTCAAATTCCTGTAATCTAGAAATAAATGTTTTTGCTTTAAAAAATTGTATAAATATTTCGCAATTTTCATCATTAAGGGCATTGAAATTTTAATTAGGCACTTCTAACCAAAAATTTACCCAAGGTTAAATGGGTTGAGTGAAAAAAAGACTTTCCGTTCTATACATTGCTTTTATTCAAATACGGCGGTGTTTTTATTGTTCAAATTCCTGTAATCTAGAAATAAATGTTTTTGCTTTAAAAAGTTGTATAAATATTTCGCATTTTTCATCATTAAGGGAATTGAAATTTTAATTAGGCACTTCTAACCAAAAATTTACCCAAGGTTAAATGGGTTGAATGAAAAAAAGACTTTCCGTTCTATACATTGCTTTTATTCAAATACGGCGATGTTTTTATTGTTCAAATTCCTGTAATCTAGAAATAAATGTTTTTGCTTTAAAAAGTTGTATAAATATTTCGCAATTTTCATCATTAAGGGCATTGAAATTTTAATTAGGCACTTCTAACCAAAAATTTACCCAAGGTTAAATGGGTTGAGTGAAAAAAAGACTTTCCGTTCTATTCAAATACGGCGGTGTTTTTATTGTTCAAATTCCTGTAATCTAGAAATAAATGTTTTTGCTTTAAAAAATTGTATAAATATTTCGCAATTTTCATCATTAAGGGCATTGAAATTTTAATTAGGCACTTCTAACCAAAAATTTACCCAAGGTTAAATGGGTTGAGTGAAAAAAAGACTTTCCGTTCTATACATTGCTTTTATTCAAATACGGCGATGTTTTTATTGTTCAAATTCCTGTAATCTAGAAATAAATGTTTTTGCTTTAAAAAGTTGTATAAATATTTCGCATTTTTCATCATTAAGGGAATTGAAATTTTAATTAGGCACTTCTAACCAAAAATTTACCCAAGGTTAAATGGGTTGAATAAAAAAAAGACTTTCCGTTCTATACATTGCTTTTATTCAAATACGGCGATGTTTTTATTGTTCAAATTCCTGTAATCTAGAAATAAATGTTTTTGCTTTAAAAAATTGTATAAATATTTCGCAATTTTCATCATTAAGGGCATTGAAATTTTAATTAGGCACTTCTAACCAAAAATTTACCCAAGGTTAAATGGGTTGAGTGAAAAAAAGACTTTCCGTTCTATACATTGCTTTTATTCAAATACGGCGGTGTTTTTATTGTTCAAATTCCTGTAATCTAGAAATAAATGTTTTTGCTTTAAAAAGTTGTATAAATATTTTGCATTTTTCATCATTAAAGGAATTGAAATTTTAATTAGGCACTTCTAACCAAAAATTTACCCAAGGTTAAATGGGTTGAGTGAAAAAAAGACTTTCCGTTCTATACATTGCTTTTATTCAAATACGGCGATGTTTTTATTGTTCAAATTCCTGTAATCTAGAAATAAATGTTTTTGCTTTAAAAAGTTGTATAAATATTTCGCAATTTTCATCATTAAGGGCATTGAAATTTTAATTAGGCACTTCTAACCAAAAATTTACCCAAGGTTAAATGGGTTGAGTGAAAAAAAGACTTTCCGTTCTATACATTGCTTTTATTCAAATACGGCGGTGTTTTTATTGTTCAAATTCCTGTAATCTAGAAATAAATGTTTTTGCTTTAAAAAGTTGTATAAATATTTCGCATTTTTCATCATTAAGGGAATTGAAATTTTAATTAGGCACTTCTAACCAAAAATTTACCCAAGGTTAAATGGGTTGAATGAAAAAAAGACTTTCCGTTCTATACATTGCTTTTATTCAAATACGGCGATGTTTTTATTGTTCAAATTCCTGTAATCTAGAAATAAATGTTTTTGCTTTAAAAAGTTGTATAAATATTTCGCAATTTTCATCATTAAGGGCATTGAAATTTTAATTAGGCACTTCTAACCAAAAATTTACCCAAGGTTAAATGGGTTGAGTGAAAAAAAGACTTTCCGTTCTATACATTGCTTTTATTCAAATACGGCGGTGTTTTTATTGTTCAAATTCCTGTAATCTAGAAATAAATGTTTTTGCTTTAAAAAGTTGTATAAATATTTCGCATTTTTCATCATTAAGGGAATTGAAATTTTAATTAGGCACTTCTAACCAAAAATTTACCCAAGGTTAAATGGGTTGAGTGAAAAAAAGACTTTCCGTTCTATACATTGCTTTTATTCAAATACGGCGATGTTTTTATTGTTCAAATTCCTGTAATCTAGAAATAAATGTTTTTGCTTTAAAAAATTGTATAAATATTTCGCAATTTTCATCATTAAGGGCATTGAAATTTTAATTAGGCACTTCTAACCAAAAATTTACCCAAGGTTAAATGGGTTGAGTGAAAAAAAGACTTTCCGTTCTATACATTGCTTTTATTCAAATACGGCGATGTTTTTATTGTTCAAATTCCTGTAATCTAGAAATAAATGTTTTTGCTTTAAAAAGTTGTATAAATATTTCGCATTTTTCATCATTAAGGGCATTGAAATTTTAATTAGGCACTTCTAACCAAAAATTTACCCAAGGTTAAATGGGTTGAGTGAAAAAAAGACTTTCCGTTCTATACATTGCTTTTATTCAAATACGGCGATGTTTTTATTGTTCAAATTCCTGTAATCTAGAAATAAATGTTTTTGCTTTAAAAAGTTGTATAAATATTTCGCAATTTTCATCATTAAGGGCATTGAAATTTTAATTAGGCATTTCTAACCAAAAATTTACCCAAGGTTAAATGGGATGAGTGAAAAAAAGACTTTCCGTTCTATACATTGCTTTTATTCAAATACGGCGATGTTTTTATTGTTCAAATTCCTGTAATCTAGAAACAAATGTTTTTGCTTTAAAAAGTTGTATAAATATTTCGCAATTTTCATCATTAAGGGCATTGAAATTTTAATTAGGCATTTCTAACCAAAAATTTACCCAAGGTTAAATGGGTTGAGTGAAAAAAAGACTTTCCGTTCTATACACTGCTTTTATTCAAATACGGCGATGTTTTTATTGTTCAAATTCCTGTAATCTAGAAATAAATGTTTTTGCTTTAAAAAGTTGTATAAATATTTCGCAATTTTCATCATTAAGGGCATCGAAATTTTAATTAGGCATTTCTAACCAAAAATTTACCCAAGGTTAAATGGGTTGAGTGAAAAAAAGACTTTCCGTTCTATACATTGCTTTTATTCAAATACGGCGATGTTTTTATTGTTCAAATTCCTGTAATGTAGAAATAAATGTTTTTGCTTTAAAAAATTGTATAAATATTTCGCATTTTTCATCATTAAGGGCATTGAAATTTTAATTAGGCACTTCTAACCAAAAATTTACCCAAGGTTAAATGGGTTGAGTGAAAAAAAGACTTTCCGTTCTATACATTGCTTTTATTCAAATACGGCGATGTTTTTATTGTTCAAATTCCTGTAATCTAGAAATAAATGTTTTTGCTTTAAAAAGTTGTATAAATATTTCGCAATTTTCATCATTAAGGGCATTGAAATTTTAATTAGGCACTTCTAACCAAAAATTTGCCCAAGGTTAAATGGGTTGAGTGAAAAAAAGACTTTCCGTTCTATACATTGCTTTTATTCAAATACGGCGGTGTTTTTATTGTTCAAATTCCTGTAATCTAGAAATAAATGTTTTTGCTTTAAAAAGTTGTATAAATATTTCGCATTTTTCATCATTAAGGGCATTGAAATTTTAATTAGGCACTTCTAACCAAAAATTTACCCAAGGTTAAATGGGTTGAGTGAAAAAAAGACTTTCCGTTCTATACATTGCTTTTATTCAAATACGGCGATGTTTTTATTGTTCAAATTCCTGTAATCTAAAAAGTTGTATAAATATTTCGCAATTTTCATCATTAAGGGCATTGAAATTTTAATTAGGCACTTCTAACCAAAAATTTACCCATGGTTAAATGGGTTGAGTGAAAAAAGACTCCGTTCTATACATTGCTTTTATTCAAATACGGCGATGTTTTTATTGTTCAAATTCCTGTAATCTAGAAATAAATGTTTTTGCTTTAAAAAGTTGTATAAATATTTCGCAATTTTCATCATTAAGGGCATTGAAATTTTAATTAGGCACTTCTAACCAAAAATTTGCCCAAGGTTAAATGGGTTGAGTGAAAAAAAGACTTTCCGTTCTATACATTGCTTTTATTCAAATACGGCGGTGTTTTTATTGTTCAAATTCCTGTAATCTAGAAATAAATGTTTTTGCTTTAAAAAGTTGTATAAATATTTCGCAATTTTCATCATTAAGGGCATTGAAATTTTAATTAGGCACTTCTAACCAAAAATTTACCCAAGGTTAAATGGGTTGAGTGAAAAAAAGACTTTCCGTTCTATACATTGCTTTTATTCAAATACGGCGATGTTTTTATTGTTCAAATTCCTGTAATCTAGAAATAAATGTTTTTGCTTTAAAAAGTTGTATAAATATTTCGCAATTTTCATCATTAAGGGCATTGAAATTTTAATTAGGCACTTCTAACCAAAAATTTGCCCAAGGTTAAATGGGTTGAGTGAAAAAAAGACTTTCCGTTCTATACATTGCTTTTATTCAAATACGGCGGTGTTTTTATTGTTCAAATTCCTGTAATCTAGAAATAAATGTTTTTGCTTTAAAAAGTTGTATAAATATTTCGCATTTTTCATCATTAAGGGCATTGAAATTTTAATTAGGCACTTCTAACCAAAAATTTACCCAAGGTTAAATGGGTTGAGTGAAAAAAAGACTTTTCGTTGTATACATTGCTTTTATTCAAATACGGCGATGTTTTTATTGTTCAAATTCCTGTAATCTAGAAATAAATGTTTTTGCTTTAAAAAGTTGTATAAATATTTCGCAATTTTCATCATTAAGGGCATTGAAATTTTAATTAGGCACTTCTAACCAAAAATTTACCCAAGGTTAAATGGGTTGAGTGAAAAAAGACTTTCCGTTCTATACATTGCTTTTATTCAAATACGGCGATGTTTTTATTGTTCAAATTCCTGTAATCTAGAAATAAATGTTTTTGCTTTAAAAAGTTGTATAAATATTTCGCAATTTTCATCATTAAGGGCATTGAAATTTTAATTAGGCACTTCTAACCAAAAATTTACCCAAGGTTAAATGGGTTGAGTGAAAAAAAGACTTTCCGTTCTATACATTGCTTTTATTCAAATACGGCGATGTTTTTATTGTTCAAATTCCTGTAATCTAGAAATAAATGTTTTTGCTTTAAAAAGTTGAATAAATATTTCGCAATTTTCATCATTAAGGGCATTGAAATTTTAATTAGGCACTTTTAACCAAAAATTTACCCAAGGTTAAATGGGTTGAGTGAAAAAAAGACTTTCCGTTCTATACATTGCTTTTATTCAAATACGGCGGTGTTTTTAATGTTCAAATTCCTGTAATCTAGAAATAAATGTTTTTGCTTTAAAAAGTTGTATAAATATTTCGCATTTTTCATCATTAAGGGCATTGAAATTTTAATTAGGCACTTCTAACCAAAAATTTACCCAAGGTTAAATGGGTTGAGTGAAAAAAAGACTTTCCGTTCTATACATTGCTTTTATTCAAATACGGCGGTGTTTTTAATGTTCAAATTCCTGTAATCTAGAAATAAATGTTTTTGCTTTAAAAAGTTGTATAAATATTTTGCATTTTTCATCATTAAGGGCATTGAAATTTTAATTAGGCACTTCTAACCAAAAATTTACCCAAGGTTAAATGGGTTGAGTGAAAAAAAGACTTTCCGTTCTATACATTGCTTTTATTCAAATACGGCGGTGTTTTTATTGTTCAAATTCCTGTAATCTAGAAATAAATGTTTTTGCTTTAAAAAGTTGTATAAATATTTCGCATTTTTCATCATTAAGGGCATTGAAATTTTAATTAGGCACTTCTAACCAAAAATTTACCCAAGGTTAAATGGGTTGAGTGAAAAAAAGACTTTCCGTTCTATACATTGCTTTTATTCAAATACGGCGGTGTTTTTATTGTTCAAATTCCTGTAATCTAGAAATAAATGTTTTTGCTTTAAAAAGTTGTATAAATATTTTGCATTTTTCATCATTAAGGGCATTGAAATTTTAATTAGGCACTTCTAACCAAAAATTTACCCAAGGTTAAATGGGTTGAGTGAAAAAAGACTTTCCGTTCTATACATTGCTTTTATTCAAATACGGCGATGTTTTTATTGTTCAAATTCCTGTAATCTAGAAATAAATGTTTTTGCTTTAAAAAGTTGTATAAATATTTCGCAATTTTCATCATTAAGGGCATCGAAATTTTAATTAGGCATTTCTAACCAAAAATTTACCCAAGGTTAAATGGGTTGAGTGAAAAAAAGACTTTCCGTTCTATACATTGCTTTTATTCAAATACGGCGATGTTTTTATTGTTCAAATTCCTGTAATGTAGAAATAAATGTTTTTGCTTTAAAAAATTGTATAAATATTTCGCATTTTTCATCATTAAGGGCATTGAAATTTTAATTAGGCACTTCTAACCAAAAATTTACCCAAGGTTAAATGGGTTGAGTGAAAAAAAGACTTTCCGTTCTATACATTGCTTTTATTCAAATACGGCGATGTTTTTATTGTTCAAATTCCTGTAATCTAGAAATAAATGTTTTTGCTTTAAAAAGTTGTATAAATATTTCGCAATTTTCATCATTAAGGGCATTGAAATTTTAATTAGGCACTTCTAACCAAAAATTTGCCCAAGGTTAAATGGGTTGAGTGAAAAAAAGACTTTCCGTTCTATACATTGCTTTTATTCAAATACGGCGGTGTTTTTATTGTTCAAATTCCTGTAATCTAGAAATAAATGTTTTTGCTTTAAAAAGTTGTATAAATATTTCGCATTTTTCATCATTAAGGGCATTGAAATTTTAATTAGGCACTTCTAACCAAAAATTTACCCAAGGTTAAATGGGTTGAGTGAAAAAAAGACTTTCCGTTCTATACATTGCTTTTATTCAAATACGGCGATGTTTTTATTGTTCAAATTCCTGTAATCTAAAAAGTTGTATAAATATTTCGCAATTTTCATCATTAAGGGCATTGAAATTTTAATTAGGCACTTCTAACCAAAAATTTACCCATGGTTAAATGGGTTGAGTGAAAAAAGACTCCGTTCTATACATTGCTTTTATTCAAATACGGCGATGTTTTTATTGTTCAAATTCCTGTAATCTAGAAATAAATGTTTTTGCTTTAAAAAGTTGTATAAATATTTCGCAATTTTCATCATTAAGGGCATTGAAATTTTAATTAGGCACTTCTAACCAAAAATTTGCCCAAGGTTAAATGGGTTGAGTGAAAAAAAGACTTTCCGTTCTATACATTGCTTTTATTCAAATACGGCGGTGTTTTTATTGTTCAAATTCCTGTAATCTAGAAATAAATGTTTTTGCTTTAAAAAGTTGTATAAATATTTCGCAATTTTCATCATTAAGGGCATTGAAATTTTAATTAGGCACTTCTAACCAAAAATTTACCCAAGGTTAAATGGGTTGAGTGAAAAAAAGACTTTCCGTTCTATACATTGCTTTTATTCAAATACGGCGATGTTTTTATTGTTCAAATTCCTGTAATCTAGAAATAAATGTTTTTGCTTTAAAAAGTTGTATAAATATTTCGCAATTTTCATCATTAAGGGCATTGAAATTTTAATTAGGCACTTCTAACCAAAAATTTGCCCAAGGTTAAATGGGTTGAGTGAAAAAAAGACTTTCCGTTCTATACATTGCTTTTATTCAAATACGGCGGTGTTTTTATTGTTCAAATTCCTGTAATCTAGAAATAAATGTTTTTGCTTTAAAAAGTTGTATAAATATTTCGCATTTTTCATCATTAAGGGCATTGAAATTTTAATTAGGCACTTCTAACCAAAAATTTACCCAAGGTTAAATGGGTTGAGTGAAAAAAAGACTTTTCGTTGTATACATTGCTTTTATTCAAATACGGCGATGTTTTTATTGTTCAAATTCCTGTAATCTAGAAATAAATGTTTTTGCTTTAAAAAGTTGTATAAATATTTCGCAATTTTCATCATTAAGGGCATTGAAATTTTAATTAGGCACTTCTAACCAAAAATTTACCCAAGGTTAAATGGGTTGAGTGAAAAAAGACTTTCCGTTCTATACATTGCTTTTATTCAAATACGGCGATGTTTTTATTGTTCAAATTCCTGTAATCTAGAAATAAATGTTTTTGCTTTAAAAAGTTGTATAAATATTTCGCAATTTTCATCATTAAGGGCATTGAAATTTTAATTAGGCACTTCTAACCAAAAATTTACCCAAGGTTAAATGGGTTGAGTGAAAAAAAGACTTTCCGTTCTATACATTGCTTTTATTCAAATACGGCGATGTTTTTATTGTTCAAATTCCTGTAATCTAGAAATAAATGTTTTTGCTTTAAAAAGTTGAATAAATATTTCGCAATTTTCATCATTAAGGGCATTGAAATTTTAATTAGGCACTTTTAACCAAAAATTTACCCAAGGTTAAATGGGTTGAGTGAAAAAAAGACTTTCCGTTCTATACATTGCTTTTATTCAAATACGGCGGTGTTTTTAATGTTCAAATTCCTGTAATCTAGAAATAAATGTTTTTGCTTTAAAAAGTTGTATAAATATTTCGCATTTTTCATCATTAAGGGCATTGAAATTTTAATTAGGCACTTCTAACCAAAAATTTACCCAAGGTTAAATGGGTTGAGTGAAAAAAAGACTTTCCGTTCTATACATTGCTTTTATTCAAATACGGCGGTGTTTTTAATGTTCAAATTCCTGTAATCTAGAAATAAATGTTTTTGCTTTAAAAAGTTGTATAAATATTTTGCATTTTTCATCATTAAGGGCATTGAAATTTTAATTAGGCACTTCTAACCAAAAATTTACCCAAGGTTAAATGGGTTGAGTGAAAAAAAGACTTTCCGTTCTATACATTGCTTTTATTCAAATACGGCGGTGTTTTTATTGTTCAAATTCCTGTAATCTAGAAATAAATGTTTTTGCTTTAAAAAGTTGTATAAATATTTCGCATTTTTCATCATTAAGGCATTGAAATTTTAATTAGGCACTTCTAACCAAAAATTTACCCAAGGTTAAATGGGTTGAGTGAAAAAAAGACTTTCCGTTCTATACATAGCTTTTATTCAAATACGGCGGTGTTTTTATTGTTCAAATTCCTGTAATCTAGATATAAATGTTTTTGCTTTAAAAAGTTGTATAAATATTTCGCAATTTTCATCATTAATGGCATTGAAATTTTAATTAGGCACTTCTAACCAAAAATTTACCCAAGGTTAAATGGGTTGAGTGAAAAAAAGACTTTCCGTTCTATACATTGCTTTTATTCAAATACGGCGGTGTTTTTAATATTCAAATTCCTGTAATCTAGAAATAAATGTTTTTGCTTTAAAAAGTTGTATAAATATTTCGCATTTTTCATCATTAAGGCATTGAAATTTTAATTAGGCACTTCTAACCAAAAATTTACCCAAGGTTAAATGGGTTGAGTGAAAAAAAGACTTTCCGTTCTATACATTGCTTTTATTCAAATACGGCGGTGTTTTTATTGTTCAAATTCCTGTAATCTAGAAATAAATGTTTTTGCTTTAAAAAGTTGTATAAATATTTCGCAATTTTCATCATTAAGGGCATTGAAATTTTAATTAGGCACTTCTAACCAAAAATTTACCCAAGGTTAAATGGGTTGAATGAAAAAAACACTTTCCGTTCTATACATTGCTTTTATTCAAATACGGCGATGTTTTTATTGTTCAAATTCCTGTAATCTAGAAATAAATGTTTTTGCTTTAAAAAGTTGTATAAATATTTCGCAATTTTCATCATTAAGGGCATCGAAATTTTAATTAGGCATTTCTAACCAAAAATTTACCCAAGGTTAAATGGGTTGAGTGAAAAAAAGACTTTCCGTTCTATACATTGCTTTTATTCAAATACGGCGATGTTTTTATTGTTCAAATTCCTGTAATGTAGAAATAAATGTTTTTGCTTTAAAAAATTGTATAAATATTTCGCATTTTTCATCATTAAGGGCATTGAAATTTTAATTAGGCACTTCTAACCAAAAATTTACCCAAGGTTAAATGGGTTGAGTGAAAAAAAGACTTTCCGTTCTATACATAGCTTTTATTCAAATACGGCGGTGTTTTTATTGTTCAAATTCCTGTAATCTAGAAATAAATGTTTTTGCTTTAAAAAGTTGTATAAATATTTCGCATTTTTCATCATTAAGGCATTGAAATTTTAATTAGGCACTTCTAACCAAAAATTTACCCAAGGTTAAATGGGTTGAGTGAAAAAAAGACTTTCCGTTCTATACATTGCTTTTATTCAAATACGGCGGTGTTTTTATTGTTCAAATTCCTGTAATCTAGAAATAAATGTTTTTGCTTTAAAAAGTTGTATAAATATTTCGCAATTTTCATCATTAAGGGCATTGAAATTTTAATTAGGCACTTCTAACCAAAAATTTACCCAAGGTTAAATGGGTTGAATGAAAAAAACACTTTCCGTTCTATACATTGCTTTTATTCAAATACGGCGATGTTTTTATTGTTCAAATTCCTGTAATCTAGAAATAAATGTTTTTGCTTTAAAAAGTTGTATAAATATTTCGCAATTTTCATCATTAAGGGCATCGAAATTTTAATTAGGCATTTCTAACCAAAAATTTACCCAAGGTTGAATGGGTTGAGTGAAAAAAAGACTTTCCGTTCTATACATTGCTTTTATTCAAATACGGCGATGTTTTTATTGTTCAAATTCCTGTAATGTAGAAATAAATGTTTTTGCTTTAAAAAATTGTATAAATATTTCGCATTTTTCATCATTAAGGGCATTGAAATTTTAATTAGGCACTTCTAACCAAAAATTTACCCAAGGTTAAATGGGTTGAGTGAAAAAAAGACTTTCCGTTCTATACATTGCTTTTATTCAAATACGGCGATGTTTTTATTGTTCAAATTCCTGTAATCTAGAAATAAATGTTTTTGCTTTAAAAAGTTGTATAAATATTTCGCAATTTTCATCATTAAGGGCATTGAAATTTTAATTAGGCACTTCTAACCAAAAATTTGCCCAAGGTTAAATGGGTTGAGTGAAAAAAAGACTTTCCGTTCTATACATTGCTTTTATTCAAATACGGCGGTGTTTTTATTGTTCAAATTCCTGTAATCTAGAAATAAATGTTTTTGCTTTAAAAAGTTGTATAAATATTTCGCATTTTTCATCATTAAGGGCATTGAAATTTTAATTAGGCACTTCTAACCAAAAATTTACCCAAGGTTAAATGGGTTGAGTGAAAAAAAGACTTTCCATTCTATACATTGCTTTTATTCAAATACGGCGATGTTTTTATTGTTCAAATTCCTGTAATCTAAAAAGCTGTATAAATATTTCGCAATTTTCATCATTAAGGCATTGAAATTTTAATTAGGCACTTCTAACCAAAAATTTACCCAAGGTTAAATGGGTTGAGTGAAAAAAAGACTTTCCGTTCTATACATTGCTTTTATTCAAATACGGCGGTGTTTTTATTGTTCAAATTCCTGTAATCTAGAAATAAATGTTTTTGCTTTAAAAAGTTGTATAAATATTTCGCAATTTTCATCATTAATGGCATTGAAATTTTAATTAGGCACTTCTAACCAAAACTTTACCCAAGGTTAAATGGGTTGAGTGAAAAAAAGACTCCGTTCTATACATTGCTTTTATTCAAATACGGCGATGTTTTTATTGTTCAAATTCCTGTAATCTAGAAATAAATGTTTTTGCTTTAAAAAGTTGTATAAATATTTCGCAATTTTCATCATTAAGGGCATTGAAATTTTAATTAGGCACTTCTAACCAAAAATTTACCCAAGGTTAAATGGGTTGAGTGAAAAAAAGACTTTCCGTTCTATACATTGCTTTTATTCAAATACGGCGGTGTTTTTATTGTTCAAATTCCTGTAATCTAGAAATAAATGTTTTTGCTTTAAAAAGTTGTATAAATATTTCGCAATTTTCATCATTAAGGGCATTGAAATTTTAATTAGGCACTTCTAACCAAAAATTTACCCAAGGTTAAATGGGTTGAATGAAAAAAAACACTTTCCGTTCTATACATTGCTTTTATTCAAATACGGCGATGTTTTTATTGTTCAAATTCCTGTAATCTAGAAATAAATGTTTTTGCTTTAAAAAGTTGTATAAATATTTCGCAATTTTCATCATTAAGGGCATTGAAATTTTAATTAGGCACTTCTAACCAAAAATTTACCCAAGGTTAAATGGGTTGAGTGAAAAAAAGACTTTCCGTTCTATACATTGCTTTTATTCAAATACGGCGGTGTTTTTATTGTTCAAATTCCTGTAATCTAGAAATAAATGTTTTTGCTTTAAAAAGTTGTATAAATATTTCGCATTTTTCATCATTAAGGCATTGAAATTTTAATTAGGCACTTCTAACCAAAAATTTACCCAAGGTTAAATGGGTTGAGTGAAAAAAAGACTTTCCGTTCTATACATTGCTTTTATTCAAATACGGCGGTGTTTTTATTGTTCAAATTCCTGTAATCTAGAAATAAATGTTTTTGCTTTAAAAAGTTGTATAAATATTTCGCAATTTTCATCATTAATGGCATTGAAATTTTAATTAGGCACTTCTAACCAAAAATTTACCCAAGGTTAAATGGGTTGAGTGAAAAAAAGACTCCGTTCTATACATTGCTTTTATTCAAATACGGCGATGTTTTTATTGTTCAAATTCCTGTAATCTAGAAATAAATGTTTTTGCTTTAAAAAGTTGTATAAATATTTCGCAATTTTCATCATTAAGGGCATTGAAATTTTAATTAGGCACTTCTAACCAAAAATTTGCCCAAGGTTAAATGGGTTGAGTGAAAAAAAGACTTTCCGTTCTATACATTGCTTTTATTCAAATACGGCGTGTTTTTATTGTTCAAATTCCTGTAATCTAGAAATAAATGTTTTTGCTTTAAAAAGTTGTATAAATATTTCGCATTTTTCATCATTAAGGGCATTGAAATTTTAATTAGGCACTTCTAACCAAAAATTTACCCAAGGTTAAATGGGTTGAGTGAAAAAAAGACTTTTCGTTGTATACATTGCTTTTATTCAAATACGGCGATGTTTTTATTGTTCAAATTCCTGTAATCTAGAAATAAATGTTTTTGCTTTAAAAAGTTGTATAAATATTTCGCAATTTTCATCATTAAGGGCATTGAAATTTTAATTAGGCACTTCTAACCAAAAATTTACCCAAGGTTAAATGGGTTGAGTGAAAAAAGACTTTCCGTTCTATACATTGCTTTTATTCAAATACGGCGATGTTTTTATTGTTCAAATTCCTGTAATCTAGAAATAAATGTTTTTGCTTTAAAAAGTTGTATAAATATTTCGCAATTTTCATCATTAAGGGCATTGAAATTTTAATTAGGCACTTCTAACCAAAAATTTACCCAAGGTTAAATGGGTTGAGTGAAAAAAAGACTTTCCGTTCTATACATTGCTTTTATTCAAATACGGCGATGTTTTTATTGTTCAAATTCCTTTAATCTAGAAATAAATGTTTTTGCTTTAAAAAGTTGCATAAATATTTCGCAATTTTCATCATTAAGGGCATTGAAATTTTAATTAGGCACTTCTAACCAAAAATTTACCCAAGGTTAAATGGGTTGAGTGAAAAAAAGACTTTCCGTTCTATACATTGCTTTTATTCAAATACGGCGGTGTTTTTAATGTTCAAATTCCTGTAATCTAGAAATAAATGTTTTTGCTTTAAAAAGTTGTATAAATATTTCGCATTTTTCATCATTAAGGGCATTGAAATTTTAATTAGGCACTTCTAACCAAAAATTTACCCAAGGTTAAATGGGTTGAGTGAAAAAAAGACTTTCCGTTCTATACATTGCTTTTATTCAAATACGGCGGTGTTTTTAATGTTCAAATTCCTGTAATCTAGAAATAAATGTTTTTGCTTTAAAAAGTTGTATAAATATTTCGCATTTTTCATCATTAAGGGCATTGAAATTTTAATTAGGCACTTCTAACCAAAAATTTACCCAAGGTTAAATGGGTTGAGTGAAAAAAAGACTTTCCGTTCTATACATTGCTTTTATTCAAATACGGCGGTGTTTTTATTGTTCAAATTCCTGTAATCTAGAAATAAATGTTTTTGCTTTAAGAAGTTGTATAAATATTTCGCATTTTTCATCATTAAGGCATTGAAATTTTAATTAGGCACTTCTAACCAAAAATTTACCCAAGGTTAAATGAGTTGAGTGAAAAAAAGACTTTCCGTTCTATACATTGCTTTTATTCAAATACGGCGGTGTTTTTATTGTTCAAATTTCTGTAATCTAGAAATAAATGTTTTTGCTTTAAAAAGTTGTATAAATATTTCGCAATTTTCATCATTAATGGCATTGAAATTTTAATTAGGCACTTCTAACCAAAAATTTACCCAAGGTTAAATGGGTTGAGTGAAAAAAAGACTTTCCGTTCTATACATTGCTTTTATTCAAATACGGCGGTGTTTTTAATATTCAAATTCCTGTAATCTAGAAATAAATGTTTTTGCTTTAAAAAGTTGTATAAATATTTCGCATTTTTCATCATTAAGGCATTGAAATTTTAATTAGGCACTTCTAACCAAAAATTTACCCAAGGTTAAATGGGTTGAGTGAAAAAAAGACTTTCCGTTCTATACATTGCTTTTATTCAAATACGGCGGTGTTTTTATTGTTCAAATTCCTGTAATCTAGAAATAAATGTTTTTGCTTTAAAAAGTTGTATAAATATTTCGCAATTTTCATCATTAAGGGCATTGAAATTTTAATTAGGCACTTCTAACCAAAAATTTACCCAAGGTTAAATGGGTTGAATGAAAAAAACACTTTCCGTTCTATACATTGCTTTTATTCAAATACGGCGATGTTTTTATTGTTTAAATTCCTGTAATCTAGAAATAAATGTTTTTGCTTTAAAAAGTTGTATAAATATTTCGCATTTTTCATCATTAAGGGCATTGAAATTTTAATTAGGCACTTCTAACCAAAAATTTACCCAAGGTTAAATGGGTTGAGTGAAAAAAAGACTTTCCGTTCTATACATTGCTTTTATTCAAATACGGCGATGTTTTTATTGTTCAAATTCCTGTAATCTAGAAATAAATGTTTTTGCTTTAAAAAGTTGTATAAATATTTCGCATTTTTCATCATTAAGGGCATTGAAATTTTAATTAGGCACTTCTAACCAAAAATTTACCCAAGGTTAAATGGGTTGAATGAAAAAAACTCTTTCCGTTCTATACATTGCTTTTATTCAAATACGGCGATGTTTTTATTGTTCAAATTCCTGTAATCTAGAAATAAATGTTTTTGCTTTAAAAAGTTGTATAAATATTTCGCATTTTTCATCATTAAGGGCATTGAAATTTTAATTAGGCACTTCTAACCAAAAATTTACCCAAGGTTAAATGGGTTGAGTGAAAAAAAGACTTTCCGTTCTATACATTGCTTTTATTCAAATACGGCGATGTTTTTATTGTTCAAATTCCTGTAATCTAGAAATAAATGTTTTTGCTTTAAAAAGTTGTATAAATATTTCGCAATTTTTATCATTAAGGGCATTGAAATTTTAATTAGGCACTTCTAACCAAAAATTTACCCAAAGTTAAATGGGTTGAATGAAAAAAACACTTTCCGTTCTATACATTGCTTTTATTCAAATACGGCGATGTTTTTATTGTTCAAATTCCTGTAATCTAGAAATAAATGTTTTTGCTTTAAAAAGTTGTATAAATATTTCGCAATTTTCATCATTAAGGGCATTGAAATTTTAATTAGGCACTTCTAACCAAAAATTTACCCAAGGTTAAATGGGTTGAATGAAAAAAACACTTTCCGTTCTATACATTGCTTTTATTCAAATACGGCGATGTTTTTATTGTTCAAATTCCTGTAATCTAGAAATAAATGTTTTTGCTTTAAAAAGTTGTATAAATATTTCGCATTTTTCATCATTAAGGGCATTGAAATTTTAATTAGGCACTTCTAACCAAAAATTTACCCAAGGTTAAATGGGTTGAATGAAAAAAACACTTTCCGTTCTATACATTGCTTTTATTCAAATACGGCGAAGTTTTTATTGTTCAAATTCCTGTAATCTAGAAATAAATGTTTTTGCTTTAAAAAGTTGTATAAATATTTCGCAATTTTCATCATTAAGGGCATTGAAATTTTAATTAGGCACTTCTAACCAAAAATTTACCCAAGGTTAAATGGGTTGAGTGAAAAAAAGACTTTCCGTTCTATACATTGCTTTTATTCAAATACGGCGATATTTTTATTGTTCAAATTCCTGTAATCTAGAAATAAATGTTTTTGCTTTAAAAAGTTGTATAAATATTTCGCAATTTTCATCATTAAGGGCATTGAAATTTTAATTAGGCACTTCTAACCAAAAATTTACCCAAGGTTAAATGGGTTGAATGAAAAAAACACTTTCCGTTCTATACATTGCTTTTATTCAAATACGGCGATGTTTTTATTGTTCAAATTCCTGTAATCTAGAAATAAATGTTTTTGCTTTAAAAAGTTGTATAAATATTTCGCAATTTTCATCATTAAGGGCATTGAAATTTTAATTAGGCACTTCTAACCAAAAATTTACCCAAGGTTAAATGGGTTGAATGAAAAAAACACTTTCCGTTCTATACATTGCTTTTATTCAAATACGGCGATGTTTTTATTGTTCAAATTCCTGTAATCTAGAAATAAATGTTTTTGCTTTAAAAAGTTGTATAAATATTTCGCAATTTTCATCATTAAGGGCATTGAAATTTTAATTAGGCACTTCTAACCAAAAATTTACCCAAGGTTAAATGGGTTGAATGAAAAAAACACTTTCCGTTCTATACATTGCTTTTATTCAAATACGGCGATGTTTTTATTGTTCAAATTCCTGTAATCTAGAAATAAATGTTTTTGCTTTAAAAAGTTGTATAAATATTTCGCAATTTTCATCATTAAGGGCATTGAAATTTTAATTAGGCACTTCTAACCAAAAATTTACCCAAAGTTAAATGGGTTGAATGAAAAAAACACTTTCCGTTCTATACATTGCTTTTATTCAAATACGGCGAAGTTTTTATTGTTCAAATTCCTGTAATCTAGAAATAAATGTTTTTGCTTTAAAAAGTTGTATAAATATTTCGCAATTTTCATCATTAAGGGCATTGAAATTTTAATTAGGCACTTCTAACCAAAAATTTACCCAAGGTTAAATGGGTTGAATGAAAAAAACACTTTCCGTTCTATACATTGCTTTTATTCAAATACGGCGAAGTTTTTATTGTTCAAATTCCTGTAATCTAGAAATAAATGTTTTTGCTTTAAAAAGTTGTATAAATATTTCGCAATTTTCATCATTAAGGGCATTGAAATTTTAATTAGGCACTTCTAACCAAAAATTTACCCAAAGTTAAATGGGTTGAATGAAAAAAAACACTTTCCGTTCTATACATTGCTTTTATTCAAATACGGCGAAGTTTTTATTGTTCAAATTCCTGTAATCTAGAAATAAATGTTTTTGCTTTAAAAAGTTGTATAAATATTTCGCAATTTTCATCATTAAGGGCATTGAAATTTTAATTAGGCACTTCTAACCAAAAATTTACCCAAGGTTAAATGGGTTGAATGAAAAAAACACTTTCCGTTCTATACATTGCTTTTATTCAAATACGGCGATGTTTTTATTGTTCAAATTCCTGTAATCTAGAAATAAATGTTTTTGCTTTAAAAAGTTGTATAAATATTTCGCAATTTTCATCATTAAGGGCATTGAAATTTTAATTAGGCACTTCTAACCAAAAATTTACCCAAGGTTAAATGGGTTGAATGAAAAAAACACTTTCCGTTCTATACATTGCTTTTATTCAAATACGGCGATGTTTTTATTGTTCAAATTCCTGTAATCTAGAAATAAATGTTTTTGCTTTAAAAAGTTGTATAAATATTTCGCAATTTTCATCATTAAGGGCATTGAAATTTTAATTAGGCACTTCTAACCAAAAATTTACCCAAGGTTAAATGGGTTGAATGAAAAAAACACTTTCCGTTCTATACATTGCTTTTATTCAAATACGGCGATGTTTTTATTGTTCAAATTCCTGTAATCTAGAAATAAATGTTTTTGCTTTAAAAAGTTGTATAAATATTTCGCAATTTTCATCATTAAGGGCATTGAAATTTTAATTAGGCACTTCTAACCAAAAATTTACCCAAGGTTAAATGGGTTGAATGAAAAAAACACTTTCCGTTCTATACATTGCTTTTATTCAAATACGGCGATGTTTTTATTGTTCAAATTCCTGTAATCTAGAAATAAATGTTTTTGCTTTAAAAAGTTGTATAAATATTTCGCAATTTTCATCATTAAGGGCATTGAAATTTTAATTAGGCACTTCTAACCAAAAATTTACCCAAGGTTAAATGGGTTGAGTGAAAAAAAGACTTTCCGTTCTATACATTGCTTTTATTCAAATACGGCGATGTTTTTATTGTTCAAATTCCTGTAATCTAGAAATAAATGTTTTTGCTTTAAAAAGTTGTATAAATATTTCGCATTTTTCATCATTAAGGGCATTGAAATTTTAGTTAGGCATTTCTAACCAAAAATTTACCCAAGGTTAAATGGGTTGAATGAAAAAAACACTTTCCGTTCTATACATTGCTTTTATTCAAATACGGCGATGTTTTTATTGTTCAAATTCCTGTAATCTAGAAATAAATGTTTTTGCTTTAAAAAGTTGTATAAATATTTCGCATTTTTCATCATTAAGGGCATTGAAATTTTAGTTAGGCATTTCTAACCAAAAATTTACCCAAGGTTAAATGGGTTGAATGAAAAAAACACTTTCCGTTCTATACATTGCTTTTATTCAAATACGGCGATGTTTTTATTGTTCAAATTCCTGTAATCTAGAAATAAATGTTTTTGCTTTAAAAAGTTGTATAAATATTTCGCATTTTTCATCATTAAGGGCATTGAAATTTTAATTAGGCACTTCTAACCAAAAATTTACCCAAGGTTAAATGGGTTGAATGAAAAAAACACTTTCCGTTCTATACATTGCTTTTATTCAAATACGGCGATGTTTTTATTGTTCAAATTCCTGTAATCTAGAAATAAATGTTTTTGCTTTAAAAAGTTGTATAAATATTTCGCATTTTTCATCATTAAGGGCATTGAAATTTTAGTTAGGCATTTCTAACCAAAAATTTACCCAAGGTTAAATGGGTTGAATGAAAAAAACACTTTCCGTTCTATACATTGCTTTTATTCAAATACGGCGATGTTTTTATTGTTCAAATTCCTGTAATCTAGAAATAAATGTTTTTGCTTTAAAAAGTTGTATAAATATTTCGCAATTTTCATCATTAAGGGCATTGAAATTTTAATTAGGCACTTCTAACCAAAAATTTACCCAAGGTTGAATGGGTTGAGTGAAAAAAAGACTTTCCGTTCTATACATTGCTTTTATTCAAATACGGCGATGTTTTTATTGTTCAAATTCCTGTAATCTAGAAATAAATGTTTTTGCTTTAAAAAGTTGTATAAATATTTCGCAATTTTCATCATTAAGGGCATTGAAATTTTAATTAGGCACTTCTAACCAAAAATTTACCCAAGGTTAAATGGGTTGAATGAAAAAAAACACTTTCCGTTCTATACATTGCTTTTATTCAAATACGGCGATGTTTTTATTGTTCAAATTCCTGTAATCTAGAAATAAATGTTTTTGCTTTAAAAAGTTGTATAAATATTTCGCAATTTTCATCATTAAGGGCATTGAAATTTTAATTAGGCACTTCTAACCAAAAATTTACCCAAGGTTGAATGGGTTGAGTGAAAAAAAGACTTTCCGTTCTATACATTGCTTTTATTCAAATACGGCGATGTTTTTATTGTTCAAATTCCTGTAATCTAGAAATAAATGTTTTTGCTTTAAAAAGTTGTATAAATATTTCGCAATTTTCATCATTAAGTGCATTGAAATTTTAATTAGGCACTTCTAACCAAAAATTTACCCAAGGTTAAATGGGTTGAATGAAAAAAACACTTTCCGTTCTATACATTGCTTTTATTCAAATACGGCGATGTTTTTATTGTTCAAATTCCTGTAATCTAGAAATAAATGTTTTTGCTTTAAAAAGTTGTATAAATATTTCGCAGTTTTCATCATTAAGGGCATTGAAATTTTAATTAGGCACTTCTAACCAAAAATTTACCCAAGGTTAAATGGGTTGAGTGAAAAAAAGACTTTCCGTTCTATACATTGCTTTTATTCAAATACGGCGATGTTTTTATTGTTCAAATTCCTGTAATCTAGAAATAAATGTTTTTGCTTTAAAAAGTTGTATAAATATTTCGCAATTTTCATCATTAAGGGCATTGAAATTTTAATTAGGCACTTCTAACCAAAAATTTACCCAAGGTTAAATGGGTTGAATGAAAAAAACACTTTCCGTTCTATACATTGCTTTTATTCAAATACGGCGATGTTTTTATTGTTCAAATTCCTGTAATCTAGAAATAAATGTTTTTGCTTTAAAAAGTTGTATAAATATTTCGCATTTTTCATCATTAAGGGCATTGAAATTTTAATTAGGCACTTCTAACCAAAAATTTACCCAAGGTTAAATGGGTTGAGTGAAAAAAAGACTTTCCGTTCTATACATTGCTTTTATTCAAATACGGCGATGTTTTTATTGTTCAAATTCCTGTAATCTAGAAATAAATGTTTTTGCTTTAAAAAGTTGTATAAATATTTCGCATTTTTCATCATTAAGGCATTGAAATTTTAATTAGGCACTTCTAACCAAAAATTTACCCAAGGTTAAATGGGTTGAGTGAAAAAAAGACTTTCCGTTCTATACATTGCTTTTATTCAAATACGGCGATGTTTTTATTGTTCAAATTCCTGTAATCTAGAAATAAATGTTTTTGCTTTAAAAAGTTGTATAAATATTTCGCATTTTTCATCATTAAGGCATTGAAATTTTAATTAGGCACTTCTAACCAAAAATTTACCCAAGGTTAAATGGGTTGAGTGAAAAAAAGACTTTCCGTTCTATACATTGCTTTTATTCAAATACGGCGATGTTTTTATTGTTCAAATTCCTGTAATCTAGAAATAAATATTTTTGCTTTAAAAAGTTGTATAAATATTTCGCAATTTTCATCATTAAGGGCATTGAAATTTTAATTAGGCACTTCTAACCAAAAATTTACCCAAGGTTAAATGGGTTGAATGAAAAAAACACTTTCCGTTCTATACATTGCTTTTATTCAAATACGGCGATGTTTTTATTGTTCAAATTCCTGTAATCTAGAAATAAATGTTTTTGCTTTAAAAAGTTGTATAAATATTTCGCAATTTTCATCATTAAGGGCATTGAAATTTTAATTAGGCACTTCTAACCAAAAATTTACCCAAGGTTAAATGGGTTGAGTGAAAAAAAGACATTCCGTTCTATACATTGCTTTTATTCAAATACGGCGATGTTTTTATTGTTCAAATTCCTGTAATCTAGAAATAAATGTTTTTGCTTTAAAAAGTTGTATAAATATTTCGCATTTTTCATCATTAAGGCATTGAAATTTTAATTAGGCACTTCTAACCAAAAATTTACCCAAGGTTAAATGGGTTGAATTAAAAAAACACTTTCCGTTCTATACATTGCTTTTATTCAAATATGGCGGTGTTTTTATTGTTCAAATTCCTGTAATCTAGAAATAAATGTTTTTGCTTTAAAAAGTTGTATAAATATTTCGCATTTTTCATCATTAAGGCATTGAAATTTTAATTAGGCACTTCTAACCAAAAATTTACCCAAGGTTAAATGGGTTGAGTGAAAAAAAGACTTTCCGTTCTATACATTGCTTTTATTCAAATACGGCGATGTTTTTATTGTTCAAATTCCTGTAATCTAGAAATAAATGTTTTTGCTTTAAAAAGTTGTATAAATATTTCGCATTTTTCATCATTAAGGCATTGAAATTTTAATTAGGCACTTCTAACCAAAAATTTACCCAAGGTTAAATGGGTTGAATGAAAAAAACACTTTCCGTTCTATACATTGCTTTTATTCAAATATGGCGGTGTTTTTATTGTTCAAATTCCTGTAATCTAGAAATAAATGTTTTTGCTTTAAAAAGTTGTATAAATATTTCGCATTTTTCATCATTAAGGCATTGAAATTTTAATTAGGCACTTCTAAACAAAAATTTACCCAAGGTTAAATGGGTTGAGTGAAAAAAAGACTTTCCGTTCTATACATTGCTTTTATTCAAATACGGCGATGTTTTTATTGTTCAAATTACTGTAATCTAAAAATAAATGTTTTTGCTTTAAAAAGTTGTATAAATATTTCGCAATTTTCATCATTAAGGGCATTGAAATTTTAATTAGGCACTTCTAACCAAAAATTTACCCAAGGTTAAATGGGTTGAATGAAAAAAACACTTTCCGTTCTATACATTGCTTTTATTCAAATTGGCGGTGTTTTTATTGTTCAAATTCCTGTAATCTAGAAATAAATGTTTTTGCTTTAAAAAGTTGTATAAATATTTCGCATTTTTCATCATTAAGGCATTGAAATTTTAATTAGGCACTTCTAACCAAAAATTTACCCAAGGTTAAATGGGTTGAGTGAAAAAAAGACTTTCCGTTCTATACATTGCTTTTATTCAAATACGGCGGTGTTTTTATTGTTCAAATTCCTGTAATCTAGAAATAAATGTTTTTGCTTTAAAAAGTTGTATAAATATTTCGCATTTTTCATCATTAAGGGCATTGAAATTTTAATTAGGCACTTCTAACCAAAAATTTACCCAAGGTTAAATGGGTTGAGTGAAAAAAAGACTTTCCGTTCTATACATTGCTTTTATTCAAATACGGCGATGTTTTTATTGTTCAAATTCCTGTAATCTAGAAATAAATGTTTTTGCTTTAAAAAGTTGTATAAATATTTCGCAATTTTCATCATTAAGGGCATTGAAATTTTAATTAGGCATTTCTAACCAAAAATTTACCCAAGGTTAAATGGGTTGAGTGAAAAAAAGACTTTCCGTTCTATACATTGCTTTTATTCAAATACGGCGGTGTTTTTATTTTTCAAATTCCTGTAATCTAGAAATAAATGTTTTTGCTTTAAAAAGTTGTATAAATATTTCGCATTTTTCATCATTAAGGCATTGAAATTTTAATTAGGCACTTCTAACCAAAAATTTACCCAAGGTTAAATGGGTTGAGTGAAAAAAAGACTTTCCGTTCTATACATTGCTTTTATTCAAATACGGCGGTGTTTTTAATGTTCAAATTCCTATAATCTAGAAATAAATGTTTTTGCTTTAAAAAGTTTTATAAATATTTCGCAATTTTCATCATTAAGAGCATTGAAATTTTAATTAGGCACTTCTAACCAAAAATTTACCCAAGGTTAAATGGGTTGAGTGAAAAAAAGACTTTCCGTTCTATACATTGCTTTTATTCAAATACGGCGGTGTTTTTAATGTTCAAATTCCTGTAATCTAGAAATAAATGTTTTTGCTTTAAAAAGTTGTATAAATATTTCGCAATTTTCATCATTAAGGGCATTGAAATTTTAATTAGGCACTTCTAACCAAAAATTTACACAAGGTTAAATGGGTTGAGTGAAAAAAAGACTTTCCGTTCTATACATTGCTTTTATTCAAATACGGCGGTGTTTTTAATGTTCAAATTCCTGTAATCTAGAAATAAATGTTTTTGCTTTAAAAAGTTGTATAAATATTTCGCAATTTTCATCATTAAGGGCATTGAAATTTTAATTAGGCACTTCTAACCAAAAATTTACCCAAGGTTAAATGGGTTGAGTGAAAAAAACACTTTCCGTTCTATACATTGCTTTTATTCAAATACGGCGATGTTTTTATTGTTCAAATTACTGTAATCTAAAAATAAATGTTTTTGCTTTAAAAAGTTGTATAAATATTTCGCAATTTTCATCATTAAGGGCATTGAAATTTTAATTAGGCACTTCTAACCAAAAATTTACCCAAGGTTAAATGGGTTGAGTGAAAAAAAGACTTTCCGTTCTATACATTGCTTTTATTCAAATACGGCGATGTTTTTATTGTTCAAATTACTGTAATCTAAAAATAAATGTTTTTGCTTTAAAAAGTTGTATAAATATTTCGCAATTTTCATCATTAAGGGCATTGAAATTTTAATTAGGCACTTCTAACCAAAAATTTACCCAAGGTTAAATGGGTTGAATGAAAAAAACACTTTCCGTTCTATACATTGCTTTTATTCAAATTGGCGGTGTTTTTATTGTTCAAATTCCTGTAATCTAGAAATAAATGTTTTTGCTTTAAAAAGTTGTATAAATATTTCGCAATTTTCATCATTAAGGGCATTGAAATTTTAATTAGGCACTTCTAACCAAAAATTTACCCAAGGTTAAATGGGTTGAATGAAAAAAAACACTTTCCGTTCTATACATTGCTTTTATTCAAATTGGCGGTGTTTTTATTGTTCAAATTCCTGTAATCTAGAAATAAATGTTTTTGCTTTAAAAAGTTGTATAAATATTTCGCATTTTTCATCATTAAGGCATTGAAATTTTAATTAGGCACTTCTAACCAAAAATTTACCCAAGGTTAAATGGGTTGAGTGAAAAAAAGACTTTCCGTTCTATACATTGCTTTTATTCAAATACGGCGGTGTTTTTATTGTTCAAATTCCTGTAATCTAGAAATAAATGTTTTTGCTTTAAAAAGTTGTATAAATATTTCGCATTTTTCATCATTAAGGGCATTGAAATTTTAATTAGGCACTTCTAACCAAAAATTTACCCAAGGTTAAATGGGTTGAGTGAAAAAAAGACTTTCCGTTCTATACATTGCTTTTATTCAAATACGGCGATGTTTTTATTGTTCAAATTCCTGTAATCTAGAAATAAATGTTTTTGCTTTAAAAAGTTGTATAAATATTTCGCAATTTTCATCATTAAGGGCATTGAAATTTTAATTAGGCACTTCTAACCAAAAATTTACCCAAGGTTAAATGGGTTGAATGAAAAAAACACTTTCCGTTCTATACATTGCTTTTATTCAAATACGGCGATGTTTTTATTGTTCAAATTCCTGTAATCTAGAAATAAATGTTTTTGCTTTAAAAAGTTGTATAAATATTTCGCATTTTTCATCATTAAGGGCATTGAAATTTTAATTAGGCACTTCTAACCAAAAATTTACCCAAGGTTAAATGGGTTGAGTGAAAAAAAGACTTTCCGTTCTATACATTGCTTTTATTCAAATACGGCGATGTTTTTATTGTTCAAATTCCTGTAATCTAGAAATAAATGTTTTTGCTTTAAAAAGTTGTATAAATATTTCGCATTTTTCATCATTAAGGCATTGAAATTTTAATTAGGCACTTCTAACCAAAAATTTACCCAAGGTTAAATGGGTTGAGTGAAAAAAAGACTTTCCGTTCTATACATTGCTTTTATTCAAATACGGCGATGTTTTTATTGTTCAAATTCCTGTAATCTAGAAATAAATGTTTTTGCTTTAAAAAGTTGTATAAATATTTCGCATTTTTCATCATTAAGGCATTGAAATTTTAATTAGGCACTTCTAACCAAAAATTTACCCAAGGTTAAATGGGTTGAGTGAAAAAAGACTTTCCGTTCTATACATTGCTTTTATTCAAATACGGCGATGTTTTTATTGTTCAAATTCCTGTAATCTAGAAATAAATATTTTTGCTTTAAAAAGTTGTATAAATATTTCGCAATTTTCATCATTAAGGGCATTGAAATTTTAATTAGGCATTTCTAACCAAAAATTTACCCAAGGTTAAATGGGTTGAATGAAAAAAACACTTTCCGTTCTATACATTGCTTTTATTCAAATACGGCGATGTTTTTATTGTTCAAATTCCTGTAATCTAGAAATAAATGTTTTTGCTTTAAAAAGTTGTATAAATATTTCGCAATTTTCATCATTAAGGGCATTGAAATTTTAATTAGGCACTTCTAACCAAAACTTTACCCAAGGTTAAATGGGTTGAGTGAAAAAAAGACTTTCCGTTCTATACATTGCTTTTATTCAAATACGGCGATGTTTTTATTGTTCAAATTCCTGTAATATAGAAATAAATGTTTTTGCTTTAAAAAGTTGTATAAATATTTCGCATTTTTCGCATTGAAATTTTAATTAGGCACTTCTAACCAAAAATTTACCCAAGGTTAAATGGGTTGAGTGAAAAAAAAGACTTTCCGTTCTATACATTGCTTTTATTCAAATACGGCGGTGTTTTTATTGTTCAAATCCCTGTAATCTAGAAATAAATGTTTTTGCTTTAAAAAGTTGTATAAATATTTCGCATTTTTCATCATTAAGGGCATTGAAATTTTAATTAGGCACTTCTAACCAAAAATTTACCCAAGGTTAAATGGGTTGAGTCAAAAAAAAACCTTTCCGTTCTATACATTGCTTTTATTCAAATACGGCGGTGTTTTTATTGTTCAAATTCCTGTAATCTAGAAATAAATGTTTTTGCTTTAAAAAGTTGTATAAATATTTCGCATTTTTCATCATTAAGGGCATTGAAATTTAGTTAGGCACTTCTAACCAAAAATTTACCCAAGGTTAAATGGGTTGAGTGAAAAAAAAGACTTTCCGTTCTATACATTGCTTTTATTCAAATACGGCGGTGTTTTTATTGTTCAAATTCCTGTAATCTAGAAATAAATGTTTTTGCTTTAAAAAGTTGTATAAATATTTCGCATTTTTCATCATTAAGGGCATTGAAATTTTAATTAGGCACTTCTAACCAAAAATTTACCCAAGGTTAAATGGGTTGAGTGAAAAAAGACTTTCCGTTCTATACATTGCTTTTATTCAAATACGGCGGTGTTTTTATTGTTCAAATTCCTGTAATCTAGAAATAAATGTTTTTGCTTTAAAAAGTTGTATAAATATTTCGCATTTTTCATCATTAAAGGCATTGAAATTTTACTTAGGCACTTCTAACCAAAAATTTACCCAAGGTTAAATGGGTTGAGTGAAAAAAAAGACTTTCCGTTCTATACATTGCTTTTATTCAAATACGGCGGTGTTTTTATTGTTCAAATTCCTGTAATCTAGAAATAAATGTTTTTGCTTTAAAAAGTTGTATAAATATTTCGCATTTTTCATCATTAAGGGCATTGAAATTTTAATTAGGCACTTCTAACCAAAAATTTACCCAAGGTTAAATGTGTTGAGTGAAAAAAAAGACTTTCCGTTCTATACATTGCTTTTATTCAAATACGGCGGTGTTTTTATTGTTCAAATTCCTGTAGTCTAGAAATAAATGTTTTTGCTTTAAAAAGTTGTATAAATATTTCGCATTTTTCATCATTAAGGGCATTGAAATTTTAATTAGGCACTTCTAACCAAAAATTTACCCAAGGTTAAATGGGTTGAGTGAAAAAAAAGACTATCCGTTCTATACATTGCTTTTATTCAAATACGGCGGTGTTTTTATTGTTCAAATTCCTGTAATCTAGAAATAAATGTTTTTGCTTTAAAAAGTTGTATAAATATTTCGCATTTTTCATCATTAAGGGCATTGAAATTTTAATTAGGCACTTCTAACCAAAAATTTACCCAAGGTTAAATGGGTTGAGTGAAAAAAAGACTTTCCGTTCTATACATTGCTTTTATTCAAATACGGCGGCGTTTTTATTGTTCAAATTCCTGTTATCCTAAAATAAATGTTTTTGCTTTAAAAAGTTGTATAAATATTTCGCATTTTTCATCATTAAGGGCATTGAAATTTTAATTAGGCACTTCTAACCAAAAATTTACCCAAGGTTAAATGGGTTGAGTGAAAAAAAGACTTTCCGTTTTATACATTGCTTTTATTCAAATACGACGGTGTTTTTATTGTTCAAATTCCTGTAATCTAGAAATAAATGTTTTTGCTTTAAAAAGTTGTATAAATATTTCGCATTTTTCATCATTAAGGGCATTGAAATTTTAATTAGGCACTTCTAACCAAAAATTTACCCAAGGTTAAATGGGTTGAGTGAAAAAAAAAATTTCCGTTCTATACATTGCTTTTATTCAAATACGGCGGCGTTTTTATTGTTCAAATTCCTGTAATCTAGAAATAAATGTTTTTGCTTTAAAAAGTTGTATAAATATTTCGCATTTTTCATCATTAAGGGCATTGAAATTTTAATTAGGCACTTCTAACCAAAAATTTACCCAAGGTTAAATGGGTTGAGTGAAAAAAAGACTTTCCGTTCTATACATTGCTTTTATTCAAATACGGCGATGTTTTTATTGTTCAAATTCCTGTAATCTAGAAATAAATGTTTTTGCTTTAAAAGTTGTATAAATGTTTCGCATTTTTCATCATTAAGGGCATTGAAATTTTAATTAGGCACTTCTAATCAAAAATTTACCCAAGGTTAAATGGGTTGAGTGAAAAAAAGACTTTCCGTTCTATACATTGCTTTTATTCAAATACGGCGGTGTTTTTATTGTTCAAATTCCTGTAATCTAGAAATAAATGTTTTTGCTTCAAAAAGTTGTATAAACATTTCGCATTTTTCATCATTAAGGGCATTGAAATTTTAATTAGGCACTTCTAACCAAAAATTTACCCAAGGTTAAATGGGTTGAGTGAAAAAAAGACTTTCCGTTCTATACATTGCTTTTATTCAAATACGGCGGTGTTTTTATTTTTCAAATTCCGGTAATCTAGAGATAAATGTTTTTGCTTTAAAAAGTTGTATAAATATTTCGCATTTTTCATCATTAAGGGCATTGAAATTTTAATTAGGCACTTCTAACCAAAAATTTACCCAAGGTTAAATGGGTTGAGTGAAAAAAAGACTTTCCGTTCTATACATTGCTTTTATTCAAATAAGGCGGTGTTTTTATTGTTCAAATTCCTGTAATCTAGAAATAAATGTTTTTGCTTTAAAAAGTTGTATAAATATTTCGCATTTTTCATCATTAAGGGCATTGAAATTTTATTTAGGCACTTCTATCCAAAAATTTATCCAAAGTTAAATGGGTTGAGTGAAAAAAAGATTCCGTTCTATATATTGCTTTTATTCAAATACGGCGGTGTTTTTATTGTTCAAATTCCTGTAATCTAGAGATAAATGTTTTTGCTTTAAAAAGTTGTATAAATATTTCGCATTTTTCATCATTAAGGGCATTGAAATTTTAATTAGGCACTTCTAACCAAAAATTTACCCAAGGTTAAATGGGTTGAGTGAGAAAAAGACTTTCCGTTCTATACATTGCTTTTATTCAAATACGGCGGTGTTTTTATTGTTCAAATTCCTGTAATCTAGAAATAAATGTTTTTGCTTTAAAAAGTTGTATAAATATTTCGCATTTTTCATCATTAAAGGCATTGAAATTTTAATTAGGCACTTCTAACCAAAAATTTACCCAAGGTTAAATGGGTTGAGTGAGAAAAAGACTTTCCGTTCTATACATTGCTTTTATTCAAATACGGCGGTGTTTTTATTGTTCAAATTCCTGTAATCTAGAAATAAATGTTTTTGCTTTAAAAAGTTGTATAAATATTTCGCATTTTTCATCATTAAGGGCATTGAAATTTTAATTAGGCACTTCTAACCAAAAATTTACCCAAGGTTAAATGGGTTGAGTGAAAAAAAGGCTTTCCGTTCTATACATTGCTTTTATTCAAATAAGGCGGTGTTTTTATTGTTCAAATTCCTGTAATCTAGAAATAAATGTTTTTGCTTTAAAAAGTTGTATAAATATTTCGCATTTTTCATCATTAAGGGCATTGAAATTTTAATTAGGCACTTCTAACCAAAAATTTACCCAAGGTTAAATGGGTTGAGTGAAAAAAAGACTTTCCGTTCTATACATTGCTTTTATTCAAATACGGCGGTGTTTTTATTGTTCAAATTCCTGTAATCTAGAAATAAATGTTTTTGCTTTAAAAAGTTGTATAAATATTTCGCATTTTTCATCATTAAAGGCATTGAAATTTTATTTAGGCACTTCTATCCAAAAATTTATCCAAAGTTAAATGGGTTGAGTGAAAAAAAGATTCCGTTCTATACATTGCTTTTATTCAAATACGGCGGTGTTTTTATTGTTCAAATTCCTGTAATCTAGAGATAAATGTTTTTGCTTTAAAAAGTTGTATAAATATTTCGCATTTTTCATCATTAAGGGCATTGAAATTTTAATTAGGCACTTCTAACCAAAAATTTACCCAAGGTTAAATGGGTTGAGTGAGAAAAAGACTTTCCGTTCTATACATTGCTTTTATTCAAATACGGCGGTGTTTTTATTGTTCAAATTCCTGTAATCTAGAAATAAATGTTTTTGCTTTAAAAAGTTGTATAAATATTTCGCATTTTTCATCATTAAGGGCATTGAAATTTTAATTAGGCACTTCTAACCAAAAATTTACCCAAGGTTAAATGGGTTGAGTGAAAAAAAGACTTTCCGTTCTATACATTGCTTTTATTCAAATAAGGCGGTGTTTTTATTGTTCAAATTCCTGTAATCTAGAAATAAATGTTTTTGCTTTAAAAAGTTGTATAAATATTTCGCATTTTTCATCATTAAGGGCATTGAAATTTTAATTAGGCACTTCTAACCAAAAATTTACCCAAGGTTAAATGGGTTGAGTGAAAAAAAGACTTTCCGTTCTATACATTGCTTTTATTCAAATACGGCGGTGTTTTTATTGTTCAAATTCCTGTAATCTAGAAATAAATGTTTTTGCTTTAAAAAGTTGTATAAATATTTCGCATTTTTCATCATTAAAGGCATTGAAATTTTAATTAGGCACTTCTAACCAAAAATTTACCCAAGGTTAAATGGGTTGAGTGAAAAAAAAGACTTTCCGTTCTATACATTGCTTTTATTCAAATACGGCGGTGTTTTTATTGTTCAAATTCCTGTAATCTAGAAATAAATGTTTTTGCTTTAAAAAGTTGTATAAATATTTCGCATTTTTCATCATTAAGGGCATTGAAATTTTAATTAGGCACTTCTAACCAAAAATTTACCCAAGGTTAAATGGGTTCAGTCAAAAAAAAAACCTTTCCGTTCTATACATTGCTTTTATTCAAATACGGCTGTGTTTTTATTGTTCAAATTCCTGTAATCTAGAAATAAATGTTTTTGCTTTAAAAAGTTGTATAAATATTTCGCATTTTTCATCATTAAGGGCATTGAAATTTTAATTAGGCACTTCTAACCAAAAATTTACCCAAGGTTAAATGGGTTGAGTGAAAAAAAGACTTTCCGTTCTATACATTGCTTTTATTCAAATACGGCGGTGTTTTTATTGTTCAAATTCCTGTAATATAGAAATAAATGTTTTTGCTTTAAAAAGTTGTATAAATATTTCGCATTTTTCATCATTAAGGGCATTGAAATTTTAATTAGGCACTTCTAACCAAAAATTTACCCAAGGTTAAATGGGTTGAGTCAAAAAAAAACCTTTCCGTTCTATACATTGCTTTTATTCAAATACGGCGGTGTTTTTATTGTTCAAATTCCTGTAATCTAGAAATAAATGTTTTTGCTTTAAAAAGTTGTATAAATATTTCGCATTTTTCATCATTAAGGGCATTGAAATTTTAATTAGGCACTTCTAACCAAAAATTTACCCAAGGTTAATGGGTTGAGTGAAAAAAATACTTTCCGTTCTATACATTGCTTTTATTCAAATACGGCGGTGTTTTTATTGTTCAAATTCCTGTAATCTAGAAATAAATGTTTTTGCTTTAAAAAGTTGTATAAATATTTCGCATTTTTCATCATTAAAGGCATTGAAATTTTATTTAGGCACTTCTATCCAAAAATTTATCCAAAGTTAAATGGGTTGAGTGAAAAAAAGATTCCGTTCTATACATTGCTTTTATTCAAATACGGCGGTGTTTTTATTGTTCAAATTCCTGTAATCTAGAAATAAATGTTTTTGCTTTAAAAAGTTGTATAAATATTTCGCATTTTTCATCATTAAAGGCATTGAAATTTTATTTAGGCACTTCTATCCAAAAATTTATCCAAAGTTAAATGGGTTGAGTGAAAAAAAGATTCCGTTCTACACATTGCTTTTATTCAAATACGGCGGTGTTTTTATTGTTCAAATTCCTGTAATCTAGAGATAAATGTTTTTGCTTTAAAAAGTTGTATAAATATTTCGCATTTTTCATCATTAAGGGCATTGAAATTTTAATTAGGCACTTCTAACCAAAAATTTACCCAAGGTTAAATGGGTTGAGTGAGAAAAAGACTTTCCGTTCTATACATTGCTTTTATTCAAATACGGCGGTGTTTTTATTGTTCAAATTCCTGTAATCTAGAAATAAATGTTTTTGCTTTAAAAAGTTGTATAAATATTTCGCATTTTTCATCATTAAGGGCATTGAAATTTTAATTAGGCACTTCTAACCAAAAATTTACCCAAGGTTAAATGGGTTGAGTGAAAAAAAGACTTTCCGTTCTATACATTGCTTTTATTCAAATAAGGCGGTGTTTTTATTGTTCAAATTCCTGTAATCTAGAAATAAATGTTTTTGCTTTAAAAAGTTGTATAAATATTTCGCATTTTTCATCATTAAGGGCATTGAAATTTTAATTAGGCACTTCTAACCAAAAATTTACCCAAGGTTAAATGGGTTGCGTGAAAAAAAGACTTTCCGTTCTATACATTGCTTCTATTCAAATACGGCGGTGTTTTTATTGTTCAAATTCCTGTAATCTAGAAATAAATGTTTTTTCTTTAAAAAGTTGTATAAATATTTCGCATTTTTCATCATTAAAGGCATTGAAATTTTAATTAGGCACTTCTAACCAAAAATTTACCCAAGGTTAAATGGGTTGAGTGAAAAAAAAGACTTTCCGTTCTATACATTGCTTTTATTCAAATACGGCGGTGTTTTTATTGTTCAAATTCCTGTAATCTAGAAATAAATGTTTTTGCTTTAAAAAGTTGTATAAATATTTCGCATTTTTCATCATTAAGGGCATTGAAATTTTAATTAGGCACTTCTAACCAAAAATTTACCCAAGGTTAAATGGGTTGAGTCAAAAAAAAACCTTTCCGTTCTATACATTGCTTTTATTCAAATACGGCTGTGTTTTTTTTTGTTCAAATTCCTGTAATCTAGAAATAAATGTTTTTGCTTTAAAAAGTTGTATAAATATTTCGCATTTTTCATCATTAAGGGCATTGAAATTTTAATTAGGCACTTCTAACCAAAAATTTACCCAAGGTTAAATGGGTTGAGTGAAAAAAAGACTTTCCGTTCTATACATTGCTTTTATTCAAATACGGCGGCGTTTTTATTGTTCAAATTCCTGTAATCTAGAAATAAATGTTTTTGCTTTAAAAAGTTGTATAAATATTTCGCATTTTTCATCATTAAGGGCATTGAAATTTTAATTAGGCACTTCTAACCAAAAATTTACCCAAGGTTAAATGGGTTGAGTGAAAAAAAGACTTTCCGTTCTATACATTGCTTTTATTCAAATACGGCGATGTTTTTGTTGTTCAAATTCCTGTAATCTAGAAATAAATGTTTTTGCTTTAAAAGTTGTATAAATATTTCGCATTTTTCATCATTAAGGGCATTGAAATTTTAATTAGGCACTTCTAATCAAAAATTTACCCAAGGTTAAATGGGTTGAGTGAAAAAAAGACTTTCCGTTCTATACATTGCTTTTATTCAAATACGGCGGTGTTTTTATTGTTCAAATTCCTGTAATCTAGAAATAAATGTTTTTGCTTCAAAAAGTTGTATAAACATTTCGCATTTTTCATCATTAAGGGCATTGAAATTTTAATTAGGCACTTCTACCCAAAAATTTACCCAAGGTTAAATGGGTTAAGTGAAAAAAAGACTTTCCGTTCTATACATTGCTTTTATTCAAATACGGCGGTGTTTTTATTTTTCAAATTCCGGTAATCTAGAAATAAATGTTTTTGCTTTAAAAAGTTGTATAAATATTTCGCATTTTTCATCATTAAGGGCATTGAAATTTTATTTAGGCACTTCTATCCAAAAATTTATCCAAGGTTAAATGGGTTGAGTGAAAAAAAGATTCCGTTCTATACATTGCTTTTATTCAAATACGGCGGTGTTTTTATTGTTCAAATTCCTGTAATCTAGAGATAAATGTTTTTGCTTTAAAAAGTTGTATAAATATTTCGCATTTTTCATCATTAAGGGCATTGAAATTTTAATTAGGCACTTCTAACCAAAAATTTACCCAAGGTTAAATGGGTTGAGTGAGAAAAAAACTTTCCGTTCTATACATTGCTTTTATTCAAATACGGCGGTGTTTTTATTGTTCAAATTCCTGTAATCTAGAAATAAATGTTTTTGCTTTAAAAAGTTGTATAAATATTTAGCATTTTTCATCATTAAGGGCATTGAAATTTTAATTAGGCACTTCTAACCAAAAATTTACCCAAGGTTAAATGGGTTGAGTGAAAAAAAGACTTTCCGTTCTATACATTGCTTTTATTCAAATAAGGCGGTGTTTTTATTGCTCAAATTCCTGTAATCTAGAAATAAATGTTTTTGCTTTAAAAAGTTGTATAAGTATTTCACATTTTTCATCATTAAGGGCATTGTAATTTTAATTAGGCACTTCTAACCAAAAATTTACCCAAGGTTAAATGGGTTGAGTGAAAAAAAGACTTTCCGTTCTATACATTGCTTTTATTCAAATACGGCGGTGTTTTTATTGTTCAAATTCCTGTAATCTAGAAATAAATGTTTTTGCTTTAAAAAGTTGTATAAATATTTCGCATTTTTCATCATTAAGGGCATTGAAATTTTAATTAGGCACTTCTAACCAAAAATTTACCCAAGGTTAAATGGGTTGAGTCAAAAAAAAACCTTTCCGTTCTATACATTGCTTTTATTCAAATACGGCGGTGTTTTTATTGTTCAAATTCAGGTAATCTAGAAATAAATGTTTTTGCTTTAAAAAGTTGTATAAATATTTCGCATTTTTCATCATTAAGGGCATTGAAATTTTAATTAGGCACTTCTAACCAAAAATTTACCCAAGGTTAATGGGTTGAGTGAAAAAAAGACTTTCCGTTCTATACATTGCTTTTATTCAAATACGGCGGTGTTTTTATTGTTCAAATTCCTGTAATCTAGAAATAAATGTTTTTGCTTTAAAAAGTTGTATAAATATTTCGCATTTTTCATCATTAAAGGCATTGAAATTTTATTTAGGCACTTCTATCCAAAAATTTATCCAAAGTTAAATGGGTTGAGTGAAAAAAAGATTCCGTTCTACACATTGCTTTTATTCAAATACGGCGGTGTTTTTATTGTTCAAATTCCTGTAATCTAGAGATAAATGTTTTTGCTTTAAAAAGTTGTATAAATATTTCGCATTTTTCATCATTAAGGGCATTGAAATTTTAATTAGGCACTTCTAACCAAAAATTTACCCAAGGTTAAATGGGTTGAGTGAGAAAAAGACTTTCCGTTCTATACATTGCTTTTATTCAAATACGGCGGTGTTTTTATTGTTCAAATTCCTGTAATCTAGAAATAAATGTTTTTGCTTTAAAAAGTTGTATAAATATTTCGCATTTTTCATCATTAAGGGCATTGAAATTTTAATTAGGCACTTCTAACCAAAAATTTACCCAAGGTTAAATGGGTTGAGTGAAAAAAAGACTTTCCGTTCTATACATTGCTTTTATTCAAATAAGGCGGTGTTTTTATTGTTCAAATTCCTGTAATCTAGAAATAAATGTTTTTGCTTTAAAAAGTTGTATAAATATTTCGCATTTTTCATCATTAAGGGCATTGAAATTTTAATTAGGCACTTCTAACCAAAAATTTACCCAAGGTTAAATGGGTTGCGTGAAAAAAAGACTTTCCGTTCTATACATTGCTTCTATTCAAATACGGCGGTGTTTTTATTGTTCAAATTCCTGTAATCTAGAAATAAATGTTTTTTCTTTAAAAAGTTGTATAAATATTTCGCATTTTTCATCATTAAAGGCATTGAAATTTTAATTAGGCACTTCTAACCAAAAATTTACCCAAGGTTAAATGGGTTGAGTGAAAAAAAGACTTTCCGTTCTATACATTGCTTTTATTCAAATACGGCGGTGTTTTTATTGTTCAAATTCCTGTAATCTAGAAATAAATGTTTTTGCTTTAAAAAGTTGTATAAATATTTCGCATTTTTCATCATTAAGGGCATTGAAATTTTAATTAGGCACTTCTAACCAAAAATTTACCCAAGGTTAAATGGGTTGAGTGAAAAAAAGACTTTCCGTTCTATACATTGCTTTTATTCAAATACGGCGGCGTTTTTATTGTTCAAATTCCTGTAATCTAGAAATAAATGTTTTTGCTTTAAAAAGTTGTATAAATATTTCGCATTTTTCATCATTAAGGGCATTGAAATTTTAATTAGGCACTTCTAACCAAAAATTTACCCAAGGTTAAATGGGTTGAGTGAAAAAAAGACTTTCCGTTCTATACATTGCTTTTATTCAAATACGGCGATGTTTTTGTTGTTCAAATTCCTGTAATCTAGAAATAAATGTTTTTGCTTTAAAAGTTGTATAAATATTTCGCATTTTTCATCATTAAAGGCATTGAAATTTTAATTAGGCACTTCTAACCAAAAATTTACCCAAGGTTAAATGGGTTGAGTGAAAAAAAGACTTTCCGTTCTATACATTGCTTTTATTCAAATAAGGCGGTGTTTTTATTGTTCAAATTCCTGTAATCTAGAAATAAATGTTTTTGCTTTAAAAAGTTGTATAAATATTTCGCATTTTTCATCATTAAGGGCATTGAAATTTTAATTAGGCACTTCTAACCAAAAATTTACCCAAGGTTAAATGGGTTGAGTGAAAAAAAGACTTTCCGTTCTATACATTGCTTTTATTCAAATAAGGCGGTGTTTTTATTGTTCAAATTCCTGTAATCTAGAAATAAATGTTTTTGCTTTAAAAAGTTGTATAAATATTTCGCATTTTTCATCATTAAAGGCATTGAAATTTTAATTAGGCACTTCTAACCAAAAATTTACCCAAGGTTAAATGGGTTGAGTGAAAAAAAGACTTTCCGTTCTATACATTGCTTTTATTCAAATACGGCGATGTTTTTGTTGTTCAAATTCCTGTAATCTAGAAATAAATGTTTTTGCTTTAAAAAGTTGTATAAATATTTCGCATTTTTCATCATTAAGGGCATTGAAATTTTAATTAGGCACTTCTAACCAAAAATTTACCCAAGGTTAAATGGGTTGAGTGAAAAAAAGACTTTCCGTTCTATACATTGCTTTTATTCAAATAAGGCGGTGTTTTTATTGTTCAAATTCCTGTAATCTAGAAATAAATGTTTTTGCTTTAAAAAGTTGTATAAATATTTCGCATTTTTCATCATTAAGGGCATTGAAATTTTAATTAGGCACTTCTAACCAAAAATTTACCCAAGGTTAAATGGGTTGCGTGAAAAAAAGACTTTCCGTTCTATACATTGCTTTTATTCAAATACGGCGGTGTTTTTATTTTTCAAATTCCGGTAATCTAGAAATAAATGTTTTTGCTTTAAAAAGTTGTATAAATATTTCGCATTTTTCATCATTAAGGGCATTGAAATTTTAATTAGGCACTTCTAACCAAAAATTTACCCAAGGTTAAATGGGTTGAGTGAAAAAAAGACTTTCCGTTCTATACATTGCTTTTATTCAAATACGGCGATGTTTTTGTTGTTCAAATTCCTGTAATCTAGAAATAAATGTTTTTGCTTTAAAAAGTTGTATAAATATTTCGCATTTTTCATCATTAAGGGCATTGAAATTTTAATTAGGCACTTCTAACCAAAAATTTACCCAAGGTTAAATGGGTTGAGTGAAAAAAAGACTTTCCGTTCTATACATTGCTTTTATTCAAATAAGGCGGTGTTTTTATTGTTCAAATTCCTGTAATCTAGAAATAAATGTTTTTGCTTTAAAAAGTTGTATAAATATTTCGCATTTTTCATCATTAAGGGCATTGAAATTTTAATTAGGCACTTCTAACCAAAAATTTACCCAAGGTTAAATGGGTTGCGTGAAAAAAAGACTTTCCGTTCTATACATTGCTTTTATTCAAATACGGCGGTGTTTTTATTGTTCAAATTCCTGTAATCTAGAAATAAATGTTTTTGCTTTAAAAAGTTGTATAAATATTTCGCATTTTTCATCATTAAAGGCATTGAAATTTTAATTAGGCACTTCTAACCAAAAATTTACCCAAGGTTAAATGGGTTGAGTGAAAAAAAGACTTTCCGTTCTATACATTGCTTTTATTCAAATACGGCGATGTTTTTGTTGTTCAAATTCCTGTAATCTAGAAATAAATGTTTTTGCTTTAAAAAGTTGTATAAATATTTCGCATTTTTCATCATTAAGGGCATTGAAATTTTAATTAGGCACTTCTAACCAAAAATTTACCCAAGGTTAAATGGGTTGAGTGAAAAAAAGACTTTCCGTTCTATACATTGCTTTTATTCAAATAAGGCGGTGTTTTTATTGTTCAAATTCCTGTAATCTAGAAATAAATGTTTTTGCTTTAAAAAGTTGTATAAATATTTCGCATTTTTCATCATTAAGGGCATTGAAATTTTAATTAGGCACTTCTAACCAAAAATTTACCCAAGGTTAAATGGGTTGAGTGAAAAAAAGACTTTCCGTTCTATACATTGCTTTTATTCAAATACGGCGATGTTTTTGTTGTTCAAATTCCTGTAATCTAGAAATAAATGTTTTTGCTTTAAAAGTTGTATAAATATTTCGCATTTTTCATCATTAAAGGCATTGAAATTTTAATTAGGCACTTCTAACCAAAAATTTACCCAAGGTTAAATGGGTTGAGTGAAAAAAAGACTTTCCGTTCTATACATTGCTTTTATTCAAATACGGCGGTGTTTTTATTGTTCAAATTCCTGTAATCTAGAAATAAATGTTTTTGCTTTAAAAAGTTGTATAAATATTTCGCATTTTTCATCATTAAGGGCATTGAAATTTTAATTAGGCACTTCTAACCAAAAATTTACCCAAGGTTAAATGGGTTGAGTCAAAAAAAAACCTTTCCGTTCTATACATTGCTTTTATTCAAATACGGCTGTGTTTTTTTTGTTCAAATTCCTGTAATCTAGAAATAAATGTTTTTGCTTTAAAAAGTTGTATAAATATTTCGCATTTTTCATCATTAAGGGCATTGAAATTTTAATTAGGCACTTCTAACCAAAAATTTACCCAAGGTTAAATGGGTTGAGTGAAAAAAAGACTTTCCGTTCTATACATTGCTTTTATTCAAATACGGCGGCGTTTTTATTGTTCAAATTCCTGTAATCTAGAAATAAATGTTTTTGCTTTAAAAAGTTGTATAAATATTTCGCATTTTTCATCATTAAGGGCATTGAAATTTTAATTAGGCACTTCTAACCAAAAATTTACCCAAGGTTAAATGGGTTGAGTGAAAAAAAGACTTTCCGTTCTATACATTGCTTTTATTCAAATACGGCGATGTTTTTGTTGTTCAAATTCCTGTAATCTAGAAATAAATGTTTTTGCTTTAAAAGTTGTATAAATATTTCGCATTTTTCATCATTAAGGGCATTGAAATTTTAATTAGGCACTTCTAATCAAAAATTTACCCAAGGTTAAATGGGTTGAGTGAAAAAAAGACTTTCCGTTCTATACATTGCTTTTATTCAAATACGGCGGTGTTTTTATTGTTCAAATTCCTGTAATCTAGAAATAAATGTTTTTGCTTTAAAAAGTTGTATAAACATTTCGCATTTTTCATCATTAAGGGCATTGAAATTTTAATTAGGCACTTCTAACCAAAAATTTACCCAAGGTTAAATGGGTTAAGTGAAAAAAAGACTTTCCGTTCTATACATTGCTTTTATTCAAATACGGCGGTGTTTTTATTTTTCAAATTCCGGTAATCTAGAAATAAATGTTTTTGCTTTAAAAAGTTGTATAAATATTTCGCATTTTTCATCATTAAGGGCATTGAAATTTTATTTAGGCACTTCTATCCAAAAATTTATCCAAGGTTAAATGGGTTGAGTGAAAAAAAGATTCCGTTCTATACATTGCTTTTATTCAAATACGGCGGTGTTTTTATTGTTCAAATTCCTGTAATCTAGAGATAAATGTTTTTGCTTTAAAAAGTTGTATAAATATTTCGCATTTTTCATCATTAAGGGCATTGAAATTTTAATTAGGCACTTCTAACCAAAAATTTACCCAAGGTTAAATGGGTTGAGTGAGAAAAAAACTTTCCGTTCTATACATTGCTTTTATTCAAATACGGCGGTGTTTTTATTGTTCAAATTCCTGTAATCTAGAAATAAATGTTTTTGCTTTAAAAAGTTGTATAAATATTTAACATTTTTCATCATTAAGGGCATTGAAATTTTAATTAGGCACTTCTAACCAAAAATTTACCCAAGGTTAAATGGGTTGAGTGAAAAAAAGACTTTCCGTTCTATACATTGCTTTTATTCAAATAAGGCGGTGTTTTTATTGCTCAAATTCCTGTAATCTAGAAATAAATGTTTTTGCTTTAAAAAGTTGTATAAGTATTTCACATTTTTCATCATTAAGGGCATTGTAATTTTAATTAGGCACTTCTAACCAAAAATTTACCCAAGGTTAAATGGGTTGAGTGAAAAAAAGACTTTCCGTTCTATACATTGCTTTTATTCAAATACGGCGGTGTTTTTATTGTTCAAATTCCTGTAATCTAGAAATAAATGTTTTTGCTTTAAAAAGTTGTATAAATATTTCGCATTTTTCATCATTAAGGGCATTGAAATTTTAATTAGGCACTTCTAACCAAAAATTTACCCAAGGTTAAATGGGTTGAGTCAAAAAAAAAACCTTTCCCTTCTATACATTGCTTTTATTCAAATACGGCGGTGTTTTTATTGTTCAAATTCAGGTAATCTAGAAATAAATGTTTTTGCTTTAAAAAGTTGTATAAATATTTCGCATTTTTCATCATTAAGGGCATTGAAATTTTAATTAGGCACTTCTAACCAAAAATTTACCCAAGGTTAATGGGTTGAGTGAAAAAAAGACTTTCCGTTATACATTGCTTTTATTCAAATACGGCGGTGTTTTTATTGTTCAAATTCCTGTAATCTAGAAATAAATGTTTTTGCTTTAAAAAGTTGTATAAATATTTCGCATTTTTCATCATTAAGGGCATTGAAATTTTAATTACGCACTTCTAACCAAAAATTTACCCAAGGTTAAATGGGTTGAGTGAAAAAAAGACTTTCCGTTCTATACATTGCTTTTATTCAAATACGGCGGTGTTTTTATTGTTCAAATTCCTGTAATCTAGAAATAAATGTTTTTGCTTTAAAAAGTTGTATAAATATTTCGCATTTTTCATCATTAAGGGCATTGAAATTTTAATTAGGCACTTCTAACCAAAAATTTACCCAAGGTTAAATGGGTTGAGTGAAAAAAAGACTTTCCGTTCTATACATTGCTTTTATTCAAATAAGGCGGTGTTTTTATTGTTCAAATTCCTGTAATCTAGAAATAAATGTTTTTGCTTTAAAAAGTTGTATAAATATTTCGCATTTTTCATCATTAAGGGCATTGAAATTTTAATTAGGCATTTCTAACCAAAAATTTACCCAAGGTTAAATGGGTTGAGTGAAAAAAAGACTTTCCGTTCTATACATTGCTTTTATTCAAATACGGCGGTGTTTTTATTGTTCAAATTCCTGTAATCTAGAAATAAATGTTTTTGCTTTAAAAAGTTGTATAAATATTTCGCATTTTTCATCATTAAGGGCATTGAAATTTTAATTACGCACTTCTAACCAAAAATTTACCCAAGGTTAAATGGGTTGAGTGAAAAAAAGACTTTCCGTTCTATACATTGCTTTTATTCAAATACGGCGGTGTTTTTATTGTTCAAATTCCTGTAATCTAGAAATAAATGTTTTTTCTTTAAAAAGTTGTATAAATATTTCCCATTTTTCATCATTAAGGGCATTGAAATTTTAATTAGGCACTTCTAACCAAAAATTTACTCAAGGTTAAATGGGTTGCCTGAACAAAATAAAAACTTTCCGTTATATACATTGCTTTTATTCAAATACGGCGGTGTTTTTATTGTTCAAATTCCTGTAATCTAGAAATAAATGTTTTTGCTTTAAAAAGTTGTATAAATATTTCGCATTTTTCATCATTAAGGGCATTGAAATATTAATTAGGCAGTTCTAACCAAAAATTTATCCAAAGTTAAATGGGTTGAGTGAAAAAAAGATTTTCCGTTCTATACATTGCTTTTATTCAAATACGGCGGTGCTTTTATTGTTCAAATTCCTGTAATCTAGAAATAAATGTTTTTGCTTTAAAAAGTTGTATAAATATTTCGCATTTTTCATCATTAACGGCATTGAAATTTTAATTAGGCACCTCTAACCAAAAATTTATCCAAGGTTAAATGTGTTGAGTGAAAAAAACACTTTCCTTTCTATACATTGCTTTTCTTCAAATACGGCGGTGTTTTTATTGTTCAAATTCCTGTAATCTAGAAATAAATGTTTTTTCTTTAAAAAGTTGTATAAATATTTCCCATTTTTCATCATTAAGGGCATTGAAATTTTAACTAGGCACTTCTAACCAAAAATTTACTCAAGGTTAAATGGGTTGCCTGAACAAAATAAAAACTTTCCGTTACATACATTGCTTTAATTCAAATGCGGCGGTGTTTTTATTGTTCAAATTCCTGGATTCTAGAAGTAAATTTTTTGCTTTAAAAAGTTGTATAAATATTTCGTATTTTTCATCATTAAGGGCATTGAAATTTTAATTAGGCACTTCTAACCAAAAATGTACCCAAGGTTAAATGGGTTGAGTGAAAAAAAGACTTTCCGTTCTATACATTGCTTTTATTCAAATACGGCGGTGTTTTTATTGTTCAAATTCCTGTAATCTAGAAATAAATGTTTTTGCTTTAAAAAGTTGTATAAATATTTCGCATTTTTCATCATTAAGGGCATTGAAATTTTAATTAGGCACTTCTAACCAAAAATTTACCCAAGGTTAAATGGGTTGAGTGAAAAAAAGACTTTCCGTTCTATACATTGCTTTTATTCAAATAAGGCGGTGTTTTTATTGTTCAAATTCCTGTAATCTAGAAATAAATGTTTTTGCTTTAAAGAGTTGTATAAGTATTTCACATTTTTCATCATTAAGGGCATTGAAATTTTAATTAGGCACTTCTAACCAAAAATTTACCCAAGGTTAAATGGGTTGAGTGAAAAAAAGACTTTCCGTTCTATACATTGCTTTTATTCAAATACGGCGGTGTTTTTATTGTTCAAATTCCTGTAATCTAGAAATAAATGTTTTTGCTTTAAAAAGTTGTATAAATATTTCGCATTTTTCATCATTAAGGGCATTGAAATTTTAATTAGGCACTTCTAACCAAAAATTTACCCAAGGTTAAATGGGTTGAGTGAAAAAAAGACTTTCCGTTCTATACATTGCTTTTATTCAAATAAGGCGGTGTTTTTATTGTTCAAATTCCTGTAATCTAGAAATAAATGTTTTTGCTTTAAAAAGTTGTATAAATATTTCGCATTTTTCATCATTAAGGGCATTGAAATTTTAATTAGGCACTTCTAACCAAAAATGGGTTGAGTGAAAAAAAGACTTTCCGTTCTATACATTGCTTTTATTCAAATACGGCGGTGTTTTTATTGTTCAAATTCCCGTAATCTAGAAATAAATGTTTTTGCTTTAAAAAGTTGTATAAATATTTCGCATTTTTCATCATTAAGGGCATTGAAATTTTAATTAGGCACTTCTAACCAAAAATTTACCCAAGGTTAAATGGGTTGAGTGAAAAAAAGACTTTCCGTTCTATACATTGCTTTTATTCAAATACGGCGGTGCTTTTATTGTTCAAATTCCTGTAATCTAGAAATAAATGTTTTTGCTTTAAAAAGTTGTATAAATATTTCGCATTTTTCATCATTAAGGGCATTGAAATTTTAATTAGGCACTTCTAACCAAAAATTTACCCAAGGTTAAATGGGTTGAGTGAAAAAAAGACTTTCCGTTCTTTACATTGCTTTTATTCAAATACGGCGGTGTTTTTATTGTTCAAATTCCTGTAATCTAGAAATAAATGTTTTTGCTTTAAAAAGTTGTATAAATATTTCGCATTTTTCATCATTAAGGGCATTGAAATTTTAATTAGGCACTTCTAACCAAAAATTTACCCAAGGTTAAATGGGTTGAGTGAAAAAAAGACTTTCCGTTCTATACATTGCTTTTATTCAAATACGGCGGTGTTTTTATTGTTCAAATTCCTGTAATCTAGAAATAAATGTTTTTGCTTTAAAAAGTTGTATAAATATTTCGCATTTTTCATCATTAAGGGCATTGAAATTTTAATTAGGCACTTCTAACCAAAAATTTACCCAAGGTTAAATGGGTTGAGTGAAAAAAAGACTTTCCGTTCTATACATTGCTTTTATTCAAATACGGCGGTGTTTTTATTGTTCAAATTCCTGTAATCTAGAAATAAATGTTTTTGCTTTAAAAAGTTGTATAAATATTTCGCATTTTTCATCATTAAAGGCATTGAAATTTTAATTAGGCACTTCTAACCAAAAATTTACCCAAGGTTAAATGGGTTGAGTGAAAAAAAAGACTTTCCGTTCTATACATTGCTTTTATTCAAATACGGCGGTGTTTTTATTGTTCAAATTCCTGTAATCTAGAAATAAATGTTTTTGCTTTAAAAAGTTGTATAAATATTTCGCATTTTTCATCATTAAGGGCATTGAAATTTTAATTAGGCACTTCTAACCAAAAATTTACCCAAGGTTAAATGGGTTGAGTCAAAAAAAAAACCTTTCCGTTCTATACATTGCTTTTATTCAAATACGGCTGTGTTTTTATTGTTCAAATTCCTGTAATCTAGAAATAAATGTTTTTGCTTTAAAAAGTTGTATAAATATTTCGCATTTTTCATCATTAAGGGCATTGAAATTTTAATTAGGCACTTCTAACCAAAAATTTACCCAAGGTTAAATGGGTTGAGTGAAAAAAAGACTTTCCCTTCTATACATTGCTTTTATTCAAATACGGCGGCGTTTTTATTGTTCAAATTCCTGTAATCTAGAAATAAATGTTTTTGCTTTAAAAAGTTGTATAAATATTTCGCATTTTTCATCATTAAGGGCATTGAAATTTTAATTAGGCACTTCTAATCAAAAATTTACCCAAGGTTAAATGGGTTGAGTGAAAAAAAGACTTTCCGTTCTATATATTGCTTTTATTCAAATACGGCGGTGTTTTTATTGTTCAAATTCCTGTAATCTAGAAATAAATGTTTTTGCTTCAAAAAGTTGTATAAACATTTCGCATTTTTCATCATTAAGGGCATTGAAATTTTAATTAGGCATTTCTAACCAAAAATTTACCCAAGGTTAAATGGGTTGAGTGAAAAAAAGACTTTCCGTTCTATACATTGCTTTTATTCAAATACGGCGGTGTTTTTATTTTTCAAATTCCGGTAATCTAGAAATAAATGTTTTTGCTTTAAAAAGTTGTATAAATATTTCGCATTTTTCATCATTAAGGGCATTGAAATTTTATTTAGGCACTTCTATCCAAAAATTTATCCAAGGTTAAATGGGTTGAGTGAAAAAAAGATTCCGTTCTATACATTGCTTTTATTCAAATACGGCGGTGTTTTTATTGTTCAAATTCCTGTAATCTAGAGATAAATGTTTTTGCTTTAAAAAGTTGTATAAATATTTCGCATTTTTCATCATTAAGGGCATTGAAATTTTAATTAGGCACTTCTAACCAAAAATTTACCCAAGGTTAAATGGGTTGAGTGAGAAAAAGACTTTCCGTTCTATACATTGCTTTTATTCAAATACGGCGGTGTTTTTATTGTTCAAATTCCTCTAATCTAGAAATAAATGTTTTTGCTTTAAAAAGTTGTATAAATATTTCGCATTTTTCATCATTAAGGGCATTGAAATTTTAATTAGGCACTTCTAACCAAAAATTTACCCAAGGTTAAATGCGTTTAGTGAAAAAAAGACTTTCCGTTCTATACATTGCTTTTATTCAAATAAGGCGGTGTTTTTATTGTTCAAATTCCTGTAATCTAGAAATAAATGTTTTTGCTTTAAAAAGTTGTATAAGTATTTCACATTTTTCATCATTAAGGGCATTGAAATTTTAATTAGGCACTTCTAACCAAAAATTTACCCAAGGTTAAATGGGTTGAGTGAAAAAAAGACTTTCCGTTCTATACATTGCTTTTATTCAAATACGGCGGTGTTTTTATTGTTCAAATTCCTGTAATCTAGAAATAAATGTTTTTGCTTTAAAAAGTTGTATAAATATTTCGCATTTTTCATCATTAAGGGCATTGAAATTTTATTTAGGCACTTCTATCCAAAAATTTATCCAAGGTTAAATGGGTTGAGTGAAAAAAAGATTCCGTTCTATACATTGCTTTTATTCAAATACGGCGGTGTTTTTATTGTTCAAATTCCTGTAATCTAGAGATAAATGTTTTTGCTTTAAAAAGTTGTATAAATATTTCGCATTTTTCATCATTAAGGGCATTGAAATTTTAATTAGGCACTTCTAACCAAAAATTTACCCAAGGTTAAATGGGTTGAGTGAGAAAAAGACTTTCCGTTCTATACACTGCTTTTATTCAAATACGGCGGTGTTTTTATTGTTCAAATTCCTGTAATCTAGAAATAAATGTTTTTGCTTTAAAAAGTTGTATAAATATTTCGCATTTTTCATCATTAAGGGCATTGAAATTTTAATTAGGCACTTCTAACCAAAAATTTACCCAAGGTTAAATGGGTTGAGTGAAAAAAAGACTTTCCGTTCTATACATTGCTTTTATTCAAATAAGGCGGTGTTTTTATTGTTCAAATTCCTGTAATCTAGAAATAAATGTTTTTGCTTTAAAAAGTTGTATAAGTATTTCACATTTTTCATCATTAAGGGCATTGAAATTTTAATTAGGCACTTCTAACCAAAAATTTACCCAAGGTTAAATGGGTTGAGTGAGAAAAAGACTTTCCGTTCTATACATTGCTTTTATTCAAATACGGCGGTGTTTTTATTGTTCAAATTCCTGTAATCTAGAAATAAATGTTTTTGCTTTAAAAAGTTGTATAAATATTTCGCATTTTTCATCATTAAGGGCATTGAAATTTTAATTAGGCACTTCTAACCAAAAATTTACCCAAGGTTAAATGGGTTGAGTGAAAAAAAGACTTTCCGTTCTATACATTGCTTTTATTCAAATACGGCGGTGTTTTTATTGTTCAAATTCCTGTAATCTAGAAATAAATGTTTTTGCTTTAAAAAGTTGTATAAATATTTCGCATTTTTCATCATTAAGGGCATTGAAATTTTAATTAGGCACTTCTAACCAAAAATTTACCCAAGGTTAAATGGGTTGAGTCAAAAAAAAAACCTTTCCGTTCTATACATTGCTTTTATTCAAATACGGCGGTGTTTTTATTGTTCAAATTCCTGTAATCTAGAAATAAATGTTTTTGCTTTAAAAAGTTGTATAAATATTTCGCATTTTTCATCATTAAGGGCATTGAAATTTTAATTAGGCACTTCTAACCAAAAATTTACCCAAGGTTAATGGGTTGAGTGAAAAAAAGACTTTCCGTTCTATACATTGCTTTTATTCAAATACGGCGGTGTTTTTATTGTTCAAATTCCTGTAATCTAGAAATAAATGTTTTTGCTTTAAAAAGTTGTATAAATATTTCGCATTTTTCATCATTAAGGGCATTGAAATTTTAATTACGCACTTCTAACCAAAAATTTACCCAAGGTTAAATGGGTTGAGTGAAAAAAAGACTTTCCGTTCTATACATTGCTTTTATTCAAATACGGCGGTGTTTTTATTGTTCAAATTCCTGTAATCTAGAAATAAATGTTTTTGCTTTAAAAAGTTGTATAAATATTTCGCATTTTTCATCATTAAGGGCATTGAAATATTAATTAGGCAGTTCTAACCAAAAATTTATCCAAGGTTAAATGGGTTGAGTGAAAAAAAGATTTTCCGTTCTATACATTGCTTTTATTCAAATACGGCGGTGCTTTTATTGTTCAAATTCCTGTAATCTAGAAATAAATGTTTTTGCTTTAAAAAGTTGTATAAATATTTCGCATTTTTCATCATTAACGGCATTGAAATTTTAATTAGGCACCTCTAACCAAAAATTTATCCAAGGTTAAATGTGTTGAGTGAAAAAAACACTTTCCTTTCTATACATTGCTTTTCTTCAAATACGGCGGTGTTTTTATTGTTCAAATTCCTGTAATCTAGAAATAAATGTTTTTTCTTTAAAAAGTTGTATAAATATTTCCCATTTTTCATCATTAAGGGCATTGAAATTTTAATTAGGCACTTCTAACCAAAAATTTACTCAAGGTTAAATGGGTTGCCTGAACAAAATAAAAACTTTCCGTTATATACATTGCTTTAATTCAAATGCGGCGGTGTTTTTATTGTTCAAATTCCTGGATTCTAGAAGTAAATTTTTTTGCTTTAAAAAGTTGTATAAATATTTCGTATTTTTCATCATTAAGGGCATTGAAATTTTAATTAGGCACTTCTAACCAAAAATGTACCCAAGGTTAAATGGGTTGAGTGAAAAAAAGACTTTCCGTTCTATACATTGCTTTTATTCAAATACGGCGGTGTTTTTATTGTTCAAATTCCTGTAATCTAGAAATAAATGTTTTTGCTTTAAAAAGTTGTATAAATATTTCGCATTTTTCAGCATTAAGGGCATTGAAATTTTAATTAGGCAATTCTAACCAAAAATTTACCCAAGGTTAAATGGGTTGAGTGAAAAAAAGACTTTCCGTTCTATACATTGCTTTTATTCAAATACGGCGGTGTTTTTATTGTTCAAATTCCTGTAATCTAGAAATAAATGTTTTTGCTTTAAAAAGTTGTATAAATATTTCCCATTTTTCATCATTAAGGGCATTGAAATTTTAATTAGGCAATTCTAACCAAAAATTTACTCAAGGTTAAATGGGTTGCCTGAACAAAATAAAAACTTTCCGTTCTATACATTGCTTTAATTCAAATGCAGCGGTGTTTTTATTGTTCAAATTCCTGGATTCTAGAAATAAATGTTTTTGCTTTAAAAAGTTGTATAAATATTTCGTATTTTTCATCCTTAAGGGCATTGAAATTTTAATTAGGCACTTCTAACCAAAAATTTACCCAAGGTTAAATGGGTTGAGTGAAAAAAAGACTTTCCGTTCTATACATTGCTTTTATTCAAATACGGTGGTGTTTTTATTGCTCAAATTCCTGTAATCTAGAAATAAATGTTTTTGCTTTAAAAAGTTGTATAAATATTTCCCATTTTTCATCATTAAGGGCATTGAAATTTTAATTAGGCAATTCTCACCAAAAATTTACCCAAGGTTAAATGGGTTGAGTGAAAAAAAGACTTTCCGTTCTATACATTTCTTTTATTCAAATACGGTGGTGTTTTTATTGTTCAAATTCCTGTAATCTAGAATAAATGTTTTTGCTTTAAAAAGTTGTATAAATATTTCCCATTTTTCATCATTAAGGGCATTGAAATTTTAATTAGGCAATTCTAACCAAAAATTTACTCAAGGTTAAATGGGTTGCCTGAACAAAATAAAAACTTTCCGTTCTATACATTGCTTTAATTCAAATGCAGCGGTGTTTTTATTGTTCAAATTCCTGGATTCTAGAAATAAATATTTTTGCTTTAAAAAGCTGTATAAAGATTTCGTATTTTTCATCACTAATGGCATTGAAATTTTAATTAGGCACTTCTAACCAAAAATTTACTCAAAGTTAAATGAGTTGCGTGAAAAAAAATAAAAACTTTCCGTCCTATACATTGCTTTAATTCAAATGCGGCGGTGTTTTAATTGTTCAAATTCCTGGAGTCTAGAAGTAAATGTTTTTGCTTTAAAAATCTGTATAAATATTTCGTGTTTTTCATCATTAATGGCATTGAAATTTTAATTAGGCACTTCTAACCAAAAATTTACTCAAGGTTAAATGGGTTGCCTGAACAAAATAAAAACTTTCCGTTCTATACATTGCTTTAATTCAAATGCAGCGGTGTGTTTATTGTTCAAATTCCTGTAATCTAGAAATAAATGTTTTTGCTTTAAAAAGTTGTATAAATATTTCCCATTTTTCATCATTAAGGGCATTGAAATTTTAATTAGGCAATTCTAACCAAAAATTTACCCAAGGTTAAATGGGTTGAGTGAAAAAAAGACTTTCCGTTCTATACATTGCTTTTATTCAAATACGGTGGTGTTTTTATTGTTCAAATTCCTGTAATCTAGAATAAATGTTTTTGCTTTAAAAAGTTGTATAAATATTTCCCATTTGTCATCATTAAGGGCATTGAAATTTTAATTAGGCAATTCTAACCAAAAATTTACTCAAGGTTAAATGGGTTGCCTGAACAAAATAAAAACTTTCCGTTCTATACATTGCTTTAATTCAAATGCAGCGGTGTTTTTATTGTTCAAATTCCTGTAATCTAGAATAAATGTTTTTGCTTTAAAAAGTTGTATAAATATTTCCCATTTTTCATCATTAAGGGCATTGAAATTTTAATTAGGCAATTCTAACCAAAAATTTACTCAAGGTTAAATGGGTTGCCTGAACAAAATAAAAACTTTCCGTTCTATACATTGCTTTAATTCAAATGCAGCGGTGTTTTTATTGTTCAAATTCCTGGATTCTAGAAATAAATATTTTCGCTTTAAAAAGCTGTATAAATATTTCGTATTTTTCATCATTAATGGCATTGAAATTTTAATTAGGCACTTCTAACCAAAAATTTACTCAAAGTTAAATGAGTTGCGTGAAAAAAAATAAAAACTTTCCGTCCTATACATTGCTTTAATTCAAATGCGGCGGTGTTTTAATTGTTCAAATTCCTGGAGTCTAGAAGTAAATGTTTTTGCTTTAAAAATCTGTATAAATATTTCGTGTTTTTCATCATTAATGGCATTGAAATTTTAATTAGGCACTTCTAACCAAAAATTTACTCAAGGTTAAATGGGTTGCCTGAACAAAATAAAAACTTTCCGTTCTATACATTGCTTTAATTCAAATGCAGCGGTGTTTTTATTGTTCAAATTCCTGGATTCTAGAAATAAATGTTTTTGCATTAAAAAGTTATATAAATATTTCGTATTTTTCATTATTAAGGGCATTGAAATTTTAATTAACCACTTCTAACCAAAAATTTACTCAAGGTTAAATGGGTTGCCTGAACAAAATAAAAACTTTCCGTTCTATACATTGCTTTAATTCAAATGGAGCGGTGTTTTTATTGTTCAAATTACTGGATTCTAGAAATAAATGTTTTTGCATTAAAAAGTTTTATAAATATTTCGTATTTTTCATCATTAAGGGCATTGAAATTTTAATTAGGCACTTCTAACCAAAAATTTACTCAAGGTTAAATGGGTTGCCTGAACAAAATAAAAACTTTCCGTTCTATACATTGCTTTAAGTCAAATGCAGCGGTGTTTTTATTGTTCAAATTCCTGGATTCTAGAAATAAATGTTTTTGCTTTAAAAAGCTGTATAAATATTTCGTATTTTTCATCATTAATGGAATTGAAATTTTAATTAGGCACTTCTAATCAAAAATTTACTCAAGGTTAAATGGGTTGCCTGAACAAAATAAAAACTTTCCGTTCTATACATTGCTTTAAGTCAAATGCAGCGGTGTTTTTATTGTTCAAATTCCTGGATTCTAGAAATAAATGTTTTTGCTTTAAAAAGCTGTATAAATATTTCGTATTTTTCATCATTAATGGCATTGAAATTTTAATTAGGCACTTCTAACCAAAAATTTACTCAAGGTTAAATGGGTTGCCTGAACAAAATAAAAACTTTCCGTTCTATACATTGCTTTTATTCAAATACGGTGGTGTTTTTATTGTTCAAATTCCTGTAATCTAGAATAAATGTTTTTGCTTTAAAAAGTTGTATAAATATTTCCCATTTTTCATCATTAAGGGCATTGAAATTTTAATTAGGCACTTCTAACCAAAAATTTACTCAAGGTAAATGGGTTGCCTGAACAAAATAAAAACTTTCCGTTCTATACATTGCTTTTATTCAAATACGGTGGTGTTTTTATTGTTCAAATTCCTGTAATCTAGAATAAATGTTTTTGCTTTAAAAAGTTGTATAAATATTTCCCATTTTTCATCATTAAGGGCATTGAAATTTTAATTAGGCACTTCTAACCAAAAATTTATAAAAGGTTAAATGGGTTGAGTGAAAAAAAGACTTTCCGTTCTATACATTGCTTTAATTCAAATACGGCGGTGTTTTTATTGCTCAAATTCCTGTAATCTAGAAACAAATGTTTTTGCTTTAAAAAGTTGTATAAATATTTCGCGTTTTCCATCATTAAAGGCATTGAAATTTTAATTAGGCACTTCTAACCAAAAATTTACTCAAGGTTAAATGGGTTGCCTGAACAAAATAAAAACTTTCCGTTCTATACATTGCTTTAAGTCAAATGCAGCGGTATTTTTATTGTTCAAATTCCTGGATTCTAGAAATAAATGTTTTTGCTTTAAAAAGCTGTATAAATATTTCGTATTTTTCATCATTAATGGCATTGAAATTTTAATTAGGCACTTCTAACCAAAAATTTACTCAAGGTTAAATGGGTTGCCTGAACAAAATAAAAACTTTCCGTTCTATACATTGCTTTTATTCAAATACGGTGGTGTTTTTATTGTTCAAATTCCTGTAATCTAGAATAAATGTTTTTGCTTTAAAAAGTTGTATAAATATTTCCCATTTTTCATCATTAAAGGCATTGAAATTTTAATTAGGCAATTCTAACCAAAAATTTACTCAAGGTTAAATGGGTTGCCTGAACAAAATAAAAACTTTCCGTTCTATACATTGCTTTAATTCAAATGCAGCGGTGTTTTTATTGTTCAAATTCCTGGATTCTAGAAATAAATATTTTCGCTTTAAAAAGCTGTATAAATATTTCGTATTTTTCATCATTAATGGCATTGAAATTTTAATTAGGCACTTCTAACCAAAAATTTACTCAAAGTTAAATGAGTTGCGTGAAAAAAAATAAAAACTTTCCGTCCTATACATTGCTTTAATTCAAATGCGGCGGTGTTTTAATTGTTCAAATTCCTGGAGTCTAGAAGTAAATATTTTTGCTTTAAAAATCTGTATAAATATTTCGCGTTTTTCATCATTAATGGCATTGAAATTTTAATTAGGCACTTCTAACCAAAAATTTACTCAAGGTTAAATGGGTTGCCTGAACAAAATAAAAACTTTCCGTTCTATACATTGCTTTAATTCAAATGCAGCGGTGTTTTATTGTTCAAATTCCTGGATTCTAGAAATAAATGTTTTTGCATTAAAAAGTTATATAAATATTTCGTATTTTTCATTATTAAGGGCATTGAAATTTTAATTAACCACTTCTAACCAAAAATTTACTCAAGGTTAAATGGGTTGCCTGAACAAAATAAAAACTTTCCGTTCTATACATTGCTTTAATTCAAGTGCAGCGGTGTTTTTATTGTTCAAATTCCTGGATTCTAGAAATAAATGTTTTTGCTTTAAAAAGCTGTATAAATATTTCGTATTTTTCATCATTAATGGCATTGAAATTTTAATTAGGCACTTCTAACCAAAAATCTACTCAAGGTTAAATGGGTTGCCTGAACAAAATAAAAACTTTCCGTTCTATACATTGCTTTAATTCAAGTACAGCTGTGTTTTTATTGTTCAAATTCCTTGATTCTAGAAATAAATGTTTTTGCATTAAAAAGTTATATAAATATTTCGTATATTTCATCATTAATGGCATTGAAATTTTAATTAGGCACTTCTAACCAAAAATTTACTCAAGGTTAAATGGGTTGCCTGAACAAAATAAAAACTTTCCGTTCTATACATTGCTTTAATTCAAGTGCAGCGGTGTTTTTATTGTTCAAATTCCTGGATTCTAGAAATAAATGTTTTTGCTTTAAAAAGCTGTATAAATATTTCGTATTTTTCATCATTAATGGCATTGAAATTTTAATTAGGCACTTCTAACCAAAAATTTACTCAAGGTTAAATGGGTTGCCTGAACAAAATAAAAACTTTCCGTTCTATACATTGCTTTAAGTCAAATGCAGCGGTGTTTTTATTGTTCAAATTCCTGGATTCTAGAAATAAATGTTTTTGCTTTAAAAAGCTGTATAAATATTTCGTATTTTTCATCATTAATGGCATTGAAATTTTAATTAGGCACTTCTAACCAAAAATCTACTCAAGGTTAAATGGGTTGCCTGAACAAAATAAAAACTTTCCGTTCTATACATTGCTTTAATTCAAGTGCAGCGGTGTTTTTATTGTTCAAATTCCTGGATTCTAGAAATAAATGTTTTTGCTTTAAAAAGCTGTATAAATATTTCGTATTTTTCATCATTAATGGCATTGAAATTTTAATTAGGCACTTCTAACCAAAAATTTACTCAAGGTTAAATGGGTTGCCTGAACAAAATAAAAACTTTCCGTTCTATACATTGCTTTAATTCAAGTGCAGCGGTGTTTTTATTGTTCAAATTCCTGGATTCTAGAAATAAATGTTTTTGCTTTAAAAAGCTGTATAACTATTTCGTATTTTTCATCATTAATGGCATTGAAATTTTAATTAGGCACTTCTAACCAAAAATTTACTCAAGGTTAAATGGGTTGCCTGAACAAAATAAAAACTTTCCGTTCTATACATTGCTTTAAGTCAAATGCAGCGGTGTTTTTATTGTTCAAATTCCTGGATTCTAGAAATAAATGTTTTTGCTTTAAAAAGCTGTATAAATATTTCGTATTTTTCATCATTAATGGCATTGAAATTTTAATTAGGCACTTCTAACCAAAAATCTACTCAAGGTTAAATGGGTTGCCTGAACAAAATAAAAACTTTCCGTTCTATACATTGCTTTAATTCAAGTGCAGCTGTGTTTTTATTGTTCAAATTCCTTGATTCTAGAAATAAATGTTTTTGCATTAAAAAGTTATATAAATATTTCGTATTTTTCATCATTAATGGCATTGAAATTTTAATTAGGCACTTCTAACCAAAAATTTACTCAAGGTTAAATGGGTTGCCTGAACAAAATAAAAACTTTCCGTTCTATACATTGCTTTAATTCAAGTGCAGCGGTGTTTTTATTGTTCAAATTCCTGGATTCTAGAAATAAATGTTTTTGCTTTAAAAAGCTGTATAAATATTTCGTATTTTTCATCATTAATGGCATTGAAATTTTAATTAGGCACTTCTAACCAAAAATTTACTCAAGGTTAAATGGGTTGCCTGAACAAAATAAAAACTTTCCGTTCTATACATTGCTTTAAGTCAAATGCAGCGGTGTTTTTATTGTTCAAATTCCTGGATTCTAGAAATAAATGTTTTTGCTTTAAAAAGCTGTATAAATATTTCGTATTTTTCATCATTAATGGCATTGAAATTTTAATTAGGCACTTCTAACCAAAAATCTACTCAAGGTTAAATGGGTTGCCTGAACAAAATAAAAACTTTCCGTTCTATACATTGCTTTAAGTCAAATGCAGCGGTGTTTTTATTGTTCAAATTCCTGGATTCTAGAAATAAATGTTTTTGCTTTAAAAAGCTGTATAAATATTTCGTATTTTTCATCATTAATGGCATTGAAATTTTAATTAGGCACTTCTAACCAAAAATCTACTCAAGGTTAAATGGGTTGCCTGAACAAAATAAAAACTTTCCGTTCTATACATTGCTTTAATTCAAGTGCAGCTGTGTTTTTATTGTTCAAATTCCTGGATTCTAAAAATAAATGTTTTTGCTTTAAAAAGCTGTATAAATATTTCGTATTTTTCATCATTAATGGCATTGAAATTTTAATTAGGCACTTCTAACCAAAAATCTACTCAAGGTTAAATGGGTTGCCTGAACAAAATAAAAACTTTCCGTTCTATACATTGCTTTAAGTCAAATGCAGCGGTGTTTTTATTGTTCAAATTCCTGGATTCTAGAAATAAATGTTTTTGCTTTAAAAAGCTGTATAAATATTTCGTATTTTTCATCATTAATGGCATTGAAATTTTAATTAGGCACTTCTAACCAAAAATTTACTCAAGGTTAAATGGGTTGCCTGAACAAAATAAAAACTTTCCGTTCTATACATTGCTTTAATTCAAGTGCAGCGGTGTTTTTATTGTTCAAATTCCTGGATTCTAGAAATAAATGTTTTTGCTTTAAAAAGCTGTATAAATATTTCGTATTTTTCATCATTAATGGCATTGAAATTTTAATTAGGCACTTCTAACCAAAAATTTACTCAAGGTTAAATGGGTTGCCTGAACAAAATAAAAACTTTCCGTTCTATACATTGCTTTAAGTCAAATGCAGCGGTGTTTTTATTGTTCAAATTCCTGGATTCTAGAAATAAATGTTTTTGCTTTAAAAAGCTGTATAAATATTTCGTATTTTTCATCATTAATGGCATTGAAATTTTAATTAGGCACTTCTAACCAAAAATCTACTCAAGGTTAAATGGGTTGCCTGAACAAAATAAAAACTTTCCGTTCTATACATTGCTTTAATTCAAGTGCAGCGGTGTTTTTATTGTTCAAATTCCTGGATTCTAGAAATAAATGTTTTTGCTTTAAAAAGCTGTATAAATATTTCGTATTTTTCATCATTAATGGCATTGAAATTTTAATTAGGCACTTCTAACCAAAAATCTACTCAAGGTTAAATGGGTTGCCTGAACAAAATAAAAACTTTCCGTTCTATACATTGCTTTAAGTCAAATGCAGCGGTGTTTTTATTGTTCAAATTCCTGGATTCTAGAAATAAATGTTTTTGCTTTAAAAAGCTGTATAAATATTTCGTATTTTTCATCATTAATGGCATTGAAATTTTAATTAGGCACTTCTAACCAAAAATCTACTCAAGGTTAAATGGGTTGCCTGAACAAAATAAAAACTTTCCGTTCTATACATTGCTTTAATTCAAGTGCAGCTGTGTTTTTATTGTTCAAATTCCTGGATTCTAAAAATAAATGTTTTTGCTTTAAAAAGCTGTATAAATATTTCGTATTTTTCATCATTAATGGCATTGAAATTTTAATTAGGCACTTCTAACCAAAAATTTACTCAAGGTTAAATGGGTTGCCTGAACAAAATAAAAACTTTCCGTTCTATACATTGCTTTAATTCAAGTGCAGCGGTGTTTTTATTGTTCAAATTCCTGGATTCTAGAAATAAATGTTTTTGCTTTAAAAAGCTGTATAACTATTTCGTATTTTTCATCATTAATGGCATTGAAATTTTAATTAGGCACTTCTAACCAAAAATTTACTCAAGGTTAAATGGGTTGCCTGAACAAAATAAAAACTTTCCGTTCTATACATTGCTTTAAGTCAAATGCAGCGGTGTTTTTATTGTTCAAATTCCTGGATTCTAGAAATAAATGTTTTTGCTTTAAAAAGCTGTATAAATATTTCGTATTTTTCATCATTAATGGCATTGAAATTTTAATTAGGCACTTCTAACCAAAAATCTACTCAAGGTTAAATGGGTTGCCTGAACAAAATAAAAACTTTCCGTTCTATACATTGCTTTAATTCAAGTGCAGCTGTGTTTTTATTGTTCAAGTTCCTTGATTCTAGAAATAAATGTTTTTGCATTAAAAAGTTATATAAATATTTCGTATTTTTCATCATTAATGGCATTGAAATTTTAATTAGGCACTTCTAACCAAAAATTTACTCAAGGTTAAATGGGTTGCCTGAACAAAATAAAAACTTTCCGTTCTATACATTGCTTTAATTCAAGTGCAGCGGTGTTTTTATTGTTCAAATTCCTGGATTCTAGAAATAAATGTTTTTGCTTTAAAAAGCTGTATAAATATTTCGTATTTTTCATCATTAATGGCATTGAAATTTTAATTAGGCACTTCTAACCAAAAATTTACTCAAGGTTAAATGGGTTGCCTGAACAAAATAAAAACTTTCCGTTCTATACATTGCTTTAAGTCAAATGCAGCGGTGTTTTTATTGTTCAAATTCCTGGATTCTAGAAATAAATGTTTTTGCTTTAAAAAGCTGTATAAATATTTCGTATTTTTCATCATTAATGGCATTGAAATTTTAATTAGGCACTTCTAACCAAAAATCTACTCAAGGTTAAATGGGTTGCCTGAACAAAATAAAAACTTTCCGTTCTATACATGGCTTTAATTCAAGTGCAGCTGTGTTTTTATTGTTCAAATTCCTTGATTCTAGAAATAAATGTTTTTGCTTTAAAAAGCTGTATAAATATTTCGTATTTTTCATCATTAATGGCATTGAAATTTTAATTAGGCACTTCTAACCAAAAATTTACTCAAGGTTAAATGGGTTGCCTGAACAAAATAAAAACTTTCCGTTCCATACATTGCTTTAAGTCAAATGCAGCGGTGTTTTTATTGTTCAAATTCCTGGATTCTAGAAATAAATGTTTTTGCTTTAAAAAGCTGTATAAATATTTCGTATTTTTCATCATTAATGGCATTGAAATTTTAATTAGGCACTTCTAACCAAAAATCTACTCAAGGTTAAATGGGTTGCCTGAACAAAATAAAAACTTTCCGTTCTATACATTGCTTTAATTCAAGTGCAGCTGTGTTTTTATTGTTCAAATTCCTTGATTCTAGAAATAAATGTTTTTGCATTAAAAAGTTATATAAATATTTCGTATTTTTCATCATTAATGGCATTGAAATTTTAATTAGGCACTTCTAACCAAAAATTTACTCAAGGTTAAATGGGTTGCCTGAACAAAATAAAAACTTTCCGTTCTATACATTGCTTTAATTCAAGTGCAGCGGTGTTTTTATTGTTCAAATTCCTGGATTCTAGAAATAAATGTTTTTGCTTTAAAAAGCTGTATAAATATTTCGTATTTTTCATCATTAATGGCATTGAAATTTTAATTAGGCACTTCTAACCAAAAATCTACTCAAGGTTAAATGGGTTGCCTGAACAAAATAAAAACTTTCCGTTCTATACATTGCTTTAATTCAAGTGCAGCTGTGTTTTTATTGTTCAAATTCCTTGATTCTAGAAATAAATGTTTTTGCTTTAAAAAGCTGTATAAATATTTCGTATTTTTCATCATTAATGGCATTGAAATTTTAATTAGGCACTTCTAACCAATAATTTACTCAAGGCTAAATGGGTTGCCTGAACAAAATAAAAACTTTCCGTTCTATACATTGCTTTAAGTCAAATGCAGCGGTGTTTTTATTGTTCAAATTCCTGGATTCTAGAAATAAATGTTTTTGCTTTAAAAAGCTGTATAAATATTTCGTATTTTTCATCATTAATGGCATAGAAATTTTAATTAGGCACTTCTAACCAAAAATTTACTCAAGGTTAAATGGGTTGCCTGAACAAAATAAAAACTTTCCGTTCTATACATTGCTTTAATTCAAGTGCAGCGGTGTTTTTATTGTTCAAATTCCTGGATTCTAGAAATAAATGTTTTTGCTTTAAAAAGCTGTATAAATATTTCGTATTTTTCATCATTAATGGCATTGAAATTTTAATTAGGCACTTCTAACCAAAAATCTACTCAAGGTTAAATGGGTTGCCTGAACAAAATAAAAACTTTCCGTTCTATACATTGCTTTAATTCAAGTGCAGCGGTGTTTTTATTGTTCAAATTCCTTGATTCTAGAAATAAATGTTTTTGCTTTAAAAAGCTGTATAAATATTTCGTATTTTTCATCATTAATGGCATTGAAATTTTAATTAGGCACTTCTAACCAAAAATTTACTCAAGGTTAAATGGGTTGCCTGAACAAAATAAAAACTTTCCGTTCTATACATTGCTTTAATTCAAGTGCAGCGGTGTTTTTATTGTTCAAATTCCTGGATTCTAGAAATAAATGTTTTTGCTTTAAAAAGCTGTATAAATATTTCGTATTTTTCATCATTAATGGCATTGAAATTTTAATTAGGCACTTCTAACCAAAAATTTACTCAAGGTTAAATGGGTTGCCTGAACAAAATAAAAACTTTCCGTTCTATACATTGCTTTAATTCAAGTGCAGCGGTGTTTTTATTGTTCAAATTCCTGGATTCTAGAAATAAATGTTTTTGCTTTAAAAAGCTGTATAACTATTTCGTATTTTTCATCATTAATGGCATTGAAATTTTAATTAGGCACTTCTAACCAAAAATTTACTCAAGGTTAAATGGGTTGCCTGAACAAAATAAAAACTTTCCGTTCTATACATTGCTTTAATTCAAGTGCAGTGGTGTTTTTATTGTTCAAATTCCTGGATTCTAGAAATAAATGTTTTTGCTTTAAAAAGCTGTATAAATATTTCGTATTTTTCATCATTAATGGCATTGAAATTTTAATTAGGCACTTCTAACCAAAAATTTATTCAAGGTTAAATGGGTTGCCTGAACAAAATAAAAACTTTCCGTTCTATACATTGCTTTAATTCAAGTGCAGCGGTGTTTTTATTGTTCAAATTCCTGGATTCTAGAAATAAATGTTTTTGCTTTAAAAAGCTGTATAAATATTTCGTATTTTTCATCATTAATGGCATTGAAATTTTAATTAGGCACTTCTAACCAAAAATTTACTCAAGGTTAAATGGGTTGCCTGAACAAAATAAAAACTTTCCGTTCTATACATTGCTTTAATTCAAGTGCAGCGGTGTTTTTATTGTTCAAATTCCTGGATTCTAGAAATAAATGTTTTTGCTTTAAAAAGCTGTATAAATATTTCGTATTTTTCATCATTAATGGCATTGAAATTTTAATTAGGCACTTCTAACCAAAAATTTACTCAAGGTTAAATGGGTTGCCTGAACAAAATAAAAACTTTCCGTTCTATACATTGCTTTAATTCAAGTGCAGCGGTGTTTTTATTGTTCAAATTCCTGGATTCTAGAAATAAATGTTTTTGCTTTAAAAAGCTGTATAAATATTTCGTATTTTTCATCATTAATGGCATTGAAATTTTAATTAGGCACTTCTAACCAAAAATTTACTCAAGGTTAAATGGGTTGCCTGAACAAAATAAAAACTTTCCGTTCTATACATTGCTTTAATTCAAGTGCAGCGGTGTTTTTATTGTTCAAATTCCTGGATTCTAGAAATAAATGTTTTTGCTTTAAAAAGCTGTATAAATATTTCGTATTTTTCATCATTAATGGCATTGAAATTTTAATTAGGCACTTCTAACCAAAAATTTACTCAAGGTTAAATGGGTTGCCTGAACAAAATAAAAACTTTCCGTTCTATACATTGCTTTAATTCAAGTGCAGCGGTGTTTTTATTGTTCAAATTCCTGGATTCTAGAAATAAATGTTTTTGCTTTAAAAAGCTGTATAAATATTTCGTATTTTTCATCATTAATGGCATTGAAATTTTAATTAGGCACTTCTAACCAAAAATTTACTCAAGGTTAAATGGGTTGCCTGAACAAAATAAAAACTTTCCGTTCTATACATTGCTTTAATTCAAGTGCAGCGGTGTTTTTAGTGTTCAAATTCCTGGATTCTAGAAATAAATGTTTTTGCTTTAAAAAGCTGTATAAATATTTCGTATTTTTCATAATTAATGGCATTGAAATTTTAATTAGGCACTTCTAACCAAAAATTTACTCAAGGTTAAATAGGTTGCCTGAACAAAATAAAAACTTTCCGTTCTATACATTGCTTTAATTCAAGTGCGGCGGTGTTTTTATTGTTCAAATTCCTGGATTCTAGAAATAAATGTTTTTGCTTTAAAAAGCTGTATAAATATTTCGTATTTTTCATCATTAATGGCATTGATATTTTAATTAGCACTTCTAACCAAAAATTTACTCAAGGTTAAATAGGTTGCCTGAACAAAATAAAAACTTTCCGTTCTATACATTGCTTTAATTCAAGTGCAGCGGTGTTTTTATTGTTCAAATTCCTGGATTCTAGAAATAAATGTTTTTGCTTTAAAAAGCTGTATAAATATTTCGTATTTTTCATCATTAATGGCATTGAAATTTTAATTAGGCACTTCTAACCAAAAATTTACTCAAGGTTAAATGGGTTGCCTGAACAAAATAAAAACTTTCCGTTCTATACATTGCTTTAATTCAAGTGCAGCGGTGTTTTTATTGTTCAAATTCCTGGATCCTAGAAATAAATGTTTTTGTTTTAAAAAGCTGTATAAATATTTCGTATTTTTCATCATTAATGGCATTGAAATTTTAATTAGGCACTTCTAACCAAAAATTTACTCAAGGTTAAATGGGTTGCGTGAACAAAATAAAAACTTTCCGTTCTATACATTGCTTTAATTCAAGTGCAGCGGTGTTTTTATTGTTCAAATTCCTGGATTCTAGAAATAAATGTTTTTGCTTTAAACAGCTGTATAAATATTTCGTATTTTTCATCATTAATGGCATTGAAATTTTAATTAGGCACTTTTAACCAAAAATTTACTCAAGGTTAAATGGGTTGCATGAACAAAATAAAAACTTTCCGTTCTATACATTACTTTAATTCAAATGCAGCGGTGTTTTTATTGTTCAAATTCCTGGATTCTAGAAATAAATGTTTTTGTTTTAAAAAGCTGTATAAATATTTCGTATTTTTCATCATTAATGGCATTGAAATTTTAATTAGGCACTTCTAACCAAAAATTTACTCAAGGTTAAATGGGTTGCCTGAACAAAATAAAAACTTTCCGTTCTATACATTGCTTTAATTCAAATGCAGCGGTGTTTTTATTGTTCAAATTCCTGGATTCTAGAAATAAATGAATTTGCTTTAAAAAGCTGTATAAATATTTCGTATTTTTCATCATTAATGGCATTGAAATTTTAATTAGGCACTTCTAACCAAAAATTTACTCAAGGTTAAATGGGTTGCCTGAACAAAATAAAAACTTTCCGTTCTATACATTGCTTTAATTCAAGTGCAGCGGTGTTTTTATTGTTCAAATTCCTGGATTCTAGAAATAAATGTTTTTGCTTTAAAAAACTGTATAAATATTTCGTATTTTTCATCATTAATGGCATTGAAATTTTAATTAGGCACTTCTAACCAAAAATTTACTCAAAGTTAAATGGGTTGCCTGAACAAAATAAAAACTTTCCGTTCTATACATTGCTTTAATTCAAATGCAGCGGTGTTTTTATTGTTCAAATTCCTGGATTCTAGAAATATATGTTTTTGCTTTAAAAAGTTGTATAAATATTTCGCATTTTTCATCATTAAAGGCATTGAAATTTTAATTAGGCACTTCTAACCAAAAATTTACTCAAGGTTAAATGGGTTGCCTGAACAAAATAAAAAGTTTCCGTTCTATACATTGATTTAATTCAAATGCAGCGGTGTTTTTATTGTTCAAATTCCTGGATTCTAGAAATAAATGTTTTTGCTTTAAAAAGCTGTATAAATATTTCGTATTTTTCATCATTAATGGCATTGAAATTTTAATAAGGCACTTCTAACCAAAAATTTACTCAAAGTTAAATGGGTTGCCTGAACAAAATAAAAACTTTCCGTTCTATACGTTGCTTTAATTCAAATGCAGCGGTGTTTTTATTGTTCAAATTCCTGGATTCTAGAAATAAATGTTTTTGCTTTAAAAAGCTGTATAAATATTTCGAATTTTGATCATTAATGGCATTGAAATTTTTATTAGGCACTTCTAACCAAAAATTTACTCAAGGTTAAATGGGTTGCTTGAACAAAATAAAAACTTTCCGTTCTATACATTGCTTTAATTCAAATGCAGCGGTGTTTTTATTGTTCAAATTCCTGGATTCTAGAAATAAATGTTTTTGCTTTAAAAAGCTGTATAAATATTTCATATTTTTCATCATTAATGGCATTGAAATTTTAATTAGGCACTTCTAACCAAAAATTTACCCAAGGTTAAATGGGTTGCTTGAACAAAATAAAAACTTTCCGTTCTATACATTGCTTTAATTCAAATGCACCGGTGTTTTTATTGTTCAAATTCCTGGATTCTAGAAATAAATGTTTTTGCTTTAAAAAGCTGTATAAATATTTCGTATTTTTCATCATTAATGGATTGAAATTTTAATTAGGCACTTCTAACCAAAAATTTACTCAAGGTTAAATGGGTTGCTTGAACAAAATAAAAACTTTCCGTTCTATACATTGCTTTTTTTCAAATGCGGCGGTGTTTTTATTGTTCAAATTCCTGGATTCTAGAAATAAATGTTTTTGCTTTAAAAAGCTGTATAAATATTTCGTATTTTTCATCATTAATGGCATTGAAATTTTAATTAGGCACTTCTAACCAAAAATTTACTCAAGGTTAAATGGGTTGCTTGAACAAAATAAAAACTTTCCGTTCTATACATTGCTTTAATTCAAATGCAGCGGAGTTTTTATTGTTCAAATTCCTGGATTCTAGAAATAAATGTTTTTGCTTTAAAAAGCTGTATAAATATTTCGCATTTTTCATCATTAAAGGCATTGAAATTTTAATTAGGTATTTCTAACCAAAAATTGACTCAAGGTTAAATGGGTTGCCTGAACAAAATAAAAACTTTCCGTTCTATACATTGCTTTAATTCAAATGCAGCGGTGTTTTTATTGTTCAAATCCTGGATTCTAGAAATAAATGTTTTTGCTTTAAAAAGTTGTATAAATATTTTGTATTTTTCATCATTAAAGGCATTGAAATTTTAATTAGGCACTTCTAACCAAAAATTTACTCAAGGTTAAATGGGTTGCTTGAACAAAATAAAAATTTTCCGTTCTATACATTGCTTTAATTCAAATACGGCGGTGTTTTTATTGTTCAAATTCCTGGATTCTAGAAATAAATGTTTTTGCTTTAAAAAGTTGTATAAATATTTTGTATTTTTCATCATTAAAGGCATTGAAATTTTAATTAGGCACTTCTAACCAAAAATTTACTCAAGGTTAAATGGGTTGCTTGAACAAAATAAAAATTTTCCGTTCTATACATTGCTTTAATTCAAATACGGCGGTGTTTTTATTGTTCAAATTCCTGGATTCTAGAAATAAATGATTTTGCTTTAAAAAGTTGTATAAATATTTCGCATTTTTCATCATTAAAGGCATTGAAATTTTAATTAGGCACTTCTAACCAAAAATTTACTCAAGGTTAAATGGGTTGCTTGAACAAAATAAAAATTTTCCGTTCTATACATTGCTTTAATTCAAATACGGCGGTGTTTTTATTGTTCAAATTCCTGGATTCTAGAAATAAATGTTTTTGCTTTAAAAAGTTGTATAAATATTTCGCATTTTTCATCATTAAAGGCATTGAAATTTTAATTAGGTATTTCTAACCAAAAATTGACTCAAGGTTAAATGGGTTGCTTGAACAAAATAAAAACTTTCCGTTCTATACATTGCTTTAATTCAAATGCAGCGGTGTTTTTATTGTTCAAATTCCTGGATTCTAGAAATAAATGTTTTTGCTTCAAAAAGCTGTATAAATATTTCGTATTTTTCACCATTAATGGCATTGAAATTTTAATTAGGCACTTCTAACCAAAAATTTACTCAAGGTTAAATGGGTTGCTTGAACAAAATAAAAACTTTCCGTTCTATACGTTGCTTTAATTCAAATGCAGTGGTGCTTTTATTGTTCAAATTCCTGGATTCTAGAAATAAATGTTTTTGCTTTAAAAAGTTGTATAAATATTTCGCATTTTTCATCATTAAAGGCATTGAAATTTTAATTAGGTATTTCTAACCAAAAATTGACTCAAGGTTAAATGGGTTGCTTGAACAAAATAAAAACTTTCCGTTCTATACATTGCTTTAATTCAAATGCAGCGGTGTTTTTATTGTTCAAATTCCTGGATTCTAGAAATAAATGTTTTTGCTTTAAAAAGTTGTATAAATATTTCGCATTTTTCATCATTAAAGGCATTGAAATTTTAATTAGGTATTTCTAACCAAAAATTGACTCAAGGTTAAATGGGTTGCTTGAACAAAATAAAAACTTTCCGTTCTATACATTGCTTTAATTCAAATGTAGCGGTGTTTTTATTGTTCAAATTCCTGGATTCTAGAAATAAATGTTTTTGCTTTAAAAAGCTGTATAAATATTTCGTATTTTTCATCATTAATGGCATTGAAATTTTAATTAGGCACTTCTAACCAAAAATTTACTCAAGGTTAAATGGGTTGCTTGAACAAAATAAAAACTTTCCGTTCTATACATTGCTTTAATTCAAATGCAGCGGTTTTTTTATTGTTCAAATTCCTGGATTCTAGAAATAAATGTTTTTGCTTTAAAAAGCTGTATAAATATTTCGTATTTTTCATAATTAATGGCATTGAAATTTTAATTAGGCACTTCTAACCAAAAATTTACTCAAGGTTAAATGGGTTGCTTGAACAAAATAAAAACTTTCCTTTCTATACATTGCTTTAATTCAAATCCAGCGGTGTTTTTATTGTTCAAATTCCTGGATTCTAGAAATAAATGTTTTTGCTTTAAAAAGTTGTATAAATATTTTGTATTTTTCATCATTAATGGCATTGAAATTTTAATTAGGCACTTCTAACCAAAAATTTACTCAAGGTTAAATGGGTTGCTTGAACAAAATAAAAACTTTCCGTTCTATACATTGCTTTAATTCAAATGCAGCGGTGTTTTTATTGTTCAAATTCCTGGATTCTAGAAATAAATGTTTTTGCTTTAAAGAGCTGTATAAATATTTCGTATTTTTCATAATTAATGGCATCGAAATTTTAATTAGGCACTTCTAACCAAAAATTTACTCAAGGTTAAATGGGTTGCTTGAACAAAATAAAAACGTTCCTTTCTATACATTGCTTTAATTTAAATGCAGCGGTGTTTTTATTGTTCAAATTCCTGGATTCTAGAAATAAATGTTTTTGCTTTAAAAAGTTGTATAAATATTTTGTATTTTTCATCATTAATGGCATTGAAATTTTAATTAGGCACTTCTAACCAAAAATTTACTCAAGGTTAAATGGGTTGCTTGAACAAAATAAAAACTTTCCTTTCTATACATTGCTTTAATTCAAATGCAGCGGTGTTTTTATTGTTCAAATTCCTGGATTCTAGAAATAAATGTTTTTGCTTTAAAAAGCTGTATAAATATTTCGTATTTTTCATAATTAATGGCATTGAAATTTTAATTAGGCACTTCTAACCAAAAATTTACTCAAGGTTAAATGGGTTGCTTGAACAAAATAAAAACTTTCCTTTCTATACATTGCTTTAATTCAAATGCAGCGGTGTTTTTATTGTTCAAATTCCTGGATTCTAGAAATAAATGTTTTTGCTTTAAAAAGCTGTATAAATATTTCGTATTTTTCATAATTAATGGCATTGAAATTTTAATTAGGCACTTCTAACCAAAAATTTACTCAAGGTTAAATGGGTTGCTTGAACAAAATAAAAACTTTCCTTTCTATACATTGCTTTAATTCAAATGCAGCGGTGTTTTTATTGTTCAAATTCCTGGATTCTAGAAATAAATGTTTTTGCTTTAAAAAGCTTTATAAATATTTCGTATTTTTCATAATTAATGGCATTGAAATTTTAATTAGGCACTTCTAACCAAAAATTTACTCAAGGTTAAATGGGTTGCTTGAACAAAATAAAAACTTTCCTTTCTATACATTGCTTTAATTCAAATGCAGCGGTGTTTTTATTGTTCAAATTCCTGGATTCTAGAAATAAATGTTTTTGCTTTAAAAAGCTGTATAAATATTTCGTATTTTTCATAATTAATGGCATTGAAATTTTAATTAGGCACTTCTAACCAAAAATTTACTCAAGGTTAAATGGGTTGCTTGAACAAAATAAAAACTTTCCTTTCTATACATTGCTTTAATTCAAATCCAGCGGTGTTTTTATTGTTCAAATTCCTGGATTCTAGAAATAAATGTTTTTGCTTTAAAAAGTTGTATAAATATTTTGTATTTTTCATCATTAATGGCATTGAAATTTTAATTAGGCACTTCTAACCAAAAATTTACTCAAGGTTAAATGGGTTGCTTGAACAAAATAAAAACTTTCCGTTCTATACATTGCTTTAATTCAAATGCAGCGGTGTTTTTATTGTTCAAATTCCTGGATTCTAGAAATAAATGTTTTTGCTTTAAAGAGCTGTATAAATATTTCGTATTTTTCATAATTAATGGCATCGAAATTTTAATTAGGCACTTCTAACCAAAAATTTACTCAAGGTTAAATGGGTTGCTTGAACAAAATAAAAACTTTCCTTTCTATACATTGCTTTAATTCAAATGCAGCGGTGTTTTTATTGTTCAAATCCCTGGATTCTAGAAATAAATGTTTTTGCTTTAAAAAGCTGTATAAATATTTCGTATTTTTCATAATTAATGGCATTGAAATTTTAATTAGGCACTTCTAACCAAAAATTTACTCAAGGTTAAATGGGTTGCTTGAACAAAATAAAAACTTTCCTTTCTATACATTGCTTTAATTCAAATGCAGCGGTGTTTTTATTGTTCAAATTCCTGGATTCTGGAAATAAATGTTTTTGCTTTAAAAAGCTGTATAAATATTTCGTATTTTTCATAATTAATGGCATTGAAATTTTAATTAGGCACTTCTAACCAAAAATTTACTCAAGGTTAAATGGGTTGCTTGAACAAAATAAAAACTTTCCTTTCTATACATTGCTTTAATTCAAATGCAGCGGTGTTTTTATTGTTCAAATTCCTGGATTCTAGAAATAAATGTTTTTGCTTTAAAAAGCTGTATAAATATTTCGTATTTTTCATAATTAATGGCATTGAAATTTTAATTAGGCACTTCTAACCAAAAATTTACTCAAGGTTAAATGGGTTGCTTGAACAAAATAAAAACTTTCCTTTCTATACATTGCTTTAATTCAAATGCAGCGGTGTTTTTATTGTTCAAATTCCTGGATTCTAGAAATAAATGTTTTTGCTTTAAAGAGCTGTATAAATATTTCGTATTTTTCATAATTAATGGCATCGAAATTTTAATTAGGCACTTCTAACCAAAAATTTACTCAAGGTTAAATGGGTTGCTTGAACAAAATAAAAACTTTCCTTTCTATACATTGCTTTAATTCAAATGCAGCGGTGTTTTTATTGTTCAAATCCCTGGATTCTAGAAATAAATGTTTTTGCTTTAAAAAGCTGTATAAATATTTCGTATTTTTCATAATTAATGGCATTGAAATTTTAATTAGGCACTTCTAACCAAAAATTTACTCAAGGTTAAATGGGTTGCTTGAACAAAATAAAAACTTTCCTTTCTATACATTGCTTTAATTCAAATGCAGCGGTGTTTTTATTGTTCAAATTCCTGGATTCTAGAAATAAATGTTTTTGCTTTAAAAAGCTGTATAAATATTTCGTATTTTTCATAATTAATGGCATTGAAATTTTAATTAGGCACTTCTAACCAAAAATTTACTCAAGGTTAAATGGGTTGCTTGAACAAAATAAAAACTTTCCTTTCTATACATTGCTTTAATTCAAATGCAGCGGTGTTTTTATTGTTCAAATTCCTGGATTCTAGAAATAAATGTTTTTGCTTTAAAGAGCTGTATAAATATTTCGTATTTTTCATAATTAATGGCATCGAAATTTTAATTAGGCACTTCTAACCAAAAATTTACTCAAGGTTAAATGGGTTGCTTGAACAAAATAAAAACTTTCCTTTCTATACATTGCTTTAATTCAAATGCAGCGGTGTTTTTATTGTTCAAATCCCTGGATTCTAGAAATAAATGTTTTTGCTTTAAAAAGCTGTATAAATATTTCGTATTTTTCATAATTAATGGCATTGAAATTTTAATTAGGCACTTCTAACCAAAAATTTACTCAAGGTTAAATGGGTTGCTTGAACAAAATAAAAACTTTCCTTTCTATACATTGCTTTAATTCAAATGCAGCGGTGTTTTTATTGTTCAAATTCCTGGATTCTAGAAATAAATGTTTTTGCTTTAAAAAGCTGTATAAATATTTCGTATTTTTCATAATTAATGGCATTGAAATTTTAATTAGGCACTTCTAACCAAAAATTTACTCAAGGTTAAATGGGTTGCTTGAACAAAATAAAAACTTTCCTTTCTATACATTGCTTTAATTCAAATGCAGCGGTGTTTTTATTGTTCAAATTCCTGGATTCTAGAAATAAATGTTTTTGCTTTAAAAAGCTGTATAAATATTTCGTATTTTTCATAATTAATGGCATTGAAATTTTAATTAGGCACTTCTAACCAAAAATTTACTCAAGGTTAAATGGGTTGCTTGAACAAAATAAAAACTTTCCGTTCTATACATTGCTTTAATTCAAATGCAGCGGTGTTTTTATTGTTCAAATTCCTGGATTCTAGAAATAAATGTTTTTGCTTTAAAGAGCTGTATAAATATTTCGTATTTTTCATAATTAATGGCATCGAAATTTTAATTAGGCACTTCTAACCAAAAATTTACTCAAGGTTAAATGGGTTGCTTGAACAAAATAAAAACTTTCCTTTCTATACATTGCTTTAATTCAAATGCAGCGGTGTTTTTATTGTTCAAATCCCTGGATTCTAGAAATAAATGTTTTTGCTTTAAAAAGCTGTATAAATATTTCGTATTTTTCATAATTAATGGCATTGAAATTTTAATTAGGCACTTCTAACCAAAAATTTACTCAAGGTTAAATGGGTTGCTTGAACAAAATAAAAACTTTCCTTTCTATACATTGCTTTAATTCAAATGCAGCGGTGTTTTTATTGTTCAAATTCCTGGATTCTAGAAATAAATGTTTTTGCTTTAAAAAGCTGTATAAATATTTCGTATTTTTCATAATTAATGGCATTGAAATTTTAATTAGGCACTTCTAACCAAAAATTTACTCAAGGTTAAATGGGTTGCTTGAACAAAATAAAAACTTTCCTTTCTATACATTGCTTTAATTCAAATGCAGCGGTGTTTTTATTGTTCAAATTCCTGGATTCTAGAAATAAATGTTTTTGCTTTAAAGAGCTGTATAAATATTTCGTATTTTTCATAATTAATGGCATCGAAATTTTAATTAGGCACTTCTAACCAAAAATTTACTCAAGGTTAAATGGGTTGCTTGAACAAAATAAAAACTTTCCTTTCTATACATTGCTTTAATTCAAATGCAGCGGTGTTTTTATTGTTCAAATCCCTGGATTCTAGAAATAAATGTTTTTGCTTTAAAAAGCTGTATAAATATTTCGTATTTTTCATAATTAATGGCATTGAAATTTTAATTAGGCACTTCTAACCAAAAATTTACTCAAGGTTAAATGGGTTGCTTGAACAAAATAAAAACTTTCCTTTCTATACATTGCTTTAATTCAAATGCAGCGGTGTTTTTATTGTTCAAATCCCTGGATTCTAGAAATAAATGTTTTTGCTTTAAAAAGCTGTATAAATATTTCGTATTTTTCATAATTAATGGCATTGAAATTTTAATTAGGCACTTCTAACCAAAAATTTACTCAAGGTTAAATGGGTTGCTTGAACAAAATAAAAACTTTCCTTTCTATACATTGCTTTAATTCAAATGCAGCGGTGTTTTTATTGTTCAAATTCCTGGATTCTAGAAATAAATGTTTTTGCTTTAAAAAGCTGTATAAATATTTCGTATTTTTCATAATTAATGGCATCGAAATTTTAATTAGGCACTTCTAACCAAAAATTTACTCAAGGTTAAATGGGTTGCTTGAACAAAATAAAAACTTTCCTTTCTATACATTGCTTTAATTCAAATGCAGCGGTGTTTTTATTGTTCAAATTCCTGGATTCTAGAAATAAATGTTTTTGCTTTAAAGAGCTGTATAAATATTTCGTATTTTTCATAATTAATGGCATCGAAATTTTAATTAGGCACTTCTAACCAAAAATTTACTCAAGGTTAAATGGGTTGCTTGAACAAAATAAAAACTTTCCTTTCTATACATTGCTTTAATTCAAATGCAGCGGTGTTTTTATTGTTCAAATCCCTGGATTCTAGAAATAAATGTTTTTGCTTTAAAAAGCTGTATAAATATTTCGTATTTTTCATAATTAATGGCATTGAAATTTTAATTAGGCACTTCTAACCAAAAATTTACTCAAGGTTAAATGGGTTGCTTGAACAAAATAAAAACTTTCCTTTCTATACATTGCTTTAATTCAAATGCAGCGGTGTTTTTATTGTTCAAATTCCTGGATTCTAGAAATAAATGTTTTTGCTTTAAAAAGCTGTATAAATATTTCGTATTTTTCATAATTAATGGCATTGAAATTTTAATTAGGCACTTCTAACCAAAAATTTACTCAAGGTTAAATGGGTTGCTTGAACAAAATAAAAACTTTCCTTTCTATACATTGCTTTAATTCAAATGCAGCGGTGTTTTTATTGTTCAAATTCCTGGATTCTAGAAATAAATGTTTTTGCTTTAAAAAGTTGTATAAATATTTTGTATTTTTCATCATTAATGGCATTGAAATTTTAATTAGGCACTTCTAACCAAAAATTTACTCAAGGTTAAATGGGTTGCTTGAACAAAATAAAAACTTTCCGTTCTATACATTGCTTTAATTCAAATGCAGCGGTGTTTTTATTGTTCAAATTCCTGGATTCTAGAAATAAATGTTTTTGCTTTAAAGAGCTGTATAAATATTTCGTATTTTTCATAATTAATGGCATCGAAATTTTAATTAGGCACTTCTAACCAAAAATTTACTCAAGGTTAAATGGGTTGCTTGAACAAAATAAAAACTTTCCTTTCTATACATTGCTTTAATTCAAATGCAGCGGTGTTTTTATTGTTCAAATCCCTGGATTCTAGAAATAAATGTTTTTGCTTTAAAAAGCTGTATAAATATTTCGTATTTTTCATAATTAATGGCATTGAAATTTTAATTAGGCACTTCTAACCAAAAATTTACTCAAGGTTAAATGGGTTGCTTGAACAAAATAAAAACTTTCCTTTCTATACATTGCTTTAATTCAAATGCAGCGGTGTTTTTATTGTTCAAATTCCTGGATTCTAGAAATAAATGTTTTTGCTTTAAAAAGCTGTATAAATATTTCGTATTTTTCATAATTAATGGCATTGAAATTTTAATTAGGCACTTCTAACCAAAAATTTACTCAAGGTTAAATGGGTTGCTTGACCAAAATAAAAACTTTCCTTTCTATACATTGCTTTAATTCAAATGCAGCGGTGTTTTTATTGTTCAAATTCCTGGATTCTAGAAATAAATGTTTTTGCTTTAAAAAGCTGTATAAATATTTCGTATTTTTCATAATTAATGGCATTGAAATTTTAATTAGGCACTTCTAACCAAAAATTTACTCAAGGTTAAATGGGTTGCTTGAACAAAATAAAAACTTTCCTTTCTATACATTGCTTTAATTCAAATGCAGCGGTGTTTTTATTGTTCAAATTCCTGGATTCTAGAAATAAATGTTTTTGCTTTAAAAAGCTGTATAAATATTTCGTATTTTTCATAATTAATGGCATTGAAATTTTAATTAGGCACTTCTAACCAAAAATTTACTCAAGGTTAAATGGGTTGCTTGAACAAAATAAAAACGTTCCTTTCTATACATTGCTTTAATTTAAATGCAGCGGTGTTTTTATTGTTCAAATTCCTGGATTCTAGAAATAAATGTTTTTGCTTTAAAAAGTTGTATAAATATTTTGTATTTTTCATCATTAATGGCATTGAAATTTTAATTAGGCACTTCTAACCAAAAATTTACTCAAGGTTAAATGGGTTGCTTGAACAAAATAAAAACTTTCCTTTCTATACATTGCTTTAATTCAAATGCAGCGGTGTTTTTATTGTTCAAATTCCTGGATTCTAGAAATAAATGTTTTTGCTTTAAAAAGCTGTATAAATATTTCGTATTTTTCATAATTAATGGCATTGAAATTTTAATTAGGCACTTCTAACCAAAAATTTACTCAAGGTTAAATGGGTTGCTTGAACAAAATAAAAACTTTCCTTTCTATACATTGCTTTAATTCAAATGCAGCGGTGTTTTTATTGTTCAAATTCCTGGATTCTAGAAATAAATGTTTTTGCTTTAAAAAGCTGTATAAATATTTCGTATTTTTCATAATTAATGGCATTGAAATTTTAATTAGGCACTTCTAACCAAAAATTTACTCAAGGTTAAATGGGTTGCTTGAACAAAATAAAAACTTTCCTTTCTATACATTGCTTTAATTCAAATGCAGCGGTGTTTTTATTGTTCAAATTCCTGGATTCTAGAAATAAATGTTTTTGCTTTAAAAAGTTGTATAAATATTTTGTATTTTTCATCATTAATGGCATTGAAATTTTAATTAGGCACTTCTAACCAAAAATTTACTCAAGGTTAAATGGGTTGCTTGAACAAAATAAAAACTTTCCGTTCTATACATTGCTTTAATTCAAATGCAGCGGTGTTTTTATTGTTCAAATTCCTGGATACTAGAAATAAATGTTTTTGCTTTAAAAAGCTGTATAAATATTTCGTATTTTTCATAATTAATGGCATTGAAATTTTAATTAGGCACTTCTAACCAAAAATTTACTCAAGGTTAAATGGGTTGCTTGAACAAAATAAAAACTTTCCTTTCTATACATTGCTTTAATTCAAATGCAGCGGTGTTTTTATTGTTCAAATTCCTGGATTCTAGAAATAAATGTTTTTGCTTTAAAAAGTTGTATAAATATTTTGTATTTTTCATCATTAATGGCATTGAAATTTTAATTAGGCACTTCTAACCAAAAATTTACTCAAGGTTAAATGGGTTGCTTGAACAAAATAAAAACTTTCCGTTCTATACATTGCTTTAATTCAAATGCAGCGGTGTTTTTATTGTTCAAATTCCTGGATTCTAGAAATAAATGTTTTTGCTTTAAAAAGTTGTATAAATATTTTGTATTTTTCATCATTAATGGCATTGAAATTTTAATTAGGCACTTCTAACCAAAAATTTACTCAAGGTTAAATGGGTTGCTTGAACAAAATAAAAACTTTCCGTTCTATACATTGCTTTAATTCAAATGCAGCGGTGTTTTTATTGTTCAAAGTCCTGGATTCTAGAAATAAATGTTTTTGCTTTAAAAAGCTGTATAAATATTTCGTATTTTTCATCACTAAGGGCATTGACATTTTAATTAGGCACTTCTAACCAAAAACTTACTCAAGGTTAAATGGGTTGCTTGAACAAAATAAAAACTTTCCGTTCTATACATTGCTTTAATTCAAATGCAGCGGTGTTTTTATTGTTCAAATTCCTGGATTCTAGAAATAAATGTTTTTGCTTTAAAAAGTTGTATAAATATTTTGTATTTTTCATAATTAATGGCATTGAAATTTTAATTAGGCACTTCTAACCAAAAATTTACCCAAGGTTAAATGGGTTGAGTGAAAAAAATACTTTCCGTTCTATACATTGCTTTTATTCAAATACGGCGGTGTTTTTATTGTTCAAATTCCTGTAATCTAGAAATAAATGTTTTTGCTTTAAAAAGCTGTATAAATATTTCGCATTTTTCGTCATTAAGGGCATTGAAATTTTAATTAGGCACTTCTAACCAAAAATTTACTCAAGGTTAAATGGGTTGCTTGAACAAAATAAAAACTTTCCGTTCTATACATTGCTTTAATGCAAATGCAGCGGTGTTTTTATTCTTCAAATTCCTGGACTCTAGAAATAAATGTTTTTGCTTTAAAAAGTTGTATAAATATTTTGTATTTTTCATAATTAATGGCATTGAAATTTTAATTAGGCACTTCTAACCAAAAATTTACCCAAGGTTAAATGGGTTGAGTGAAAAAAAGACTTTCCGTTCTATACATTGCTTTTATTCAAATACGGCGGTGTTTTTATTGTTCAAATTCCTGTAATCTAGAAATAAATGTTTTTGCTTTAAAAAGCTGTATAAATATTTTGTATTTTTCATCATTAATGGCATTGAAATTTTAGTTAGGCACTTCTAACCAAAAATTTACTCAAGGTTAAATGGGTTGCTTGAACAAAATAAAAACTTTCCGTTCTATACATTGCTTTAATGCAAATGCAGCGGTGTTTTTACTGTTCAAATTCCTGGATTCTAGAAATAAATGTTTTTGCTTTAAAAAGTTGTATAAATATTTTGTATTTTTCATAATTAATGGCATTGAAATTTTAATTAGGCACTTCTAACCAAAAATTTACCCAAGGTTAAATGGGTTGAGTGAAAAAAGGACTTTCCGTTCTATACACTGCTTTTATTCAAATACGGCGGTGTTTTTATTGTTCAAATTCCTGTAATCTAGAAATAAATATTTTTGCTTTAAAAAGCTGTATAAATATTTCGCATTTTTCATCATTAAGGGCATTGAAATTTTAATTAGGCACTTCTAACCAAAAATTTACTCAAAGTTAAATGGGTTGCCTGAACAAAATAAAAACTTTCCGTTCTATACATTGCTTTAATTCAAATGCAGCGGTGTTTTTATTGTTCAAATTCTTGGATTCTAGAAATAAATGTTTTTGCTTTAAAAAGTTGTATAAATATTTTGTATTTTTCATCATTAATGGCATTGAAATTTTAATTAGGCACTTCTAACCAAAAATTTACTCAAGGTTAAATGGGTTGCTTGAACAAAATAAAAACTTTCCGTTCTATACATTGCTTTAATTCAAATGCAGCGGTGTTTTTATTGTTCAAATTCCTGGATACTAGAAATAAATGTTTTTGCTTTAAAAAGCTGTATAAATATTTCGTATTTTTCATAATTAATGGCATTGAAATTTTAATTAGGCACTTCTAACCAAAAATTTACTCAAGGTTAAATGGGTTGCTTGAACAAAATAAAAACTTTCCTTTCTATACATTGCTTTAATTCAAATGCAGCGGTGTTTTTATTGTTCAAATTCCTGGATTCTAGAAATAAATGTTTTTGCTTTAAAAAGTTGTATAAATATTTTGTATTTTTCATCATTAATGGCATTGAAATTTTAATTAGGCACTTCTAACCAAAAATTTACTCAAGGTTAAATGGGTTGCTTGAACAAAATAAAAACTTTCCGTTCTATACATTGCTTTAATTCAAATGCAGCGGTGTTTTTATTGTTCAAATTCCTGGATTCTAGAAATAAATGTTTTTGCTTTAAAAAGTTGTATAAATATTTTGTATTTTTCATCATTAATGGCATTGAAATTTTAATTAGGCACTTCTAACCAAAAATTTACTCAAGGTTAAATGGGTTGCTTGAACAAAATAAAAACTTTCCGTTCTATACATTGCTTTAATTCAAATGCAGCGGTGTTTTTATTGTTCAAAGTCCTGGATTCTAGAAATAAATGTTTTTGCTTTAAAAAGCTGTATAAATATTTCGTATTTTTCATCACTAAGGGCATTGACATTTTAATTAGGCACTTCTAACCAAAAACTTACTCAAGGTTAAATGGGTTGCTTGAACAAAATAAAAACTTTCCGTTCTATACATTGCTTTAATTCAAATGCAGCGGTGTTTTTATTGTTCAAATTCCTGGATTCTAGAAATAAATGTTTTTGCTTTAAAAAGTTGTATAAATATTTTGTATTTTTCATAATTAATGGCATTGAAATTTTAATTAGGCACTTCTAACCAAAAATTTACCCAAGGTTAAATGGGTTGAGTGAAAAAAATACTTTCCGTTCTATACATTGCTTTTATTCAAATACGGCGGTGTTTTTATTGTTCAAATTCCTGTAATCTAGAAATAAATGTTTTTGCTTTAAAAAGCTGTATAAATATTTCGCATTTTTCGTCATTAAGGGCATTGAAATTTTAATTAGGCACTTCTAACCAAAAATTTACTCAAGGTTAAATGGGTTGCTTGAACAAAATAAAAACTTTCCGTTCTATACATTGCTTTAATGCAAATGCAGCGGTGTTTTTATTCTTCAAATTCCTGGACTCTAGAAATAAATGTTTTTGCTTTAAAAAGTTGTATAAATATTTTGTATTTTTCATAATTAATGGCATTGAAATTTTAATTAGGCACTTCTAACCAAAAATTTACCCAAGGTTAAATGGGTTGAGTGAAAAAAAGACTTTCCGTTCTATACATTGCTTTTATTCAAATACGGCGGTGTTTTTATTGTTCAAATTCCTGTAATCTAGAAATAAATGTTTTTGCTTTAAAAAGCTGTATAAATATTTTGTATTTTTCATCATTAATGGCATTGAAATTTTAGTTAGGCACTTCTAACCAAAAATTTACTCAAGGTTAAATGGGTTGCTTGAACAAAATAAAAACTTTCCGTTCTATACATTGCTTTAATGCAAATGCAGCGGTGTTTTTACTGTTCAAATTCCTGGATTCTAGAAATAAATGTTTTTGCTTTAAAAAGTTGTATAAATATTTTGTATTTTTCATAATTAATGGCATTGAAATTTTAATTAGGCACTTCTAACCAAAAATTTACCCAAGGTTAAATGGGTTGAGTGAAAAAAGGACTTTCCGTTCTATACACTGCTTTTATTCAAATACGGCGGTGTTTTTATTGTTCAAATTCCTGTAATCTAGAAATAAATATTTTTGCTTTAAAAAGCTGTATAAATATTTCGCATTTTTCATCATTAAGGGCATTGAAATTTTAATTAGGCACTTCTAACCAAAAATTTACTCAAAGTTAAATGGGTTGCCTGAACAAAATAAAAACTTTCCGTTCTATACATTGCTTTAATTCAAATGCAGCGGTGTTTTTATTGTTCAAATTCTTGGATTCTAGAAATAAATGTTTTTGCTTTAAAAAGTTGTATAAATATTTTGTATTTTTCATCATTAATGGCATTGAAATTTTAATTAGGCACTTCTAACCAAAAATTTACTCAAGGTTAAATGGGTTGCTTGAACAAAATAAAAACTTTCCGTTCTATACATTGCTTTAATTCAAATGCAGCGGTGTTTTTATTGTTCAAATTCCTGGATTCTAGAAATAAATGTTTTTGCTTTAAAAAGCTGTATAAATATTTCGTATTTTTCATCATTAAGGGCATTGAAATTTTAATTAGGCACTTCTAACCAAAAATTTACTCAAGGCTAAATGGGTTAAGTGAAAAAAATAAAAACTTTCCGTTCTATACTTTGCTTTAATTAAAATGCGGCGGTGTTTTTATTGTTCAAATTCCTGGAATCTAGAAGGAAACGTTTTTGCTTTAAAAAGCTGTATAAATATTTCGCATTTTCATCATTAAGGGCATTGAAATTTTAATTAGGCACTTCTAACCAAAAATTTACTCAAAGTTAAATGGGTTGCCTGAACAAAATAAAAATTTTCCGTTCTATACATTGATTTAATTCAAATGCAGCGGTGTTTTTATTGTTCAAATTCCTGGAATCTAGAAGGAAACGTTTTTGCTTTAAAAAGCTGTATACATATTTTCTATTTTTCATTATTAAGGGCATTGACATTTTAATTAGGCACTTCTAACCAAAAACTTACTCAAGGTTAAATGGGTTAAGAGAAAAAAATAAAATCTTTCCGTTCTATACATTGCTTTAATTCAAATGCGGAAGTGTTTTTATTGTTCAAATTCCTGGAATCTAGAAGGAAACGTTTTTGCTTTAAAAAGCTGTAAAAATATTTTCTATTTTTCATTATTAAGGGCATTGACATTTTAATTAGGCACTTCTAACCAAAAACTTACTCAAGGTTAAATGGGTTAAGAGAAAAAAATAAAAACTTTCCGTTCTATACATTGCTTTAATTCAAATGCAGCGGTGTTTTTATTGTTCAAATTCCCGGAATCTAGAAATAAATGTTTTTGCTTTAAAAGCTGTATAAATATTTTGTATTTTTCATCATTAAGGGCATTGAAATTTTAATTAGGCACTTCTAACCAAAAATTTACTCAAGGCTAAATGGGTTAAGTGAAAAAAATAAAAACTTTCCGTTCTATACTTTGCTTTAATTAAAATGCGGCGGTGTTTTTATTGTTCAAATTCCTGGAATCTAGAAGGAAACGTTTTTGCTTTAAAAAGCTGTATAAATATTTTCTATTTTTCATTATTAAGGGCATTGACATTTTAATTAGGCACTTCTAACCAAAAACTTACTCAAGGTTAAATGGGTTAAGAGAAAAAAATAAAAACTTTCCGTTCTATACATTGCTTTAATTCAAATGCAGCGGTGTTTTTATTGTTCAAATTCCCGGAATCTAGAAATAAATGTTTTTGCTTTAAAAGCTGTATAAATATTTTGTATTTTTCATCATTAAGGGCATTGAAATTTTAATTAGGCACTTCTAACCAAAAATTTACTCAAGGTTAAATGGGTTGCTTGAACAAAATAAAAACTTTCCGTTCTATACATTGCTTTAATGCAAATGCAGCGGTGTTTTTACTGTTCAAATTCCTGGATTCTAGAAATAAATGTTTTTGCTTTAAAAAGTTGTATAAATATTTTGTATTTTTCATCATTAAGGGCATTGAAATTTTAATTAGGCACTTCTAACCAAAAATTTACTCAAGGCTAAATGGGTTAAGTGAAAAAAATAAAAACTTTCCGTTCTATACTTTGCTTTAATTAAAATGCGGCGGTGTTTTTATTGTTCAAATTCCTGGAATCTAGAAGGAAACGTTTTTGCTTTAAAAAGCTGTATAAATATTTTCTATTTTTCATTATTAAGGGCATTGACATTTTAATTAGGCACTTCTAACCAAAAACTTACTCAAGGTTAAATGGGTTAAGAGAAAAAAATAAAAACTTTCCGTTCTATACATTGCTTTAATTCAAATGCAGCGGTGTTTTTATTGTTCAAATTCCCGGAATCTAGAAATAAATGTTTTTGCTTTAAAAGCTGTATAAATATTTTGTATTTTTCATCATTAAGGGCATTGAAATTTTAATTAGGCACTTCTAACCAAAAATTTACTCAAGGTTAAATGGGTTGCTTGAACAAAATAAAAACTTTCCGTTCTATACATTGCTTTAATGCAAATGCAGCGGTGTTTTTACTGTTCAAATTCCTGGATTCTAGAAATAAATGTTTTTGCTTTAAAAGCTGTATAAATATTTTGTATTTTTCATCATTAAGGGCATTGAAATTTTAATTAGGCACTTCTAACCAAAAATTTACTCAAGGTTAAATGGGTTGCTTGAACAAAATAAAAACTTTCCGTTCTATACATTGCTTTAATTCAAATGCAGCGGTGTTTTTATTGTTCAAATTCTTGGATTCTAGAAATAAATATTTTTGCTTTAAAAAGCTGTATAAATATTTTGTATTTTTCATCATTAATGGCATTGAAATTTTAGTTAGGCACTTCTAACCAAAAATTTACTCAAGGTTAAATGGGTTGCTTGAACAAAATAAAAACTTTCCGTTCTATACATTGCTTTAATGCAAATGCAGCGGTGTTTTTACTGTTCAAATTCCTGGATTCTAGAAATAAATGTTTTTGCTTTAAAAAGTTGTATAAATATTTTGTATTTTTCATAATTAATGGCATTGAAATTTTAATTAGGCACTTCTAACCAAAAATTTACCCAAGGTTAAATGGGTTGAGTGAAAAAAGGACTTTCCGTTCTATACACTGCTTTTATTCAAATACGGCGGTGTTTTTATTGTTCAAATTCCTGTAATCTAGAAATAAATATTTTTGCTTTAAAAAGCTGTATAAATATTTCGCATTTTTCATCATTAAGGGCATTGAAATTTTAATTAGGCACTTCTAACCAAAAATTTACTCAAAGTTAAATGGGTTGCCTGAACAAAATAAAAACTTTCCGTTCTATACATTGCTTTAATTCAAATGCAGCGGTGTTTTTATTGTTCAAATTCTTGGATTCTAGAAATAAATGTTTTTGCTTTAAAAAGTTGTATAAATATTTTGTATTTTTCATCATTAATGGCATTGAAATTTTAATTAGGCACTTCTAACCAAAAATTTACTCAAGGTTAAATGGGTTGCTTGAACAAAATAAAAACTTTCCGTTCTATACATTGCTTTAATTCAAATGCAGCGGTGTTTTTATTGTTCAAATTCCTGGATTCTAGAAATAAATGTTTTTGCTTTAAAAAGCTGTATAAATATTTCGTATTTTTCATCATTAAGGGCATTGAAATTTTAATTAGGCACTTCTAACCAAAAATTTACTCAAGGCTAAATGGGTTAAGTGAAAAAAATAAAAACTTTCCGTTCTATACTTTGCTTTAATTAAAATGCGGCGGTGTTTTTATTGTTCAAATTCCTGGAATCTAGAAGGAAACGTTTTTGCTTTAAAAAGCTGTATAAATATTTCGCATTTTCATCATTAAGGGCATTGAAATTTTAATTAGGCACTTCTAACCAAAAATTTACTCAAAGTTAAATGGGTTGCCTGAACAAAATAAAAATTTTCCGTTCTATACATTGATTTAATTCAAATGCAGCGGTGTTTTTATTGTTCAAATTCCTGGAATCTAGAAGGAAACGTTTTTGCTTTAAAAAGCTGTATACATATTTTCTATTTTTCATTATTAAGGGCATTGACATTTTAATTAGGCACTTCTAACCAAAAACTTACTCAAGGTTAAATGGGTTAAGAGAAAAAAATAAAATCTTTCCGTTCTATACATTGCTTTAATTCAAATGCGGAAGTGTTTTTATTGTTCAAATTCCTGGAATCTAGAAGGAAACGTTTTTGCTTTAAAAAGCTGTAAAAATATTTTCTATTTTTCATTATTAAGGGCATTGACATTTTAATTAGGCACTTCTAACCAAAAACTTACTCAAGGTTAAATGGGTTAAGAGAAAAAAATAAAAACTTTCCGTTCTATACATTGCTTTAATTCAAATGCAGCGGTGTTTTTATTGTTCAAATTCCCGGAATCTAGAAATAAATGTTTTTGCTTTAAAAGCTGTATAAATATTTTGTATTTTTCATCATTAAGGGCATTGAAATTTTAATTAGGCACTTCTAACCAAAAATTTACTCAAGGCTAAATGGGTTAAGTGAAAAAAATAAAAACTTTCCGTTCTATACTTTGCTTTAATTAAAATGCGGCGGTGTTTTTATTGTTCAAATTCCTGGAATCTAGAAGGAAACGTTTTTGCTTTAAAAAGCTGTATAAATATTTTCTATTTTTCATTATTAAGGGCATTGACATTTTAATTAGGCACTTCTAACCAAAAACTTACTCAAGGTTAAATGGGTTAAGAGAAAAAAATAAAAACTTTCCGTTCTATACATTGCTTTAATTCAAATGCAGCGGTGTTTTTATTGTTCAAATTCCCGGAATCTAGAAATAAATGTTTTTGCTTTAAAAGCTGTATAAATATTTTGTATTTTTCATCATTAAGGGCATTGAAATTTTAATTAGGCACTTCTAACCAAAAAATTTACTCAAGGTTAAATGGGTTGCCTGAACAAAATAAAAACTTTCCGTTCTATACATTGCTTTAATTCAAATGCGGAAGTGTTTTTATTGCTCAAATTCCTTGATTCTAGAAATAAATGTTTTTGCTTTAAAAAGCTGTATAAATATTTCATATTTTTCATAATTAATGGCATTGAAATTTTAATTAGGCACTTCTAACCAAAAATTTACTCAAAGTTAAATGGGTTGCTTGAACAAAATAAAAACTTTCCGTTCTATACATTGCTTTAATTCAAATGCGGAAGTGTTTTTATTGTTCAAATTCCTGGAATCTAGAAGGAAACGTTTTTGCTTTAAAAAGCTGTATAAATATTTTCTATTTTTCATTATTAAGGGCATTGACATTTTAATTAGGCACTTCTAACCAAAAACTTACTCAAGGTTAAATTGGTTAAGAGAAAAAAATAAAAACTTTCCGTTCTATACATTGCTTTAATTCAAATGCGGAAGTGTTTTTATTGTTCAAATTCCCGGAATCTAGAAATAAATGTTTTTGCTTTAAAAGCTGTATAAATATTTTGTATTTTTCATCATTAAAGGCATTGAAATTTTAATTAGGCACTTCTAACCAAAAATTTACTCAAGGCTAAATGGGTTAAGTGAAAAAAATAAAAACTTTCCGTTCTATACTTTGCTTTAATTAAAATGCGGCGGTGTTTTTATTGCTCAAATTCCTGGAATCTAGAAGGAAACGTTTTTGCTTTAAAAAGCTGTATAAATATTTTATATTTTTCATCATTAAGGGCATTGACATTTTAATTAGGCACTTCTAACCAAAAACTTACTCAAGGTTAAATGGGTTAAGAGAAAAAATAAAAACTTTCCGTTCTATACATTGCTTTAATTAAAATGCGGCGGTGTTTTTATTGTTCAAATTCCTGGAATCTACAAGGAAACGTTTTTGCTTTAAAAAGCTGTATAAATATTTTATATTTTTCATCATTAAAGGCATTGACATTTTAATTAGGCACTTCTAACCAAAAATTTACTCAAGGCTAAATGGGTTAAGTGAAAAAAATAAAAACTTTCCGTTCTATACTTTGCTTTAATAAAAATGCGGCGGTGTTTTTATTGTTCAAATTCCTGGAATCTAGAAAAATATGTTTTTGCTTTAAAAAGCTGTATAAATATTTTGTATTTTTCATCATTAAGGGCATTGACATTTTAGTTAGGCACTTCTAACCAAAAACTTACTCAAGGCTAAATGGGTTAAGAGAAAAAATAAAAACTTTCCGTTCTATACATTGCTTTAATTAAAATGCGGCGGTGTTTTTATTGTACAAATTCCTGGAATCTAGAAAAAAATGTTTTTGCTTTAAAAAGCTGTATAAATAATTTGTATTTTTCATCATTAAGGGCATTGACATTTTAATTAGGCACTTCTAACCAAAAATTTACTCAAGGTTAAATGGGTTAAGTGAAAAAAATAAAAACTTTCCGTTCTATACATTGCTTTAATGCAAATTCGGCGGTGTTTTTATTGTACAAATTCCTGGAATCTAGAAAAAAATGTTTTTGCTTTAAAAAGCTGTATAAATAATTTGTATTTTTCATCATTAAGGGCATTGACATTTTAATTAGGCACTTCTAACCAAAAATTTACTCAAGGTTAATGGGTTAAGAGAAAAAAATAAAAACTTTCCGTTCTATACATTGCTTTAATAAAAATGCGGCGGTGTTTTTATTGTTCAAATTCCTGGAATCTAGAAAAAAATGATTTTGCTTTAAAAAGCTGTATAAATATTTTGTATTTTTCATTATTAAGGGCATTGACATTTTAATTAGGCACTTCTAACCAAAAACTTACTCAAGGCTAAATGGGTTAAGAGAAAAAAATAAAAACTTTCCGTTCTATACATTGCTTTAATTAAAATGCGGCGGTGTTTTTATTGTTCAAATTCCTGGAATCTAGAAAAAAATGTTTTTGCTTTAAAAAGCTGTACAAATATTTTGTATTTTTCATCATTAAGGGGATTGAAATTTTAATTAAGCACTTCTAACCAAAAATTAGTCAAGGTTAAATGGGTTGAGGAAAAAAATAAAAACTTTCCGTTCTATACTTTGCTTTAATTCAAATTCGGCGGTGTTTTTATTGTTCAAATTCCTGGAATCTAGAAAAAATTGCTTTTGCTTTAAAAAGCTGTATAAATATTTTGTATTTTTCATCATTAAGGGCATTGACATTTTAATTAGGCACTTCTAACCAAAAACTTACTCAAGGCTAAATGGATTAAGAGAAAAAAATAAAATCTTTCCGTTCTATACATTGCTTTAATTAAAATGCGGCCGTGTTTTTATTGTTAAAATTCCTGGAATCTAGAAAAAAACGTTTTGGCTTTAAAAAGCTGTATAAATATTTTGTATTTTTCATCATTAAGGGCATTGACATTTTAATTAGGCACTTCTAATCAAAAACTTACTCAAGGCTAAATGGATTAAGAGAAAAAAATAAAATCTTTCCGTTCTATACATTGCTTTAATTAAAATGCGGCGTTGTTTTTATTGTTCAAATTCCTGGAATCTAAAAAAATATTTTGTATTTTTCATCATTAAGGGCATTGACATTTTAATTAGGCACTTCTAACCAAAAATTTACTCAAGGTTAAATGGGTTAAGTGAAAAAACCAAAAACTTTCCGTTCTATACATTGCTTTAATTCAAATGCCACGGTGTTTTTATTGTTAAAATTCCTGGAATCTAGAAAAAAATGTTTTTGCTTTAAAAAGCTGTATAAATATTTTGTATTTTTCATCATTAAGGGCATTGACATTTTAATTAGGCACTTCTAACCAAAAATTTACTCAAAGTTAAATGGGTTAAGAGAAAAAAATAAAAACTTTCCGTTCTATACATTGCTTTAATTAAAATGCGGCGGTGTTTTTATTGTTCAAATTCCTGGAATCCAGAAAAAAATGTTTTTGCTTTAAAAAGCTGTATAAATATTTTGTATTTTTCACCATTAAGGGGATTGAAATTTTAATTAAGCAGTTCTAACCAAAAATTAGTCAAGGTTAAATGGGTTGAGGAAAAAAATAAAAACTTTCCGTTCTATATATTGCTTTAGTTCAAATGCGGAAGTGTTTTTATTGTTCAAATTCCTGGAATCTAGAAAAATATGTTTTTGCTTTAAAAAGCTGTATAAATATTTTGTATTTTTCATCATTAAGGGCATTGACATTTTAATTAGGCACTTCTAACCAAAAACTTACTCAAGGTTAAATGGGTTAAGAGAAAAAAATAAAAACTTTCCGTTCTATACATTGCTTTAATTAAAATGCGGCGGTGTTTTTATTGTTCAAATTCCTGGTATCTAGAAAAAGATGTTTTTGCTTTAAAAAGCTGTATAAATATTTTGTATTTTTCATCATTAAGGGCATTGAAATTTTAATTAAGCACTTCTAACCAAAAATTAGTCAAGGTTAAATGTGTTGAGGAAAAAAATAAAAACTTTCCGTTCTATACACTGGTTTAGTTCAAATGCGGAAAGTGTTTTTATTGTTCAAATTCCTGGAATCTAGAAAAATATGTTTTTGCTTTAAAAAGCTGTATAAATATTTTGTATTTTTCATCATTAAGGGCATTGACATTTTAATTAGGCACTTCTAACCAAAAACTTACTCAAGGCTAAATGGGTTAAGAGAAATAAATAAAAACTTTCCGTTCTATACATTGCTTTAATTCAAATGTGGAAGTGTTTTTATTGTTCAAATTTTTGGAATCTAGAAAAATATGTTTTTGCTTTAAAAAGCTGTATAAATATTTTGCATTTTTCATCATTAAGGGCATTGACATTTTAGTTAGGCACTTCTAACCAAAAACTTGCTCAAGGTTAAATGGGTTAAGAGAAAAAAATAAAAACTTTCCGTTCTATACATTGCTTTAATTCAAATGTGGAAGTGTTTTTATTGTTCAAATTCCTGGAATCTATAAGGAAACGTTTTTGCTTTAAAAAGTTGTATAAATATTCTGTATTTTTTATCATTAAGGGCATTGAAATTTTAGTTAAGCACTTCTAACCAAAAACTTACTCAAGGCTAAATGGGTTAAGAGAATAAAATAAAAACTTTCCGTTCTATACATTGCTTCAATTAAAATGCGGCGGTGTTTTTATTGTTCATATTCCTGGAATCTAGAAAAATATGTTTTTGCTTTAAAAAGCTGTATAAATATTTTGTATTTTTCATCATTAAGGGCATTGACATTTTAATTAGGCACTTCTAACCAAAAACTTACTCAAGGTTAAATGGGTTAAGAGAAGAAATAAAAGCTTTCCGTTCTATACATTGCTTTAATTCAAATGCGGCGGTGTTTTTATTTTTCAAATTCCTGGAATCTAGAAAAAAATGTTTTTGCTTTAAAAAGCTGTATAAATATTTTGTATTTTTCATCATTAAGGGCATTGACATTTTAATTAGGCACTTCTAACCAAAAACTTACTCAAGGTTAAATGGGTTAAGAGAAGAAATAAAAGCTTTCCGTTCTATACATTGCTTTAATTAAAATGCGGCGGTGTTTTTATTGTTCAAATTCCTGGAATCTAGAAAAAAATGTTTTTGCTTTAAAAAGCTGTATAAATATTTTGTATTTTTCATCATTAAAGGCATTGACATTTTAATTAGGCACTTCTAACCAAAAACTTACTCAAGGTTAAATGGGTTAAGAGAAAAAAATAAAAACTTTCCGTTCTATACATTGCTATAATTAAAATGCGGCGGTGTTTTTATTGTTCAAATTCCTGGAATCTAGAAAAATATGTTTTTGCTTTAAAAAGCTGTATAAATATTTTGTATTTTTCATCATTAAGGGCATTGAAATTTTAATTAAGCACTTTTAACCAAAAATTAGTCAAGGTAAATGGGTTGAGGAAAAAAATAAAAACTTTCCGTTCTATACATTGCTTTAGTTCAAATGCGGAAGTGTTTTTATTGTTCAAATTCCTGGAATCTAGAAAAATATGTTTTTGCTTTAAAAGGCTGTATAAATATTTTGTATTTTTCATCATTAAGGGCATTGAAATTTTAATTAGGCATTTCTAACCAAAAACTTACTCAAGGTTAAATGGGGTAAGAGATAAAAATAAAAACTTTCCGTTCTATACATTGCTTTAATTAAAATGCGGCGGTGTTTTTATTGTTCAAATTCCTGGTATCTAGAAAAAGATGTTTTTGCTTTAAAAAGCTGTATAAATATTTTGTATTTTTCATCATTAAGGGCATTGAAATTTTAATTAAGCACTTCTAACCAAAAATTAGTCAAGGTTAAATGGGTTGAGGAAAAAAATAAAAACTTTCCGTTCTATACATTGCTTTAGTTCAAATGCGGAAGTGTTTTTATTGTTCAAATTCCTGGAATCTAGAAAAATATGTTTTTGCTTTAAAAAGCTGTATAAATATTTTGTATTTTTCATCATTAAGGGCATTGAAATTTTAATTAGGCATTTCTAACCAAAAACTTACTCAAGGTTAAATGGGTTAAGAGATAAAAATAAAAACTTTCCGTTCTATACATTGCTTTAGTTCAAATGCGGAAAGTGTTTTTATTGTTCAAATTCCTGGAATCTAGAAAAATATGTTTTTGCTTTAAAAAGCTGTATAAATATTTTGCATTTTTCATCATTAAGGGCATTGACATTTTAATTAGGCACTTCTAACCAAAAACTTACTCAAGGCTAAATGGGTTAAGAGAAAAAAATAAAAACTTTCCGTTCTATACATTGCTTTAATTCAAATGCGGAAAGTGTTTTTATTGTTCAAATTCCTGGAATCTAGAAAAATATGTTTTTGCTTTAAAAAGCTTTATAAATATTTTGTATTTTGCATCATTAAGGGCATTGACATTTTAGTTAGGCACTTCTAACCAAAAACTTACTCAAGGTTAAATGGGTTAAGAGAAAAAAATAAAAACTTTCCGTTCTATACATTGCTTTAATTAAAATGCGGCGGTGTTTTTATTGTTCAAATTCCTGGTATCTAGAAAAAGATGTTTTTGCTTTAAAAAGGTGTATAAATATTTTGTATTTTTCATCATTAAGGGCATTGAAATTTTAATTAAGCACTTCTAACCAAAAATTAGTCAAGGTTAAATGGGTTGAGGAAAAAAATAAAAACTTTCCGTTCTATACATTGCTTTAGTTCAAATGCGGAAGTGTTTTTATTGTTCAAATTCCTGGAATCTAGAAAAATATGTTTTTGCTTTAAAAAGCTGTATAAATATTTTGTATTTTTCATCATTAAGGGCATTGAAATTTTAATTAGGCATTTCTAACCAAAAACTTACTCAAGGTTAAATGGGTTAAGAGATAAAAATAAAAACTTTCCGTTCTATACATTGCTTTAGTTCAAATGCGGAAAATGTTTTTATTGTTCAAATTCCTGGAATCTAGAAAAATATGTTTTTGCTTTAAATAGCTGTATAAATATTTTGCATTTTTCATCATTAAGGGCATTGACATTTTAATTAGGCACTTCTAACCAAAAATTAGTCAAGGTTAAATGGGTTGAGGAAAAAAATAAAAACTTTCCGTTCTATACATTGCTTTAGTTCAAATGCGGAAGTGTTTTTATTGTTCAAATTCCTGGAATCTAGAAAAATATGTTTTTGCTTTAAAAAGCTGTATAAATATTTTGTATTTTTCATCATTAAGGGCATTGAAATTTTAATTAGGCATTTCTAACCAAAAACTTACTCAAGGTTAAATGGGTTAAGAGATAAAAATAAAAACTTTCCGTTCTATACATTGCTTTAGTTCAAATGCGGAAAGTGTTTTTATTGTTCAAATTCCTGGAATCTAGAAAAATATGTTTTTGCTTTAAAAAGCTGTATAAATATTTTGTATTTTTCATCATTAAGGGCATTGACATTTTAATTAGGCACTTCTAACCAAAAACTTACTCAAGGCTAAATGGGTTAAGTGAAAAAAATAAAAACTTTCCGTTCTATACTTTGCTTTAATAAAAATGCGGCGGTGTTTTTATTGTTCAAATTCCTGGAATCTAGAAAAATATGTTTTTGCTTTAAAAAGCTGTATAAATATTTTGTATTTTTCATAATTAAGGGCATTGACATTTTAATTAGGCACTTCTAACCAAAAACTTACTCAAGGCTAAATGGGTTAAGAGAAAAAATAAAAACTTTCCGTTCTATACATTGCTTTAACTAAAATGCGGCGGTGTTTTTATTGTACAAATTCCTGGAATCTAGAAAAAAATGTTTTTGCTTTAAAAAGCTGTATAAATATTTTGTATTTTTCATCATTAAGGGCATTGACATTTTAATTAGGCACTTCTAACCAAAAATTTACTCAAGGTTAAATGGGTTAAGTGAAAAAAATAAAAACTTTCCGTTCTATACATTGCTTTAATTCAAATTCGGCGGTGTTTTTATTGTTAAAATTCCTGGAATCTAGAAAAAAATGTGTTTGCTTTAAAAAGCTGTATAAATATTTTGTATTTTTCTTCATTAAGGGCATTGACATTTTAATTAGGCACATCTAACCAAAAACTTACTCAAGGTTAATGGGTTAAGAGAAAAAAATAAGAACTTTCCGTTCTATACATTGCTTTAATAAAAATGCGGCGGTGTTTTTATTGTTCAAATTCCTGGAATCTAGAAAAAATGATTTTGCTTTAAAAAGCTGTATAAATATTTTGTATTTTTCATCATTAAGGGCATTGAAATTTTAATTAAGCACTTCTAACCAAAAATTAGTCAAGGTTAAATGGGTTGAGGAAAAAAATAAAAACTTTCCGTTCTATACATTGCTTTAGTTCAAATGCGGAAGTGTTTTTATTGTTCAAATTCCTGGAATCTAGAAAAATATGTTTTTGCTTTAAAAAGCTGTATAAATATTTTGTATTTTTCATCATTAAGGGCATTGAAATTTTAATTAGGCATTTCTAACCAAAAACTTACTCAAGGTTAAATGGGTTAAGAGATAAAAATAAAAACTTTCCGTTCTATACATTGCTTTAGTTCAAATGCGGAAAATGTTTTTATTGTTCAAATTCCTGGAATCTAGAAAAATATGTTTTTGCTTTAAATAGCTGTATAAATATTTTGCATTTTTCATCATTAAGGGCATTGACATTTTAATTAGGCACTTCTAACCAAAAATTAGTCAAGGTTAAATGGGTTGAGGAAAAAAATAAAAACTTTCCGTTCTATACATTGCTTTAGTTCAAATGCGGAAGTGTTTTTATTGTTCAAATTCCTGGAATCTAGAAAAATATGTTTTTGCTTTAAAAAGCTGTATAAATATTTTGTATTTTTCATCATTAAGGGCATTGAAATTTTAATTAGGCATTTCTAACCAAAAACTTACTCAAGGTTAAATGGGTTAAGAGATAAAAATAAAAACTTTCCGTTCTATACATTGCTTTAGTTCAAATGCGGAAAGTGTTTTTATTGTTCAAATTCCTGGAATCTAGAAAAATATGTTTTTGCTTTAAAAAGCTGTATAAATATTTTGTATTTTTCATCATTAAGGGCATTGACATTTTAATTAGGCACTTCTAACCAAAAACTTACTCAAGGCTAAATGGGTTAAGTGAAAAAAATAAAAACTTTCCGTTCTATACTTTGCTTTAATAAAAATGCGGCGGTGTTTTTATTGTTCAAATTCCTGGAATCTAGAAAAATATGTTTTTGCTTTAAAAAGCTGTATAAATATTTTGTATTTTTCATAATTAAGGGCATTGACATTTTAATTAGGCACTTCTAACCAAAAACTTACTCAAGGCTAAATGGGTTAAGAGAAAAAATAAAAACTTTCCGTTCTATACATTGCTTTAACTAAAATGCGGCGGTGTTTTTATTGTACAAATTCCTGGAATCTAGAAAAAAATGTTTTTGCTTTAAAAAGCTGTATAAATATTTTGTATTTTTCATCATTAAGGGCATTGACATTTTAATTAGGCACTTCTAACCAAAAATTTACTCAAGGTTAAATGGGTTAAGTGAAAAAAATAAAAACTTTCCGTTCTATACATTGCTTTAATTCAAATTCGGCGGTGTTTTTATTGTTAAAATTCCTGGAATCTAGAAAAAAATGTGTTTGCTTTAAAAAGCTGTATAAATATTTTGTATTTTTCTTCATTAAGGGCATTGACATTTTAATTAGGCACTTCTAACCAAAAACTTACTCAAGGTTAATGGGTTAAGAGAAAAAAATAAGAACTTTCCGTTCTATACATTGCTTTAATAAAAATGCGGCGGTGTTTTTATTGTTCAAATTCCTGGAATCTAGAAAAAATGATTTTGCTTTAAAAAGCTGTATAAATATTTTGTATTTTTCATTATTAAGGGCATTGACATTTTAATTAGGCACTTCTAACCAAAAACTTACTCAAGGCTAAATGGGTTAAGAGAAAAAAATAAAAACTTTCCGTTCTATACATTGCTTTAATTAAAATGCGGGGGTGTTTTTATTGTTCAAATTCCTGGAATCTAGAAAAAAATGTTTTTGCTTTAAAAAGCTGTACAAATATTTTGTATTTTTCATCATTAAGGGGATTGAAATTTTAATTAAGCACTTCTAACCAAAAATTAGTCAAGGTTAAATGGGTTGAGGAAAAAAATAAAAACTTTCCGTTCTATACATTGCTTTAATTCAAATTCGGCGGTGTTTTTATTGTTCAAATTCCTGGAATCTAGAAAAAATTGCTTTTGCTTTAAAAAGCTGTATAAATATTTTGTATTTTTCATCATTAAGGGCATTGACATTTTAATTAGGCACTTCTAACCAAAAAACTTACTCAAGGCTAAATGGATTAAGAGAAAAAAATAAAATCTTTCCGTTCTATACATTGCTTTAATTAAAATGCGGCCGTGTTTTTATTGTCAAAATTCCTGGAATCTAGAAAAAAACGTTTTGGCTTTAAAAAGCTGTATAAATATTTTGTATTTTTCATCATTAAGGGCATTGACATTTTAATTAGGCACTTCTAATCAAAAACTTACTCAAGGCAAAATGGATTAAGAGAAAAAAATAAAATCTTTCCGTTCTATACATTGCTTTAATTAAAATGCGGCGGTGTTTTTATTGTTCAAATTCCTGGAATCTAAAAAAATATTTTGTATTTTTCATCATTAAGGGCATTGACATTTTAATTAGGCACTTCTAACCAAAAATTTACTCAAGGTTAAATGGATTAAGTGAAAAAACCAAAAACTTTCCGTTCTATACATTGCTTTAATTCAAATGCCACGGTGTTTTTATTGTTAAAATTCCTGGAATCTAGAAAAAAATGTTTTTGCTTTAAAAAGCTGTATAAATATTTTGTATTTTTCATCATTAAGGGCATTGACATTTTAATTAGGCACTTCTAACCAAAAATTTACTCAAGGTTAAATGGGTTAAGAGAAAAAAATAAAAACTTTCCGTTCTATACATTGCTTTAATTAAAATGCGGCGGTGTTTTTATTGTTCAAATTCCTGGAATCCAGAAAAAAATGTTTTTGCTTTAAAAAGCTGTATAAATATTTTGTATTTTTCACCATTAAGGGGATTGAAATTTTAATTAAGCACTTCTAACCAAAAATTAGTCAAGGTTAAATGGGTTGAGGAAAAAAATAAAAACTTTTCGTTCTATACATTGCTTTAGTTCAAATGCGGAAGTGTTTTTATTGTTCAAATTCCCGGAATCTAGAAAAATATGTTTTTGCTTTAAAAAGCTGTATAAATATTTTGTATTTTTCATCATTAAGGGCATTGACATTTTAATTAGGCACTTCTAACCAAAAACTTGCTCAAGGTTAAATGGGTTAAGAGAAAAAAATAAAAACTTTCCGTTCTATACATTGCTTTAATTCAAATTTGGAAGTGTTTTTATTGTTCAAATTCCTGGAATCTAGAAAAATATGTTTTTGCTTTAAAAAGCTGTATAAATATTTTGTATTTTTCATCATTAAGGGCATTGACATTTTAATTAGGCACTTCTAACCAAAAACTTACTCAAGGTTATATGGGTTAAGAGAAAAAAATAAAAACTTTCCGTTCTATACATTGCTTTAATTAAAATGCGGCGGTGTTTTTATTGTTCAAATTCCTGGTATCTAGAAAAAGATGTTTTTGCTTTAAAAAGCTGTATAAATATTTTGTATTTTTCATCATTAAGGGCATTGACATTTTAGTTAGGCACTTCTAACCAAAAACTTGCTCAAGGTTAAATGGGTTAAGAGAAAAAAATAAAAACTTTCCGTTCTATACATTGCTTTAATTCAAATTTGGAAGTGTTTTTATTGTTCAAATTCCTGGAATCTAGAAAAATATGTTTTTGCTTTAAAAAGCTGTATAAATATTTTGTATTTTTCATCATTAAGGGCATTGACATTTTAATTAGGCACTTCTAACCAAAAACTTACTCAAGGCTAAATGGGTTAAGAGAAATAAATAAAAACTTTCCGTTCTATACATTGCTTTAATTCAAATGTGGAAGTGTTTTTATTGTTCAAATTTTTGGAATCTAGAAAAATATGTTTTTGCTTTAAAAAGCTGTATAAATATTTTGTATTTTTCATCATTAAGGGCATTGACATTTTAGTTAGGCACTTCTAACCAAAAACTTGCTCAAGGTTAAATGGGTTAAGAGAAAAAAATAAAAACTTTCCGTTCTATACATTGCTTTAATTCAAATTTGGAAGTGTTTTTATTGTTCAAATTCCTGGAATCTAGAAAAATATGTTTTTGCTTTAAAAAGCTGTATAAATATTTTGTATTTTTCATCATTAAGGGCATTGACATTTTAATTAGGCACTTCTAACCAAAAACTTACTCAAGGTTAAATGGGTTAAGAGAAGAAATAAAAACTTTCCGTTCTATACATTGCTTTAATTAAAAGGCGGCGGTGTTTTTATTGTTCAAATTCCTGGAATCTAGAAAAAAATGTTTTTGCTTTAAAAAGCTGTATAAATATTTTGTATTTTTCATCATTAAGGGCATTGACATTTTAATTAGGCACTTCTAACCAAAAACTTACTCAAGGTTAAATGGGTTAAGAGAAAAAAATAAAAACTTTCCGTTCTATACATTGCTTTAATTCAAATGCCACGGTGTTTTTATTGTTAAAATTCCTGGAATCTAGAAAAAAATGTTTTTGCTTTAAAAAGCTGGATAAATATTTTGTATTTTTCACCATTAAGGGGATTGAAATTTTAATTAAGCACTTCTAACCAAAAATTAGTCAAGGTTAAATGGGTTGAGGAAAAAAATAAAAACTTTCCGTTCTATACATTGGTTTAGTTCAAATGCGGAAAGTGTTTTTATTGTTCAAATTCCGGGAATCTAGAAAAATATGTTTTTGCTTTAAAAAGCTGTATAAATATTTTGTATTTTTCATCATTAAGGGCATTGACATTTTAATTAGGCACTTCTAACCAAAAACTTACTCAAGGCTAAATGGGTTAAGAGAAATAAATAAAAACTTTCCGTTCTATACATTGCTTTAATTCAAATGTGGAAGTGTTTTTATTGTTCAAATTTTTGGAATCTAGAAAAATATGTTTTTGCTTTAAAAAGCTGTATAAATATTTTGTATTTTTCATCATTAAGGGCATTGACATTTTAGTTAGGCACTTCTAACCAAAAACTTGCTCAAGGTTAAATGGGTTAAGAGAAAAAAATAAAAACTTTCCGTTCTATACATTGCTTTAATTCAAATTTGGATGTGTTTTTATTGTTCAAATTCCTGGAATCTATATGGAAACGTTTCTGCTTTAAAAAGCTGTATAAATATTTTGTATTTTTCATCATTAAGGGCATTGAAATTTTAGTTAGGCACTTCTAACCAAAAACTTACTCAAGGCTAAATGGGTTAAGAGAAAAAAATAAAAACTTTCCGTTCTATACATTGCTTTAATTCAAATGTGGAAGTGTTTTTATTGTTCAAATTCCTGGAATCTATAAGGAAACGTTTTTGCTTTAAAAAGCTGTATAAATATTTTGTATTTTTTATCATTAAGGGCATTGAAATTTTAGTTAAGCACTTCTAACCAAAAACTTACTCAAGCTAAATGGGTTAAGAGAATAAAATAAAAACTTTCCGTTCTATACATTGCTTCAATTAAAATGCGGCGGTGTTTTTATTGTTCATATTCCTGGAATCTAGAAAAATATGTTTTTGCTTTAAAAAGCTGTATAAATATTTTGTATTTTTCATCATTAAGGGCATTGACATTTTAATTAGGCACTTCTAACCAAAAATTTACTCAAGGTTAAATGGGTTAAGTGAAAAAAATAAAATCTTTCAGTTCTATACATTGCTTTAATTCAAATGCGACGGTGTTTTTATTTTTCAAATTCCTGGAATCTAGAAAAAAATGTTTTTGCTTTAAAAAGCTGTATAAATATTTTGTATTTTTCATCATTAAGGGCATTGACATTTTAATTAGGCACTTCTAACCAAAAACTTACTCAAGGTTAAATGGGTTAAGAGAAAAAAATAAAAACTTTCCGTTCTATACATTGCTTTAATTAAAATGCGGCGGTGTTTTTATTGTTCAAATTCCTGGAATCTAGAAAAATATGTTTTTGCTTTAAAAAGCTGTATAAATATTTTGTATTTTTCATCATTAAAGGCATTGAAATTTTAATTAAGCACTTCTAACCAGAAATTAGTCAAGGTTAAATGGGTTGAGGAAAAAAATAAAAACTTTCCGTTCTATACATTGCTTTAGTTCAAATGCGGAAGTGTTTTTATTGTTCAAATTCCTGGAATCTAGAAAAATATGTTTTTGCTTTAAAAAGCTGTATAAATATTTTGTATTTTTCATCATTAAGGGGATTGAAATTTTAATTAGGCATTTCTAACCAAAAACTTACTCAAGGTTAAATGGGTTAAGAGATAAAAATAAAAACTTTCCGTTCTATACATTGCTTTAGTTCAAATGCGGAAAGTGTTTTTATTGTTCAAATTCCTGGAATCTAGAAAAATATGTTTTTGCTTTAAAAAGCTGTATAAATATTTTGCATTTTTCATCATTAAGGGCATTGACATTTTAATTAGGCACTTCTAACCAAAAACTTACTCAAGGCTAAATGGGTTAAGAGAAAAAAATAAAAACTTTCCGTTCTATACATTGCTTTAATTCAAATGTGGAAGTGTTTTTATTGTTCAAATTCCTGGAATCTAGAAAAATATGTTTTTGCTTTAAAAAGCTTTATAAATATTTTGTATTTTGCATCATTAAGGGCATTGACATTTTAGTTAGGCACTTCTAACCAAAAACTTACTCAAGGTTAAATGGGTTAAGAGAAAAAAATAAAAACTTTCCGTTCTATACATTGCTTTAATTAAAATGCGGCGGTGTTTTTATTGTTCAAATTCCTGGTATCTAGAAAAAGATGTTTTTGCTTTAAAAAGCTGTATAAATATTTTGTATTTTTCATCATTAAGGGCATTGAAATTTTAATTAAGCACTTCTAACCAAAAATTAGTCAAGGTTAAATGGGTTGAGGAAAAAAATAAAAACTTTCCGTTCTATACATTGCTTTAGTTCAAATGCGGAAAGTGTTTTTATTGTTCAAATTCCTGGAATCTAGAAAAATATGTTTTTGCTTTAAAAAGCTGTATAAATATTTTGCATTTTTCATCATTAAGGGCATTGAAATTTTAATTAGGCATTTCTAACCAAAAACTTACTCAAGGTTAAATGGGTTAAGAGATAAAAATAAAAACTTTCCGTTCTATACATTGCTTTAGTTCAAATGCGGAAAGTGTTTTTATTGTTCAAATTCCTGGAATCTAGAAAAATATGTTTTTGCTTTAAAAAGCTGTATAAATATTTTGCATTTTTCATCATTAAGGGCATTGACATTTTAATTAGGCACTTCTAACCAAAAATTAGTCAAGGTTAAATGGGTTGAGGAAAAAAATAAAAACTTTCCGTTCTATGCATTGCTTTAGTTCAAATGCGGAAGTGTTTTTATTGTTCAAATTCCTGGAATCTAGAAAAATATGTTTTTGCTTTAAAAAGCTGTATAAATATTTTGTATTTTTCATCATTAAGGGCATTGAAATTTTAATTAGGCATTTCTAACCAAAAACTTACTCAAGGTTAAATGGGTTAAGAGATAAAAATAAAAACTTTCCGTTCTATACATTGCTTTAGTTCAAATGTGGAAGTGTTTTTACTGTTCAAATTCCTGGAATCTAGAAAAATATGTTTTTGCTTTAAAAAGCTGTATAAATATTTTGTATTTTTCATCATTAAGGGCATTGAAATTTTAATTAAGCACTTCTAACCAAAAATTAGTCAAGGTTAAATGGGTTGAGGAAAAAAATAAAAACTTTCCGTTCTATGCATTGCTTTAGTTCAAATGCGGAAGTGTTTTTATTGTTCAAATTCCTGGAATCTAGAAAAATATGTTTTTGCTTTAAAAAGCTGTATAAATATTTTGTATTTTTCATCATTAAGGGCATTGAAATTTTAATTAAGCACTTCTAACCAAAAATTAGTCAAGGTTAAATGGGTTGAGGAAAAAAATAAAAACTTTCCGTTCTATACATTGCTTTAGTTCAAATGCGGAAGTGTTTTTATTGTTCAAATTCCTGGAATCTAGAAAAATATGTTTTTGCTTTAAAAAGTTGTATAAATATTTTGTATTTTTCATCATTAAGGGCATTGAAATTTTAATTAGGCATTTCTAACCAAAAACTTACTCAAGGTTAAATGGGTTAAGAGATAAAAATAAAAACTTTCCGTTCTATACATTGCTTTAATTAAAATGCGGCGGTGTTTTTATTGTTCAAATTCCTGGTATCTAGAAAAAGATGTTTTTGCTTTAAAAAGCTGTATAAATATTTTGTATTTTTCATCATTAAGGGCATTGAAATTTTAATTAAGCACTTCTAACCAAAAATTAGTCAAGGTTAAATGGGTTGAGGAAAAAAATAAAAACTTTCCGTTCTATACATTGCTTTAGTTCAAATGCGGAAGTGTTTTTATTGTTCAAATTCCTGGAATCTAGAAAAATATGTTTTTGCTTTAAAAAGCTGTATAAATATTTTGTATTTTTCATCATTAAGGGCATTGAAATTTTAATTAGGCATTTCTAACCAAAAACTTACTCAAGGTTAAATGGGTTAAGAGATAAAAATAAAAACTTTCCGTTCTATACATTGCTTTAATTCAAATGTGGAAGTGTTTTTATTGTTCAAATTCCTGGAATCTAGAAAAATATGTTTTTGCTTTAAAAAGCTGTATAAACATTGTGTATTTTGCATCATTAAGGGCATTGACATTTTAGTTAGGCACTTCTAACCAAAAACTTACTCAAGGTTAAATGGGCTAAGGTAGGTAGGTAGGTAGGTTAGGTGGTAGCTGCCCTGATAAGGATAGCTCACTTGGACAACACGAAGGTCCGTTGTGATACCACATACATCAAAAATAACGGTGACCTAGATCCAGCTACTTAGAGAATCGTTGGGTAGCAACGATAAAGCTCCGAATGATACCGATCTCAACTTTGGATATATCCTCGGGAGATCCAAGTGAGTCGCGACCGAAGTACTTTCGCCTAATTCTGGCAAAAGCTGGACAATCAAGCATAAAGTGATTTGGTGATTCCACCTCATCATCCTCCATACAGCTGCAGCAGGATGGAGTTTCCAGTATATGGAGACGTACCGCATGGATACCCATGGGACAGTGCCCTGTCAAAACCCCAATGACCATTGATAGGTGAGCCTTAGTGAACCCAATTATTTCAGCAGACCTCCTGCCATCCACTTTCGGCCAGAAAGATCTTGCTACCCTGCAAGACGTGGTATCCGCCCAACGTTTGCTGAGCTGATTCGAGGCCCAGCTATGGAGGAGCAATCCACAGGTGGCCAGCGGGATCCCGAAGTCCCTACAGCCATCTTCATCCGGTTCAGTTGTACCGATGCGGGCTAAGAGATCCGCTTGACAGTTACCCGGGATATCACTATGGCCCGGGACCCAGATAATCTTAATTGTAAAATAATTCGATGCAATCGCAAGCGAGGTCAGGCACTCCCAGACCACCCTCGATCGCACTGTAGTTGAGCTCAAGGCCTTGATAGCCGATTGGCTATCAGAGTAAATGTTAAATTCCCTAACCGTGGTAGCACTGGATAGCATTCCATCCACCGCATCCTTAATCGCAGCAATTTCCGCTTGGAATACACTGCAGTGATCAGCCAACTTAAACTTGCGGCTTAAATTTAGCTCTTGACAAAAGACCCCCCCACCAACCTTTCCATCCCGCTTTGACCCATCCGTGAACAAGTTAACCGGTCCCATGCCCCAGATAATTCCTCTTCCCCAATCCTCTCTCTCTGGAATAACTGGGGTGAAGGTTGTATAGGGAGCTGTTATCGGCATACAGTAGTCCGTTCTGTCCGGGATGAAGTCGAAACTGGTAAGAAGGCTAGAGTGTCCGCGGTCAGAAAGTCTATATCCCATATCACGAAGCCTGACCAACGACCTTGCCGCGGCCGCCTTTCCCGCAATATCTACTGGGTATATGTTCAGCATGACGTTCAGTGCCAAGGTAGGCGTTGTTCTGAGAGCGCCACTGATACCGATCAGCGCCGTCCGTTGCACTGACACTAACATTTTGGAGGTGCTCGCCGTGTCCAGTGCTTTCCACCAGACCAGCACCCCATATAGCAGAATCGGTTTGACCACCATCTCATAAAGCCAGTGTACTATTCTTGGCGAGAGTCCCCATCTCTTTCCGATAGCTCCTCTGCAGCAGTACAAGGCAATGGCGGCCTTCCTGGCCCGATCTTCCACATTGGGTCTCCAGGACAGTTTCTTGTCCAAAACAATCCCCAAATATTTAACCCTATCAGAAAGTACCAACGGTACCCCTCCAATCGAGGGAGTTCTGAAATCGGGCACCTTATATCTTCTTGTGAAAAGGACCAATTCCGTTTTTCCCGGGTTGACCGCCAATCCACATGATTCAGCCCACCTAGCCACAGTATCCAGGTAGCCCTGAAGAACATCGCGCAGGGCGCCCAGAAATTTACCTCTGACTAGGATAGCGAGGTCATCTGCATAGGCAACCACCCGACAACCATTGGCTTCCAGCTCCACAAGAAGCTCGTTGACTACCACAACCCAGAGGAGAGGAGATAGGACACCCCCCTGTGGCGTGCCCCTGCACACCTTCCTCTTAATTATGGCCCCTCCCCACTCCGCTGCGACAATTCTGCCGCATAGAAGTTTGCTAATAAATTCAACCAGAGCCGCCTCGACTCCTAAACCCACCAGAGCTCTTTCGATTGACCCCGGTAAGACATTGTTAAAAGCTCCCTCGATGTCTAGAAAGGCACCCAGAGCATACTCTTTGTGTTCTAGGGACCCCTCTATTTGCTTTACAATCGAATGGAGAGCCGTTTCCGTCGATCTGCCCTTGCAGTACGCATGTTGTGAAGCCGACAGTAACCCCCGAGGTATCCTTTCCCGTAGGTACAGGTCAATCAACCGCTCAAACGTCTTAAGAAGAAACGACGAGAGACTGATTGGCCTGAAATCCTTAGGTGATACATGAGAGCTTCTGCCGGCCTTCGGAATGAAAATAACCCTAACCGTGTGCCAAGACTTCGAGATATAGTTAAGCCTGAGGCAGTGAGTATATATGATGGCCAACCAGCGGCAGGAAATTCCCAAAGACCTTTGAAGCTGCGCAGGAATGATTCCATCCGGGCCCGGAAAAATGGGCTAAGAGAAAAAAATAAAAACTTTCCGTTCTATACATTGCTTTAATTCAAATGTGGAAGTGTTTTTATTGTTCAAATTCCTGGAATCTATAAGGAAACGTTTCTGCTTTAAAAAGCTGTATAAATATTTTGTATTTTTCATCATTAAGGGCATTGAAATTTTAGTTAGGCACTTCTAACCAAAAACTTACTCAAGGCTAAATGGGTTAAGAGAAAAAAATAAAAACTTTCCGTTCTATACATTACTTTAATTCAAATGTGGAAGTGTTTTTATTGTTCAAATTCCTGGAATCTATAAGGAAACGTTTTTGCTTTAAAAAGCTGTATAAATATTTTGTATTTTTCATCATTAAGGGCATTGAAATTTTAGTTAGGCACTTCTAACCAAAAACTTACTCAAGGCTGAATGGGTTAAGAGAAAAAAATAAAAACTTTCCGTTCTATACATTGCTTTAATTAAAATGCGGCGGTGTTTTTATTGTTCAAATTCCTGGAATCTAGAAAAAAATGTTTTTGCTTTAAAAAGCTGTATAAATATTTTGTATTTTTCATCATTAAGGGCATTGACATTTTAATTAGGCACTTCTAACCAAAAACTTACTCAAGGTTAAATGGGTTAAGAGAAAAAAATAAAAACTTTCCGTTCTATACATTGCTTTAATTAAAATGCGGCGGTGTTTTTATTGTTCAAATTCCTGGAATCTAGAAAAATATGTTTTTGCTTTAAAAAGCTGTATAAATATTTTGTATTTTTGATCATTAAGGGCATTGACATTTTAATTTGGCACTTCCAACCAAAAATTTACTCAAGGTTAAATGGGTTAAGTGAAAAAAATAAAATCTTTCCGTTCTATACATTGCTTTAATTCAAATGCGGCGGTGTTTTTATTTTTCAAATTCCTGGAATCTAGAAAAAAATGTTTTTGCTTTAAAAAGCTGTATAAATATTTTGTATTTTTCATCATTAAGGGCATTGACATTTTAATTAGGCACTTCTAACCAAAAACTTACTCAAGGTTAAATGGGTTAAGAGAAAAAATAAAAACTTTCCATTCTATACATTGCTTTAATTAAAATGCGGCGGTGTTTTTATTGTTCAAATTCCTGGAATCTAGAAAAAAATGTTTTTGCTTTAAAAAGCTGTATAAATATTTTGTATTTTTCATCATTAAGGGCATTGACATTTTAATTAGGCACTTCTAACCAAAAACTTACTCAAGGTTAAATGGGTTAAGAGAAAAAAATAAAAAATTTCCGTTCTATACATTGCTTTAATTAAAATGCGGCGGTGTTTTTATTGTTCAAATTCCCGGAATCTAGAAAAATATGTTTTTGCTTTAAAAAGCTGTATAAATATTTTGTATTTTTGATCATTAAGGGCATTGACATTTTAATTAGGCACTTCTAACCGAAAGCTTACTCAAGGTTAAATGGGTTAAGAGAAAAAATAAAAACTTTCCGTTCTATAGATTGCTTTAATTAAAATGCGGCGGTGTTTTTATTGTTCAAATTCCTGGAATCTAGAAAAAAATGTTTTTGCTTTAAAAAGCTGTATAAATATTTTGTATTTTTCAACATTAAGGGCATTGAAATTTTAGTTAGGTACTTCTAACCAAAAACTTACTCAAGGCTAAATGGGTTAAGAGAAAAAAATAAAAACTTTCCGTTCTATACATTGCTTTAATTAAAATGCGGCGGTGTTTTTATTGTTCAAATTCCTGGAATCTAGAAAAATATGTTTTTGCTTTAAAAAGCTTTATAAATATTTTGTATTTTTCATCATTAAGGGCATTGACATTTTAATTAGGTACTTCTAACCAAAAACTTACTCTAGGTTAAATGGGTTAAGAGAAAAAATAAAAACTTTCCGTTCTATACATTGCTTTAATTAAAATGCGGCGTTATTTTTATTGTTCAAATTCCTGGAATCTAGAAAAAAATGTTTTTGCTTTAAAAAGCTGCATAAATATTTTGTATTTTTCATCATTAAGGGCATTGACATTTTAATTAGGCACTTCTAACCAAAAACTTACTCAAGGTTAAATGGGCTAAGAGAAAAAAATAAAAGCTTTCCGTTCTATACATTGCTTTAATTAAAATGCGGCGGTGTTTTTATTGTTCAAATTCCTGGAATCTAGAAAAATATGTTTTTGCTTTAAAAAGCTGTATAAATATTTTGTATTTTTCATCATTAAGGGCATTGACATTTTAATTAGGCACTTCTAACCAAAAACTTACTCAAGGTTAAATGGGTTAAGAGAAAAAATAAAAACTTTCCGTCCTATACATTGCTTTAATTAAAATGCGGCGGTGTTTTTATTGTTCAAATTCCTGGAATCTAGAAAAAAATGTTTTTGCTTTAAAAAGCTGTATAAATATTTTGTATTTTTCATCATTAAGGGCATTGGCATTTTAATTAGGCACTTCTAACCAAAAACTTACTCAAGGTTAAATGGGTTAAGAGAAAAAATAAAAACTTTCCGTTATATACATTGCTTTAATTAAAATGCGGCGGTGTTTTTATTGTTCAAATTCCTCGAATCTAGAAAAAAAATGTTTTGGCTTTAAAAAGCTGTATAAATATTTTGTATTTTTCATCATTAAGGGCATTGACATTTTAATTAGGCACTTCTAACCAAAAACTTACTCAAGGTTAAATGGGTTAAGAGAAAAAATAAAAACCTTCCGTTCTATACATTGCTTTAATTCAAATGTGGAAGTGTTTTTATTGTTCAAATTCCTGGAATCTATAAGGAAACGTTTTTGCTTTAAAAAGCTGTATAAATATTTTGTATTTTTCATCATTAAGGGCATTGAAATTTTAGTTAGGCACTTCTAACCAAAAACTTACTCAAGGCTAAATGGGTTAAGAGAAAAAAATAAAAACTTTCCGTTCTATACATTGCTTTAATTAAAATGCGGCGGTGTTTTTATTGTTCAAATTCCTGGAATCTAGAAAAATATGTTTTTGCTTTAAAAAGCTGTATAAATATTTTGTATTTTTCATCATTAAGGGCATTGACATTTTAATTAGGCACTTCTAACCAAAAACTTACTCAAGGTTAAATGGGTTAAGAGAAAAAATAAAAACCTTCCGTTCTATACATTGCTTTAATTCAAATGCGGAAGTGTTTTTATTGTTCAAATTCCCGGAATCTAGAAATAAATGTTTTTGCTTTAAAAAGCTGTATAAATATTTTGTATTTTTCATCATTAAGGGCATTGACATTTTAATTAGGCACTTCTAACCAAAAACTTACTCAAGGTTAAATGGGTTAAGAGAAAAAAATAAAAACTTTCCGTTCTATACATTGCTTTAATTCAAATGCGGAAGTGTTTTTATTGTTCAAATTCCCGGAATCTAGAAATAAATGTTTTTGCTTTAAAAAGCTGTATAAATATTTTGTATTTTTCATCATTAAGAGCATTGAAATTTTAATTAGGCGCTTCTAACCAAAAACTTACTCAAGGTTAAATGGGTTAAGAGAAAAAATAAAAACTTTCCGTTCTATACATTGCTTTAATTAAAATGCGGCGGTGGTTTTATTGTTCAAATTCCCGGAATCTAGAAATAAATGTCTTTGCTTTAAAAAGCTGTATAAATATTTTGTATTTTTCATCATTAAAGGCATTGAAATTTTAATTAGGCCCCTCTAACCAAAAACTTACTCAAGGTTAAATGGGTTAAGAGAAAAAATAAAAACTTTCCGTTCTATACATTGCTTTAATTAAAATGCGGCGGTGTTTTTATTGTTCAAATTCCCGGAATCTAGAAATAAATGTCTTTGCTTTAAAAAGCTGTATAAATATTTTTTATTTTTCATCATTAAGGGCATTGACATTTTAATTAGGCACCTCTAACCAAAAACTTACTCAAGGTTAAATGGGTTAAGAGAAAAAAATAAAAACTTTCCGTCCTATACATTGCTTTAATTAAAATGCGGCGGTGCTTTTATTGTTCAAATGCCTGAAATCTAGAAAAAATGTTTTTGCTTTAAAAAGCTGTATAAATATTTTGTATTTTTCATCATTAAGGGCATTGACATTTTAATTAGGCACCTCTAACCAAAAACTTACTCAAGGTTAAATGGGTTAAGAGAAAAAAATAAAAACTTTCCGTTCTATACATTGCTTTAATTCAAATGCGGAAGTGTTTTTATTGTTCAAATTCCCGGAATCTAGAAATAAATGTTTTTGCTTTAAAAAGCTGTATAAATATTTTGTATTTTTCATCATTAAGGACATTGAAATTTTAATTAGGCACTTCTAACCAAAAACTTACTCAAGGTTAAATGGGTTAAGAGAAAAAATAAAAACTTTCCGTTCTGTACATTGCTTTAATTAAAATGCGGCGGTGTTTTTATTGTTCAAATTCCCGGAATCTAGAAATAAATGTTTTTGCTTTAAAAAGCTTTATAAATATTTTGTATTTTTCATCATTAAGGGCATTGAAATTTTAATTAGGCACTTCTAACCAAAAACTTACTCAAGGTTAAATGGGTTAAGAGAAAAAATAAAAACTTTCCGTCCTATACATTGCTTTAATTAAAATGCGGCGGTGTTTTTATTGTTCAAATTCCCGGAATCTAGAAATAAATGTCTTTGCTTTAAAAAGCTGTATAAATATTTTTTATTTTTCATCATTAAAGGCATTGACATTTTAATTAGGCACTTCTAACCAAAAACTTACTCAAGGTTAAATGGGTTAAGAGAAAAAATAAAAACTTTCCGTCCTATACATTGCTTTAATTAAAATGCGGCGGTGTTTTTATTGTTCAATTTCCCGGAATCTAGAAATAAATGTCTTCGCTTTAAAAAGCTGTATAAATATTTTGTATTTTTCATCATTAAGGGCGTTGAAATTTTAATTAAGCACTTCTAACCAAAAATTAGTCAAGGTTAAATGGGTTGAGGAAAAAAATAAAAACTTTCCGTTCCATATATTGCTTTAGTTCAAATGCGGAAGTGTTTTTATTGTTCAAATTCCTGGAATCTAGAAAAAAATTATTTTGCTTTAAAAAGCTGTATAAATATTTTGTATTTTTCATCATTAAGGGCATTGACATTTTAATTAGGCACTTCTAACGAAAAACTTACTCAAGGTTAAATGGGTTAAGAGAAAAAATAAAAACTTTCCGTCCTATACATTGCTTTCATTAAAATGCGGCGGTGCTTTTATTGTTCAAATTTCTGGAATCTAGAAAAAAATGTTTTTGCTTTAAAAAGCTGTATAAATATTTTTTATTTTTCATCATTAAAGGCATTGACATTTTAATTAGGCACTTCTAACCAAAAACTTACTCAAGGTTAAATGGGTTAAGAGAAAAAATAAAAACTTTCCGTCCTATACATTGCTTTCATTAAAATGCGGCGGTGCTTTTATTGTTCAAATTTCTGGAATCTAGAAAAAAATGTTTTTGCTTTAAAAAGCTGTATAAATATTTTTTATTTTTCATCATTAAAGGCATTGACATTTTAATTAGGCACTTCTAACCAAAAACTTACTCAAGGTTAAATGGGTTAAGAGAAAAAATAAAAATTTTCCGTCCTATACATTGCTTTAATTAAAATGCGGCGGTGTTTTTATTGTTCAAATTCCCGGAATCTAGAAATAAATGTCTTTGCTTTAAAAAGCTGTATAAATATTTTGTTTTTTTCATCATTAAGGGCGTTGAAATTTTAATTAAGCACTTCTAACCAAAAATTAGTCAAGGTTAAATGGGTTGAGGAAAAAAATAAAAACTTTCCGTTCCATATATTGCTTTAGTTCAAATGCGGAAGTGTTTTTATTGTTCAAATTCCTGGAATCTAGAAAAAAATTATTTTGCTTTAAAAAGCTGTATAAATATTTTGTATTTTTCATCATTAAGGGCATTGACATTTTAATTAGGCACTTCTAACGAAAAACTTACTCAAGGTTAAATGGGTTAAGAGAAAAAAATAAAAACTTTCCGTTCTATACATTGCTTTAATTCAAATGCGGAAGTGTTTTTATTGTTCAAATTCCCGGAATCTAGAAATAAATGTTTTTGCTTTAAAAAGCTGTATAAATATTTTGTATTTTTCATCATTAAGGGCATTGAAATTTTAATTAGGCACTTCTAACCAAAAACTTACTCAAGGTTAAATGGGTTAAGAGAAAAAATAAAAACTTTCCGTTCTATACATTGCTTTAATTAAAATGCGGCGGTGTTTTTATTGTTCAAATTCCCGAAATCTAGAAATAAATGTCTTTGCTTTAAAAAGCTGTATAAATATTTTGTATGTTTCATCATTAAGGGCATTGAAATTTTAATTAGGCACTTCTAACCAAAAACTTACTCAAGGTTAAATGGGTTAAGAGAAAAAATAAAAACTTTCCGTTCTATACATTGCTTTAATTAAAATGCGGCGGTGTTTTTATTGTTCAAATTCCCGAAATCTAGAAATAAATGTCTTTGCTTTAAAAAGCTGTATAAATATTTTGTATTTTTCATCATTAAGGGCATTGAAATTTTAATTAGGCACTTCTAACCAAAAACTTACTCAAGGTTAAATGGGTTAAGAGAAAAAATAAAAACTTTCCGTTCTATACATTGCTTTAATTAAAATGCGGCGGTGTTTTTATTGTTCAAATTCCCGGAATCTAGAAATAAATGTCTTTGCTTTAAAAAGCTGTATAAATATTTTTTATTTTTCATCATTAAGGGCATTGACATTTTAATTAGGCACCTCTAACCAAAAACTTACTCAAGGTTAAATGGGTTAAGAGAAAATAATAAAAACTTTCCGTCCTATACATTGCTTTAATTAAAATGCGGCGGTGCTTTTATTGTTCAAATGCCTGAAATCTAGAAAAAAATGTTTTTGCTTTAAAAAGCTGTATAAATATTTTGTATTTTTCATCATTAAGGGCATTGACATTTTAATTAGGCACCTCTAACCAAAAACTTACTCAAGGTTAAATGGGTTAAGAGAAAAAAATAATAACTTTCCGTTCTATACATTGCTTTAATTCAAATGCGGAAGTGTTTTTATTGTTCAAATTCCCGGAATCTAGAAATAAATGTTTTTGCTTTAAAAAGCTGTATAAATATTTTGTATTTTTCATCATTAAGGGCATTGAAATTTTAATTAGGCACTTCTAACCAAAAACTTACTCAAGGTTAAATGGGTTAAGAGAAAAAATAAAAACTTTCCGTTCTATACATTGTTTTAATTAAAATGCGGCGGTGTTTTTATTGTTCAAATTCCCGGAATCTAGAAATAAATGTTTTTGCTTTAAAAAGCTGTATAAATATTTTGTATTTTTCATCATTAAGGGCATTGAAATTTTAATTAGGCACTTCTAACCAAAAACTTACTCAAGGTTAAATGGGTTAAGAGAAAAAATAAAAAATTTCCGTTCTATACATTGCTCTAATTAAAATGCGGCGGTGTTTTTATTGTTCAAATTCCCGGAATCTAGAAATAAATGCCTTTGCTTTAAAAAGCTGTATAAATATTTTTTATTTTTCATCATTAAGGCATTGACATTTTAATTAGGCTCCTCTAACCAAAAACTTACTCAAGGTTAAATGGGTTAAGAGAGAAAATAAAAACTTTCCGTTCTATACATTGCTTTAATTAAAATGCGGCGGTGTTTTTATTGTTCAAATTCCCGGAATCTAGAAATAAATGTCTTTGCTTTAAAAAGCTGTATAAATATTTTGTATTTTTCATCATTAAGGGCGTTGAAATTTTAATTAAGCACTTCTAACCAAAAATTAGTCAAGGTTAAATGGGTTGAGGAAAAAAATAAAAACTTTCCGTTCCATATATTGCTTTAGTTCAAATGCGGAAGTGTTTTTATTGTTCAAATCCCTGGAATCTAGAAAAAAATTATTTTGCTTTAAAAAGCTGTATAAATATTTTGTATTTTTCATCATTAAGGGCATTGACATTTTAATTAGGCTCCTCTAACCAAAAACTTACTCAAGGTTAAATGGGTTAAGAGAGAAAATAAAAACTTTCCGTTCTATACATTGCTTTAATTAAAATGCGGCGGTGCTTTTATTGTTCAAATGCCTGAAATCTAGAAAAAAATGTTTTTGCTTTAAAAAGCTGTATAAATATTTTGTATTTTTCATCATTAAGGGCATTGACATTTTAATTAGGCACCTCTAACCAAAAACTTACTCAAGGTTAAATGGGTTAAGAGAAAAAAATAAAAACTTTCCGTCCTATACATTGCTTTCATTAAAATGCGGCGGTGCTTTTATTGTTCAAATTTCTGGAATCTAGAACAAAATGTTTTTGCTTTAAAAAGCTGTATAAATATTTTTTATTTTTCATCATTAAGGGCATTGACATTTTAATTAGGCACTTCTAACCAAAAACTTACTCAAGGTTAAATGGGTTAAGAGAGAAAATAAAAACTTTCCGTTCTATACATTGCTTTAATTAAAATGCGGCGGTGTTTTTATTGTTCAAATTCCCGGAATCTAGAAATAAATGTCTTTGCTTTAAAAAGCTGTATAAATATTTTGTATTTTTCATCATTAAGGGCGTTGAAATTTTAATTAAGCACTTCTAACCAAAATTTAGTCAAGGTTAAATGGGTTGAGGAAAAAAATAAAAACTTTCCGTTCCATATATTGCTTTAGTTCAAATGCGGAAGTGTTTTTATTGTTCAAATCCCTGGAATCTAGAAAAAAATTATTTTGCTTTAAAAAGCTGTATAAATATTTTGTATTTTTCATCATTAAGGGCATTGACATTTTAATTAGGCACTTCTAACCAAAAATTTACTCAAGGTTAAATGGGTTAAGTGAAAAAAATAAAAACTTTCCGTTCTATACTTTGCTTTAATTAAAATGCGGCGGTGTTTTTATTGTTCAAATTCCTGGAATCTAGAAGGAAACGTACTCAAGGTTAAATGGGTTAAGGGAAAGAAATAAAAACTTTCCGTCCTATACATTGCTTTAATTAAAATGCGGAGGTGTTTTTATTGTTCAAATTCCCGGCATATAGAAGGAAACGTTTCTGCTTTAAAAAGCTGTATAAACATTTCTTATTTTTCATAACTAAGAGCATTAAAATTTTAGCTAGGCACTTCTAACCAAAAATTTACTCAAGGTTAAATGGGTTGAGGGAAAAAAATAAAAACTTTCCGTTCTATACATTGCTTTAGTTCAAATGCGGAAGTGTTTTTATTGTTCAAATTCCAGGAATCTAGAAATAAATATTTTTGCTTTAAAAAGCTGTATAAATATTTCGTATTTTTCATCATTAGGGGCATTAAAATTTTAATTAGGCACTTCTAACCAAAAATTTACTCAAGGTTAAATGGGTTGAGGGAAAAAAATAAAAACTTTCCGTTCTATACATTGCTTTAGTTCAAATGCGGAAGTGTTTTTATTGTTCAAATTCCCGGAATCTAGAAATAAATATTTTTGCTTTAAAAAGCTGTATAAATATTTCTTATTTTTCATAATTAAGGGCAATAAAATTTTAATTATGCACTTCTAACCAAAAATTTACTCAAGGTTAAATGGGTTAAGTGAAAAAAATAAAAACTTTCCGTTCTATACTTTGCTTTAATTAAAATGCGGAGGTGTTTTTATTGTTCAAATTCCTGGCATCTAGAAGGAAACGTTTTTGCTTTAAAAAGCTGTATAAATATTTTCTATTTTTCATCATTAAGGGCATTGACATTTTAATTAGGCACTTCTAACCAAAAACTTACTCAAGGTTAAATGGGCTAAGAGAAAAAAATAAAAACTTTCCGTTCTATACATTGCTTTAATTAAAATGCGGCGGAGTTTTTATTGTTCAAATTCCTGGAATCTAGAAGGAAACGTACTCAAGGTTAAATGGGTTAAGGGAAAAAAATAAAAACTTTCCGTCCTATACATTGCTTTAATTAAAATGCGGCGGTGTTTTTATTGTTCAAATTCCTGGGATCTAGAAGGAAACCTACTCAAGGTTAAATGGGTTAAGGGAAAGAAATAAAAACTTTCCGTCCTATACATTGCTTTAATTAAAATGCGGAGGTGTTTTTATTGTTCAAATTCCTGGCATCTAGAAGGAAACGTTTTTGCTTTAAAAAGCTGTATAAATATTTTCTATTTTTCATCATTAAGGGCATTGACATTTTAGTTAGGCACTTCTAACCAAAAACTTACTCAAGGTTAAATGGGCTAAGAGAAAAAAATAAAAACTTTCCGTTCTATACATTGCTTTAATTAAAATGCGGCGGTGTTTTTATTGTTCAAATTCCTGGAATCTAGAAGGAAACGTACTCAAGGTTAAATGGGTTAAGGGAAAAAAATAAAAACTTTCCGTCCTATACATTGCTTTAATTAAAATGCGGCGGTGCTTTTATTGTGCAAATGCCTGAAATCTAGAAAAAAATGTTTTTGCTTTAAAAAGCTGTATAAATATTTTGTATTTTTCATCATTAAGGGCATTGACATTTTAATTAGGCACCTTTAACCAAAAACTTACTCAAGGTTAAATGGGTTAAGAGAAAAAAATAAAAACTTTCCGTCCTATACATTGCTTTCATTAAAATGCGGCGGTGCTTTTATTGTGCAAATGCCTGGAATCTAGAAAAAAATGTTTTTGCTTTAAAAAGCTGTATAAATATTTTGTATTTTTCATCATTAAGGGCATTGACATTTTAATTAGGCACTTCTAACCAAAAACTTACTCAAGGTTAAATGGGTTAAGTGAAAAAAATAAAAACTTTCCACGTTTCTGCTTTAAAAAGCTGTATAAACATTTCTTATTTTTCATAACTAAGAGCATTAAAATTTTAACTAGGCACTTCTAACCAAAAATTTACTCAAGGTTAAATGGGTTGAGGGAAAAAAATAAAAATTTTCCGTTCTATACATTACTTTAGTTCAAATGCGGAAGTGTTTTTATTGTTCAAATTCCTGGAATCTAGAAGGAAACCTACTCAAGGTTAAATGGGTTAAGGGAAAGAAATAAAAACTTTCCGTCCTATACATTGCTTTAATTAAAATGCGGAGGTGTTTTTATTGTTCAAATTCCTGGCATCTAGAAAGAAACGTTTTTGCTTTAAAAAGCTGTATAAATATTTTCTATTTTTCATCATTAAGGGCATTGACATTTTAATTAGGCACTTCTAACCAAAAACTTACTCAAGGTTAAATGGGCTAAGAGAAAAAAATAAAAACTTTCCGTTCTATACATTGCTTTAATTAAAATGCGGCGGTGTTTTTATTGTTCAAATTCCTGGAATCTAGAAGGAAACCTACTCAAGGTTAAATGGGTTAAGGGAAAGAAATAAAAACTTTCCGTCCTATACATTGCTTTAATTAAAATGCGGAGGTGTTTTTATTGTTCAAATTCCTGGCATCTAGAAGGAAACGTTTTTGCTTTAAAAAGCTGTATAAATATTTTCTATTTTTCATCATTAAGGGCATTGACATTTTAATTAGGCACTTCTAACCAAAAACTTACTCAAGGTTAAATGGGCTAAGAGAAAAAAATAAAAACTTTCCGTTCTATACATTGCTTTAATTAAAATGCGGCGGTGTTTTTATTGTTCAAATTCCTGGAATCTAGAAGGAAACATACTCAAGGTTAAATGGGTTAAGGGAAAAAAATAAAAACTTTCCGTCCTATACATTGCTTTAATTAAAATGCGGCGGTGCTTTTATTGTGCAAATGCCTGAAATCTAGAAAAAAATGTTTTTGCTTTAAAAAGCTGTATAAATATTTTGTATTTTTCATCATTAAGGGCATTGACATTTTAATTAGGCACCTTTAACCAAAAACTTACTCAAGGTTAAATGGGTTAAGAGAAAAAAATAAAAACTTTCCGTCCTATACATTGCTTTCATTAAAATGCGGCGGTGCTTTTATTGTTCAAATTTCTGGAATCTAGAAAAAAATGTTTTTGCTTTAAAAAGCTGTATAAATATTTTTTATTTTTCATCATTAAGGGCATTGACATTTTAATTAGGCACTTCTAACCAAAAACTTACTCAAAGTTAAATGGGTTAAGAGAAAAAATAAAAACTTTCCGTTCTATACATTGCTTTAATTAAAATGCGGCGGTGTTTTTATTGTTCAAATTCCCGGAATCTAGAAATAAATGTCTTTGCTTTAAAAAGCTGTATAAATATTTTGTATTTTTCATCATTAAGGGCGTTGAAATTTTAACTAAGCACTTCTAACCAAAAATTAGTCAAGGTTAAATGGGTTGAGGAAAAAAATAAAAACTTTGCGTTCCATATATTGCTTTAGTTCAAATGCGGAAGTGTTATTATTGCTCAAATTCCTGGAATCTAGAAAAAAATTATTTTGCTTTAAAAAGCTGTATAAATATTTTGTATTTTTCATCATTAAGGGCATTGACATTTTAATTAGGCACTTCTAACCAAAAACTTACTCAAGGTTAAATGGGTTAAGTGAAAAAAATAAAAACTTTCCACGTTTCTGCTTTAAAAAGCTGTATAAACATTTCTTATTTTTCATAACTAAGAGCATTAAAATTTTAACTAGGCACTTCTAACCAAAAATTTACTCAAGGTTAAATGGGTTGAGGGAAAAAAATAAAAACTTTCCGTTCTATACATTGCTTTAGTTCAAATGCGGAAGTGTTTTTATTGTTCAAATTCCAGGAATCTAGAAATAAATACTTTTGCTTTAAAAAGCTGTATAAATATTTCGTATTTTTCATCATTAGGGGCATTAAAATTTTAATTAGGCACCTCTAACCAAAAATTTACTCAAGGTTAAATGGGTTGAGGGAAAAAAATAAAAACTTTCCGTTCTATACTTTGCTTTAGCTCAAATGCGGAAGTGTTTTTATTGTTCAAATTCCCGAAATCTAGAAATAAATATTTTTGCTTTAAAAAGCTGTATAAATATTTCTTATTTTTCAAATTCCTGGCATCTAGAAGGAAACGTTTTTGCTTTAAAAAGCTGTATAAATATTTTCTATTTTTCATCATTAAGGGCATTGACATTTTAATTAGGCACTTCTAACCAAAAACTTACTCCAGGTTAAATGGGTTGAGGGAAAAAAAAAACACTTTCCGTTCTATACATTGCTTTAGTTCAAATGCGGAAGTGTTGTTATTGTTCAAATTCCTGGAATATAGAAGGAAACGTTTTTGCTTTAAAAAGATGTATAAATATTTCGTATTTTTCATCATTAAGGGCATTAAAATTTTAATTAGGCACTTCTAACCAAAAATTTACTCAAGGTTAAATGGGTTAAGTGAAAGAAATAAAAACTTTCCGTTCTATACATTGCTTTAATTAAAATGGGGAGGTGTTTTTATTGTTCAAATTCCCGGTATATAGAAGGAAACGTTTCTGCTTTAAAAAGCTGTATATATATTTCTTATTTTTCATAATTAAGAGCATTAAAATTTTAATTAGGCACTTCTAACCAAAAATTTACTCAAGGTTAAATGGGTTGAGGGAAAAAAATAAACACTTCCCGTTATATACATTGCTCTAATTCAAATGCGGAAGTGTTTTTATTGTTCAAATTCCTGGAATCGAGAAGGGAACGCTTTTGCTTTAAAAAGCTGTATAAATATTTTGTATTTTTCTTCATTAAGGGATTGAAATTTTAATTAGGCACTTCTAACCAAAAATTTACTCAAGGTTAAATGGGTTGAGGGAAAAAAATAAACACTTTCCGTTCTATACATTGCTTTAATTCAAATGCGGAAATATTTTTATTGTTCAAATTCCTGGAATCTAGAAGGCAACGTTTTTGCTTTAAAAAGATGTATAAATATTTCGTATTTTTCATCATTAAGAGCATTGAAATTTTAATTAGGCACTTCTATCCAAAAACTTACTCAAGGTTAAAGGGGTTGAGGGAAAAAAATAAACACTTTCCGTTCTATACATTGCTTTAATTCAAATTCGGATGTGTTTTCATTGTTAAAATTAATGCACTCTAGAAGGGAACGTTTTTTCTTTAAAAAGCTGTATAAATATTTTGTATTTTTCATCAGTAAAGGCATTGAATTTTAATTAGGCACTTCTATACAAAAATTTACCCAAGGTTATATAGGTTGAGGGAAAAAAATAAACACTTTCCGTTCTATACATTGCTTTAATTCAAATTCGGATGTGTTTTCATTGTTAAAATTCCTGCACTCTAGAAGGGAACGTTTTTTCTTTAAAAAGCTGTATAAATATTTTGTATTTTTCATCAGTAAAGGCATTGAATTTTAATTAGGCACTTCTAACCAAACATTTACTCAAGGTTAAATGGGTTAAGTGAAAGAAATAAAAACTTTCCGTTCTATACATTGCTTTAATTAAAATGGGGAGGTGTTTTTATTGTTCAAATTCCCGGTATATAGAAGGAAACGTTTCTGCTTTAAAATGCTGTATATATATTTCTTATTTTTCATAATTAAGAGCATTAAAATTTTAATTAGGCACTTCTAACCAAAAATTTACTCAATAACCTTCCCGTTCTATACATTGCTTTAATTCAAATGCGGAAGTGTTTTTATTGTTCAAATTCCTGGAATCGAGAAGGGAACGCTTTTACTTTAAAAAGCTGTATAAATATTTTGTATTTTTCTTCATTAAGGGATTGAAATTTTAATTAGGCACTTCTAACCAAAAATTTACTCAAGGTTAAATGGGTTGAGGGAAAAAAATAAACACTTTCCGTTCTATACATTGCTTTAATTCAAATGCGGAAATATTTTTATTGCTCAAATTCCTGGAATCTAGAAGGCAACGTTTTTGCTTTAAAAAGATGTATAAATATTTCGTATTTTTCATCACTAAGAGCATTGAAATTTTAATTAGGCACTTCTATCCAAAAATTTACTCAAGGTTAAATGGGTTGAGGGAAAAAAATAAACACTTTCCGTTCTATACATTGCTTTAATTTAAATGCGGAAGTGTTTTTATTGTTCAAATTCCTGGAATCTAGAAGAAATCGTTTTTGCTTTAAAAAGCTGTATAAATATTTTGTATTTTTCATCAGTAAGGGCATTGCATTTTAATTAGGCACTTCTATACAAAAATTTACCCAAGGTTATATAGGTTGAGGGAAAAAAATAAACACTTTCCGTTCTATACATTGCTTTAATTCAAATTCGGATGTGTTTTCATTGTTAAAATTCCTGCACTCTAGAAGGGAACGTTTTTTCTTTAAAAAGCTGTATAAATATTTTGTATTTTTCATCAGTAAAGGCATTGAATTTTAATTAGGCACTTCTATACAAAAATTTACCCAAGGTTATATAGGTTGAGGGAAAAAAATAAACACTTTCCGTTCTATACATTGCTTTAATTAAAATGGGGAGGTGTTTTTATTGTTCAAATTCCCGGTATATAGAAGGAAACGTTTCTGCTTTAAAAAGCTGTATATATATTTCTTATTTTTCATAATTAAGAGCATTAAAATTTTAATTAGGCACTTCTAACCAAAAATCTACTCAAGGTTAAATGGGTTGAGGGAAAAAAACAAACACTTTCCGTTCTATACATTGCTTTAATTCAAATGCGGAAGTGTTTTTATTGTTCAAATTCCTGGAATCGAGAAGGGAACGCTTTTGCTTTAAAAAGCTGTATAAATATTTTGTATTTTTCTTCATTAAGGGATTGAAATTTTAATTAGGCACTTCTAACCAAAAATTTACTCAAGGTTAAATGGGTTGAGGGAAAAAAATAAACACTTTCCGTTCTATACATTGCTTTAATTCAAATGCGGAAATATTTTTATTGTTCAAATTCCTGGAATCTAGAAGGCAACGTTTTTGCTTTAAAAAGATGTATAAATATTTCGTATTTTTCATCATTAAGAGCATTGAAATTTTAATTAGGCACTTCTATCCAAAAATTTACTCAAGGTTAAATGGGTTGAGGGAAAAAAATAAACACTTTCCGTTCTATACATTGCTTTAATTTAAATGCGGAAGTGTTTTTATTGTTCAAATTCCTGGAATCTAGAAGAAATCGTTTTTGCTTTAAAAAGCTGTATAAATATTTTGTATTTCTCATCAGTAAGGGCATTGAATTTTAATTAGGCACTTCTATACAAAAATTTACCCAAGGTTATATAGGTTGAGGGAAAAAAATAAACACTTTCCGTTCTATACATTGCTTTAATTCAAATTCGGATGTGTTTTCATTGGCAAGGCACAAGGCAGATGAGTTTTCACTGAGAGCTTTTCATGGCAGAAATACAATCGGAGCGCTTGCCAGACACTGCCGAGGGGCGACCCCGCTTAGAAAAATTTTCTTCTAATTGAAAAATCTTATTTCTAAAATTTTGATGTTGCTTTGTCCGGGAGTTGAACCCAGGGCATACGGTGTGATAGGCGGAGCACGCTACCATCACACCACGGTGGCCGCGTTCTATACATTGCTTTAATTCAAATTCGGATGTGTTTTCATTGTTAAAATTCCTGCACTCTAGAAGGGAACGTTTTTTCTTTAAAAAGCTGTATAAATATTTTGTATTTTTCATCAGTAAGGGCATTGAATTTTAATTAGGCACTTCTATACAAAAATTTACCCAAGGTTATATAGGTTGAGGGAAAAAAATAAACACTTTCCGTTCTATACATTGCTTTAATTCAAATTCGGATGTGTTTTCATTGTTAAAATTCCTGCACTCTAGAAGGGAACGTTTTTTCTTTAAAAAGCTGTATAAATATTTTGTATTTTTCATCAGTAAGGGCATTGAATTTTAATTAGACACTTCTATACAAAAATTTACCCAAGGTTATATAGGTTGAGGGAAAAAAATAAACACTTTCCGTTCTATACATTGCTTTAATTCAAATTCGGATGTGTTTTCATTGTTAAAATTCCTGCACTCTAGAAGGGAACGTTTTTTCTTTAAAAAGCTGTATAAATATTTTGTATTTTTCATCAGTAAGGGCATTGAATTTTAATTAGCACTTCTATACAAAAATTTACCCAAGGTTATATAGGTTGAGGGAAAAAAATAAACACTTTCCGTTCTATACATTGCTTTAATTCAAATTCGGATGTGTTTTCATTGTTAAAATTCCTGCACTCTAGAAGGGAACGTTTTTTCTTTAAAAAGCTGTATAAATATTTTGTATTTTTCATAAGTAAGGGCATTGAATTTTAATTAGGCACTTCTATACAAAAATTTACCCAAGGTTATATAGGTTGAGGGAAAAAAATAAACACTTTCCGTTCTATACATTGCTTTAATTCAAATTCGGATGTGTTTTCATTGTTAAAATTCCTGCACTCTAGAAGGGAACGTTTTTTCTTTAAAAAGCTGTATAAATATTTTGTATTTTTCATCAGTAAGGGCATTGAATTTTAATTAGGCACTTCTATACAAAAATTTACCCAAGGTTATATAGGTTGAGGGAAAAAAATAAACACTTTCCATTCTATACATTGCTTTAATTCAAATTCGGATGTGTTTTCATTGTTAAAATTCCTGCACTCTAGAAGGGAACGTTTTTTCTTTAAAAAGCTGTATAAATATTTTGTATTTTTCATCAGTAAGGGCATTGAATTTTAATTAGGCACTTCTATACAAAAATTTACCCAAGGTTATATGGGTTGAGGGAAAAAAATAAACACTTTCCGTTCTGTACATTGCTTTAATTCAAATTCGGATGTGTTTTCATTGTTAAAATTCCTGCACTCTAGAAGGGAACGTTTTTTCTTTAAAAAGCTGTATAAATATTTTGTATTTTTCATCAGTAAGGGCATTGAATTTTAATTAGGCACTTCTATACAAAAATTTACCCAAGGTTATATAGGTTGAGGGAAAAAAATAAACACTTTCCGTTCTATACATTGCTTTAATTCAAATTCGGATGTGTTTTCATTGTTAAAATTCCTGCACTCTAGAAGGGAACGTTTTTTCTTTAAAAAGCTGTATAAATATTTTGTATTTTTCATCAGTAAGGGCATTGAATTTTAATTAGGCACTTCTATACAAAAATTTACCCAAGGTTATATAGGTTGAGGGAAAAAAATAAACACTTTCCGTTCTATACATTGCTTTAATTCAAATTCGGATGTGTTTTCATTGTTAAAATTCTTGCACTCTAGAAGGGAACGTTTTTTCTTTAAAAAGCTGTATAAATATTTTGTATTTTTCATCAGTAAGGGCATTGAATTTTAATTAGGCACTTCTATACAAAAATTTACCCAAGGTTATATAGGTTGAGGGAAAAAAATAAACACTTTCCGTTCTATACATTGCTTTAATTCAAATTCGGATGTGTTTTCATTGTTAAAATTCCTGCACTCTAGAAGGGAACGTTTTTTCTTTAAAAAGCTGTATAAATATTTTGTATTTTTCATCAGTAAGGGCATTGAATTTTAATTAGGCACTTCTATACAAAAATTTACCCAAGGTTATATAGGTTGAGGGAAAAAAATAAACACTTTCCGTTCTATACATTGCTTTAATTCAAATTCGGATGTGTTTTCATTGTTAAAATTCCTGCACTCTAGAAGGGAACGTTTTTTCTTTAAAAAGCTGTATAAATATTTTGTATTTTTCATCAGTAAGGGCATTGAATTTTAATTAGGCACTTCTATACAAAAATTTACCCAAGGTTATATAGGTTGAGGGAAAAAAATAAACACTTTCCGTTCTATACATTGCTTTAATTCAAATTCGGATGTGTTTTCATTGTTAAAATTCCTGCACTCTAGAAGGGAACGTTCTTTCTTTAAAAAGCTGTATAAATATTTTGTATTTTTCATCAGTAAGGGCATTGAATTTTAATTAGGCACTTCTATACAAAAATTTACCCAAGGTTATATAGGTTGAGGGAAAAAAATAAACACTTTCCGTTCTATACATTGCTTTAATTCAAATTCGGATGTGTTTTCATTGTTAAAATTCCTGCACTCTAGAAGGGAACGTTTTTTCTTTAAAAAGCTGTATAAATATTTTGTATTTTTCATCAGTAAGGGCATTGAATTTTAATTAGGCACTTCTATACAAAAATTTACCCAAGGTTATATAGGTTGAGGGAAAAAAATTAACACTTTCCGTTCTATACATTGCTTTAATTCAAATTCGGATGTGTTTTCATTGTTAAAATTCCTGCACTCTAGAAGGGAACGTTTTTTCTTTAAAAAGCTGTATAAATATTTTGTATTTTTCATCAGTAAGGGCATTGAATTTTAATTAGGCACTTCTATACAAAAATTTACCCAAGGTTATATAGGTTGAGGGAAAGAAATAAACACTTTCCGTTCTATACATTGCTTTAATTCAAATTCGGATGTGTTTTCATTGTTAAAATTCCTGCACTCTAGAAGGGAACGTTTTTTCTTTAAAAAGCTGTATAAATATTTTGTATTTTTCATCAGTAAGGGCATTGAATTTTAATTAGGCACTTCTATACAAAAATTTACCCAAGGTTATATAGGTTGAGGGAAAAAAATAAACACTTTCCGTTCTATACATTGCTTTAATTCAAATTCGGATGTGTTTTCATTGTTAAAATTCCTGCACTCTAGAAGGGAACGTTTTTTCTTTAAAAAGCTGTATAAATATTTTGTATTTTTCATCAGTAAGGGCATTGAATTTTAATTAGGCACTTCTATACAAAAATTTACCCAAGGTTATATAGGTTGAGGGAAAAAATAAACACTTTCCGTTCTATACATTGCTTTAATTCAAATTCGGATGTGTTTTCATTGTTAAAATTCCTGCACTCTAGAAGGGAACGTTTTTTCTTTAAAAAGCTGTATAAATATTTTGTATTTTTCATCAGTAAGGGCATTGAATTTTAATTAGGCACTTCTATACAAAAATTTACCCAAGGTTATATAGGTTGAGGGAAAAAAATAAACACTTTCCGTTCTATACATTGCTTTAATTCAAATTCGGATGTGTTTTCATTGTTAAAATTCCTGCACTCTAGAAGAAATCGTTTTTGCTTTAAAAAGCTATATAAATATTTTGTATTTTTCATCAGTAAGTGCATTGAATTTTAATTAGGCACTTCTATACAAAAATTTACCCAAGGTTATATAGGTTGAGGGAAAAAAATAAACACTTTCCGTTCTATACATTGCTTTAATTCAAATTCGGATGTGTTTTCATTGTTAAAATTCCTGCACTCTAGAAGGGAACGTTTTTTCTTTAAAAAGCTGTATAAATATTTTGTATTTTTCATCATTAAGGGATTGAAATTTTAATTAGGCACTTCTAACCAAAAATTTACTCAAGGTTAAATGGGCTGAGGGAAAAAAATAAACACTTTCCGTTCTATACATTGCTTTAATTCAAATGCGGAAATATTTTTATTGTTCAAATTCCTGGAATCTAGAAGGCAACGTTTTTGCTTTAAAAAGATGTATAAATATTTCGTATTTTTCATCATTAAGAGCATTAAAATTTTAATTAGGCACTTCTATCCAAAAATTTACTCAAGGTTAAATGGGTTGAGGGAAAAAAATAAACACTTTCCGTTCTATACATTGCTTTAATTTAAATGCGGAAGTGTTTTTATTGTTCAAATTCCTGGAATCTAGACGAAATCGTTTTTGCTTTAAAAAGCTGTATAAATATTTTGTATTTTTCATCAGTAAGGGCATTGAATTTTAATTAGGCACTTCTATACAAAAATTTACCCAAGGTTATATAGGTTGAGGGAAAAAAATAAACACTTTCCGTTCTATACATTGCTTTAATTCAAATTCGGATGTGTTTTCATTGTTAAAATTCCTGCACTCTAGAAGGGAACGTTTTTTCTTTAAAAAGCTGTATAAATATTTTGTATTTTTCATCATTAAGGGCATTGAAATTTTAATTAGGCACTTCTATACAAAAATTTACCCAAGGTTATATAGGTTGAGGGAAAAAAATAAACACTTTCCGTTCTATACATTGCTTTTATTCAAATTCGGATGTGTTTTTATACTCAGTTGAGCAGAGCTCACAGAGTATATTAAGTTTGATTGGATAACGGTTGGTTGTACATATATAAAGGAATCGAGATAGATATAGACTTCCATATATAAAAATAATCAGGATCGAAAAAAATTTGATTGAGCCATGTCCGTCCGTCCGTCCGTCCGTCCGTCCGTTAACACGATAACTTGAGTAAATTTTGAGGTATCTTGATGAAATTTGGTGTGTAGGTTCCTGAGAACTCATCTCAGATCGCTGTTTAAAATGAACGAAATCGGACTATAACCACGCCCACTTTTTCGATATCGAAAATTTCGAAAAACCGAAAAAGTGCGATAATTCATTACCAAAGACAGATAAAGCAACGAAACTTGGTAGGTGAGTTGAACTTATGACGCAAAATAGAAAATTAGTAAAATTTTGGACATTGGGCGTGGCACCGCCCACTTTTAAAAGAAGGTAATTTAAAATTTTGCAAGCTGTAATTTGGCAGTCGTTGAAGATATCATAATGAAATTTGGTAGGAACGTTACTCCTATTACTATATGTACGCTTAATAAAAATTAGCAAAATCGGAGAAGGACCGCGCCCACTTTTAAAAAAAATTTTTTTTTTAAGTAAAATTTTAACAAAAAATTTAATATCTTTACAGTATATAAGTAAATTATGTCAACATTCGACTCCAGTAATGATGTGGTGCAACAAAATACAAAAATAAAAGAAAATTTCAAAATGGGCGTGGCTCCGCCCTTTTTCATTTAATTTGTCTAGGATACTTTTAACGCCATAAGTCGAACAAAAATTAACCAATCCTTTTGAAATTTGGTAGGGGCATAGATTTTATGACGTTAACTGTTTTCTGTGAAAATGGCTGTATAAATATTTTGTATTTTTCATCAGTAAGGGCATTGAATTTTAATTAGGCACTTCTATACAAAAATTTACCCAAGGTTATATAGGTTGAGGGAAAAAAATAAACACTTCCGTTCTATACATTGCTTTAATTCAAATTCGGATGTGTTTTCATTGTTAAAATTCCTGCACTCTAGAAGGGAACGTTTTTTCTTTAAAAAGCTGTATAAATATTTTGTATTTTTCATCAGTAAGGGCATTGAATTTTAATTATATAGGTTGAGGGAAAAAAATAAACACTTTCCGTTCTATACATTGCTTTTATTCAAATTCGGATGTGTTTTTATACTCAGTTGAGCAGAGCTCACAGAGTATATTAAGTTTGATTGGATAACGGTTGGTTGTACATATATAAAGGAATCGAGATAGATATAGACTTCCATATATAAAAATAATCAGGATCGAAAAAAATTTGATTGAGCCATGTCCGTCCGTCCGTCCGTCCGTCCGTTAACACGATAACTTGAGTAAATTTTGAGGTATCTTGATGAAACTTGGTGTGTAGGTTCCTGAGAACTCATCTCAGATCGCTGTTTAAAATGAACGAAATCGGACTATAACCACGCCCACTTTTTCGATATCGAAAATTTCGAAAAACCGAAAAAGTGCGATAATTCATTACAAAAGACAGATAAAGCAACGAAACTTGGTAGGTGAGTTGAACTTATGACGCAAAATAGAAAATTAGTAAAATTTTGGACATTGGGCGTGGCACCGCCCACTTTTAAAAGAAGGTAATTTAAAATTTTGCAAGCTGTAATTTGGCAGTCGTTGAAGATATCATAATGAAATTTGGTAGGAACGTTACTCCTATTACTATATGTACGCTTAATAAAAATTAGCAAAATCGGAGAAGGACCACGCCCACTTTTAAAAAAAATTTTTTTTTAAGTAAAATTTTAACAAACAATTTGATATCTTTACAGTATATAAGTAAATTATGTCAACATTCGACTCCAGTAATGATGTGGTGCAACAAAATACAAAAATAAAAGAAAATTTCAAAATGGGCGTGGCTCCGCCCTTTTTCATTTAATTTGTCTAGGATACTTTTAACGCCATAAGTCGAACAAAAATTAACCAATCCTTTTGAAATTTGGTAGGGGCATAGATTTTATGACGTTAACTGTTTTCTGTGAAAATGGGCGGAATCGGTTGATGCCACGCCCAGTTTTTATACACAGTCGTCCGTCTGTCCTTCCGCATGGCCGTTAACACGATAACTTCAGCAAAAATCAACATATCTTTAATGAACTTAGTTCACGTGCTTACTTGAACTCACTTTATATTGGTATGAAAAATGAACGAAATCCGAATATGACCACGCCCACTTTTTCGATATCGAAAATTACGAAAAATGAAAAAAATGCCATAATTCTATACCAAATACGAAAAAAGGGATGAAACATGGTAAGGTAATTGGATTGTTTTATTGACGCGAAATATAACTTTAGAAAAAACTTTATAAAATGGTTGTGACACCTACCATATTAAGTAGAAGAAAATGAAAAAGTTCTGCAGGGCGAAATAAAACACCCTTAAAATCTTGCCAGGTATTACATATATAAATAAATTAGCGGTATCCAACCGATAATGTTCTGGGTCACCCTAGTCCACATTTTGGTCGATATCTGGAAAACGCCTTCACATATACAACTACCACCACTCCCTTTTAAAACTCTCATTAATACCTTTATTTGATACCCATATCGTACAAACTCATTCTAGAGTCACCCCTGGTCCACCTTTATGGCGATATCTCGAAAAGGCGTCCACCTATAGAACTATGCCCTACACCCTTTTAAAATACTCATTAACACCTTTCTTTTGATACCCATATTGTACAAACAAATTCTAGGGTCACCCCTGCTCCACCTTTATGGCGATATCTCGAAACGGCGTCCACCTATGGAACTAAGGAATACTCCCTTTTAAAATACTCATTAACACCTTTCATTTGATACCCATATCATACAAACGCATTCTAGAGTCACCCCTGGTCCACCTTTATGACGATATCTCGAAACGGCGTCCACCTATAGAACTACGGCCCACTCCCTTTTAAAATACTCATTAACACCTTTCGTTTGATGCCCATATTGTGCAAACGCATTCTAGAGTCACCCCTGGTCCATCTTTACGGCGATATCTCGAAAAGGCGTCCATCTATAGAACTTAGGTCCACGCCATTTTAAAATACTCATTAATACCTTTCATTTGATACCCATATCGTACAAACGCATTCTAGAGTCAACCCTGATCCACCTTTATGGCTATATCACTAAATGGCGTCCACCTATAGAACTATGGTGCACTCCCTCATAAAATACTCTTTAATGCCTTTCATTTGATACACATGTCATACAAACACATTCCAGGGTTTCCCTCGGTTCATTTTCCTACATGGTTATTTTCCCTTATGTTGTCACCATAGCTCTCAACTGAGTATGTAATGTTCGGTTACACCCGAACTTAACCTTCCTTAATTGTTTTTACGTAAATTTGGGTTTGAGCTAGGACTCAGAATGAATGGAAGACACTTTCTGTCGGAGATTGTAGAAAGCTATGATAAGCAAATATTTAAAGCAATAAAATCATACTAAAAAGGTAATGCTACTTATATATGATCTATAACATGTTGTTTCCTCTTAAACAGCGCTGCAGCTAATCGCACTCGTTCCGAACAAACTCAGAAATATCGCATTGGAAGATGGTACTAGTAGTTTAAGTACTGTTCCCTCGGACCTTTTCTATTTATTGAATAAGTTATGAAATTAATGCAGACTTTAACACTTCACTTTTTATCTTTACACGATATGAAAACGAAAATATATATAAAAGTATAGCTAAATATGCAAAGGAGCGCATCCGCGGTTGCTGGTTATTGATAGTAGACTGAGTTGACTATGCTCTTGTCGGTGACGATGGCAGTTCGGTGTTCGTTGGCACCTTTCCAGTCGCCGGACACGGGTGCGTATAGGAATTGCCGCCGTCTAATGGTGATGGAGGCGGCTTAAACAGAAAGTAAACTTGTCCCATAAGAATACAAAATTTTCCCGATACAGTCCTCAAATGATCCCGTAAGATGCCAGACCTCATTCTGACAACAGCCTCAACGAATGCCGAATCAGATCTTAAAACAATGGCAAAAATCTTTTGAAAAATATGAATGACCCCTCAACGGTGGTAACCTCTTTTGGCTGCCCAAGTCTTCCTGATACACATTTCTGAAATTTGTACCAGTCCGTTGCCTTAGGGTTTCTAAAGGTTTTTTCCCTTCTCCAGGCTGAAACTGATAATGCATGTTCCGAGAAGGATGCCCTGTCAAGGACCCTCTATTCATACCCGATCCCAACATATGTAGGAATGCTACTCCTGTTAGCAACCTGAGGACTACTCTTTAGAATATAACAAACAAGAGACTCACATCTACCGTTAATATCGTCCTCTCCCCATACGCTGTGATACCCATTAGCATCCGCACTTATGACATGCAATCACTGCATCTTCCTTAATTCACCAGACTTTCGAACTCCTCTGGTTGGGCTTCCACGTTATGGGCCATGTGGCTGGATGTTTTAATAAGGGACAGTTCTCGTTTCGCCTCTATTGCCACCGTTACTAGGTCTTCAGTGCTGAAATTAGATAGAAAAAACGAGCATAGGTGTTTTCTAACAATGACTGCAGCAGTTGTTTTTGTTGTTGTTGTAGCGATTAGGTTACTCCCCGAAGGCTTTGGGGAGTGTTATCGATGTGATGGTCCTTTGTCGGATACAGATCCGATACGCTCCGATAACACAGCACCATTAAGGTGCTGGCCCGACCATCTCGGGAACGATTTATATGGCCACATTAAACCTTCAGGCCATCCCTCCCTCCCCACCCCCAAGTTCCATGAGGAGCTTGGGGTCGCCAGAGCCTCGTCTGTTAGTGAAACGGGATTCGCCGCTCGAAGGTGAAGTTGACAATTGGGTTGGAGAAGCTATATATTGCGCTGCACAACCCCTTGAATCCCATGACTGCAGCTCTTATCCTGCTGCTCGTCTTTGTGTAATAAACGCTGAATCCGCGAGCGCTGAGTTGAGAAACCTTTCCTCCAGATGAGACTCATGGGTCCTGTATCAGCGCCACATTAAACGAACCCTCCTCAAGTGTCAGGAGGAGCTCGCTCGACGCCACTTCACTGTGTTGGATATTTATCTGTAAGACTCCCAACGTCATTGAGCTGTTTATCTCTCTCCAAATTCTCCGCCATTGCACTCATACAATACATTTTTGTCGCTGTTTCCGGGGTCTGTAGGTACGTTTCTCCCTCCTCTGCTTGAAGCGTCTTTGCTAGACTCGCAGCATTATTGAGTCCAATTGCAACACCTCTACCTTTCGGTCGACACCAGCCCATTGGGGTTGTTGCAATCTAGTAGCACCACATTCAAGGCCTACTTCGCAACTTTGTTCATCTTCTTCTCGGTGAAAACCAGAGTCTCATCATTAGCTCCCTTTAGTATCACCGAATAAGCTGGGGTCTGGTCATTACCTTCCTTTAGCTTTCCCGTTTTTATTTATTATTTCCTCTTCCTGTACTACAGCTTGTAGAATACATGGCTTTCTAGAACTTCCCTCTTCTCTCCGCTTTGCAGAATTTGAATTTTCTCTCGGGGCACTGTGTCTTTGGTCCATGCCAAGCGATCACTCTCGTCGTGGGTTGGATTAAAGTTAGTTCCTTGTCCGGACTAGTAGGCTCCTCTTCTACCGAACGCACTGAATGCATACTATCATCGCAATCAGCGTTCGAATCATCACTGATAGCGATTTCTTCCTCCCGGGCTTGCGACGCCATCATTTTTTCACTTCTCATCCGTACTTACTTTAGAAGTTTTTGAGTTCATCTTGGCCGTACGACCACCTTCCCAACAGCGGCCTAGAGTTCAGAGTGGGGATAAAAACCATCCGCTACAACAGCGCCCCTTGCTGTGGTAAGGCCGAAGCGGTCCGGTTGCAATTCATCCAATAGGGAGCCATGCCTAGCACCCTGGATTAGGAGGTTGGGGAGATGTCAATTTTACCTTGTTTAATATTATAAAAAGCGATAAATATTTCAATGAGTTTTAAGAGAAGAGTATTAATTTTTTGTCAACTCATAATTAGTGAAATAGAATTAAATTTATGAGTTTGGTTGAAGCCAGTAAAGAAAATAACAACTTTATTTTTCATACATTTAACGAATATAACCAAAACTTTTTATTCAATCGCAATCATCAATATTTCTTTCTAGATAATACCATTAAAATATCGCCATTTCGACTGCTGAGTGGAATTTCACGCTACCTCTGCATAAATTTAAATTGTTTTGACATGGGCTGGGGCATTTATACAAAAAATTCTTAATGAGGCTTTCAGCCGAGATAGGGCGATGTTCCACTAAGCAGTCATATCGTTAGCTTAATGTGAAAATGTGCTAAGTCACTTTTTTTGAAAAATTGTATTTTAATGCAGTTTTAAAACTGAATTCAAAATACATCGATCACAAGAAAAAAATATTTTAATTTTTAATTTTTACGTGCTATTTGATATGATGTGTAAATGTGCTAAGTCATCAACTGTTCAAAACAATGTGCTAAGTCAACCAGTCAATAATATCAATCTGAATTACTAGTCATTTCTTTGTGCGCGCATTTTATTTATTTATTTAATTCATTCAGTCTAAATGTACATGCCTTGTTGTTGTTGTTGTATTAACGATAAAGACACTCCCCGAAGGCTTTGGGCTGATGTTGATGGTCCTTTGCCGCATTTAGATCCGGTACGTTCCGGTAACAAAGCACTATTATGGTACTAGTCCTACCATCTCGGGAACGATTTATATGACCACATTAAACCTTCTAGGCCATCCCGTCCTCCCCACCCCCTAGTTCCATGAACAACTTGGGGACGTCAGAGCCTCGCCTGTCAATGAAACAGAATTCGCCACGTGTAGGTGAAGTTGACAATTGGGTTAGAGGAGCTATATATTGCGCTGGGAACCCCTTGAGAGAGGTGCCTACACAACCCAATTGGGTTCACCCAATTGAGACATACATTTGGTGTTTGATGAATGCTTTGCGCTGACTTTTATCTACTTAAATTTTTACATGTCGATAACTACATACTTCGTTACAGACCAGTTAAAAATAGAAAATAATTCAAGCTTAAACTTATGTAAGCTGTTATTAAAATTAAGAATACTACTGAATCGATTTGCTAGATGTATAGTCCTAGTTATATGTTCATTCATAGCATAATTCGTTTTATTAGTTATTTAAATAAAGAATCTATTATGCCGTAGATCACGCATTGGAATATATGGAATGAACAAATTAGATAAATCAGAGCAATTTATGCTAAAGTCAAGCATGAGTGAGATTAAAGTTCTTCTGTCATGCAAAGCCTGAAGACCAAGCAATTTGTGCCTGCTGGTATATGATGGGAGGCCGTCTGGCCAGTGAAGCATACGTAAAGCAATTTTTGTAAAAAATGTTTGAACTCTCTCAATTCTATAGGACTTATATTCATAGAAAGGATTCCATATTATTATTGAGCAATATTCAAGACGACTTCTGACCAAGGATATATAAAGTGCCTCCAACGTAATAGGGTCCTTAAAGTCACTGGTGTTACGTCTACTGAACCTAACCATTGCAACAACTAGAAAAAGAGAGATTGGAATCAAAAATTACACCCAAGTCTTAACTCTCTTGACAACGAATAAGAGATTTAGCATTTAGTTTGTAGATAAAGTAGGTGGCAGTTGCATTTTTGGAATAAGAAACAACACGTCATTTGTTTTAATTTAAAAATAAATTATTGTCTGCGCACCATCCGGCAAAAGATTCCAGATCAGAACCGTTAGAAATAGTTTGACAAATAAATAATATTTCTTGTGAAATATATGTATAGTTTTAGTGTTTTATTTCAATCATTAAAGGGGAGGAGTGATGGGGAAACATATTGAGTAAAAAGTGCTAAGTCGGGAGAAAAAATTTGTTATGATTGCGGAAATTGTGCTAAGTCATAAAATAGCTGCTGGGTTAGAATACATGATTTTTATTTATCTTTTTCAAAGCTTCTACACTCAAAAGTATTGCAACTAAGGTATTCTCATTCACAGTTTTGAAAAAAGAAGGTTATTTCAAAAGTTATTCATTTCTTTTCGTCTCCTGTAAAATTAGCACATTTTCACATTAAGCTAACGATATACATATGTATATTGGACAGTTAAAATTTTTCTTAATAAGCTATTCTACTCACATTTGCGGGTAGGTAAATTTCAAACGAGTCAACATACGAAAATATGAATATAGTTTTTTTTGAGATCGTTCAAATTTCTAGAAGAATATAAAATCGTAATGAGAGACCGCCTTTAACATTAAAGTAAATAGTTAAAATGTTTACAAGCTTACTTTTTCGATGTCATGAACAACATTTTCACTACGTCAAAAGGAAACAAGTAAGAACGGGACTTCATGAAAGGTATGAATGAATAATCGGATGTATAAGATAAGAAATATATAGTGAACAGATCTGCATATCTTAACGATTTTTAAGATAAATATAAAATAAAAAACAGGTAGGTACTTTGTGTGAGGATGCAAAGTTTCTGGTTTTTTGTGGTCTGCGTGTAAAAACTATGACTACGAATCACGTATTTCAACAATATATGACGTAAACGTAACTATTTGATGAAATTTGATGAATTTTGAAGCTTCTAGCCGTAAAAAAGGGGCAAAAATGACAGTTTGTATGAAGTGTATAATATATATACCACCGATCTCTATGATTTTTTCAGACAACAATATATGCTATATACGTAAGCATATGGTGAAATTTGAAGCGTCTAGCTGTTAAAAAGGGGCAGAAATTGCGCAAAGTTTCTTAACTGAACAATCGGTTGTATGAGATATATACTATATATACCATCGATCTCAATGATTTTTTCAGACAACAATATATGCTATACACGTAAGCATTTGGTGAAATTTGAAGCTTCTAGCTGTTAAAATGGGGAAGAAATTGCGCAAATTTTCTTATCTAAACAATCGGTTGTATGGGATATATACTATATATACCACCGGTATCTATGATTTTCTCAGACAACAATATATGCTATACACGTAAGCATTTAGTGAAATTTGAACATATCTAAACGATTTTTAAGATAAATATAAAATAAAAAATAGGTAGGTAATCTGTGTGAGGATGCAAAGCTTCACGTTTTTTGTGGTCTGCATGCAAAAACTATGACTACGAATCAGGTATTTCAAAAATATATGACGTAAACGTAACTATTTGATGAAATTTGATGAATTTTGAAGCTTCTAGCCGTAAAAAAGGGGCAAAAATGACAGTTTGTATGAAGTGTATAATATATATACCACCGATCTCTATAATTTTTTCAGACAACAATATATGCTATATACGTAAGCATTTGGTGAAATTTGAAGCTTCTAGCTGTTAAAATGGGGTAGAAATTGCGAAAAGTTTCTTATCTGAACAATCGGTTGTATGAGATATATACTATATATACAACCGATCTCTATGATTTTTTCAGACAACAATATATGCTATATACGTAAGTATTCGGTGAAATTTGAAGCTTATAGCTGTTAAAATGGGGTAGAAATTGCGAAAAGTTTCTTATCTGAACAATCGGTTGTATGAGATATATACTATATATACAACCGATCTCTATGATTTTTTCAGACAACAATATATGCTATATACGTAAGCAATCGGTGAAATTTGAAGCTTATAGCTGTTAAAATGGGGTAGAAATTGCGAAAAGTTTCTTATCTGAACAATCGGTTGTATGAGATATTTACTATATATACCACCGATCTCTATGATTTTTTCAGACAACAATATATGCTATATACGTAAGTATTCGGTGAAATTTGAAGCTTATAGCTGTTAAAATGGGGTAGAAATTGCGAAAAGTTTCTTATCTGAACAATCGGTTGTATGAGATATATACTATATATACAACCGATCTCTATGATTTTTTCAGACAACAATATATGCTATATACGTAAGTATTCGGTGAAATTTGAAGCTTCTAGCTGTTAAAATGGGGCTAAAATTTGCCAAAAATATATATATATATACTGTATATATATACTATATATACCACCATATATATACTATATATACCACCGATCTTTATGATTTTTTCAGACAACAATATATGCTATATACGAAAGTATATGGTGAAGTTTGAAGCTTCAATCTGTTAAATTGGGTAAGATATTACAAAAATCCTCTTTTTCTGAAAAATCGGTTGTATGGAGGATATATGCTATAGTGGTCCGATCCGGTCGGTTCCGACAAATGTCTAATCGGACACCCAAATACACCCGATCACCAAATTTTATCAAGATATCTCAAAAATTGAGGTACTAGTTTGCATACAAACAGACAGACGGACAGACGGACATGGCTAAATCAACTCAGCTCTTCAACCTGATTATTTCGGTATACTTAATGGTGGGTCTATCTATTTTCCTTTAAGGACTTAGAATTTTCGGTTTCGTGACGAAATTAATATACCATTTCATTTTCATGAAAGGTATAAAAATAGGTAGGTAATCTGTGTGAGGATGCAAAGCTTCACGTTTTTTGTGGTCTGCATGTAAAAACTATGACCACGAATCAGGTATTTCAAAAATATATGACGTAAACGTAACTATTTGATGAAATTTGATGAATTTTGAAGCTTCTAGCCGTAAAAAAGGGGCAAAAATGACAGTTTGTATGAAGTGTATAATATATATACCACCGATCTCTATAATTTTTTCAGACAACAATATACGCTATGTCCGTAAGCATTTTGTGAAATTTGAAGCTTCTAGCTGTTAAAACGGGGCAGAAATTGCGCAAAGTTTCTTATCTGAACAATCGGTTGTATGAGATATATACTATATATACCACCGATCTCTATGATTTTTTCAGACAACAATATATGCTATATACGTAAGCATTTGGTGAAATTTGAAGCTTCTAGCTGTTAAAATGGGGTAGAAATTGCGAAAAGTTTCTTATCTGAACAATCGGTTGTATGAGATATATACTATATATACAACCGATCTCTATGATTTTTTCAGACAACAATATATGCTATATGCGTAAGCAATCGGTGAAATTTGAAGATTATAGCTGTTAAAATGGGGTAGAAATTGCGAAAAGTTTCTTATCTGAACAATCGGTTGTATGAGATATATACTATATATACAACCGATCTCTATGATTTTTTCAGACAACAATATATGCTATATACGTAAGCAATCGGTGAAATTTGAAGCTTATAGCTGTTAAAATGGGGTAGAAATTGCGAAAAGTTTATTATCTGAACAATCGGTCGTATGAGATATATACAATATATACAATCGATCTCTATGATTTTTTCAGACAACAATATATGCTATATACGTAAGCATTCGTTGACATTTGAAGCCTCTAGCTCTAAAAATGGGGCAGTAATTACGAAAAGTTCCTTATCTGAACAATCGGTTGTGGGGGATATATACTATATATACGACCGATCTCATAAATTTTTCCAGGCAACAATATGCGCAATATACGAAAGTATATGGTGAAGTTTGAAGCTTCAATCTGTTAAATTGGGTAAGATATTACAAAAATCCTCTTTTTCTGAAAAATCGGTTGTATGGAGGATATATGCTATAGTGGTCCGATCCGGTCGGTTCCGACAAATGTCTAATCGGACACCCAAATACACCCGCTCACCAAATTTTATCAAGATATCTCAAAAATTGAGGGACTAGTTTGCATACAAACAGACAGACGGACAGACGGACATGGCTAAATCAACTCAGCTCTTCAACCTGATTATTTCGGTATACTTAATGGTGGGTCTATCTATTTTCCTTTAAGGACTTACAATTTTCGGTTTCGTGACGAAATTAATATACCATTTCATTTTCATGAAAGGTATAAAAAGTATTTCTAGTACATACATATTTCATAGAGAAATAAGCGTGTACATAATAAGTAATAATTGCGTGCGCTTCAATTACTTTATTATTTAAGTGTTTTAATACTATGTTCAAACAGAAAAATAAATTGAGGAAATTTCGATTTGAACTGAGTGCTGTTCATACAACTCGATTTAGCTTACACAATAGTAATTTGATAGCTGGTTGGCTCATCTCTACAGCAAGAACATACCTTTGTTCAGACTGTCAAAATATGCGTGTTGGTATTAGGCGAATGAAATGGAATGAAAACATAAAACTTTGAAATTTTTGTGTGTTGTAAGAAAATGTGTTCAATGTTTTGGTTTCATTTTGAGTTTGCCATCTTCTTTTGACAATCCCTACTCCAGTGAAATGAAAGACATAAAATCAGCTGATGAGATTAGCCAACCATATAGTTCAGCCGTGCGTAGCTGACGTTTAAATATACTCAATAAACACACTTTACAATGTTGCATTTGCAGTTTGAAACAATTTACTACGCAATTTTTTTTAAATTGGCAATTTATTATATGACAAATTGCGTAATAAATTGCCCAAATAGTATAAATTGCCAATTTGGTGTGTGTTTGAACCTAGTATAAGAGAATTTGCCAAAATTGAAATAAATTGAAAAAAAAAAATTGTGGTAAAAAGATAGCTTAAGCAAATTTATTCGGAACTAAAATGAATGGTTGAAAGTATTTTTTGTGATTTTTTCGAAAACTTCCAAGAATAAAATGTTTTATAATAAAAGTCAACTGCTGAATTTTATGAAAAAGTAAAAAATAACTGTTTGACTTTCGACTTTGTACAAAACGAGTAAGGAAGGCTAAGTTCGGGTGTAACCGAACATTACATACTCAGCTGAGAGTTATGCAGACAAAATAAGGGAAAATCACCATGTAGGAAAATGAACTTAGGGTAACCCTGGAATGTGTTTGTATGACATGCGTATCAAATGGAAGGTATTAAATATTATTTTAAAAGGGAGTGGGTCATAGTACTGTGGGTGGACGCCATTTAGGGATATCGCCATAAAGGTGGACCAGGGATGACTCTAGAATTTGTTTGTACGATATGGGTATCAAATGAAAGGTGATATTAAGTATTTTAAAAAGGTGTGGGCCTTAGTTCTATAGGTGGACGCCTTTACGTGATATCGCCATAAAGGTGGACCAGGGGTGACCCTAGAATTTGTTTGCACGATATGGGTATCAAATAAAGGTATTAATGAGGGTTTTAAAAGGGAGTGGTGGTAGTTGTATATGTGAATGCGTTTTCGAGATATTGACCAAAATGTGGACCAGTTTGACCCAGAACATCATCTATACCGCTAATTTATTTATATATGTAATACCACTAACAGTATTCCTGCCAAAATTTCAAGGGCTTTTGATTTCGCCTTGCAGAACTTTTTCATTTTCTACTTAATATGGTAGGTGTCACACACATTTTACACAGTTTTTTTCTAAAGTTATATTTTGCGTCAATAAACCAATCCAATTACCATGTTTCATCCCATCTTTCGTATTTGGTATAGAATTATGGCGTTTTTTTCATTTTTCGTAATTTTCGATATCGAAAAAGTGGGCGTGGTCATAGTCGGATTTCGGTCAATTTTTATGCCAATGCAAAGTGAGTTCAGATAAGGACGGGAACTAAGTTTAGTAAAGGTATAACGATTTTTGCTCAAGTTATCGTATCAAGGGCCCAGCGGAAGGACAGACGGTTGACTATGTATAAAAACTGGGCGTGACTTTAACCGATTTCGCCCTTTTTCACAGAAAACAGTTACCGTCCTAGAATCTAAGCCCCTAATTTCACAAGGATTGGTAAATTTTTGTTCGACTTATGGCATTAAAAGTATCCTAGACAAATTAAATGAAAAAGGGCGGAGCCACACCCATTTTGAAATTTTCTTTTATTTTTGTATTTTGTTGCACTATAGAATTACTTTAGTCGAATGTTGACATAATTTACTTATATACTGTAAAGATATTAAATTTTTTGTTAAAATTTGACTTAAAAATAATTTGCCTGTAAGGTCACCCCTCCTAACTTAAGCCTGGTCCAATTTGGGATCTTGTACCTCTTTGTAAACAAGACCATATCCGCCTTCTCCGCATTGACTTTCAACCCGACATTGGTTGCCCAGGTATGAATATCATGAAGCGCCCGATCCATCAAAGAGCTAATCGTTGGAAGGCACTTTCCACTTAGACAACTGCAACGTCATCTGCGTAAGCCGTAAGTTTTACGGGTCCCTAATCGAATCGCCTGAGCAGTTGGTTGATGACCAGCGTCCATAGCAGAGGTGATAATACCACTCCCTGCGGCGTGCCCCTGTCAACTGATTTCGTGGCCTCGTACAATCCCCATTGTGATGTAATCTTCCTGCAATTTAACATGCAGCCGACCCATATGGTTAAGGCTGGATGTACTTTAATGTCATTAAGACCATCCATAATCGCCCATTTTGAAACATAATTGAAAGCCCCGGCAATGTCCAAGAAGACTCCTAGAGCATAGTTGTTATATTCCAGAGATTTCTCTATGCTTATTACTACCCTATGCAATGCGGTGTCTACCGACTTGCCTTTGGTGTACGCATGCTGTGTTGTGGAGAGCAGCTTTTCATCCACGTTGGACTTTATGTACACATCTATCAGCCTCTCAAAGGTTTTGAGCAGAAATGATGTTAAGCTGATGGGTCTATAGTCTTTGGGATACACGTGACCGATCTTCCCCGCCTTTGGTAGGAAAGCTACACGAGTAGTTCTCCAAGAGTGCCATACATGATTCAGCCTTATGCACCCATCGAATATTATTTTAAGCCATTCCACGACCGCCATACTTGAAACTTGTAGCATGACCGGGAATATACCATCTGGGCTCGGCGATTTAAACTTAGAAAACGTCTTCACTGCCCATTCGATCTTGGTATCGGTCACCAAGCCAGGCACTACTCTCTCCGTGATCGAAGTGTGGGTGATGTCAGCTGGCTCTTCCTAATCTGTTTGCAGATATCTTTGGGAGTCGGCGTAAGACATGTATGTCCCGTCCCGCCAATTTGTACGAAAAATTGACAGGAGCACGACGCAAATGGGAAGAGAAGTTCGGCCTAAATTTCTTGAGGAGTATTGCGCACCTTGTATTTTTGTTTTATTTTGTAACTTGTACTTAGTTATGTACTTAAATTGGTTATGCTACAAAACTGCATATTAAACAAGTAAAGGTGTCTAAATTCGGGTGTAACCGAACATTATAAACTCTGCATGAGCTTCAGTTGCACATTTCATTTCAGATAAATTACTTTTCTACATAACACGTGGCACCGCCCGTTTAAAAAAATGTCTCCCCATTTCCTCTTAAAATAATATCATTGATTCAAAACTATTTTTTGCTAAGTTACAGCTTATTAGTCTAGTCTTTCAATTTCAATTCAATTTCATCTTTTTCGAGACTGTTCCGGGATCATTTGGGGATCCTTCCGGGATAATTTCTGGATCCCTTTCGGGATCCCGTAAGGGTAATTTCGGGACTTTTTCAGGCCTATTTCGGGGTCAATTTCGGACCCTTCAGAGAGCAATTCTGGATGGCTTTCTGAATCCGTCCGGGATCCCGTCGGGGCCATTTCGGGATCACTTTGGGACTCTTCCGGGATCATTTCTGTATAGTTTTCGGGATCCGTCCGGGATCCCGTCGGGGTTATTTTTTTTTGCTCTTTCGTGACAATGTCAGGGTCATTTCGAGACTGTTCCGGGATCATTTGGGGATCCTTACGGGAAAATTTCTGGATAGTTTTCGGGATCCTGTCGGGGTATTTTCGGGACTTTTTCACGACTATTTCGGTGTTAGTTGCGGCCCCTTCGAAATCATTTCTGGTGGTTTTCGGGACAATTTCAGGGTCATTTCGAGACTGTTCCGGGATCATTTGGGGATCCTTCCTGGATGTCTGGATGTCTTTCGGGATCCCGTCGGGTAATTTTGGTACTTTTTCACGACTATTTCGTGGTCAGTTGTGGCCCCTTAGAGATCATTTCTGGGTGTTTTTCGGGATCCGTACGGGATCCCGTCAGGGTTATTTCGCGACTTTTCGGGACTATTTCGGGATAATTTTGGGACCCTTCCAGGAAAATTTCTCTATGATTTTCGAGATCCCTTCGTAGTTTTTCGCGACTTTTTCTGGGATAGTTTGCGGACCTTTTAGAGATCAATCCTGCATGGCTTTCGGTATCCGACTATTTTGGTGTAATTTTGGGACCTTTCCGGGATCATTTTAGGTCTCTTCGAAACCGGTAGTTCAGCACACATGGCCGTGGATTTACTGCAAATTATTCGTAACTAAAATTCGGTATGTTTTATCTTCAATATCTAACACAGCTTTTTCGTTCTATTTTTAAATGAATCCTGTAACGAACTGTATATATAATTATAGTTGTATAATTACAATTTTTGTAATATTTTACGAACTAAATACCCGAAAAAGCAACACTATTTTTATTTAAAAAATTCTCTTTGGTTTTAGCTAATTGTAGTTTCACTCCTTTGTTCTATGAGTAGTAATTCTTTCACACCTGTCATATCAATTAATTTAACTTAAAAACATATATTAAAAACAAATGGCAAGCGTGCCTTTCAGGTTATCAGTATTTTTTTTTTACTCTATTACAAAAAAAAGATAAATTGACAAAAATGATTTTTAAACAGATGTCTTGATAAGCAGGCTAACGTGAATAGCCCATATATTTTATTTTCTCCTTGCGGACGGGGCGGCGGGTAAAGGCTAGTATATAAATGGGAAAGTTTCGATGTTTGGATGTTTGTATGTCCAGACGTTTGTCTTTGTGCCTCAATCACGCAAGAACGGCTGGACGGATTTGGATGAAATTTGGCACATGTATAGCCAATAGTCTAGAAGGATCTACTAGCTATATATTTTTGAAAATAGGGGAAGTTCCCGTCCCCTAGGAACAGTTATAATTTAATTATTATATTTTTTCGTCTTTGTAACTGAATCACGCTGGAACGGCTATATGGATTTTGATGAAATTTGGACACAGGCAATAGTATACTAGCGAAATTTTTTTCGAACATGGAAAGGGGGGTGGGGGTCCTTCGAAAAATTACTTTTTAATAATTGTTACACATTATAACTTTACTTTTACTGACCTTCACCAATATTACAAAATCAATAGGTCAAATAAGTCGAGGGCTTACAAAATGAGCAGTGACACCCTCCGTCCCCCCTCCCCTCCCTTTCTCACCCCCTCTGGTGTAAAATCTATAAATTGTTATAACTCAATATAGCTTTTCTCCTAAATCAATAGTTTTTGCTATCTGGCACATACAGATCGAGATCTAAACAATTTTGGAAAAATTATCAGTAGTCCTCTCCTTCTCCTCCCTCCATCCTCCCTCTTTCATTTGTTTTTATTAGCACGATTTTATTAGCTTTACCTGTATGTTTCTTTGTAACTCATATCGGGACACTTCCGTGATAATTTTTGGATTGTTTTCGGGATCCGTCCGGGATTCCGCCGGGGTCATTTCGAGACTTTTCCGGGACTATATCGGGATAATTTGCGTACCTTTGAGAGATAAATTATTGGTAGTTTACGGGATCATTACGGGACTTTTTCGGGGTCATTTTGGGTCCCTTCTGACATCATTTCTGGATGGCTTTCGGGATCCGTCCGGGATCCCGTCGTGCTCATTTCAGAATTCTTTTTGGGACCAATTGGGGTACCTACCGGCGTCATTTCGGGATCATTTCGGGTCCCTTCGGCATCATTTCTGGATGAATTTCGGGATCCCGTCAGCGCAAATTCGCGAATTTCAAGAATCATTTCTTCATGGTTTTCGGATCCGTCGTGGATCCCGTCAGGATCATTTCGGGACTTCGCCAGAACTATTTCAGCATCGTTTCTGGATGGTATGCGGGATTCCGTCGGGCAATTTCGGGACTATTTCGGGGTCATTTGGGGACCCTTCAGGCATCATTTCTTGATGGTTTTCGGGATCTGTCTCCGATGACCCCGACCATTTCGTGGCTTTTTCTAGATAATTTAGTTCTTTTTTTTACTCTATTACAAAAATAAAACACATTAGACAGAAAAAAAAATTTAGAGAGATAACTTGATAAGCAGGCTAACGTGAATATATATGGGGTATTCCATTCGATTTCGACCAATTTTGAACCCGACCCCTTTAGAATTGGCTGAAAGTTTTTCTTCTTTTTCTAGCTTACGAAAGACGTTTTTCAGAATTTTTTCAAATTTTTTCATCCAACTCAAAAAAAGGTATGAATTTTTAAAAAAACACCGTTTTTGTTCTCAAAATGCTATAACTTTTTCAAAAATTGATCGTTTGGGATCTTTTTTTTTTAAATTTGTTTTTAAATGTACTTTTCGGAAAAAATACAAAAAAATTTTTAAAGTTTCTTTTTTGTAATTTTTCAGTTTTTCGAGATTTTTCGAATTTCGACATTTTTTTTTTCTCATAAAAAACTTCAATCAATTCTGCAATCATCCCCACTAATCCCGGAGTGGGCCGATTATTTTTTATTTTTTTTTATTTAATTGAAAAAAAAACTTTAAAATTTTTTTTGTATTTTTTCCGAAAAGTACATTTAAAACAAATTTAAAAAAAAAAAAGATCCCAAACGATTAATTTTTGAAAAAGCTATAGCATTTTGAAAACAAAAACGGTGTTTTTTTTTAAATTCATAACTTTTTTTGAGTTGGATGAAAAAATTTGAAAAAATTCTGAAAAACGTGTTTCGTAAGCTAGAAAAAGAAGAAAAACTTTCGGCCAATTCTAAAGGGGTCGGGTTCAAAATTGGTCGAAATGGGACGGAATACCCCATATATATTTCATTTTCTCCTTGAGGACGGGGCCGCGGGTAAAGGCTAGTATATTATAAATGGGAATGTTTGAATGTTTGTATGTTTGGATGGACGGATGTGGATAAAATTTGGTACACATATAGCCAGTAGTGTAGAAGGATCTACTAACTATATTTTTTTGAAAAGGGGGGGGGGGTCCCCGCCCCCTAGGAACAGTAATATTTTAATTATTGTATTTTTCGTCTTTGTGATTGAATCACACCAGAACTGCTACACGGATTTTGATGAAATTTGGGACAGAGATAATAGTCTACTGGAGTACATGGAAAGGGGGGAGGGGGTCCACGACCCCTTCGAATAATTACTTTTTAACAATTTTTACACATTATAACTATACTTATAGCGACCTTCACCAGTATTACAAATTCAATGGGTAAAATAAGTCGAGGGCTTACAAAGTGAACAGTGACACCCTCCGTCCCCCCCTCCCCTTCCCTTTCTCTCCCCTCTGGTGTAAAATATTTAAATTGTTATAACTCTATATAAATTTTTTTCCTAAATCAATAGTTTTTGCTATCTGGCACATACAGATCGAGATCTAAACTATTTTGGAAAAAAGATCAGTGCTCCTCTCCTTCTCCTCCCGCCATCCACCATCCTTCAATTATTGTTATTAGCACCCTTTTATTAGCTTTACCTGTATGTTTCTCTGTAACTCATATCGAGACCCTTCCCGGATCATATTTGGATGGTTTTCGGGATCCGTCCGGGATGCTGCCGTGGTCATTTCGAGACTTTTCCGGGACTATTTCCGGATCATTTGCGTACCTTTGAGAGATAAATTCTTTACGGTTTCCGGGATCATTTCGGGAATTTTTTGGGGTCATTTTGGGACACCATTTCTGGGTGCCTTTCGGGATCCATCCGGGAACCCGTCGGGCTCATTTCAGGACTTTTTAGGGATAATTTGGGGTACCTACCGGTATCATTTCGGGACTTTTTCGGGATCATTTGGGGTCCCTTCCCGTATCATTTCCGGACGGTTTTCGGGATCCGTCTGGGATGCCGTCGTGGTAAAATCGGGACTTTTTCGGAATTATTTGGAGTCCCTTCCGGCATCATTTCTGGATGGTTTTTAGGATCCGTCCGGAATCCCGTCGGGCTCATTTCAGGACTTTTTAGGATCATTTGGGGTACCTCCCGGCATAATTTCGGGAATTTTTCGGTATCATTTGGGGTTCCTTCCGGCATCATTTCTGGATGGTTTTCGGGATCCCATCGGGGTGAGGACCCTTTCGACATAATTTCTGGATGGTTTTCGGGATCCGTCCGGGATCCCGTCAGGGTCATTTCGCGACTATTATGTGATCATTTGAGGACCTTTCCGGCATCATTTTTGGATTGTTTTCGTATCCGTTCGGGATCCCGTTGGGGTCATTTCGGGACATTTTCTGGACTAATGCGGGATCATTTGGGGTACCTTCCGGCATCATTTCTAGATGTTTTTTGGGATCCCGTCGGGGTGAGGGCCCTTTCGACATAATTTCTGGATGGTTTTCGGGATCCGTCCGGGATCCCGTCAGGGTCATTTCGCGACTATTATGTGATCATTTGAGGATCTTTCCGGCATCATTTCTGGATTGTTTTCGTATCCGTTCGGGATCCCGTCGGGACTTTTTCGGAATAATTTGGGGTCCCTTCCGGCATCATTTCTGGATGGTTTTCGGCATTCGTTCGGGATCCCGTTGGGGTCATTTCAGGACTTTTTCGGGATCATTTGGGATACCTCCAGGCATCATTTATAGATGGTTTTCGGAATCCGTCAGGGATTCCGTCGGGGTCATTTCGAGGCTTTTTCGCGACTAAAACGGGATCATTGGGGACCCTTTCGCCATCAATTCTGGATGGCCTGGGGGATCCGTCCGGATCATTTCGGGATTATTTGGGGATCATTCCGGGATCCGTCTGGGATAATTTCCGGACTTTTCCTCAACTAATACGGGATCATTTGGGGACCCTTTCGGCATAATTTCTGGATAATTTTCGCGATCCGTCCGGGATCTCGTCGTCTTTCGGGTTCATTTCTGGATAGTTTTTGGGATCCATCCGGGATCCCGTCAGGGTTATTTCGGGACTATTCCGGGATAATTTGGTGTAAGCTAACCATGTAGGTTAGCTCTGGTTTGCTCACCTTCACCAATTGGTGCGTCGCCTCCACAGCGTGGTTGTCCTCGTTTTGTTTCTTTTCGCAGGATCTTATGCGGCAGTTACCCACGAACGTACGTCGAAAAAACGTGTCAGCTGACACGACCTATCTTATGAATGTGCAATGTAAACGAAACTCACCGACGTACAACACCCGAACGTACGTAGCCCGGAACGTAGAAATCAAAACAATTTTGATTTTTTCCATAAGAACGTGTCAGCTGATTGCTCGCTCACTAGACAGAGTTGCCTAGTAAACTTTTGTGCGCTAATTTTTGATCGTTTGCAATTTTTTGCAAAAACACCTAATTAAAGTTTGAAAAATTGTGAAAATAATTCGAAATAATTATGTAAAAGTGCAGATTATAAATATGTAATCTATTTATACTTATTTAATATTTATTCCGGCCTTTTACAATATCAAAAATTAAATTGGAAAAAGTTGATGTTTCCATAAGCCTACATGCAAAATGGTCAATGGCAACAGTGCTTATCTGTAAACAATACACGCCCAAATATGTTATGTACATATACACAGACGCACACATTGATTCGTACGGGCTTGAGGGTTCGGTCAAACGTGTTTCGCACGACCAACGTCCGTACGTACGGCACACGTCGGTGGGTAATTGCCGCTTTAGCGTGGCGGTCGTCCTCGCCACGTTCTATTTGAATTAAAATTCCCAATTTAATTTTGAAGGGCTATAAGCACTTTTATTTTAATTAATTAATTATTAAACCTGCAAACACGTCGGTCGCATCGTGTGCAAAATTTTTTATTCATTTGTCTACATCATTTTTTATGTACATAAGTGATGTGGGCCGCAGTTGCATTTGACATGCGCGTTGCCAACTGCCCGCGCCTGTCAAATGGAACTAAAACTCCACGCACATAGCTTATGTTATATAACGGATGTGAGAGTTTACTTTATCCTTACATCATCCTTCCTTTATAAATAAGAATTTGGCAATTCGGCCGATCGCAATTGCCACTTTCTTCTTTAATACTATATAAATTGGTTCGAATGAACGAAAATTAAGGTGTACCTTCCTTTTTGCGATTCGTTCATTCGAAGCAATTTTTCATTTTATATAGCTAGATTAGCCCTATTTTAGATTTTTAACTCACTAGCATTACACTAGTGTTTACTTATTTAATTATCTTCTTTTTATTTGTTTTTTTTTTGTTTTGTTTATAATACAATTCAATTATGAAATCTTTAGTTTTTTATCTCTATAGAAAAGTATATATATATATATATATAAGTACTTAGTAGAAAATAGTTTTCCATATAGAATATTGTAGGTTTTATTTTTGCCTTAGTGGCTGTTTACATGCTAGTTAAAAAAAATTTTGGATTTTTTCCATCAAATTTACGGTTTATTCGACGTATTAAAGTAATCTTAATTTACTTTACTTAGGCGATTTTTATGTACTACTTTTTCTTTGTTCTTAACTTCATCGAAAATAGTTACGTTGGGTTCGTTGATTTTAGTTATAATAAACGGACCTTGATAAATATTTTCGTGTTTATGATGTGGTTCTTTCTGTAAAAGTACTTTATCTCCGATTTTGACAACTAAAGGTTGTGCCGTTTTATCGTACAGATTTTTACTTTGTAACTTTTTTTTATTAATTTGGTTTTGTGCCATTTTGTATGCTTTCTGCATCCTAAACTTAATTTCTTTGGCATAGTTTTCGACATTATAGATTGGGTCAATTTTTTCTTCTGTTAATTCATTAGGCAAAGTTGCCTTTTTCCCAAAAACTAACTCGAAAGGAGAAAACTGGTTGTCGAAAACTGTGCTACTCGTAGTATTGTGTAGGAAAGTAAAGTATTTTAAATAAACATCCCAATCAGAAAAAGAATCTTTTAAATATGCACGTAAGTACTCATTAAAAACTCTATGATTACGTTCAATCGTGCCAATAGTTTCGTGATGGTATGCAGTTGAAAAATTATGTTCAATATTTAGAAGTTTAGTTAATTCTTCAAATAATTCATTTTTAAATTCTGTACCTAAATCTGATTTTATGGCGCTCATTACGCCGTAGGTTAAAATAAATGTTTCGAAAATGGCTGAAGCAATTGTTTTTGCTGATTTGTCTGGTATAGCAACTGTTACCAGATATTTGTTCATGTCGCAAATCATGGTAAGTGCGAACTTGTTACCATATTTGGACTCAGGTAGGGGTCCTATTGTGTCAATTACTAGTATATCAAATGGTTTACAAGGAGTTGGTGTGAAAACAAGTTTTTCTTTTGTTTTAGGTTTAACCTTGTTTAAGGGACAGTCTTTACAACTTTTGATATATTTCGATATATCACGAGTCATGTTCTTCCAATAAAATTTTGTTCGTAGTTTTGCGTAAAGTCTTTTCATTCCGCAATGTCCACCAGAAATGGGATCATTATGGTAAATTTTCATTAGTTTTAATTTTGTATCCTCATCTGTTACTGTCTCCACTGGATCTGTTAGTATAATTTCTAAAGATTTTAAAATTTTACTTCCAATATTTTTAAAATTTGTAATAGTATAATGTTCGAACAAAATATCGTTTTCAGGCCATTCAATTTGCTTAATTTTGCGTTTTCCGGCTTCTGATTCAAGCCTCGAAAGTAATTTCTCTAAAGTAATTATTTCGTTAACAAGCTCAAAACTAAGTAACTCGAGTTTCTTATGTTTAATATGCGCAAAAATTCTTAAACTTGTTGTTTTATTATTTTTATCGTACGTAATTGCAGATCTAATTCGTGGAATCTTTTTTCAAAAATTAAATGAAAATTTGTCGTAGACATGTAAAGTAAGTTGTTTTTCGTCGTTTGCCTGTTTTGCCATTGCCCTTGTCTGTACTGCCAAAATTTGTTTGTTAGCTTCTTTAATCTCATCCATTGTGATACGCGATAATGCATCAGTACAAACGTTTGATTTACCCTTATATAAACTATAGTAAAGTTATATTCAGATAGTTCCAGCCTTATTTTTGAAAGTTTTGAAGATGGGTCTTTCATGTTGAATAAGTATACTAGAGGTCTATGGTCTGATTTTACAATGAAATGGGTACCATACACATATGGCCGAAATTGCTTTATTGCGAAATAAATAGCTAAGAGTTCCAACTCTATAATTGGTTTTTTCTGCTCTGCTTTATTAAATGCTTTAGAAGCGAAGCAAATTGGTAAATCACTACCTTCCTGTTCTTGGCTTAAAATAGCGCCACATTCAGTTGTGGAAGCATCAACAGTAATAATGAATTGTTTAGTAAAATCTGGATATTGAAGTAATTTTGGTGAAAGTAACGCTGCTTTCAAAGATAAAAATGCTCTTTCGCACTCAACATCCCATACAAATTCAACTCTTTTCCTGCTTAATCGATTCAGAGGCGCTGCCAGAGACGCAAAATTAGGTATAAACCGTCTGTAATAGTTTGCAAACGCGACGAATCGTCGTACGGCGTCTTTATCAGTCTGTTTTGTATACTTTTTAATTGCGTTTATTTTAGAGTCGTCTGACAACAAATCTTTGGCTGAACATTTGTGACCTAAAAATGTAACTTCTGGTCGTAAAAAGTTGCATTTATTTGGGTTAAGTTTGAGACTGAAAGACCTACAAGTATTGAAAACTTTTGAAAGATTTTTAATGTGGTGTGCTTCACTACAACCTATGACGATAATATCGTCGACGTACAAAAATGCGACATTGGGTGGTATACCCGAAAAAGCTATTGTCATCATTCGTGAGAATGAATTAGGTGCTATATTTAAACCGAATGGAAGCACTTTCCATCTAAATGCACCTCGGTCAGTGCTGAAAGACGTAATGTCACGTGAGTCAGGACGCAAGGGGATTTGATGAAATACCGAAAAAAGATCTAATGTGGAAAAATACTTTGCTCTAAAGAGATTATCTAGAATATCGTCAACTCTAGCTAGTGGAAATTTATCAGCAATGAGTTTTTTGTTTACTGCGCGAAAATCTACGCACATACGATAAGCTTTTTGACCATTAGTATCTTTCTTTGGGACTACAATCAAAGGACTATTGTAATTCGAATAACTGGGTTCAATCAAATTGTTGCCTAACAATTTATTTACTTGGCGATTTATTTCTTCGCGTTGAGTGTATGGCAATCGATAGTTTCGAACATATACCGGCTCGTTGTCTGTCAATCTTAATTTTTGCTCGTAGAAGTTGTTTAAAGTCATTTTGTCCGTGTCAAGAGCGAAAATGTCGGCATAATCAATGCAAAGGTCAATTAATTTACTATGAGTATATTGAGGTATTTGATTTTTTAAAATTGAAGTCAGTTTTTTCGTACGTTTGTCTTCTGTTTCTGTCTTGTTAATTGTATAAACATTATAATTTTAAAGTTTTTCTGTCCGAATACTTTTTCTTTTCACATACTTTACATCATCAGTGGTGTTAATGACTTTAATTATTGGGTTACTGGAATTAACAATGCACCTAGCTGTGAAAACACCCTTTTCAATTTCTTGTGAGTCCACGAAAAGTGGCTCGGGTGAATTTCCTAAATCAAAAAGTCTGAATATTTCACATCTCGGAGGAATGATACAACTGTCGCTTTCTGTTCCGTGTAGGATTGGTATCGCGACTTTTTCATTACCTACCCAAAAGGAAATACTATTTCTTTCATAATTAATAATGTATTTGTTAATTTCAGAAAATCTTTACCTAATATGCCATCGGATGGAATATTAAAGTCTTCATCTACTACATGTAAAGTATGTTTAAGAGAAAAGTTTGAAAAATTTAGATTTACTGTTATTTTACCTAAAGTAGAAACTGAAGTAGAAGTGACGCCGGTAATGTTGATAATGTCGTTTGTGTTTAAGGAAATATTACTGTCTAAACATGATATCTTTATTAAAGAAATGTCGGCTTGAGTGTCTACTAGGAAGGAACGAAATTTTTGTGACTCGTTAAATTGCAATTCTATGAAATCTGAGTAATTTAAATTTAAACAATAGATGGCTATTGGTGAGGGAAGTTCGCTTACTCGCTTAGTTCGTCCTTCCCCAGTGTTCGCTCTTGAGGGGCACTGGCGTTTAAAGCGCGAACGTTTGCGTTTCTACCTCTAAAGTTGGATGATCTCGAATTGTTACCTCTATTGTTACTATTGTTTGAATTAGGATTTGTATTTGAATGCGTATTATTATTGTTATTACTTTGGTATCTATTTCCGTTATAATTCCTATATTTTGATTATTCTTACCGTTATAATTACTATTGTATGAAAATGAACTATAATTATTTATATAACCAGTATGCCGCGATTTGGGTAAAAGCCTCGATAACTACCACGTGAATTTCTGAATGTACTGTTACCACGTGATCGAAAAGCTAGAATCTGATGTTCAGTTACTTCGTTGTTTTGTTCTACAATTAATTTCGCTACTACGTCTTTCGGATCAGTAAATGCCGTTGAGGCTAAAATGGTTTTGACTAAATTGGATTTTGCGTTTAAACGACACACGTTAACAGTTTGTTCGACTGCCATTTCATGAGCTTTCGCTTGAGTGATCCTTCAATAATAAGAGACCGCTCAAGTGAGTCAGCTATATCTTCAACTTTTTTGCAAAATCTGTGTAATTCTTATTGCTAACGTGCAACGCTGCGATCCTCCCTGCTACAACTTTCGAGTTGTCTGGTTTGATCCTACTCCGTAGAGCTACTTTGATTTCATTCACTGAAGTTACTTGTGTTGGTATTGCTTCACGGGCTTTACCCTCCAGTTTTGATTTTAAGAACGCTATAAAAGTATCAGTTAAATTTGCAGTAGCGAATTGTTCAAGTAATACAATTTTGTCTATAAAAGAATCAAGTGCTAGAGGATCACCACTGTAGATTTCTCTAATAGAATTAGCACATGTGTTAATGAAAATTCTCTTTTCCTCAGGTGTTGCCATGATTTGATCGTTAAGATCTGGAGCTGAATTAGCAGAAGGTAAGGCCACGTTTGTTCTTTTTGGATCGTTAAGATCTTGGTTTAAATTAGTAGAAGGGTTAACTAAGGTTGTACTATTTGAGTCGTTAAGCTCTGATTTTAAAGTAGAAAAAGTTGAAGTTAATTGTGCACTATTTGAATCGTTAAGATTTGAAGCTAAATTAGAAGTTAAATTTTTACTGGATGAATCTTCGAAGCCTGAAAAATCTGTTGACAAAGAAAATCTATTTTCCAGGTTTGTGACTTCTTCGGTCGAAGATGAAGTTAAACTTTCGCAGCTTGTGGCTGATTTATCGGAATCTGAAGTTTTGTGAACTCTCTTCCTATCTCTAAAGTTGTACATATGTAGTTATCAGAATAGCATAAGAACACAGTTGAAACTACTATGAAATTAATGAAGCACTTGTTTGGATGTAGGAATTTGTAATTGAAGCTGAAATGTTGAGGGAAAAAAGGTAAAAAAAATTTTTTTTTTTTTTTTTTTTTTTTGAAAGTTGAACTGATTTATAGTGAATAGTTGCTAAAGAAATATTTAACAATTTATTGGAAGAATTAATTGAAACTGCAGTAAACTTGTATGAAAAATCTAAAAAAAGTAATTGAATTCAAAATGGCTCAAAAGTATCTAAGTATTAATTGGTAAACGTCTCAAAATGTGGTAAAGTTGTTCAAAAATCAATTTATATTCACGCTTTATTTAAAAAAAAAAACATCGTATATTTTCACGGACGCACCGCTTTATAAAAAATCTCACTTGGCTTTTCACGGGACCACCGTTTATATCAAAAAAAAAATGTTTAATTGGTTTTAGCGGAACCACCGCATATTTAAAAAAAATTACTTGGTTTTTAACGGAACAACCGCATATATCGAAAAAGTTAATTGGTTTTAACAACCCACCATTTATATCAAAAAGTTAATTGGTTTTTTAACGAACCACCGATTATATAAAAAAATTCAATTGGTGTTTCACAAACCACCGTTTGTCAAAAATCCAAAATTTATATAAAATGCGAAATTATTTTAATTGAAACGCGAAGGCACCGAATTCAATACAAAAATTTTAAATTTTACTATACGTACATATATACTTACGTTTAAAGAAAAAAATGTTAAATACATATATATATAATAGGGCGGGTCGATTTAAAAATCGCTCATTGCTCTGTGAAAATCGTATTCTAGGGATCAAAATAAGAAACTTTGCCGAAGGAACCATACTTCTAAAACGAATTCTGATGTCCCCCCCTTTGGGTCGAACTTTTGGGTAGGGGCAATTTCAATTCTACCTGCTGTGTCTTGTGGTGGCTTAAAAAAAACAACACAAGCAATTTTACGATCTGCAATTGTTTCACAGTGATACCTCCATTTTTTAAAACGGTTGAATAAAAAACCCACACAACTATGTTTACGACATGCAAATGCATCACAATGATGCCTTGGTTTTAAAACCGGGTTGTAAAAACGCTAATTTCTAATAATTTTTTTTAATTTCTTTTCTATTACTAAGTTAAATTAATTTTTTCATTTACATATGTTCTGACTAAATAAATTTCTAAAGAGAAAAATACACTCAAAAAAGAAAAAAAACAGGCATTTCAAAGTGGAGTTTTTCAAAATTTTCTCCTACGACCCAAAGGGGGGGGCATCAGAATTCGTTTTAGAGGTATGGTTCCTTCGGCAAAGTTTCTTATTTTGATCCCTAGAATATGATTTTCACAGAGCAATGGGCGATTTTTTTTGCCCCCCTCCCCCCCCCACAAATCGACCCGGCCTAATTGTACTGCTGCGCTGCCGCTAAAATGATGGCTGCCGCTGATACCGCCAATGCTACTGCTGCTGGAGTTGTTTCTGCTGCCGAAGTCGCTGCCGGTGTTGTTGCTGCTGCTGATGTTGCTGCTGGCAGTGGTGGTGGTATTTAAAAATGGCGATGTTTTACTGTTGGCTAGTGGCGTGGGTTATATACATATATATATTTGCCGTTATTCAATGGCGTGATTATAATCGTAAAAAATTTTCTATTTTGAATTTTATATTACATTTGTATTATATCTGTACCGTTTATTTGTAGTTTTTAGCACATTTTGTTAATTAAAAGAATTTTTGTATTATTTCTGTTTAATTTAGTCGTAGAGTTAGTTACCTTGCTAAAAATTGTCTTTTCCAAAAGTATTTATTATTGTATTATTTCAGATATATTTATTTGTAGCTTTTAGGCAATTTTATTATTTAAACGATTTCGTTCCTTTGTATTATCTCTGCTTCATTTAAACGTAGTATTAGTTGTCGTATTAGTTTTATTTTATCAATAATTTTCTCTTTGTTTTAAAAAATGTTTATTTCACTGCCACTGCCACTTTCCCTACACCACTCTACTCACCACTCGCCGAAATTGATAAAAATGACCGGGCTCCAGCCTCACGGTCGCCATGTAAGCTAACCATATAGGTTAGCTTTGGTTTGCTCACCTTCACCAATTGTTGAGGGTTATTTCGGGACTATTTCGGGATCATTGCTGTATAGTTTTCGGAATCCGTCCGGGATCCCATCGGGATTATTTTGGGAGTTCTTCCGGACCATTCCGGGATCATTTGGGGATCATTTCGGGACTATTTCCGTATCTCTTTCGTCATGATTTCTGGGTGGGTTTCGGGATCCGTCCAAGATCCCGTCGGGGTCATATCGGGACTTTTTCGGTATCTTTTTGGGACCCTTCCGAGATCATTTCTGGGTAGTTTTGGGGATCCGTCCGGCATCCCGTCAGGGTAATTTCGGGACTTTTTCTGGACTATGTCAGAGTAATTTCGGGACTTATACTTGATCATTTCTGGATGGTTTTCGGTATCCGTCTGGGATTCCGTCAGGGTCATTTCGGGACTTTTTCGGGACTATTTCGGAATCTATTCGGGACTCTTCCGGGATCATTACTGTATGGTTTTCGGGACCCCGTCAAGGTAATTTCGGTACTTTTTCGGGATCATTACTGCATGGTTTTCGAGACCTCGTCAGGGTAATTTCGGGACTTTTTCGGGGTCATTTGGGGACCATTCCGGCATCATTTCGTATGGTTTTCCGGATCCGTCCCGGGATGATTTTGGGACCCTTCCCGCATCATTTCTGGATAGTTTTCGGGATCCGTCCGGTTCCCTGTCATTGTAATTTCGGGACTATTTCGGGATCATTTGGAGACCCCTCAGGGATCATTTCTGAATTTGTTCGGGATCCCGTCGGGATTATTTCGGGACTATTTTGGTACCATTTTGGGGCCCTTCCGGGATCATTTACGGACTCTGCGAAACCGGTAGTTCAGCACACATGAATTTTTAAATTATGAGCTTCTGTGGCCATGGATCTGCCGCTAATTATTCGTAATTAAAATTCGGTATGTTCTATCTTTAATATCTATCTAGCACATTTTTTCGTTCTATTTTTGATTTTTATACTAAGTTGAGCAGAGCTCACAGAGTATAATAACTTTGATTGGATAACGGTTGGTTGTACAGGTATAAAGGAATAGAGATAGATATAGACTTCCATATATCAAAATCATCAGTATCGAAAAAAACTTCGATTGAGCCATGTCCGTCCGTCCGTTAACACGATAACTTGAGTAAATTTTGAGGTATCTTGATGAAATTTGGCATGTAGGTTCCTGGGCACTCATCTCAGATCGCTATTTAAAATGAACGATATCGGACTATAACCACGCCCACTTTTTCGATATCGAAAATGTCGAAAAATCGAAAAAGTGCGATAATTCATTACCAAAGACGGACAAAGCGATGAAACTTGGTAGGTGAGTTTAACCTATGACGCAGAATAGAAAATTGGTAAAATTTTGGGCAACGGGCGTGGCACCACCCACTTTTAAAAGAAAGTAATTTAGAAGTTTTGCAAGCTGTAATTTGGCAGTCGTTGAAGGTATCATGATGAAATTTGGCAGGAACGTTACTCCTATTACCGTATGTATGCTAAAGAAAAATTAGCAAAAGCGGAGGGCGACCACGCCCACTTAAAAAAAATTTGTTTTTAAGTCAAACTTTAAAAGAAATTTAATATCTTTACAGTATATAAGTAAATTATGTCAACATTCAACTCCAGTAATGATATGGTGCAACAAAATACAAAAATAAAAGAATATTTCAAAATGGGCGTGGCTCCGCCCTTTTTCATTTAATTTGTCTAGGATACTTTTAATGCCATAAGTCGAACAAAAATTTACCAATCCTTGTGAAATTTGGTAGGGAATTAGATTTTAGGACGATAACTGTTTTCTGTGAAAAGGGCGAAATCGGTTTAGGCCACGCCCAGTTTTTATACACAGTCGACCGTCTGTCCTTCTGCTCGGCCGTTAACACGATAACTTGAGCAAAAATCGATATATCTTTACTAAACTCAGTTCACGTACTTATCTGAACTCACTTTGTATTGGTATGACAAATGGCCGAAATCCGACTATGGCCACTTCCACTTTTTCGATATCGAAAATTACGAAAAATGAAAAAAATGCCATAATTCTATACAAAATACGAAAAAAGGGATGAAACATTGTAATTTGATTGGTTTATTGACGCAAAATATAACTTTAGAAAAAAACTTTGTAAAATGGGTGTGACACATAACATATTAAGGAGAAGAAAATGAAAAAGTTCTGCAGGGCGAAATCAAAAGCCCTTGGAATCTTGGCAGGAATACTGTTCGTGGTATTACATATATAAATAAATTAGCGGTACCCGAGAGATGATGTTCTGGGTCACCCTGAACAACATTTTGGTCGATATCTCGAAAACGCCTTCACATATACAACTACCACCACTCCCATTTAAAACCCTCATTAATACCTTTAATTTGATACCCATATCGTACAAACACATTATAGAGTCACCCCTGGTCCACTTTTATGGCGATATCTCGAAAAGGCGTCCACCTATAGAACTAGGGCCCACTCCCTTTTAAAATACTCATTATCACCTTTCGTTTGATACCCATATTGTACAAACGCATTCTAGAGTCAACCCTGGTCCACCTTTATAACGATATCCCGAAAAGGCGTCCACCTATAGAACTAAGGCCCACTCCCTTTTAAAATACTGATTAACACCTTTCATTTGATACCCATATCGTACAAACAAATTGTAGAGTCCCCCTGGTCCATCTTTATGGCGATATATCGAAAAGGCGTCCACCTATAGAACTAAGGCCCCCTTCCTTTTAAAATACTCATTAACACCTTTCATTTGATACCCATATCATACAAACAAATTCTAGAGACCCCCTGGCGATATTTCGAAAAGGCGTCCACCTATAGAACTAAGGCCAACTCCATTTTAAAATACTCATTAACACCTTTCATTTGATACCCATATCGTACAAACAAATTCTAGAGCCCCCCTGGTCCACCTTTATGGTGATATCTCGAAAAGGCGTCCACCCATAGAACTAAGGCCCACTTCCTTTTAAAATACTCATTAACACCTTTCATTTGATACCCATATCGTACAAACAAATTCTAGAGTCACCCCTGGTCCACCTTTATAGCGATATCTCGAAAAGGCGTCCACCTATAGAACTAAGGCCCACTTCCTTTTAAAATACTCATTAACACCTTTCATTTGATACCCATTTCGTACAAACAAATTCTAGAGACCCCCTGGTCCACCTTTATGGCGATATCTCGAAAAGGCGTCCACCTATAGAACTAAGGCCCACTTCCTTTTAAAATACTCATTAACACGTTTCATTTGATACCCATATCGTACAAACAAATTCTAGAGTCCCCCTGGTCCACCTTTATGGCGATATCTCGAAAAGGCGTCAACCTATAGAACTAAGGCCCACTTCCTTTTAAAATACTAATTAACACCTTTCATTTGATACCCATATCGTACAAACAAATTCTAGAGTCACCCATGGTCCACCTTTATGGCGATATCTCGAAAAGGCGTCCACCTATAGAACTAATGGACCGATTTGGTTGAAATTTGGCACACATATAGGCAATAGTGTAGAAGGATCTACCTGCTATATTTTTTTGAAAAGGGGAGAGGTCCCGCCCCTAGGAACAGTTATAATTTAATTATTGTATTTTTTCGTCATTGTGACAGAACGGCTACACGGATTTTGATGAAATTTGGGGCAGAGACAATAGCCTACTGGCGAATTTTTTTGGAACATGCAAAAGGGGGAGAGGGTCCAACGACCCCTTCGAATAATTACTTTTTAACAATTTTTACACATTATAACTTTAATGGGTAAAATAAGTCGATGGCTTACAAAATGAGCAGTGACACCCTCCATCCCCCCTGCTCTCCCTGTGGTGCAAAATCTATAAGTTGTTATAACTCAATGCAAATTTTCTCCTACATCAATAATTTTTGGTATCTGGCTCATACCGATCGAGATTTAAACAATTTTGGAAAAACGATTCCCTTCTCCTCCCGCCATCCGTTCTCCATCAATTGTTTTTATTGGCACGCTTTTATAGCATTACCTGTATGTTTGTTTGTTTCTATCTTTTCATTCGCTTCAACGCGCCTGCTGCCTTATTAACATGCTTTTATAATTAGCTTCAAGTTATTTGCAATCCCGTCAGGGTCCTGTGGAGACCCTTCCGGGATCTTTTCGGGATCCCGTCGGGGTTGTTTTGGGTATTTTTCGGGACTATTCCGGGATCATTTCTAGATGGTATTCAGGTTCCCGTCAGGGTCATCTCGGGACTATCTCGGGATCAATTGTTAACCCTTCCGGCATCATTTTTGGATGGTTTTGGGGATCCCGTCGTGTCATATCGGGACTTTTTCAGGACTATTTCGGGTCAATTTTGGGATTCTTCCGGTATGATTTCTGTATAGTTTTCGGGATCCGTCCGGGATCCCGTCGGGGTTATTTTGGGTCTTATTCGGGACTAGTCCGGGATCATTTCTACATGGTATTCGAGATCCCGTCAGGGTCATCTCGGGACTATCTCGGGATCATTTGTTAACCCTTCCGGCATCATTTCTGGATGGTTTTGGGGATCCCACCGGGTAATATCGGGACTTTTTCCGCACTATCTCGGGATCATTTGCGGACGCTTCAGAGATAAATTCCGGATGGTTTTCGGGATCCCGTCGGGGTCATTTCTGGACTTTTTCGGGATCAGTTTGCTACTCTTCCTGGATAATTTCTGGATGGCTTTCGGGTATCCGTCCGGGATCCCGTCGTGGTCAACGCGGAACTTTTTCAGCACTATTTCGGGATCATTTTTGGACTCTACCGGGATCATTTCTGTATAGTTTTCGGGATCCCGTCAGGGTCATTTCAGGAAATTTTGGGGACTATTTCGGAATCATTTCCCATTAGGGTAATTTCCGAACTTTTTCGGGATGATTTTGGGACCCTTCCGGCATTTCTGGATGATTTTCAGGCCAGGGTAATTTCGGGACTTTGTCGAGATCATTTCGGGATAGTTTTCGGAATCCATCTGGGATCACGTTGGTACGGTATCCTTCCGAGATCATTTCTGGATCTCGTCAGGGTCCTTGTGGGACCATTTGCGGATCATTTGGGGGCCCTTCCGGCATCTTTTTCGGGACTGTTCTGGGATCATTTGGGGATCCTTCCGGGATAATATCTGGAATATTTTCGGGATCCCGTCAGGATAATCTCCGGACTTTTTCAGGACTATTTCGGGGTCAATTGCGGACTCTTCAGGGATAATTTCTGGATGATTTTCGGGATACGTCCTGGTACCCTTCAGGGTCATTTCGGGGCTTTTTCGGTGCTATTTCGGAATCTTTTGGGGACCCTTGGGGGATCATTACTATATGGTTTTCGGGACCCCGTCAGTGTAATTTTGGGATTTTTTGGAGTCATTTGGGGACCTTTCCCGCATCATTTCAGTATGATTTTCCGAGTCCGTCCTATATTTCGTCAGGGTCATTTCGGGACTTTCTCGGGACTACTTCGGGATCATTTTGGGACCTTTCCCGCATCATTTTCGGATAGTTTTCGGGATCCGTCCGGCAACCTGTCATTGTAATTTTGGGATTATTTCGGGATCATTTGGAGACGCCTCAGGGATCATTTATGGATGATTTTCGGGATTTTTCCGGTATGTTCTATCTTTAATATTTAGCACAGCTTTTTCGTTCTATTTTTGATTTTTTTAAATGAATTCTGTAACGAACTGTTATAACTATTGTGGCATTACCACCATACAAGATATTTGTATTTATGTAAATGCCAGAAGAAGTCTAGCTTGTAATGCACAACCAAATGAGTTTCACTTTCGACCACACACAAATAACTCATAGTGACATAGTCATAGCGGCATAGAAAAGTTATATTGAACCTAGCGGGGAGCCGTCTCCGTTTACAGTTGTTTAACCCATATGCGTCACACTGACTAGCTCACGTATCGATCCTGATCGACAGCGTCGGTTTGTCAGTACGACTGACCAAATATTATTACATAGTTAGGTAATAAGAATATTCTGCTGACTAGGTATATAGAAATATAATGTAGTTATTCTTAGTGTGTAAGTATTGTACATAAATGATGTAATAGTATTGTAAGTAATTTTACTAAAAAAGAAAAAGTATTCATGAATAAAGAACAATCAGATTTCTGCGCTGAACATTAGCGCCAGGAAAATCTATTTTGTTTTAATTTAAGTTAATGTATTATATGGCGATCCTGCCAGCTCAGTTAATATATTATAATATAATTAAACTTTTTGTAATATTTGAACAAACTAAATACCCGAAAAAGCAACAATATTTTCATTTCAAAAATTATCTTTGGTTTTAGCTAATTGTAGTTTTACTCCTTTTGTTCTATGAATAGTAATTCCTTCACCCCTCTCATATCAATTAATTTAACTTAGTGACAAAATTTATTATTTTTAATTCAGAAAAACTGTATTTTACTATTCACGTAAGCGTGCCTTTAAGGTTATCAGCTCATTTTTTTACTCTTATTACAAAAATAAAATACATTGACAAAAATTATTTTTAAACAGGTATCTTGATAAGCGGGGAAACGTGAATAGCCCATATATTTTTTTTTCTCCTTGCAGACGGGGCCGCTGGTAAAGGATAGCTTAGTAAGTGGGGTATGTGTGCTTTTCCGTAATTAATCTGGTTTTATGGCAGTATACAATAGATCACATAATTATTTTGCGAACAAATATAACTTAATAAGTAGGGTATGTTTGCTTTCCGCATTTAATCTGGTTTTATGGCAGTAAACAATAGATCAAATAATTAGTTTGCGAACAAATATAACTTAATAAGTGGGGTATGTGTCCTTTTCCGTATTTAATCTTGTTTTCTGGCAGTATAAAATAGATAACAAAATTGGTTTGCGAACAAATATAACTTAATAATTTGGGTTTTCCGTATTTAATCTTGTTTTATGGCAGTATAAAATAGATCGCATAATTAGTTTGCGAACAAATATAACTTAATAATTTGGGTATGTGTGCTTTTCCGTATGGTAATATGGTTTTATGGCAGTATAGAATAGATCACATAATTAGTTTGCGAACAAATATAACTTAATAAGTTGGGTATGTGTGCTTTTACGTATTTAATCTGGTTTTATGGCAGTATAGAATAGATCACATAATTAGTTTGCGAACAAATATAACTTAATAAGTTGGGTATGTGTGCTTTTACGTATTTAATATGGTTTTATGGCAGTATACAATAGATCACATAATTACTTTGCGAACAAATATAACTTAATAAGTAGGGTATGTTTGCTTTTCCGCATTCAATCTGGTTTTATGGCAGTATAGAATAGATCACATAATTAGTTTGCGAACAAATATAACTTAATAAGTTGGGTATGTGTGCTTTTACGTATTTACTATGGTTTTATGGCAGTATATAATAGATCACATAATTAGTTTGCGAACAAATATAACTTAATAAGTTGGGTATGTGTGCTTTTACGTATTTAATATGGTTTTATGGCAGTATAGAATAGATCACATAATTAGTTTGCGAACAAATATAACTTAATAAGTTGGGTATGTGTGCTTTTACGTATTTAATATGGTTTTATGGCAGTATAGAATAGATAACATAATTAGTTTGCGAACAACTATAACTTAAAAAGTTGGGTATGTGTGCTTTTACGTATTTAATATGGTTTTATGGCAGTATACAATAGATCACATAATTACTTTGCGAACAAATATAACTTAATAAGTAGGGTATGTTTGCTTTTTCGCATTTAATATGGTTTTATGGCAGTATAGAATAGATAACATAATTAGTTTGCGAACAAATATAACTTAATAAGTTGGGTATGTGCGTTTTTACGTATTTAATATGGTTTTATGTCAGTATAGAATATATCACATAATTAGTTTGCGAACAAATATAACTTAATAAGTTGGGTATGTGTGCTTTTACGTATTTAATATGGTTTTATGGCAGTATACAATAGATCACATAATTACTTTGCGAACAAATATAACTTAATAAGTAGGGTATGTTTGCTTTTCCGCATTTAATCTGGCTTTATGGTAGTATAGAATAGATCACATAATTACTTTGCGAACAAATATAACTTAATAAGTAGGGTATGTTTGCTTTTCCGCATTTAATATGGTTTTATGGCAGTATAGAATAGATCACATAATTAGTTTGCGAGCAAATATAACTTAATAAGTTGGGTATGTGTGCTTTTACGTATTTAATATGGTTTTATGGCAGTATAGAATACATCACATAATTAGTTTGCGAACAAATATAACTTAATAAGTTGGGTATGTGTGCTTTTACGTATTTAATATGGTTTTATGGCAGTATAGAATAGATCACATAATTAGTTTGCGAACAAATATAACTTAATATGTTGGGTATGTGTGCGTATTTAATATGGTTTTATGGCAGTATACAATAGATCACATAATTACTTTGCGAACAAATATAACTTAATAAGTAGGGTATGTTTGCTTTTCAGCATTTATTCTGGTTTTATGGCAGTATAGAATAGATCACATAATTAGTTTGCGAACAAATATAACTTAATAAGTTGGGTATGTGTGCTTTTACGTATTTAATATGGTTTTGTGGCAGTATAGAATAGATCACATAATTAGTTTGCGAACAAGTATAACTTAATAAGTTGGGTATGTGTGCTTTTACGTATTTAATATGGTTTTATGGCAGTATATAATAGATCACATAATTAGTTTGCAAACAAATATAACTTAATAAGTTGGGTATGTGTGCTTTTACGTATTTAATATGGTTTTATGGCAGTATGCAATAGATCACATAATTACTTTGCGAACAAATATAACTTAATAAGTAGGGTATGTTTGCTTTTCCGCATTTAATATGGTTTTATGGCAGTATAGAATAGATCACATAATTAGTTTGCGAACAAATATAACTTAATGAGTTGGGTATGTGTGCTTTTACGTATTTAATATTGGTTTATGGCAGTATAGAATAGATCACATAATTAGTTTGCGAACAAATATAACTTAATAAGTTGGATATGTGTGCTTTTCCGTATTTAATCTGGTTTTATTGCAGTATACAACAGATCAAATAATTGGTTTGCGAACAAATATAACTTAATGAGTTGGGTATGTGTGCTTTTCCGTATTTAATCTAGTTTTATGGCAGTATACAATAGATCAAATAATTAGTTTGCGAACAAATATAACTTAATAAGTAGGGTATGTGTGCTTTTCCGCATTTAATCTGGTTTTATGGCACTATACAATAGATCAAATAATTAGTTTGCGAACAAATATAATTTAGTAAGTAGGGTATGTCTGCTTTTCCGTATTTAATCTGGTTTTATGGCAGTAAACAATAGATCAAATAACTAGTTTGCGAACACATATAACTTAATAAGTAGGGTATGTGTGCTTTTCCGCATTTAATCTGGTTTTATGGCACTATACAATAGATCACATAATTAGCTTGCGAACAAATATAACATCAATAATTTTTGGTATCTGGCTCATACCGATCGAGATTTAAACAATTTTGGAAAAACGATTCCCTTCTCCTCCCGCCATCCGCTCTCCTTCAATTGTTTTTATTGGCACGCTTTTATAGCATTACGTGTATGTTTGTTTGTTTCTATCTTTTCATTCGCTTCAACGCGCCTGCTGCCTTATTAACATGCTTTTATAATTAGCTTCAAGTTATTTGCAATCCCGTCAGGGTCCTGTGGAGACGCTTCCGGGATCTTTTCGGGATCCCGTCGGGGTTATTTTGGGTCTTTTTCGGGACTATTCCGGGATCATTTCTAGATGGTATTCAGGATCCCGTCAGGGTCATCTCGGGACTATCTCGGGATCAATTGTTAACCCTTCCGGCATCATTTTTGGATGGTTTTGGGGATCCCGTCGTGTCATATCGGGACTTTTTCAGGACTATTTCGGGTCAATTTTGGGATTCTTCCGGTATGATTTCTGTATAGTTTTCGGGATCCGTCCGGGATCCCGTCGGGGTTATTTTGGGTCTTTTTCGGTACTAGTCCGGGATCATTTCTACATGGTATTCGAGATCCCGTCAGGGTCATCTCGGGACTATCTCGGGATCATTTGTTAACCCTTCCGGCATCATTTCTGGATGGTTTTGGGGATCCCACCGGGTAATATAGGGACTTTTTCCGCACTATCTCGGGATCATTTGCGGACGCTTCAGAGATAAATTCTGGATGGTTTTCGGGATCCCGTCGGGGTCATTTCTGGACTTTTTCGGGATCAGTTTGCTACTCTTCCTGGATAATTTCTGGATGGATTTCGGGATCCGTCCGGGATCCCGTCGTGGTCAATGCGGGACTTTTTCAGCACTATTTCGGGATCATTTTTGGACTCTACCGGGATCATTTCTGTATAGTTTTCGGGATCCCGTCAGGGTCATTTCAGGACACTTTGGGGACTATTTCGGAATCATTTCCCATTAGGGTAATTTCGGAACTTTTTCGGGATGATTTTGGGACCCTTCCGGCATCATTTCTGGATGATTTTCAGGCCAGGGTAATTTCGGGACTTTGTCGGGCTCATTTCGGGATATTTTTCGGAATCCATCTGGGATCACGTTGGTTCGGTATCCTTCCGCGATCATTTCTGGAGGGACTTTTTCAGGACTATTTCGGGGTCAATTGCGGACTCTTCAGGGATAATTTCTGGATGATTTTCGGGATACGTCCTGGTACCCTTCAGGGTAATTTCGGGGCTTTTTCGGTGCTATTTCGGAATCTTTTGGGGACCCTTGGGGGATCATTACTATATGGTTTTCGGGACCCCGTCAGTGTAATTTTGGGATTTTTTGGAGTCATTTGGGGACCTTTCCCGCATCATTTCAGTATGATTTTCCGAGCCCGTCCTATATTTCGTCAGGGTCATTTCGGGACTTTCTCGGGACTACTTCGGGATCATTTTGGGACCTTTTCCGCATCATTTCCGGATAGTTTTCGGGATCCGTCCGGGACCCTGTCGTTGTAATTTTGGGACTATTTCGGGATCATTTGGAGACGCCTCAGGGATCATTTATGGATGGTTTTCGGGATTTGTTCGGTATGTTCTATCTTTAATATTTAGCACAGCTTTTTCGTTCTATTTTTGATTTTTTTAAATGAATTCTGTAACGAACTGTTATAACTATTGTGGCATTACCACCATACAAGATATTTGTATTTATGTAAATGCCAGAATAAGTCTAGCTTGTAATGCACAACCAAATGAGTTTCACTTTCGACCACACACAAATAACTCATAGTGACATAGTCATAGCGGCATAGAAAAGTTATATTGAACCTAGCGGGGAGCCGTCTCCGTTTACAGTTGTTTAACCCATATGCGTCACACTGACTAGCTCACGTATCGATCCTGATCGACAGCGTCGGTTTGTCAGTACGACTGACCAAATATTATTACATAGTTAGGTAATAAGAATATTCTGCTGACTAGGTATATAGAAATATAATGTAGTTATTCTTAGTGTGTAAGTATTGTACATAAATGTTGTAATAGTATTGTACGTAATTTTACTAAAAAAGAGAAAGTATTCATGAATAAAGAACAATCAGATTTCTGCGCTGAAGATTAGCGCCAGGAAAATCTATTTTGTTTTAATTTAAGTTAATGTATTATATGGCGATCCTGCCAGCTCAGTTAATATATTATAATATAATTAAACTTTTTGTAATATTTGAACAAACTAAATACCCGAAAAAGCAACAATATTTTCATTTCAAAAATTATCTTTGGTTATAGCTAATTGTAGTTTTACTCCTTTTGTTCTATGAATAGTAATCCCTTCACCCCTCTCATATCAATTAATTTAACTTAGGGACAAAATTTATTATTTTTAATTCAGAAAAACTGTATTTTACTATTCACGTAAGCGTGCCTTTCAGGTTATCAGCTCATTTTTTTTACTCTTATTACAATAATAAAATACATTGACAAAAATCATTTTTAAACAGATATCTTAATAAGCGGGGAAACGTGAATAGCCCATATATTTTATTTTCTCCTTGCAGACGGGGCCGCTGGTAAAGGATAGCTTACTAAGTGGGGTATGTGTGCTTTTCCGTATTTAATCTGGTTTTATGGCAGTATACAATAGATCACATAATTACTTTGCGAACAAATATAACTTAATAAGTAGGGTATGTTTGCTTTTCCGCATTTAATCTAGTTTTATGGCAGTAAACAATAGATCAAATAATTAGTTTGCGAACAAATATAACTTAATAAGTGTGGTATGTGTCCTTTTCCGTATTTAATCTGGCAGTATACAACAGATCAAATAATTAGTTTGCGAACAAATATAACTTAATAAGTGGGGTATGTGTACTTTTCCGTATTTAATCTTGTTTTATGGCAGTATAAAATAGATAACAAAATTAGTTTGCGAACAAATATAACTTAATAATTTGGTTTTTCCCTATTTAGTCTTGTTTTATGGCAGTATAAAATAGATCGCATAATTAGTTTGCGAACAAATATAACTTAATAATTTGGGTATGTGTGCTTTTCCGTATTTAATATGGTTTTATGGCAGTATAGAATAGATCACATAATTAGTTTGCGAACAAATATAACTTAATAAGTTGGGTATGTGTGCTTTTACGTATTTAATCTGGTTTTATGGCAGTATAGAATAGATCACATAATTAGTTTGCGAACAAATATAACTTAATAAGTTGGGTATGTGTGCTTTTACGTATTTAATATGGTTTTATGGCAGTATACAATAGATCACATAATTACTTTGCGAACAAATATAACTTAATAAGTAGGGTATGTTTGATTTTCCGCATTTAATCTGGTTTTATGGCAGTATAGAATAGATCACATAATTAGTTTGCGAACAAATATAACTTAATAAGTTGGGTATGTGTGCTTTTACGTATTTAATATGGTTTTATGGCAATATATAATAGATCACATAATTAGTTTGCGAACAAATATAACTTAATAAGTTGGGTATGTGTGCTTTTACGTATTTAATATGGTTTTATGGCAGTATAGAATAGATCACATAATTAGTTTGCGAACAAATATAACTTAATAAGTTGGGTATGTGTGCTTTTACGTATTTAATATGGTTTTATGGCAGTATAGAATAGATCACATAATTAGTTTGCGAACAAATATAACTTAATAAGTTGGGTATGTGTGCTTTTACGTATTTAATATGGTTTTATGGCAGTATACAATAGATCACATAATTACTTTGCGAACAAATATAACTTAATAAGTAGGGTATGTTTGCTTTTCCGCATTTAATATGGTTTTATGGCAGTATAGAATAGATAACATAATTAGTTTGCGAACAAATATAACTTAATAAGTTGGGTATGTGCGCTTTTACGTATTTAATATGGTTTTATGGCAGTATAGAATATATCACATAATTAGTTTGCCAACAAATATAACTTAATAAGTTGGGTATGTGTGCTTTTACGTATTTAATATGGTTTTATGGCAGTATACAATAGATCACATAATTACTTTGCGAACAAATATAACTTAATAAGTAGGGTATGTTTGCTTTTCCGCATTTAATATGGTTTTATGGCAGTATAGAATAGATAACATAATTAGTTTGCGAACAAATATAACTTAATAAGTTGGGTATGTGCGCTTTTACGTATTTAATATGGTTTTATGGCAGTATAGAATATATCACATAATTAGTTTGCGAACAAATATAACTTAATAAGTTGGGTATGTGTGCTTTTACGTATTTAATATGGTTTTATGGCAGTATAGAATATATCACATAATTAGTTTGCGAACAAATATAACTTAATAAGTTGGGTATGTGTGCTTTTACGTATTTAATCTGGTTTTATGGCAGTATAGAATAGATCACATAATTAGTTTGCGAACAAATATAACTTAATAAGTTGGGTATGTGTGCTTTTACGTATTTAATATGGTTTTATGGCAGTATAGAATAGATCACATAATTAGTTTGCGAACAAATATAACTTAATAAGTTGGGTATGTGTGCTTTTACGTATTTAATATGGTTTTATGGCAGTATGCAATAGATCACATAATTACTTTGCGAACAAATATAACTTAATAAGTAGGGTATGTTTGCTTTTCCGCATTTAATATGGTTTTATGGCAGTATAGAATAGATCACATAATTAGTTTGCGAACAACTATAACTTAATGCGTGGAGTATGTGTGCTTTTCCGTATTTAATCTGGTTTTATGGCAGTAAACAATAGATAACATAATTAGTTTGCGAACAAATATAATTTAATAAGTATGGTATGTGTGCTTTTCCGTATTTAATCTTGTTTTATGGCAGTATAAAATAGATCACATAATTAGATTGCGAACAAATATAACTTAATAATTTGGGTATGTGTGCTTTTCCGTATTTAATCTGGTTTTATGGCAGTATAAATTAGATCACATAATTAGTTTGCGAACAAAGATAACTTAGTAAGTTGGGTATGTGTGGTTTTTAGTATTTAGTATGGTTTTATGGCAGTATACAATATATCACATAATTAGATTGCGAACAAATATAACTTAATAATTTGGGTATGTGTGCTTTTCCGTATTTAATATGGTTTTATGGCAGTATAGAATAAATCACATAATTAGTTTGCGAACAAATATAACTTAATAAGTTGGGTATGTGTGGTTTTCAGTATTTAATCTGGTTTTATGGCAGTATACAATAAATCACATAATTATTTTTCGAACAACTATAACTTAGCGCGTGTGGTATGTGTGCTTTTCCGTATTTAATCTGGTTTTATGGCAGTAAACAATAGATCAAATTATTAGTTTGCAAACAAATATAACTTAATAAGTATGGTATGTGTGCTTTTCCGTATTTAATATGGTTTTATGGCAGTATAAAATGGATCAAATAACTAGTTTGCGAACAAATATAACTTAATAAGTAGGGTATGTGTGCTTTTCCGCATTTAATCTGGTTTTAGGGCACTATACAATAGATCATATAATTAGCTTGCGAACAAATATAACTTAATAAGTTGGGTATGTGTGGTTTTCCGTATTTAATCTGGTTTTATGGCAGTATCCAATAGATCACATAATTAGATTGCGAACAAATATAACTTAATAAGTTGGGTATGTGTGGTTTTCAGTATTTAATCTGGTTTTATGGCAGTATACAATAAATCACATAATTATTTTTCGAACAACTATAACTTAACGCTTGTGGTATGTGTGCTTTTCCGTATTTAATCTGGTTTTATGGCAGTAAACAATAGATCACATAATTAGCTTGCAAACAAATATAACTTAATAAGTATGGTATGTGTGCTTTTCCGTATTTAATATGGTTTTATGGCAGTATAAAATGGATCAAATAACTAGTTTGCGAACAAATATAACTTAATAAGTGGGGTATGTGTGCTTTTCCGTATTTAATCTGGTTTTATGGCAGTATACAACAGATCAAATAATTAGTTTGCGAACAAATATAACTTAATAAGTGGGGTATGTGTGCTTTTCCGTATTTAATCTGGTTTTATGGCAGTATATAATAGATCAAATAATTAGTTTGCGAACAAATATAACTTAATAAGTATGGTATGTGTGCTTTTCCGCATTTAATCTGGTTTTATGGCACTATACAATAGATCAAATAATTAGTTTTCGAACAAATATAACACAGTAAGTAGGGTATGTCTGCTTTTCCGTATTTAATCTGGTTTTATGGCAGTAAACAATAGACCAAATAACTAGTTTGCGAACACATATAACTAAATAAGTAGGGTATGTGTGCTTTCCGCATTTAATCTGGTTTTATGGCAGTATAGAATAGATCACATAATTAGTTTGCGAACAAATATAACTTAATAAGTTGGGTATGTGTGCTTTTACGTATTTAATATGGTTTTATGGCAGTATAGAATAGATCACATAATTAGTTTGCGAACAAATATAACTTAATAAGTTGGGTATGTGTGCTTTTACGTATTTAATATGGTTTTATGGCAGTATAGAATAGATCACATAATTAGTTTGCGAACAAATATAACTTAATAATTTGGGTATGTGTGCTTTTCCGTATTTAATATGGTTTTATGGCAGTATAGAATAGATCACATAATTAGTTTGCGAACAAATATAACTTAATAAGTTGGGTATGTGTGCTTTTACGTATTTAATATGGTTTTATGGCAGTATAGAATATATCACATAATTAGTTTGCGAACAAATATAACTTAATAATTTGGGTATGTGTGCTTTTACGTATTTAATATGGTTTTATGGCAGTATAGAATAGATCACATAATTAGTTTGCGAACAAATATAACTTAATAATTTGGGTATGTGTGCTTTTCCGTATTTAATATGGCTTTATGGCAGTATAGAATAGATCACATAATTAGTTTGCGAACAAATATAACTTAATAAGTTGGGTATGTGTGCTTTTCCGTATTTAATATGGTTTTATGGCAGTATACAACAGATCAAATAATTAGTTTGCGAACAAATATAACTTAATAAGTGGGGTATGTGTGCTTTTCCGTATTTAATCTGGTTTTATGGCAGTATATAATAGATCAAATAATTAGTTTGCGAACAAATATAACTTAATAAGTATGGTATGTGTGCTTTTCCGCATTTAATCTGGTTTTATGGCACTATACAATAGATCAAATAATTAGTTTTCGAACAAATATAACACAGTAAGTAGGGTATGTCTGCTTTTCCGTATTTAATCTGGTTTTATGGCAGTAAACAATAGACCAAATAACTAGTTTGCGAACACATATAACTAAATAAGTAGGGTATGTGTGCTTTCCGCATTTAATCTGGTTTTATGGCAGTATAGAATAGATCACATAATTAGTTTGCGAACAAATATAACTTAATAAGTTGGGTATGTGTGCTTTTACGTATTTAATATGGTTTTATGGCAGTTTAGAATAGATCACATAACTAGTTTGCGAACAAATATAACTTAATAAGTTGGGTATGTGTGCTTTTACGTATTTAATATGGTTTTATGGCAGTATAGAATAGATCACATAATTAGTTTGCGAACAAATATAACTTAATAATTTGGGTATGTGTGCTTTTCCGTATTTAATATGGTTTTATGGCAGTATAGAATAGATCACATAATTAGTTTGCGAACAAATATAACTTAATAAGTTGGGTATGTGTGCTTTTACGTATTTAATATGGTTTTATGGCAGTATAGAATAGATCACATAATTAGTTTGCGAACAAATATAACTTAATAAGTTGGGTATGTGTGCTTTTACGTATTTAATATGGTTTTATGGCAGTATAGAATATATCCCATAATTAGTTTGCGAACAAATATAACTTAATAAGTTGGGTATGTGTGCTTTTACGTATTTAATATGGTTTTATGGCAGTATAGAATAGATCACATAATTAGTTTGCGAACAAATATAACTTAATAAGTTTGGTATGTGTGCTTTTACGTATTTAATATGGTTTTATGGCAGTATAGAATAGATCACATAATTAGTTTGCGAACAAATATAACTTAATAAGTTGGGTATGTGTGCTTTTACGTATTTAATATGGTTTTATGGCAGTATAGCATAGATCACATAATTAGTTTGCGAACAAATATAACTTAATAAGTTGGGTGTGTGTGCTTTTACATATTTAATATGGTTTTATGGCAGTATAGAATAGATCACATAATTAGTTTGCGAACAAATATAACTTAATAAGTATGGTATGTGTGCTTTTCCGTATTTAATCTGGTTTTATGGCAGTATACAATAGATCACATAATTACTTTGCGAACAAATATAACTTTATAAGTATGGTATGTTTGCTTTTCCGCATTTAATCTGGTTTTAAGGCACTATACAATAGATCAAATAATTAGTTTGCGAACAAATATAACTTAATAAGTGGGGTATGTGTGCTTTTCCGTATTTAATCTGGTTTTATTGCAGCATACAACAGATGAAATAATTGGTTTGCGAACAAATATAACTTAATAAGTTGGGTATGTGTGGTTTTCAGTATTTAATCTGGTTTTATGGCAGTATACAATAAATCACATAATTATTTTTCGAACAACTATAACTTAACGCGTGTGGTATGTGTGCTTTTTCGTATTTAATCTGGTCTTATAGCAGTAAACAATAGATCACATAATTAGTTTGCAAACAAATATAACTTAATAAGTATGGTATGTGTGCTTTTCCGTATTTAATATGATTTTATGGCAGTATAAAATGGATCAAATAACTAGTTTGCGAACAAATATAACTTAATAAGTAGGGTATGTGTGATTTTCCGCATTTAATCTGGTTTTAGGGCACTATACAATAGATCACATAATTAGTTGCGAACAAATATAACTTAATAAGTTGGGTATGTGTGCTTTTCCGTATTTAATCTGGTTTTATGGCAGTAAACAATAGATCACATAATTAGTTTGTAACAAATATAACTTAATAAGTATGGTATGTGTGCTTTTCCGTATTTAATATGGTTTTATGGCAGTATACAATGGATCAAATAACTAGTTTGCGAACAAGTATAACTTAATAAGTAGGGTATGTGTGCTTTTCCGCATTTAATCTGGTTTAAGGGCACTATATAATATATCACATAATTAGCTTGCGAACAAATATAACTTAATAAGTTGGGTATGTGTGGTTTTCCATATTTAATCTCTTTTTATGGCAGTATACAATAGATCACCTAATTAGATTGCGAACAAATATAACTTAATAATTTGGGTATGTGTGCTTTTCCGTATTTAATATGGTTTTATGGCAGTATAGAATAGATCACATAATTAGTTTGCGAACAAATATAACTTAATAAGTTGGGTATGTGTGCTTTTACGTATTTAATATGGTTTTATGGCAGTATAGAATAGATCACATAATTAGTTTGCGAACAAATATAAGTTAATAAGTATGGTATGTGTGCTTTTCCGTATTTAATCTAGTTTTATGGCAGTATACAATAGATCACATAATTACTTTGCGAACAAATATAACTTTATAAGTATGGTATGTTTGCTTTTCCGCATTTAATCTGATTTTAAGGCACTATACAATAGATAAAATAATTAGTTCGCGAACAAATATAACTTAATAAGTTGGGTATGTGTGCTTTTCCGTATTTAATCTGGTTTTAGGGCACTATACAATAGATCACATAATTAGTTTGCGAACAAATATAACTTAATAAGTTGGGTATGTGTGCTTTTCCGTATTTAATCTGGTTTTATGGCAGTATACAACAGATCAAATAACTAGTTTGCGAACAAGTATAACTTAATAAGTATGGTATGTTTGCTTTTCTGCATTTAATCTGATTTTAAGGCACTATACAATAGATAAAATAATTAGTTTGCGAACAAATATAACTTAATAATTTGGGTATGTGTGCTTTTCCGTATTTAATATGGTTTTATGGCAGTATAGAATATATCACATAATTAGTTTGCGAACAAATATAACTTAATAAGTTGGGTATGTGTGCTTTTACGTATTTAATATGGTTTTATGGCAGTATAGAATAGATCACATAATTAGTTTGCGAACAAATATAACTTAATAAGTTGGGTATGTGTGCTTTTACGTATTTAATATGGTTTTATGGCAATATAGAATAGATCCCATAATTAGTTTGCGAACAAATATAACTTAATAAGTTGGGTATGTGTGCTTTTACGTATTTAATATGGTTTTATGGTAGTATAGAATAGATCACATAATTAGTTTGCGAACAAATATAACTTAATAAGTTGGGTATGTGTGCTTTTACGTATTTAATATGGTTTTATGGCAGTATAGAAAGATCACATAATTAGTTTGCGAACAAATATAACTTAATAAGTTGGGTATGTGTGCTTTTACGTATTTAATATGGTTTTATGGCAGTATAGCATTGATCACATAATTAGTTTGCGAACAAATATAACTTAATAAGTTGGGTGTGTGTGCTTTTACGTATTTAATATGGTTTTATGGCAGTATAGAATAGACACATAATTAGTTTGCGAACAAATATAACTTAATAAGTATGGTATGTGTGCTTTTCCGTATTTAATCTGGTTTTATGGCAGTATACAATAGATCACATAATTACTTTGCGAACAAATATAACTTAATAAGTATGGTATGTTTGCTTTTCCGCATTTAATCTGGTTTTAAGGCACTATACAATAGATCAAATAATTAGTTTGCGAACAAATATAACTTAATAGGTGGGGTATGTGTGCTTTTCCGTATTTAATCTGGTTTTATTGCAGTATACAACAGATCAAATAATTGGTTTGCGAACAAATATAACTTAATAAGTGGGGTATGTGTGCTTTCCGTATTTAATCTTGTTTTATGGCAGTAAACAATAGATCAAATAACTAGTTTGCGAACACATATAACTTAATAAGTAGGGTATGTGTGCTTTTCCGCATTTAATCTGGTTTTATGGCACTATACAATAGATCACATAATTAGCTTGCGAACAAATATAACTTAATAAGTTGGGTATGTTTGGTTTTCCTTATTTAATCTGGTTTTATGGCAGTATACAATAGATCACAAAATTAGATTGCGAACAAATATAACTTAATGCGTGGGGTATGTGTACTTTTTCGTATTTAATCTTGTTTTGTTGCAGTATAAAATAGATCACAAAATTAGTTTGCGAACAAATATAACTTAATAATTTGGGTATGTGTGCTTTTCCGTATTTAATCTTGTTTTATGGCAGTATAAAATAGATCACATAATTAGTTTGCGAACAAATATAACTTAATAATTTAGGTATGTGTGCTTTTCCGTATTTAATATGGTTTTATGGCAGTATAGAATAGATCACATAATTAGTTTGCGAACAAATATAACTTAATAAGTTGGGTATGTGTGGTTTTCAGTATTTAATCTGGTTTTATGGCAGTATACAATAAATCACATTATTATTTTTCGAACAACTATAACTTAATGCGTGGGGTATGTGTGCTTTTCCGTATTTAATCTGGTTTTATGGCAGTAAACAATAGATAACATAATTAGTTTGCGAACAAATATAACTTAGTAAGTATGGTATGTGTGCTTTTCCGTATTTAATCTTGTTTTATGGCAGTATAAAATAGATCACATAATTAGATTGCGAACAAATATAACTTAATAATTTGGGTATGTGTGCTTTTCCGTGATTAATCTGGTTTTATGGCATTATAAATTGGATCACATAATTAGTTTGCGAACAAAGATAACTTAGTAAGTTGGGTATGTGTGGTTTTTAGTATTTAGTATGGTTTTATGACAGTATACAATATATCACATAATTAGATTGCGAACAAATATAACTTCATAATTTGGGTATGTGTGCTTTTCCGTATTTAATATGGTTTTATGGCAGTATAGAATAAATCACATAATTAGTTTGCGAACAAATATAACTTAATAAGTTGGGTATGTGTGGTTTTCAGTATTTAATCTGGTTTTATGGCAGTATACAATAAATCACATAATTATTTTTCGAACAACTATAACTTAACGCGTGTGGTATGTGTGCTTTTCCGTATTTAATCTGGTTTTATGGCAGTAAACAATAGATCACATAATTAGTTTGCAAACAAATATAACTTAATAGGTATGGTATGTGTGCTTTTCCGTATTTAATATGGTTTTATGGCAGTATAAAATGGATCAAATAACTAGTTTGCGAACAAATATAACTTAATAAGTAGGGTATGTGTGCTTTTCCGCATTTAATCTGGTTTTAGGGCACTATACAATAGATCACATAATTAGCTTGCGAACAAATATAACTTAATAATATAACTTAATTAGTAAGTAATAAATTAGATCACATAATTACATAATTATTTTGCGAACAAAGATAACTTAATAAGTTGGGTATGTGTGGTTTTTAGTATTTAGTCTGGTTTTATGGCAGTATAGAATAGATCACATAATTAGTTTGCGAACAAATATAACTTAATAAGTTGGGTATGTGTGCTTTTACGTATTTAATATGGTTTTATGGCAGTATAGAATAGATCCCATAATTAGTTTGCGAACAAATATAACTTAATAAGTTGGGTATGTGTGCTTTTATGTATTTAATATGGTTTTATGGCAGTATAGAATAGATCACATAATTAGTTGCGAACAAATATAACTTAATAAGTTGGGTATGTGTTCTTTTACGTATTTAATATGGTTTTATGGTAGTATAGAAAGATCACATAATTAGTTTGCGAACAAATATAACTTAATAAGTTGGGTATGTGTGCTTTTACGTATTTAATATGGTTTTATGGCAGGTATAGCATAGATCACATAATTAGTTTGCGAACAAATATAACTTAATAAGTTGGGTGTGTGTGCTTTTACGTATTTAATATGGTTTTATGGCAGTATAGAATAGATCACATAATTAGTTTGCGAACAAATATAACTTAATAAGTATGGTATGTGTGCTTTTCCGTATTTAATCTGGTTTTATGGCAGTATACAATAGATCACATAATTACTTTGCGAACAAATATAACTTAATAAGTATGGTATGTTTGCTTTTCCGCATTTAATCTGGTTTTAAGGCACTATACAATAGATCAAATAATTAGTTTGCGAACAAATATAACTTAATAAGTGGGGTATGTGTGCTTTTCCGTATTTAATCTGGTTTTATTGCAGTATACAACAGATCAAATAATTGATTTGCGAACAAATATAACTTAATAAGTGGGGTATGTGTGCTTTTCCGTATTTAATCTGGTTTTATGGCAGTAAACAATAGATCAAATAACTAGTTTGCGAACACATATAACTTAATAAGTAGGGTATGTGTGCTTTTCCGCATTTAATCTGGTTTTATGGCACTATACAATAGATCACATAATTAGCTTGCGAACAAATATAACTTAATAAGTGGGTATGTTTGGTTTTCCTTATTTAATCTGGTTTTATGGCAGTATACAATAGATCACAAAATTAGATTGCGAACAAATATAACTTAATGCGTGGGGTATGTGTACTTTTTCGTATTTAATCTTGTTTTATTGCAGTATAAAATAGATCACAAAATTAGTTTGCGAACAAATATAACTTAATAATTTGGGTATGTGTGCTTTTCCGTATTTAATCTTGTTTTATGGCAGTATAAAATAGATCACATAATTAGTTTGCGAACAAATATAACTTAATAATTTAGGTATGTGTGCTTTTCCGTATTTAATATGGTTTTATGGCAGTATAGAATAGATCACATAATTAGTTTGCGAACAAATATAACTTAATAAGTTGGGTATGTGTGGTTTTCAGTATTTAATCTGGTTTTATGGCAGTATACAATAAATCACATTATTATTTTTCGAACAACTATAACTTAATGCGTGGGGTATGTGTGCTTTTCCGTATTTAATCTGGTTTTATGGCAGTAAACAATAGATAACATAATTAGTTTGCGAACAAATATAACTTAATAAGTATGGTATGTGTGCTTTTCTGTATTTAATCTTGTTTTATGGCAGTATAAAATAGATCACATAATTAGATTACGAACAAATATAACTTAATAATTTGGGTATGTGTGCTTTTCCGTATTTAATCTGGTTTTATGGCATTATAAATTGGATCACATAATTAGTTTGCGAACAAAGATAACTTAGTAAGTTGGGTATGTGTGGTTTTTAGTATTTAGTATGGTTTTATGGCAGTATACAATATATCACATAAGTAGATTGCGAACAAATATAACTTCATAATTTGGGTATGTGTGCTTTTCCGTATTTAATATGGTTTTATGGCAGTATAGAATAAATCACATAATTAGTTTGCGAACAAATATAACTTAATAAGTTGGGTATGTGTGGTTTTCGGTATTTAATCTGGTTTTATGGCAGTATACAATAAATCACATAATTATTTTTCGAACAACTATAACTTAACGCGTGTGGTATGTGTGCTTTTCCGTATTTAATCTGGTTTTATGGCAGTAAACAATAGATCACATAATTAGTTTGCAAACAAATATAACTTAATAAGTATGGTATGTGTGCTTTTCCGTATTTAATATGGTTTTATGGCAGTATAAAATGGATCAAATAACTAGTTTGCGAACAAATATAACTTAATAAGTAGGGTATGTGTGCTTTTCCGCATTTAATCTGGTTTTAGGGCACTATACAATATATCACATAATTAGCTTGCGAACAAATATAACTTAATAATATAACTTAATTAGTAAGTAATAAATTAGATCACATAATTACATAATTATTTTGCGAACAAAGATAACTTAATAAGTTGGGTATGTGTGGTTTTTAGTATTTAGTCTGGTTTTATGGCAGTATAGAATAGATCACATAATTAGTTTGCGAACAAAGATAACTTAGTAAGTTGGGTATGTGTGGTTTTTAGTATTTAGTATGGTTTTATGGCAGTATACAATATATCACATAAGTAGATTGCGAACAAATATAACTTCATAATTTGGGTATGTGTGCTTTTCCGTATTTAATATGGTTTTATGGCAGTATAGAATAAATCACATAATTAGTTTGCGAACAAATATAACTTAATAAGTTGGGTATGTGTGGTTTTCGGTATTTAATCTGGTTTTATGGCAGTATACAATAAATCACATAATTATTTTTCGAACAACTATAACTTAACGCGTGTGGTATGTGTGCTTTTCCGTATTTAATCTGGTTTTATGGCAGTAAACAATAGATCACATAATTAGTTTGCAAACAAATATAACTTAATAAGTATGGTATGTGTGCTTTTCCGTATTTAATATGGTTTTATGGCAGTATAAAATGGATCAAATAACTAGTTTGCGAACAAATATAACTTAATAAGTAGGGTATGTGTGCTTTTCCGCATTTAATCTGGTTTTAGGGCACTATACAATAGATCACATAATTAGCTTGCGAACAAATATAACTTAATAATATAACTTAATTAGTAAGTAATAAATTAGATCACATAATTACATAATTATTTTGCGAACAAAGATAACTTAATAAGTTGGGTATGTGTGGTTTTTAGTATTTAGTCTGGTTTTATGGCAGTATAGAATAGATCACATAATTAGTTTGCAAACAAATATAACTTAATAAGTATGGTATGTGTGCTTTTCCGTATTTAATATGGTTTTATGGCAGTATAAAATGGATCAAATAACTAGTTTGCGAACAAATATAACTTAATAAGTAGGGTATGTGTGCTTTTCCGCATTTAATCTGGTTTTAGGGCACTATACAATAGATCACATAATTAGCTTGCGAACAAATATAACTTAATAATATAACTTAATTAGTAAGTAATAAATTAGATCACATAATTACATAATTATTTTGCGAACAAAGATAACTTAATAAGTTGGGTATGTGTGGTTTTTAGTATTTAGTCTGGTTTTATGGCAGTATAGAATAGATCACATAATTAGCTTGCGAACAAATATAACTTAATAATATAACTTAATTAGTAAGTAATAAATTAGATCACATAATTACATAATTATTTTGCGAACAAAGATAACTTAATAAGTTGGGTATGTGTGGTTTTTAGTATTTAGTCTGGTTTTATGGCAGTATACAAGAGATCACATAATTAGATTGCGAACAAATATAACTTAATAGTTTGGGTATGTGTGCTTTTCCGTATTTAATTTTGTTTTATGGCAGTATACAATAGATCACATAATTAGTTTGCGAACAAATATAACTTAATAATTTGGGTATGTGCGCTTTTCCGTATTTAATATGGTTTTATGGCAGTATAAAATGGATCAAATAACTAGTTTGCGAACAAATATAACTTAATAAGTAGGGTATGTGTGCTTTTCCGCATCTAATCTGGTTTTAGGGCACTATACAATAGATCACATAATTAGCTTACGAACAAATATAAAATAATAAGTTGGGTATGTGTGGTTTTCCGTATTTAATCTGGTTTTATGGCAGTATACAATAGATCACATAATTATATTGCGAACAAATATAACTTAATAATTTGGGTATGTGTGCTTTTCCGTATTTAATATGGTTTTATGGCAGTATAGAATAGACCACATAATTAGTTTGCGAACAAATATAACTTAATAAGTTGGGTATGTGTGGTTTTCAGTATTTAATCTGGTTTTATGGCAGTATACAATAAATCATATTATTATTTTTCTAACAACTATAACTTAATGCGTGGGGTATGTGTGCTTTTCCGTATTTAATCTGGTTTTATGGCAGTAAACAATAGATCACATAATTAGTTTGCGAACAAATATAACTTAATAAGTATGGTATGTGTGCTTTTCCGTATTTAATATGGTTTTATGGCAGTATACAATGGATCAAATAATTAGTTTGCGAACAAGTTTAACTTAATAAGTAGGGTATGTGTGCTTTTCCGCATTTAATCTGGTTTTAGGGCACTATACAATAGATCACATAATTAGCTTGCGAACAAATATAACTTAATAAGTTGGGTATGTGTGGTTTTCCGTATTTAATCTGGTTTTATGGCAGTATACAATAAATCACCTAATTAGATTGCGAACAAATATAACTTAATAATTTGGGTATGTGTGCTTTTCCGTATTTAATATGGTTTTATGGCAGTATAGAATAGATCACATAATTAGTTTGCAAACAAATATAACTTAATAAGTTGGGTATATGTGGTTTTTAGTATTAAAGTCTGGTTTTATGGCAGTATACAATAGATCAAATAATTAGATTGCGAACAAATATAACTTAGTGCGTGGGGTATGTGTACTTTTCCGTATTTAATCTTGTTTTATGGCAGTATAAAATAGATCACATAATTAGATTGCGAACAAATATAACTTAATAATTTGGGTATGTGTGCTTTTCCGTATTTAATCTGGTTTCATGGCAGTATAAATTAGATCACATAATTAGTTTGCGAACAAAGATAACTTAATAAGTTGGGTATGTGTGGTTTTTAGTATTTAGTCTGGTTTTATGGCAGTATAAAATAGATAACAAAATTAGATTGCGAACAAATATAACTTAATAATTTGGGTATGTGTGCTTTTCCGTATTTAATATGGTTTTATGGCAGTATAGAATAGATCACAGAATTAATTTGCGAACAAATATAGCTTAATAAGTTGGGTGTGTGTGGTTTTCAGAATTTAATCTGGTTTTATGGCAGTATACAATAAATCACATAATTATTTTTCGAACAACTATAACTTAATGCGTGTGGTATGTGTGCTTTTCCGTATTTAGTCTGGTTTTATGGCAGTAAACAATAGATCAACTAATTAGTTTGCGAACAAATATAACTTAATAAGTATGGTATGTGTGCTTTTCCGTATTTAATATGGTTTTATGGCAGTATACAATGGATCAAATAAGTAGTTTGCGAACAAATATAACTTAATAAGTCGGGTATGTGTGCTTTTCCGCATTTAATCTGGTTTTAGGGCACTATACAATAGATCACATACTTAGCTTGCGAACAAATATAACTTACTAAGTTGGGTAAGTGTGTTTTTCCGTATTTAATCTGGTTTTATGGCAGTATAAATTAGATCACATAATTAGTTTGAGAACAAAGATAACTTAATAAGTAGGGTATGTGTGCTTTTCCGCATTTAATCTGGTTTTATGGTAGTATACAATAGATCACATAATTAGATTGCGAACAAATATAACTTAATAATTTGGGTATGTGTGCTTTTCCGTATTTAATTTGGTTTCATGGCAGTATAAAATAGATCACATAATTAGGTTGCGAACAAATATAACTTAATAATTTGGGTATGTGTGCTTTTCCGTATTTAATCTGGCTTTATGGCAGTATAAATTAGATCACATAATTAGTTTGAGAACAAAGATAACTTAATAAGTAGGGTATGTGTGCTTTTGCGCATTTAATCTGGTTTTATGGTAGTATACAATAGATCACATAATTAGATTGCGAACAAATATAACTTAATAATTTGGGTATGTGTGCTTTTCCGTATTTAATTTGGTTGCATGGCAGTATAAAATAGATCACATAATTAGGTTGCGAACAAATATAACTTAATAATTTGGGTATGTGTGCCTTTCCGTATTTAATCTGGTTTTATGGCAGTATAAATTAGATCACATAATTAGTTTGAGAACAAAGATAACTTAATAAGTAGGGTAGGAGTGCTTTTCCGCATTTAATCTCGTTTTATGGTAGTATACAATAGATCACATAATTAGATTGCGAACAAATATAACTTAATAATTTGGGTATGTGTGCTTTTCCGTATTTAATTTGGTTTCATGGCAGTATAAAATAGATCACATAATTAGGTTGCGAACAAATATAACTTAATAATTTGGGTATGTGTGCTTTTCCGTATTTAATCTGGTTTTATGGCAGTATAAATTAGATCACATAATTACATAATTAGTTTGCGAACAAAGATAACTTAATAAGTTGGGTATGTGTGGTTTTTAGTATTTAGTCTGGTTTTATGGCAGTATACAAGAGATCACATAATTAGATTGCGAACAAATATAACTTAATAGTTTGGGTATGTGTGCTTTTCCGTATTTAATCTTGTTTTATGGCAGTATACAATAGATCACATAATTAGTTTGCGAACAAATATAACTTAATAATTTGGGTATGTGTGCTTTTACGTATTTAATATGGTTTTATGGCAGTATATAATAGATCACGTAATTAGTTTGCGAACAAATATAACTTAATAAGTTGGGTATGTGTTCTTTTCCGTATTTAATCTTGTTTTATGGGAGTATAAAATAGATCACATAATTAGTTTGCGAACAAATATAACTTAATAATTTGGTTATGTGTACTTTTCCGGGAGACGGTCGTTTTGATACGTGCTCCGTGTTTTTATTAAAAAAAAAAAAATAGTAAACAACATACAAAAGCGCTAAAAAAACGTACAACATCTAACAACTGGTGCGGGAAGCTGTATTCAAGTGGACAAATCTAAAAACATAGTTTGGGAGAGTGGAGTATTTAGGTGGTTAGTAATTTGCAAAAGCTATCTGCTGTGCTGCCATTACCCAGAAACGATAAAATATAGAGACATTGCATAGACGAAAAATAGTGTGAGGTAAGCTTCACAAAATTCTAGTAGGTCACATTCACCACTTACCACAGCAGAATTTGTTAAACTACCACTGTCTGTATTTGTTATTTAACAATTATTTGTACACTTTTTATTCAGCTAATGTGTTCAGAATTTTAACTTTTACTCACTAAAACTCCAATCAATGTATTTCTGTGCTTAAATTATGTTAAAAATTGTGTTAAAGTTTTTGGTGTCGTGAAAGTGACCTACTAGAATTTTGTTACGCTCCGCTGCTTTCCACCGAAGTTCGCGCATGCAATATCTTTATATTCCAAAATTTTTGCATTACCGCAGTCGGCGCGCTGCAAACATCGCCAAGCACACTTTCACACAAACGCCTGCTGATACGCTGAGTACGGATGAGAACATCAACAACTTGTCAAGCCGCTTTGTTGCTATACTGTCGCTACTAACTGTGCTCTTTATTTTGTGTTTTTGACTTTTCTTTGCTATCATTAACTTAGTGCGAAAAATTAGCGCCCGATAAGCACTGAATTTGTTTACAAAGGCTAATAATACAAAAGGCAAGTGGAAGACATAAAGGAGTAAACAGTGTCAGCCAAAAACAGGGCTGCCATCACGGTAGAAAAATGTATATTTATACATAATTTTTAGTTTATTTTTTGAAACCAGTCTTGCGATATTTAAAGTTGTGTATCACAAAGTTGCCATGTAAAGTTGCATATCTTTTACATTTTCTTTACAATGTCAGCAGATTGCAAAGAATGTACTGCGAATCTGCTTCAGGTAGATGACATAGTAGCATGCTCTGGTGGATGTGGCTATAGTTTCTGCTTGAAATGCAGTAATATTAAAAGAAATGAAAAAAGGTAATAGAAGATAATATGAACATAAAATGGTTTTGTAATGTATGTGCATTATCGGATACCAATCCAAAATTTGTGGAAATCAAACATTTGATTAATAAATGTGAAGAAACAAAAATGAAATCCGTTGATATTAAACAGATAGTCGAGCAGATATTTTGTAATAAATCCTCCCAGATTAAAAGTAGCATTACTACGGAATTCAACTCCCTTTTAGAGCATAACATAGAAGTAAAATTGATTGCAATGAAGAATGAGATAGTATAAGATTTATCTAATGAATTAAAAAAGAGCAATGAATTGCTTAAAGATTTACGCGTAGCAAATAATCAGTCAGAAAAACTATCTTATGCTCAGGTCGCTTCAGTAAATGAGAATAAAATTGTCATTAAACCGAAAAAGAAGGGCAAAAAAGCTAAGCAAACCAAGGAAGCTCTAAAAAAGTTGTTGAATCCACCGAAGGCCTTGTTAAAAATGTTAAAGAAGTAAATAGTGGTGCCATTATTGTAGAATGTAAAAATAAAGACGCCTGTGGAAAAGTTCAGCTAAAGGTAAGAGAAGGTATTGGAAACGATTACGAAGCAGAGAAAACAAAAAATAAGAATGAAATAAAAAAGAAAATAAAAATTGTTGGTTTAACTGAAAAAGTTAGCAATGAGTGTTTGGTAGAATGCTTAACTAAGCAAAATGACTCATGTAACGGAAAGGATTTTAAAGTGTTAAAACTGTATGAAAATAACAATCGTAGAGAAGTAAGCTACATTGCGTTAGTGGAAACAGATGCAGTAACATTCGATAATGTGTTGCAACAAAAGAAACTATATATAGAGTGGGATACTTGCGTCGCTTACGAGCATATAAGTGTTTTGAGGTGTTCTAAATGTCTGGGATATAAGCACAAAGCAGCTGATTGCACGAATAAAGTAGCTTGCAGCAAATGTGCTGGACCCTATGATAGAAAGAGTGCACATCTAACATTGTTAATTGTGTAAACTTGTTCAAAAAAAGTTATTGACGTCGATGCTAGCCATTACGCTGTCAGCAAAGATTGCCCTGCGCATATAAAAAATATTCGCAGCCAAGAAATAAGGCACGAGTTTAGCAACGAATACCAGAGTAGCTAAGTTGTATATATTTAAATATTAGCAGTATCGTCGCCAATAAAGCTGAACTAGAGCGTCTGATAGATGTACATAAACCACATTTAATATTTTGTTCGGAGACTTGTTCGACTGAAGAAATAACGAATGAAGAGCTACAGATACAAACATATAAACTTGTACGGTGCGATTCCTACAGCAGGTACACAGGCGGTGTGCTAATATATATAAATGAAATAATTGAATACTCAATAAGTTACAACAGAACATTAAACAAGAACATCTGGTGTATTATACTAAAAGTTAAAAATATTTTCCCCCAATACCAAATAGCTCTGATATATCACTCACCGAGCTCGAGTGATGCAGAATTTATAACGTACTTATACGACATTTTAAATAATAACTGCGTAACACAGGATAATATTATCTTTGTGGGCGATTTCAATATAAACCTTTACAAGAGCACAACTTATAGTAAACAGTTAGTTGACTTATTTCGATCCTTTGCTATGGAGCAAAAAATAGATTTTTATACACGAAAGGGCGATAATACAGATACATAAATCGAGTTGTTATTTACCGATTGTAGCTCTATATCATGTTCCAAATTAGAAGAGTTTCAGATTTCAGATCATGAAACGATTAAATTCAAAATCAAATTACATAAACTATTTCAGATAAGAACGAAGAGAACAATAATTTTTTGGGAAAATTATACAAGCGACAGCCTTGTTAATGAATTACGACAGCTTAACTACACTGACTTTGAAAATCTGATTATATAATACGCTATCAAGCGCAGTGACCACTCTGAATACTCGCATAATTATTTTGCGAACAAATATAACTTAATAAGTTGGGTATGTGTGCTTTTCCCTATTTAGTCTGAGTTTATGGCAGTATACAATAGATCACATAATTAGTTTGCGAACAACTATAACTTAATGCGTGGGGTATGTGTGCTTTTCCCTATTTAATCTGGTTTTATGGCAGTATATAATAGATCACATAATTAGTTTGCGAACAAATACAACCCAATAATTTAACTTAAGATTTTTAAGAATTAATGAGCTTAACACCGATAAATGATAATTGTGATTTTATTATTTTTGGTTTTGTTGGGAAAAACTGAAAAGAAGGAAACATTTACTGGCATATAGCGATCGCACCATTTCGAAAACCGCCACATCATCCTCAGGCAATTTCGTAATGTTTATTTATTTCAACAGGTTTTACCGGGAATCGAACCGCGGTAAAACTGCTGAAATGACAATCGCCTAACCATTGGACTATTGTGTGGTATTTTCTTCTTGGCTGCAGTGAAGAAGAGTGGTACAATACCAATAACAAAAAGCACGCCTAGTACAAATTAATATAGGGACAGAATGTCTGAAATTGTGCGAGAGCGTGAAAATGGGATAAAACTGAAATAATAAAATCTATAAATTGTTATAACTCTATATAAATTTTCTCCTAAATCAATAGTTTCTGGTATCTGGAACATACAGTTCGAGATCTAAACCATTTTGGAAAAACGACCAGTGGTCCTCTCCTTCTCCTCCAGCCATCCGCCCTACTTCAATTGTTTTTATTAGCACGCTTTTATTGGCTTTACCTGTATGTTTCTTTGTAACTCTTTATTCGCTCCAACGCGCCTGCTGCCTTATGGTTTTATAATTAGCTTCAGCTGAATTGTAATCCCGTTAGGGTCATATCGAGACCCTTCCTGGATCATTTATGGATGGTTTTAGGGATCCCGCCGGGGTCATTTCGGGACTTTATCGTGATCATTTTGGGACTCTTCCGGGATAATTTCTGTATAGTTTTCGGGATCCGTCCGAGATCCCGTCGGGGTTCTTTTGGGACATTTTCGGGACTATTCCGGGATCATTTCGGAACCCTTCCGACATCGTTTCTGGATGGTTTTCTGGATCCGTCCGGGCCATTTCGGGATCATTTGGGGTATCTTCCGGCATCATTTCTGTGTGATTTTCTGAATCTAGAATCGTGTCGTTGTCATTTCGGGTTTTTTTTGGTGCTATGCCGGGGACTTTTGGAGACCCTTCCGGGGCATTTCTGGATAGTTTTCGGGATCCGTCCGCGATAGCGTCGGGGTCACTTTTCGTGGCTTTCTCTGGGAGCCGCGGGTAAAGGCTAATATATATATATAAGTTACAATAGTAACAAATTGCGCTGTCGACTCACTCAAATAAGCCAATATGTCATTGAGAATGCCTTTGCTGTGCATATCCCTAACAGCAATGACTCTCTAAATTTGCCAATAATCAATCTTCTTGCAACTCGCAACATGCCACACCAGCAAAAAATAAAAATAAATAACATAATAAATTATTGTAATTATAAATATTATTATTATTAGACGAAAGAAAAACACGTCAAGTAAGTATGAGTTACACCGGAAGAGAGAAAGAAAGGTTGCTTTTATTGGGTATAAAAAGGAAGTTAATAACAAGATTCACAATAGATTATTCTTGATGGTAATTCATTCACAATACCCTCACTGAATTATCATTATTATGTATAAACAAGTTTAAATTCATAAATAAATTTCATTAGGTTGATTATTTAAGTCCCAATTTACTCGTGAAATTTGATTGCTTTTCAGCTGTAACACCTTTTGTTAGTATGTCGGCTGGCATTTCATTTGATGTCAAATATTTTATTTCAATTTCATTGCTATCAAGCTTCTCACGAATAAATTTGGCTTTTATGTCTACGTGTTTTGTTCTAAAAGAATAAGAGTTATTTAAAACAATGTGTATAGCGCTCTTATTATCTGAATAAATTACTGTACATCTTTCAAAGTTAGTATTTAATTCATTTCTAATCGTTTGAGCCATACGCTTTCCTGAATAGCAGACTGAGAAACTCGGCTTCTGTGGTGGAGAGTGCTATAGTGCGCTGACGTTTTGTACCCCATGATACTGCTGCGCCTTGAAACGTAAAAGCATAGCCTGTTGTTGATCGTCTACTATCGACATCAGCAGCCCAGTCTGCATCGCAAAATCCCGTTATTTTATCCGCATCTCTTGTGTAAACAATGCCCTTATCAATCGTGCCCTTGAGATATCGCATGATTCGTTTAACAGCTACCCAATGTGCTTTGCCAGGATTTGCGTTAAAGCGACTTAACATGTTGACTGCAAAGCATATGTCAGGGCGAGTTACTTGTGCGGCAAACAGTAGGCTACCAACTACTTGCATGTAGGGACATTTGTCATTTACGCTCAACTTTGTTCTTTGGACACATATCAGATGTAAGTTTCTGGTTAATATCCACTGAGGTGGATATTGGACTGCATTGATCCATGCCAAATCGAAGTAAAACATTTTGAATGTACTGGGATTGATCTATTTTAATTGACCCAGTTGACTTATTGCGCGTTATGTGAACGCCAAGTATAGAAGACGCTTCTCCCATGTCTTTCATTTTAAATATGTCACTTAGTTGGTTCTTTAATTTTTCTATCTGACTAAGGGAGCTAGCGAATATAAGCACATCATCGACGTAAATGGCCACATAGAGCAGTGTATTGTCTGTTTTTTTATAGTAAATACACTGGTTAACATTACTTCGCTGCAGATCAAATTCCAACAGTACCTCATTTAACTTTTCGTTCCACACTTTGCTCGATTGCTTGAGCCCGTAGAGCGATTTTACCAACTTGCACACTCTGCCGCTGTTGTCATTAAAGCCCTCTGGCTGTCTTACGTATATATCTTCTTTGATATTTCCATTCAAAAAAGCTGATACTGCATCCATTTGGTGAATTATCAAATCATGTTTTGCAGCGAGGGCAAGTAGATACCTAATTGAGGTGTACCTAGCGACTGGAGCAAATGTCTCGTCGTAATCGATGCCCTTGATTTGTGAAAATCCTCTCACAACAAGCCTTGCTTTGTAACGAACTGGCTTTCCGTTTTTATGGCCGCCTTCCACTGATGGGAGTCTACTCTGGCTAGGGATTCTTCTAATGTGTTAGGATTTGTCGAATTCTCAGTTGCATAAAAATTTAGGTTTGCATAATGTTTGTTCGCGATTCGTTTTGACCTGCGTAAATTTAACTGGTCTGCCTGTTCATTTTGAGAATCGACACTCTCGTACTCTGCAGAGCTTTCATCTGACAATTCATCTTGACTTTCCCCTCTTGAATTGTTAGATTCTTGAAACTCATGTTCTTCAACTTTAAACTCAATTTCATCATTTTTTTGTTTGCAGTGATCGTTGGTTTTTTCATTGTATGCATTATTGTTTATGGGATCATCACATCCATCCACTAAGGGGTAAAATAAATCATCTATATTCAAATTGTCATTCATATCTGCAGGTTCTTGAGTATTTTCGAAAAAAACTGTGTCCCGACTGATTATTATTTTTTTCTTTTTGCATCATATAAGCGATATGCCTTGCTTTCATTGCTATATCCAAGAAAAATACATCCCAATACAATACATCTATTCCCGTTGTTAACATAATTTTCGCGTCGCCAATACTCTTAACAGAGATTTTATTATTATTTGCCACAGTCACGCTTTTATTTTCAACATTTCGCTTATTAAACAATATTTTGCTTTCGTTTACCATATGTGCGCTCGCGCCCGAGTCTACAAACCAATCAGCTGAATTCTCTCCATTTGCCATAAACGATGCTAATAGGACTGCCTTTGTGTTCTTTTGCTTAGAAGGGTTGTATTTTTTGCGCCTATTAGGACAATATTTGTTATAATGACCAAATTCTTTACAAGAATAGCATTGTATTTTAGACTTATCAATTTTGTCTTTTTTACACTGAAATACACTGTCGCTATTCTTTTTATCAAATTTGGCATCCTGCAAAAGGAGATTTTTGTCTGAATCTATGGTTAGTTTAGATTTTGTGTTTTCCACTGCTATGACCAGCGAGCGGAATTCACCTGGAAGACCTGCCAACATAAGTGAGGCCACCAATTCTTCATCTATATTTAGACCCGCAGTTTGCACTTTCAGTGATGTCATGACCACGTTGTTAATGTAGTCTTGCATGTTATCGCAATCTTTAAGTTTTAATTGAACTAATTGCTTTAACAATTCAACTTTCCTAGTTAGTCCATTGTCTTCATAAGCTGCAACTATAGCACCACAAGCTTCTTTCGCACTCCCAGCTTTGGCAATGTGCGCAAAGTTCTTGGGTTCAACCATGAGCGTGATTTCTGCCATTGCGCGTTCATCTGAGTAGATTTCTTTTTCCGTGCGATTCTCCGATAATCCTTTTTCAATTATCTTCCAGGAGTTTCGCAATACCAGGTATGACTTAGCATGCCTCTTCCAGGTGTCGAAGTTCTCACGCCCTCGCAGTTTCTCGAACGGGAAGGTAATTGAACTGGTACTTGACATTTTATCGAGTTTAGCCGAACCAATCTTTTACTGTATGCACGCTATTATTTGCTTATTCGCAAGTATATATTGGTTTTCTACTAATATAAAATTATTTTTCGCGACAAAGGCCCATAACCTATTGTAATTATAAAGATTATTATTATTAGACGAAAGAAAAACACGTCAAGTAAGTATGAGTTACACCGGAAGAGAGAAAGAAAGGTTGCTTTTATTGGGTATAAAAAGGAAGTTAATAACAAGATACACAATAGATTATTCTTGATGGTAATTCATTCACAATATAAATAAATAAAAATTTACACTGATATATACTTTACTTTAAACAAAAAAAATTACGCCCTGAGATTTATATATTTATCTCTCGAAATAAAAATGGTTCAATGAGAAAAATGATTTATACTCCAAAATAAATCTCTGTGTTGATTGATTTATAAAAAAGTGTATGCATACAAGACCAAAAAGTTTTTTCCTAGCAGAGTTTCTTTTTTCTTTCTCTCTTTACAGGAGATTTACTACTTATCTCTTCCTGATATCGTTTTTTCCGCGAGAGAACTCTTTATAAGTAAAACTATTCAGTTTTGTTATACACTGATCTATACGTTACTACCATTATTGCGAGTTCATGCTACTTGCCACCACATTGGCAGCGCAGCGGAAAATGCTTAACAACGTATTTCCGGTTGCCTACCATCCCTGTGGTACAGCTACCAATTTACATTTCTTTTCTTTACGTACCTCGTAGGCAGCCGTGATTGGGCGGCTAACATTGGCTGACTTCTCAAGTTCAATGCAACACAGTTTTACAATGGCTTTGTTTGCACAAAAAATTTGGACGTCAGCATGAGTTATAAAAGAATAAAAATAGAAAAGATTTTTGTGAGAAAGGAAACGTTACTAACTTTTCTTATTGTTCGTAATTGTTCCTAATATAGTGTGTACTTGAAACGGAAACTTGGGCAGGTAGCAGTCCTACTTTAAAATAATGAGCTAACCCATTTAAGTACATAATTACACATATACATATATATGTATATATATCTTATATATAACAAGTAAGGCTAAAATGTGTGTTAGTTTGTAGCCGGTGTTTGAAGGGATGCGCCGGTCGATTTTGTTCAAACTTTCACATAAGTTGCGTATACCTCACGCGGTGGTTTGCACATAGGTTTGGTTGCGATCCACGCACAGGGTCTCGAGATATAGGCCAAAACGTGGGCCCGTGAACGCCTAGACAGCGTTTTTACATTATGGGTATGAAATTGAAGCTGTTGATGTGTGCTTTAGTACAGAGTAAGTTTTACACCGATGTGTGACTAGGGTCTCGAGATATAGGCCAAAACATGGACCCGGATAACCGTAGAATGTTTGTGTTTTATGCATATCAAATGGAAGCTGTTGCTGAGAGCTTTAAAGTAATTTTCATTGTGATATTCGATTTAGTGGCATCAACCTGGCAAAACTGATAAATATGCATGCGAAGCCGAAATAAAGACATGAATTAATAATACCCACATACCTATTTATATACGTGCTATTCAATTTGCCTGGAATTTGGTATATAAATTTGCCTATATTAGTATTTACGATGCTTTTTTCCAGGAAGTAAACCAGTAGACCAGAGAGGACTGGGATTTGGACTAGGACTGGGACTGAGACTGAGACTCGGAGTGGGACTGGGACTGAGATTCGGAATGGGACTGGAACAAAATACATACCACCCTCTGGGACTGGCAGTAAGGTATGAAGAAGAATGAGAAAAACTTGAGAGAAGAAAAAAAAGAGGAGACTGAGAAAAAGGTAGAATGAGACGAAGATGGAGATGGATGGAGATGAAGCGAAAAAGACGGAGGGAGGAGCGAAAAAGTGTAGAGGGGGAGGGCAGAGTTAAAAGGAAAAAGCTTATTAAAATTTATACAGATAGACAAAATTTAGGGCAGCACAACGTCTTCGGGGTCTGCTAGTATGTAATTGCTGCAGTTGAAGCTGAAAGACAAAATTGAAGGCTGCATTGGCATGGGAAGAGTCTTGTGTGCATCGAAGGTGTTATAGTTTAAAGTACAATGAATTGATTCGTTAAATTGGTTGTGCGTCTTGTAGTAGTTAGAAAAATAATTGAGGAAGATTCTGGTTAGGGCTGTTGCTGTAGCAGTCGCTTATTGGGTATAAATCCATTACATTCAAGCGTTTGAAAGGGTTTTGTATCGTAGTTGCGCAGGCAGTCAAGGCAAGTAGTTTTGTTGGGACAAAATTATAGATATATTTCGGCGCTAAGTTTCTAAAATAATTGAATATAGTTTGAGATTATTTGCGACACAATTTAAAAAAAAATATGTGGAGACTAACACTTCAGTTTCTTGTGGTTGAAAATATGAATGAACTGCTAACAACGTTGGACCGTACGTTATGGAAACTTACAAAACTTGGGTTGGATACGCTGCATCTGCAGTAGAGTATTTTTGAGCACAAGATTGATGCCCAAGGCATGCACAAATCAACCGAGCATATCGACGCTATACTACATGCACCAAGACATACAGCAATCGAGCAACTACAACTATTTCTAGGTAACGTAACACTAGAAAGGCCATTGCGTGATATTATGAAAAAAGTGAAATTTTATTGGCCACCGGCCGCCGAATCGGCATATAAGAGCATAAAGCAAATTTTGGTTTCACCACAAGTGCCAATGCCGTATGATCCAGCACTCCCACTAGGATTAGCAACGGATGTTAGTAAAACAGGCTTAGGTGCTGTGTTGTCTCACCGCGTAGACAACAACAAGGAACGACCAAATGCTTACGCAAGTCGTATCATGAGTCTAATAGAACAACGCTATTCCCAAATTGACAAATAGGCACCTGCAATTGTATGGGCCGTTCAAAAGTTTTTCAAATACTTATATGCGAGACGTTTAACATTAATAACAGACAACTAACCGCTCGCCGGTATTATGTATATCACGAACGACAAACTATGCTGATTTAAGCCACTTTAATTTCGATGTCACTATTAAAAAACCTAAGGAAATTGGTAACGCAGATTACCTCTCCCGTTTACCGGTTTCAACAAATAAACTAAAGCAATACATCACGGAATATGGTGATGAATTCGATAATTTTATGATACGACAGATTAGCCAACTACCTGTTACAGCTCCACTTATCGCCAAAGAAATCCGTAGGGATCAAAGTTTGGGAAAAATACTTCAAATACTAGAAATAGGTCAATGCCTCACCAGAGCGGGGTACAAAGCCCCAGAAAGCCAGTACTATGTATCATTTGGCTGTCTTACATTCGAGCATGTGTCGCTATTCTTATGAAACTTCGAAAGTAATTACTTCAAGAATTGGACGGAGTACAGCTAGTTTATTCTTTTATATACTGGCCAGGTATCGATAAAGACATCGAAAATGCGGCAAAATCATGCGAATGTTCTGCAAAACATGCGAATAAACTACCTAAACTCACCAATCATCATTGGTAGTATCCAAAAGCCCCATCGGAACGAATTTACATCGATTATGCAGGACCTATCGAAGGTATGATGCTGCTCATTATACCGATGCTTACTCCAAGTGGCTAGAAGCCAAAACTACCAAAATAATGACCTCAACTGCTACGATTGCCTTGCTGGATGACGTAATTGCACCATATGGGGTCCCTGAAGTACTAGTTTCTGACAACGGAACGAACTTCAAGTCTGCTGAATTCAAAGAATTCTTAAGCCAAGTAGGCGTCAAATACCATAAAACTACAGCCCCATATCACCCGGACACAAACGGTCAAGCGCAAAGCAATGTGGAAACGGTGAAAAATGCCTTAAAAGCGATAGGGACCACAACGAGAACGTTAAAGCAAAATATAAATGACTTCTTATGGCAATACAAAAATGCTCCACACAGTACAACAGGCGAGTCTCTAGCAAAACTGTTCTTAGGGCGACGACTACGCACGCGCCTCGAATTGATTCGACCCGAAAACTTAAACGAGCGAGTGTCGGTAAAACAATTTATCCAACAAAAAGATGGGTATAGCGAATTCGCAACTGTCGATTCGGTGTATTTCCTTTCGGGAAATCCACAGCCGAGCAACTGACTGCGCGGTAAGTTAATAAGGCGCATGGGTGAACAGCACTACGAACCAAATACGGGCTGCCGGCGCGCCAAGCACCCAACAGCCAAGTTACAGAGGGGACGAAAAAACTACAAGGCAACAACAGCTACGCGAGAGAGGAAATGAAGGAAAGCTCAGCCGCACTCCGGGAGCAAAAATACTAAACCACATTAACCGATCATAGAGAGTACAACTATCGCTAGGGGCAGCTTCACAACCTGATGATGCAGTAATAGTTGCACCAGAGGTAGAAACCGTAAAATTTAACATTAATTAATTAATTATAACATCTCGGTAATCCTGTTAGCCAACTTGATTATCGCTAAATCTATATTATATCTTGTATCTACTTTATTAATTCTTTCAAAAGTACAAACTGTGTTGTTATGTTCTATGTACGTCTTCATAGAACATAACAACACCGTTTGTACTTTTCTGTGTTTATTCATTAAAAATACAAACAATATATCACACGGCTTTTTTCAATTCAATAGCACAATTAAACTGTGCAAACATCTAAACAACTCACAAAGAAATTTTCTTTTCAAAACAGCCAAATATTTTCTATGTGCCCATTTCCTGAAACCTAGAAGTTTCTACTCATTTTTTTATCCACACAATCCACATATGTATGTATAAATAACGCCCACAAAACATATCTTGATTTACTTGATATTTAACAAGCGTGTAAAAAAGGCAAAATAAGATGAATTTGCGTTATAATTACGGGCTCCTGTTGGTCGCGCTTAGTTTCTCTTTCACCTACACAAATGTGAAATTTGGCGTTGAAGGTAGCAGTTCTAGCAGTGCTAGCAGTTCTAGGAATAAAAAGGATAATTCATTTGTGGTGGGAATATATCATGACGACGAATTTTGGTGCCTTGGATCATTGATCACTATGGAATACGTGGTTACATCTTATTTCTGCCTGAGCTTATATTATATGCCTAAGCGGACAAAAATCACAGTTGAAGCTGGTATAAACAATGACTGGCAATCTCGTGATGCGATTCCTGTTACTAAACCACCAGCGAAGGGAAACCAAAGAATAGATTTAGGTATACTTAAAGTGGACTGCCCCTTTGAGCAATATCCTACAGTAAGAACAATAAAACTTTGCAAAAGTGTATTACAAACGGACAGGAAAATGGAAGTTATCGGATGGTATACAGTAAATTATAGTGTAGAAACTATAGTAGAAAGGAGCTGTTGTGGTCACTCTTCCTATGCGGAAGCCATTTGTGTATCTAGGCCATGTGAAATAGATTCTGGAACACCAGGCGTTGTGGATGGAGCCCTTTGTGCTGTGGCAGAATCTCATTCGGATAATGCTTCTTCGTTCATGTTTTTTGCAAATGTATCTGATCAAAGTCCTGCTCTATTATATATAAAAGAAATTACAGGATGTTCATAAGTGCTGTTATAAATCAAATGCTGTCATAAAAGTATGTAATACTTCTAAATTAATGGTACAGTACAGAGAGGGTACACTCGCAGACATCTTAGTGCTGATATATTTCTATTAAAATGTTTTTGTTTTTCTTTTCCATGAGGAAATGTACCTAAATTATAATTTTTTATTGTAAAACTTAAACTGCTACAAGCAAAATACTTCGTGAATAAAAAAATTTATTGCGCACATATTACATATATGACTGCTGAGTGGAACATCGCCCTATCTCGGCTGAAAGCCTCATTAAGAATTTTTTGTATAAATGCACCAGCCCATGTCAAAACAATTTAAATTTATGCAGAGGTAGCGCGTTTCCCAAGTGGTGGCTGAGATAGCGTGAAATTCCACTTAGCAGTCGAAATGACGATATTTTAATGGTATTATCTAGAAAGAAATATTGATGATTGCGATTAAATAAAAAGTTTTGGTTATATTCATTAAATGTATGAAAAATAAAGTTGTTATATTCTTTACTGACTTCAACCAAACTCATAAATTTATTTCTATTTTACCAATTATGAATTGACAAAAAATTAATACTCTTCTCTTAAAACTCATTGAAATATTTATCGCTTTTATAATATTAAACAAGGTAAAATTGACATCTCTCCAACCTCCCAATCCAGGGTGCTAGGCATGGCTCCCTTTTGGATGAATTGCAACCGGACCGATTCGGCATAACCACAGCAAGGGCGCGGTTGTAGCGGACGGTTTTTATCCCCACTCTGAACATTAGACCGCTGTTGGGGAGGTGGTCGTACGACCAAGATGAACTCAAAAACTTCTAAAGTAAGTACGGATGGGAAGTGAAAAAATGATGGCGTGGCAAGCCCGGGAGGAGGAAATCGCTATCAGTGATGATTCGAACGCTGATTCCGCTGATTGTATGCGTTCAGTGCGTTCGGTAGAAGAGCGATCTACTAGTCCGGACAAAGAACTAACGTTAATCCAACCCACGACGAGAGCGATTGCTTTGCATGGACCAAAGACACAGTGCCCCGAGAGAAATTCGGAAAAGCGGAGTGAAGAGGAAGTTCTAGAAAGCCATGTATTCTACAAGTTGTAGTACAGGAAGAGGAAATAATAAATAAAAACGTGAAAGCTAAAGGGAGATAATGGCCAGACTCCAGCTTATTCGGTGATACTAGAGGGAGCTAATGATGAGACTCTGGTTTTCACCGAGAAGAAGATGAACAAAGTTGCGAAGTAGGCCTTGAATGTGGCGCTACAAGATTGCAACAACCCCAATGGGCTGGTGTCGACCGAAAGGTAGAGGTGTTGGAATTGGACTCAATAATGCTGCGAGTCTAGCAAAGACGCTTCAAGCAGAGGAGGGAGAAACGTACCTACAGACCCCGGAAACAGCGACCAAAATGTATTGCATGAGTGCAATGGCGGAGAATTTGGAGAGAGATAAACAGCTCAATGACGTTGCGCGTCTTACAGATAAATATCCAACACAGTAAAGTGGCGTCGAGCGAGCTACTCGTGACACTTGAGGAGGGTTCGTTTGATGTGGCGCTAATACGGGACCCATGCTTCTCATCTGGAGGAAAGGTTTCTGAACTCAGCGCTCGCGGATTCAGCTTTTGTTACACAAAGACGAGCAGCAGGATAAGAGCTGCAGTCATGGTTCGAAACGAGAACTGTCCCTTATTAAAACATCCAGCCACATGGCCGATAACGTGGAAGCCCAACCAGAGGAGTTCGAAAGGCTGGTGAATCAAGGAAGGTGCAGTGATGGCATGTCATAAGTGCGGATGAGAATGGGTATCACAGCGTATGGGTGGGGGGGGGCGATATTAACGGTAGGGGTGAGTCTCTTTTTTGTTATATTCTAAAGAGTAGTCTACAGGTTGCTAACAGGAGTAGCGTTCCTACATATGTTGGGATCGGGTATGAATAGAGGGTCCTTGACAGGGCATCCTTCTCGGAACATGCATTATCAGTTTCAGCCTGGAGAAGGGAAAAAACCTTTAGAAACCCTAAGGCAACGGACTGGTACAAATTTCAGAAATGTGTATTAGGAAGACTTGGGCAGCCAAAAGAGGTTACCACCGTTGAGGGGTCATTCATATTTTTCAAAAGATTTTTGCCATTGTTTTAAGATCTGATTCGGCATTCGTTGAGGCTGTTGTCAGAATGAGGTCTGGCATCTTACGGGATCATTTGAGGATTGTATCGAGAAAATTTTGTATTCTTATGGGACAAGTTTACTTTCTGTTTAAGCCGCCTCCATCACCATTGGACGGCGGCAATTCCTATACGCACCCGTGTCCAGCGACTGGAAAGGCGCCAACGAACACCGAACTGCCATCGTCACCGACAAGAGCATAGTCAACTCAGTCTACTATCAATAACCAGCAACCGCGGATGCGCTTAGTATGATTTTATTGCTTTAAATATTTGCTTATCATAGCTTTCTACAATCTCCGACAGAAAGTGTCTTCCATTCATTCTGAGTCCTAGCTCAAACCCAAATTTACGTAAAAACAATTAAGGAAGGTTAAGTTCGGGTGTAACCGAACATTACATACTCAGTTGAGAGCTATGGTGACAACATAAGGGAAAATAACCATGTAGGAAAATGAACCGAGGGAAACCCTGGAATGTGTTTGTATGACATGTGTATGTATGGGTATCAAATGAAAGGTATTAATGAGTATTTTAAAATGGCGTGGACCTAAGTTCTATAGATGGACGCCTTTTCGAGATATCGCCGTAAAGATGGACCAGGGGTGACTCTAGAATGCGTTTGCACAATATGGGCATCAAACGAAAGGTGTTAATGAGTATTTTAAAAGGGAGTGGGCCGTAGTTCTATAGGTGGACGCCGTTTCGAGATATCGTCATAAAGGTGGACCAGGGGTGACTCTAGAATGCGTTTGTATGATATGGGTATCAAATGAAAGGTGTTAATGAGTATTTTAAAAGGGAGTATTCCTTAGTTCCATAGGTGGACGCCGTTTCGAGATATCGCCATAAAGGTGGAGCAGGGGTGACCTTAGAATTTGTTTGTACAATATGGGTATCAAAAGAAAGGTGTTAATGAGTATTTTAAAAGGGTGTAGGGCATAGTTCTATAGGTGGACGCCTTTTCGAGATATCGCCATAAAGGTGGACCAGGGGTGACTCTAGAATGAGTTTGTACGATATGGGTATCAAATAAAGGTATTAATGAGAGTTTTAAAAGGGAGTGGTGGTAGTTGTATATGTGAAGGCGTTTTCCAGATATCGACCAAAATGTGGACTAGGGTGACCCAGAACATTATCGGTTGGATACCGCTAATTTATTTATATATGTAATACCTGGCAAGATTTTAAGGGTGTTTTATTTCGCCCTGCAGAACTTTTTCATTTTCTTCTACTTAATATGGTAGGTGTCACAACCATTTTATAAAGTTTTTTCTAAAGTTATATTTCGCGTCAATAAAACAATCCAATTACCTTACCATGTTTCACCCCTTTTTTCGTATTTGGTATAGAATTATGGCATTTTTTTCATTTTTCGCAATTTTCGATATCGAAAAAGTGGGCGTGGTCATAGTCCGATATCGTTCATTTTTCATACCAAGGTAAAGTGGGTTCAGATAAGTACGTGAACTGAGTTTAGTAAAGATATATCGATTTTTGCTCAAGTTATCGTGTTAACGGCCATGCGGAAGGACAGACGGACGACTGTGAATAAAAACTGGGCGTGGCATCAACCGATTTCGCCCATTTTCACAGAAAACAGTTAAAGCCATAAAATCTATGCCCCTACCAAATTTCAAAAGGATTGGTTAATTTTTGTTCGATTTATGGCATTAAAAGTATCCTAGACAAATTAAATGAAAAAGGGCGGAGCCACGCCCATTTTTAAATTTTCTTTTATTTTTGTATTTTGTTGCACCATATCATTACTGGAGTTGAATCTTGACATAATTTACTTATATACTGTAAAGATATTAAATTTTTTGTTAAAATTTTACTTTAAAAAAATTTTTTTTTTAAAAGTGGGCGTGGTCCTTCTCCGATTTTGCTAATTTTTATTAAGCGTACATACAGTAATAAGGGTAACGTTCCTGCCAAATTACATCATGATATCTTCAACGACTGCCAAATTACAGCTTGCAAAAGTTTTAAATTACCTTCTTTAAAAAGTGGGCGGTGCCACTCCCATTGTCCAAAATTTTACTAATTTTATATTTTGCGTCATAAGTTCAACTCATCTACCAAGTTTCGTCGCTTTATCTGTCTTTTGTAATGAATTATCGCACTTTTTCGATTTTTCGAAATTTTCGATATCGAAAAAGTGGGCGTGGTTATAGTCCGATATCGTTCATTTTAAATAGCGATCTGAGATGAGTGCTCAGGAACCTACATACCAAATTTCATCAAGATACCTCAAAATTTACTCAAGTTATCGTGTTAACGGACGGACGGACGGACGGACGGACGGACGGACGGACATGGCTCAATCAAATTTTTTTTTGATCCTGATTATTTTGATATATGGAAGTCTATATCTATCTCGATTCCTTTATATATGTACAACCAACCGTTATCCAATCAAACTTAATATACTCTGTGAGCTCTGCTCAACTGAGTATAAAAAGGAAAAAAGTTAAATGCCGCTGATGACAAGTGAAAGTAAAATCATAACAACACTACTAAACGATAAAGAAAAACCCAAACCAAAATCGACAAATATGGTTTGCTAACATAAGCAACAACAACATAAACAAACAGCACAGCAAGCATTTGCAAAAAACTCTATAGTGTGTCACGTACACGAACATTTTGGCCCCTGGTTGAACCTTGGCTGGCTCAGTATACAACGGGTAGTGGTTCCCAACCCTTCTTCTTCATTCACCTTCTTACCCCCACATACTCCTCAACCACAGGAAGCCCGCCCTACCTTGGACCGCTCGCTTCATCAAATCGTACCCTAGCGGTCGCCCTCTTGCCATGCTCCATCCCCTCCATTTACCTCTTCGTCATACCATCTTCACTACCCCAACAAATAAATTAACTCCTCATTATACCAGTATACATGACATCAAAATATATTACAAATAAAAATCTTGCAAGAAAACATACCAAAACAAGTAAGGAAGGCTAAGTTCGGGTGTAACCGAACATTACATACTCAGTTGAGAGCTATGGAGACAAAATAAGGAAAATCACCATGTAGGAAAAAGAACCTAGGGTAACCCTGGAATGTGGTTGTATAACATGTGTATCAAATGGAAGGTATTAAAGAGTATTTTAAGAGAGAGTAGGCCATATTTCTATGGATGGACGCCATTTAGGGATATCGCCATAAAGGTGGACCAGGGCTGACTCTAGAATTTGTTTCTACGATATGGGTATCAAATGAAAGGTGTTAATGAGTATTTTAAAAGGGCGTGGGCCTTAGTTCTATAGGTGGACGCCTTTTCGAGATATCGCCATAAAGGTGGACCAGGGGTGACTCTAGAATTTGTTTGTACGATATGGGTATTAAATGAAAGGTGTTAATGAGTATTTTAAAAGGGAGAGGGCCTTAGTTCTATAGGTGGACGCCTTTTCGAGATATCGCCATAAAGGTGGACCAGGGGTGACCCTAGAATTTGTTTGTACAATATGGGTATCAAATGAAAGGTGGTAATGAGTATTTTAAAAGGGAATGGGCTTTAGTTCTATAGGTGAACGCCTTTTCGAGAAATCGCCATAAAGGTGGACCAGGGGTGACTCTAGAATATGTGTGTACGATATGGGTATCAAACGAAAGGTGTTAATGAGTATTTTCAAAGGGAGTGATCCTTAGTTCCATAGGTGGACGCCGTTTCAAGATATCGCCATAAAGGTGGACCAGGGGTGACTCTAGAATGTGTTTGTACGATATGGGAATCAAATGAAAGGTGTTACTGAGCATTTTAAGAGGGAGTGGGCATTAGGTCTATAGGTGGACGCCTTTTCGAGATGTCGCCATTAGGGTGGGCCAGGGGTAACTCTAGAATGTTTGTACGATATAGGTATCAAACGAAAGGTGTTAAAAAAAAAAAAATAAATGTAAGGCGCGATAACCTCCGAAGAGATCTAAGGCCGAGCTTCTCTTCCAATTTGCGTCGTGCTCCTCTTGATTTTTCCCTACAAATTGGCCGGACGGGACCTACATGTTTTATGCCGACTCCGAACGGCATCTGCAAGGCAGATGAGTTTTCACTGAGAGCTTTTCATGGCAGAAATACAATCGGAGCGCTTGCCAGACACTGCCGAGGGGCGACCCCGCTTAGAAAAAATTTCTTCTAATTGAAAAATCTTATTTCTAAAATTTTGATGTTGCTTTGCCCGGGAGTTGAACCCAGGGCATACGGTGTGATAGGCGGAGCACGCTACCATCACACCACGGTGGCCGCCAACGAAAGGTGTTACTGAGCATTTTAAAAGGGAGTGAGCATTAGGTCTATAGGTGGACACCTTTTCGAGATATCGCGGTAAAGGTGGACCAAGGGTGACTCTAGAATGTTTGTACGATATGGGTATCAAACGAAAGGTGTTACTGAGCATTTTAAGAGGGAGTGGCCATTAGGTCTATAGGTGGACGCGTTTTCGAGATATCGCCATTAGGGTGGCCCAGGGGTGACTCTAGAATGTGTTTGTACGATATGGGTATCAAATGAAAGGTGGTAATGAGTATTTTAAAAGGAAGTAATCCTTAGTTCTATAGGTGGACGCCTTTTCGAGATATCGCCATAAAGGTGGACCAAGGGTGACTCTAGAATGTTTGTACGATATGGGTATCAAACGAAAGGTGTTACTGAGCATTTTAAGAGGGAGTGGGCATTAGGTCTATAGGTGGACGCCTTTTCGAGATATCGCCATTAGGGTGGGCCAGGGTGACTCTAGAATGTGTTTGTACGATATGGGTATCAAATGAAAGGTGTTACTGAGCATTTTAAGAGGGAGTGGGCATTAGGTCTATAGGTGGACGCCTTTTCGAGATATCGCCATTAGGGTGGGCCAGGGGTGACTCTAGAATGTTTGTACGATATGGGTATAAAACGAAAGGTGTTACTGAACATTTTAAGAGGGAGTGGGCATTAGGTCTATAGGTGGACGCCTTTTCGAGATATCGCCATTAGGGTGGGCCAGGCTGATTCTAGAATGTGTTTGTACGATATGGGTATCAAATGAAAGGTGGTAATGAGTATTTGAAAAGGGAGTAATCCTTAGTTCTATAGGTGGACGCTTTTTCGAGATATCGCCATAAAGGTGGACCAAGGGTGACTCTAGAATGTTTGTACGATATGGGTATCAAACGAAAGGTGTTACTGAGCATTTTAAGAGGGAGTGGCCATTAGGTCTATAGGTGGACACCTTTTCGAGATATCGCCATTAGGGTGGGCCAGGGGTGACTGTAGAATGTGTTTGTACGATATGGGTATCAAATGAAAGGTGTTACTGAGCATTTTAAGAGGGAGTGGGCATTGGGTCTATAGGTGGACGCCTTTTCGAGATATCGCCATTAGGGTGGGCCAGGGGTGACTCTAGAATGTTTGTACGATATGGGTATAAAACGAAAGGTGTTACTGAACATTTTAAGAGGGAGTGGGCATTAGGTCTATAGGTGGACGCCTTTTCGAGATATCGCCATTAGGGTGGGCCAGGCTGATTCTAGAATGTGTTTGTACGATATGGGTATCAAATGAAAGGTGGTAATGAGTATTTGAAAAGGGAGTAATCCTTAGTCCTATAGGTGGACGCTTTTTCGAGATATCGCCATAAAGGTGGACCAAGGGTGACTCTAGAATGTTTGTACGATATGGGTATCAAACGAAAGGTGTTACTGAGCATTTTAAAAGGGAGTGAGCATTAGGTCTATAGGTGGACACCTTTTCGAGATATCGCGGTAAAGGTGGACCAAGGGTGACTCTAGAATGTTTGTACGATATGGGTATCAAACGAAAGGTGTTACTGAGCATTTTAAGAGGGAGTGGCCATTAGGTCTATAGGTGGACGCGTTTTCGAGATATCGCCATTAGGGTGGCCCAGGGGTGACTCTAGAATGTGTTTGTACGATATGGGTATCAAATGAAAGGTGGTAATGAGTATTTTAAAAGGAAGTAATCCTTAGTTCTATAGGTGGACGCCTTTTCGAGATATCGCCATAAAGGTGGACCAAGGGTGACTCTAGAATGTTTGTACGATATGGGTATCAAACGAAAGGTGTTACTGAGCATTTTAAGAGGGAGTGGGCATTAGGTCTATAGGTGGACGCCTTTTCGAGATATCGCCATTAGGGTGGGCCAGGGTGACTCTAGAATGTGTTTGTACGATATGGGTATCAAATGAAAGGTGTTACTGAGCATTTTAAGAGGGAGTGGGCATTAGGTCTATAGGTGGACGCCTTTTCGAGATATCGCCATTAGGGTGGGCCAGGGGTGACTCTAGAATGTTTGTACGATATGGGTATAAAACGAAAGGTGTTACTGAACATTTTAAGAGGGAGTGGGCATTAGGTCTATAGGTGGACGCCTTTTCGAGATATCGCCATTAGGGTGGGCCAGGCTGATTCTAGAATGTGTTTGTACGATATGGGTATCAAATGAAAGGTGGTAATGAGTATTTGAAAAGGGAGTAATCCTTAGTTCTATAGGTGGACGCTTTTTCGAGATATCGCCATAAAGGTGGACCAAGGGTGACTCTAGAATGTTTGTACGATATGGGTATAAAACGAAAGGTGTTACTGAACATTTTAAGAGGGAGTGGGCATTAGGTCTATAGGTGGACGCCTTTTCGAGATATCGCCATTAGGGTGGGCCAGGCTGATTCTAGAATGTGTTTGTACGATATGGGTATCAAATGAAAGGTGGTAATGAGTATTTGAAAAGGGAGTAATCCTTAGTTCTATAGGTGGACGCTTTTTCGAGATATCGCCATAAAGGTGGACCAAGGGTGACTCTAGAATGTTTGTACGATATGGGTATCAAACGAAAGGTGTTACTGAGCATTTTAAGAGGGAGTGGGCATTAGGTCTATAGGTGGACGCCTTTTCGAGATATCGCCATTAGGGTGAGCCAGGGGTGACTCTAGAATGTGTTTGTAGGATATGGGTATCAAATGAAAGGTGGTAATGAGTATTTTAAAAGGAAGTAATCCTTAGTTCTATAGGTGGACGCCTTTTCGAGATATCGCCATAAAGGTGGACCAAGGGTGACTCTAGAATGTTTGTACGATATGGGTATCAAACGAAAGGTGTTACTGAGCATTTTAAGAGGGAGTGGGCATTAGGTCTATAGGTGGACGCCTTTTCGAGATATCGCCATTAGGGTGGGCCAGGGTGACTCTAGAATGTGTTTGTACGATATGGGTATCAAATGAAAGGTGTTACTGAGCATTTTAAGAGGGAGTGGGCATTAGGTCTATAGGTGGACGCCTTTTCGAGATATCGCCATTAGGGTGGGCCAGGGGTGACTCTAGAATGTTTGTACGATATGGGTATAAAACGAAAGGTGTTACTGAACATTTTAAGAGGGAGTGGGCATTAGGTCTATAGGTGGACGCCTTTTCGAGATATCGCCATTAGGGTGGGCCAGGCTGATTCTAGAATGTGTTTGTACGATATGGGTATCAAATGAAAGGTGGTAATGAGTATTTGAAAAGGGAGTAATCCTTAGTTCTATAGGTGGACGCTTTTTCGAGATATCGCCATAAAGGTGGACCAAGGGTGACTCTAGAATGTTTGTACGATATGGGTATCAAACGAAAGGTGTTACTGAGCATTTTAAGAGGGAGTGGCCATTAGGTCTATAGGTGGACACCTTTTCGAGATATCGCCATTAGGGTGGGCCAGGGGTGACTGTAGAATGTGTTTGTACGATATGGATATCAAATTAAAGGTATTAATGAGGGTTTTAAAAGCGAGTGGCCCTTAGATGTATATGTGAAGGCGTTTTCGCGATATCGACCAAAATGTGGACCAGGTGATCCACAAAATCATCTGTCGGGTACTGCTAATTTATTTATATATGCAATACCACTAACAGTATTCCTGCCAAGATTCCAAACATTGTTGATTTCGCCTTGTAGAACTTTTTCATTTTCTTCTACTTAATATGGTATGTGTCACTCCCATTTTACAAAGTTTTTTCCAAAGTTATATTTTGCGTCAATAAACCAATCCCATTACCATGTTTCATCCCTTTTTTCGTATTTGGTATAGAATTATGGCATTTTTTTCATTTTTCGTAATTTTCGATATCGATAAAGTGGGCGTGGTTATGGTCGGATTTCGGCCATTTTTTATACCACGATAAAGTGAGTTCAGGTAAGTACGTGGACTAAGTTAAGTAAAGATATATCGGTTTTTGCTCAAGTTATTGTGTTAACGGCCGAGCGGAAGGCCAGACGGTGGACTGTGTATAAAAACTGGTCGTGGCTTCCACCGATTTCGCCCATTTTCACAGAAAACAGTTACCGTCATAAAATCTATGCCCCTACCAAATTTAAGAAGGATTGGTAAATTTTTGTTCGACATATGGCATTAAAAGTATTCTAGACAAACTAAATGAAAATGGGCGGAGCCACGCCCATTTTGAAATTTTCTTTTATTTTTGTATTTTGTTGCATCATATCATTACTGGAGTTGAATTTTGACTTAATTTACTTATATACAGTAAAGACATTAAATTTTTTGTTAAGATTTGAATTAAAAAATTTTTTTTTAAAAAGTGGGCGTGTTCTTCATCCAATTTTGCTAATTTTTATTTAGCACATATATAGTGATAGTAGTAACGATCCTGCCAAATTTCATCATGATATCTTCAACGACTGCCAAATTACAGCTTCCAAAACTTTTAAATTACCTTCTTGTAAAAGTGGGCGGTGCCACGCCCATTGTCCAAAATCTTACCAACTTTCTATTCTGCGTCATAACGTCAACACATCTACCAAGTTTCGTCGCTTTATCCGCCTTTGGCAATGAATTATCGCATTTTTTCGGTTTTTCGAAATTTTCGATATCGAAAAAATGGGCGTGGTTATAGTCCGATATCGTTCATTTTAAATAGCGATCTGAGATGAGTGCCCAGGAATCTACGTACCAAATTTCATCAAGATACTTCAAAATTTACTCAAGTTATCGTGTTAACGGACAGACGGACGGACGGACGGACATGGCTCAATCAAATTTTTTTTCGATACTGATGATTTTGATATGTGGAAGTCTATATCTATCTCGATTCCTTTATACCTGTACAACCAACCGTTATCCAATCAAAGTTAATATACTCTGTGAGCTCTGCTCAACTGAGTATAATTATTGCTTATCGTATGTTTCTACTCTTCAAAGCGCTCTGCCTATAAGCAGAAAACAAAGCTAGAAATAATTCCCACAAAACATAAAAAATCAAAAAACCTACCTATAAGAGCTCTGATAGATGGCTATGTATATATATATGTATAAGCCTCTATGGCAAAAAAAAATATACGTTTGGGTTGAAAAAAAGATTAAAATATGGGCAGAATCGCTTTCCATATACAAAAAATGGTAATACTAACATCAACATACATATAAAACTAACTCTTCATATCTTAATGACTAATTTTTATCATTTTTGACCTCGCAAATAACGTAAATTAAAATTGAACTACCCTATTGAGGGATTTAATGGCAACAATACCCACACAGACAAACTTTTATGTGCTTAGCATGTTCCGCAAACCAGTGTTATTCTATAAAGTTTCGTCAACAGTCTTTTGCTTGTCCTTTATAGGACACCATAGGGTATGCCCAAAAAAACTGGATTAACCCAAAAAAATAAAAATTACTGATACTTCAAAATTTACGTTTCACAAAAGGATATTTGCGTGTGCGCATATTAAAAGGTTTACAACATGTATATATGTATATATGTATGAATCAGAAAAGCTTAGACATTATCACTTACGGCGAGTTGTGCCTTTAAGCCTCCCGCGCTGAATTTTCTAGGCACACTACAAAGAAAATTATTAAAAAAAAACTGCTTGAAACCCTCTTTTCCTATAAACTTACATCTCGCCGTTTGGATGTGTTGCACAAAGAACAAAAATTCCAATTTCTGGCTCGCACGACTCTAGGTATCCCGTGGCACCATGTACCGTGACTTCCTGCAACGCACAGGACTTTAATTAAATTTATAAAACCTCGCATAGATAGATATCCACATATATCGGCGTACATGCATACATATATATCTATACAGAGACCTGTATGTACGCATGCACATATGTGCATATCCATCCCCAGTCACTACATAAAAAAAATCACTCTCACCTTTTTTTTTTTACCGCCTTCTGCACTAAAATACGCCAACTCCTTTGCTGCAGTTCCTCTTTGGGCACTTTGCCCATAAAAACAATAAAAATGTAAACTTTTAAAAAACTTGAAAAAAAAATTTTTTTTTTACACCACTCTTATTACAAACAGCGCGGAGCAGTCGTATGCCGTGACGATAACTTTTGGTACTATACCGTAAGCACCTTTGGTATGCCCTTTTATGTCTTTCCCTCTTAACATTAATCCTCTATCCTTCATTATCCGCTAATCGTTAGCGGATTACTACCGAGCTACTCTTTGTTGCTTTACTCCACTTTATACCACATATTTTATTAAAAAAAATCCGTCCGGCAACACTTCAAAAGCTTTACCTTCGTTGGCTTTAACGAGCGGTCCCTATTAAGCGGGTTAGAATCCCCAAAAAAAAACATTATGCCAGCCCAACGCGGGGAACACCCACCCCTGACAAGCGTTTAAAAGTACATACATACAAGTCAAAAAAGTGCACTAAAAATAAAAAAGAAAATAGTAACAACAATTTATGTAAACATGATGACGTAGCTATTTGAAAGTACATTTAACAACAACAATAATAAATGACAGCTAATACAAAAACAGCAAGAAAACTCTCGACGCCACATCAAGTCATTTGCCACGACACGCCATCTACATTTTTTGTTGTACATGGTATACACAAACAGTTGTAAAGATGAAGATAGCAGCAAAATTTATATTAATAAACAAATTATATTATTCGTTAATCAAAAAGAAAATTAAATAAATTGCGAAAAGAAAACTTTACGGATCAATTTCGAAAATAATTTCAAAAAAACTCGAAAAACACTTAAAAATTTTCATAAGAGTTCCGCAACTATTTTGATGCTATCCTTACCAACTTCTTGGGTATACAGTTTGGTAGTTCAATCAAATTCATTAAAATAGTTCTGAAGCCTCTTCAAATTGACATTGAATTTAAACAATTTTCCAACCATCACCAGTTCAGAGGTAGCCTGTAGTGCTGAACTTTTATGGTTCTTCGTGTATCAAATGGAAGGTATTAAAGAGTATTTTAAGAGGGAGTAGACCATAGTTCTATAGGTGGACGCCATTTAGGGATATCGCCATAAAGGTGGACCAGGGGTGACTCTAGAATTTGTTTTTACGATATGGGTATCAAATGAAAGGTGTTAATGAGTATTTTCAAAGGGCGTAGGTCTTAGTTCTATAGGTGGACGCCTTTTCGAGATATCGCCATAAAGGTGGACCAGGGGTGACTCTAGAATGCGTTTGTACAATATGGGTATCAAACGAAAGGTGCTAATGAGTATTTTAAAAGGGAGTGGGCCTTAGTTCTATAGGTGGACGCCTTTTCGAGATATCGCCATAAAGGTTGACCAGGGGTGACTCTAGAATGTGGTTGTACGATATGGGTATCAAATGAAATGTGTTAATGAGTAATTTAAAAGGGAGTGGGCCTTAATTCTATAGGTTGACGCCTTTTCGAGATATCGGCCAAAATGTGGACCAGGGTGACCCAGAACATCATCTGTCGGGTACCGTTAATTTATTTATATATGTAATACCACGAACAGTATTCCTGCCAAGATTCCAAGGGCTTTTGATTTTGCCCTGCAGAATTTTTTCATTTTCTTCTACTTAATATGGTAGGTGTCACACCCATTTTGCAAAGTTTTTTTCTAAAGTTATATTATATATATAGAAGGACCACGCCCACTTTTAAAAAAAAATTTTTTTTAAAGTAAAATTTTAACAAAAAATTTAATATCTTTACAGTATATAAGTAAATTATGTCAACATTCAATTCCAGTAATGATGTAGTGCAACAAAATACAAAAATAAAAGAAAATTTCAAAATGGGCGTGGCTCCGCCCTTTTTCATTTAATTTGTCTAGGATACTTTTAACGCCATAAGTCGAACAAAAATTTACGAATCCTTCTCAAATTTGGTAGGTACATAGATTCTATGACGGTAACTGTTCTCTGTGAAAATGGCCGAAATCGGTGGAAGCCACGCCCAGTTTTTATACACAGTCGTCCGTCTGTCCTTCCGCATGGCCGTTAACACGATAACTTGAGCAAAAATCGACATATCTTTAATGAACTTAGTTCACGTGCTTACTTGAACTCACTTTATCTTGGTATAAAAAATGAACGAAATCCGACTATGACCACGCCCACTTTTTCGATATCGAAAATTACGAAAAATGAAAAATATACCATAATTCTATACCAAATACGAAAAAAGGGATGAAACATGGTAAGGTAATTGGATTGTTTTATTGACGCGAAATATAACTTTAGAAAAAACTTTATAAAATGGTTGTGACACCTACCATATTAAGTAGAAGAAAATGAAAAAGTTCTGCAGGGCGAAATAAAAACCCTTAAAATCTTGGCAGGTATTAAATATATAAATAAATTAGCGGTATCCAACAGATAATGTTCTGGGTCACCCTGGTCCACATTTTGGTCGATATCTGGAAAACGCCTTCACATATACAACTACCACCACTCCCTTTTAAAACTCTCATTAATACCTTTAATTTGATACCCATATCGTACAAACTCATTCTAGAGTCACCCCTGGTACACCTTTATGGCGATATCTCGAAAAGGCGTCCACCTATAGAACTAAGCCCCACGCCCTTTTAAAATACTCATTAACACCTTTCTTTTGATACCCATATTGTACAAACAAATTCTAGGTTCACCCCTGCTCCACCTTTATGGCGATATCTCGAAACGGCGTCCACCTATGGAACTAAGGATTACTCCCTTTTAAAATACTTATTAACACCTTTCTTTTGATACCCATATTGTACAAACAAATTCTAGGGTCACCTCTGGTCCACCTTTATGGCGATATCTCGAAAATGCGACCACCTATACAACAACTACCACTCCCTTTTAAAACCCTCATTAATACCTTTAATTTGATACCCATATCGTACAAACACATTCTAGAGTCACCCCTGGCCCACCTTTGTGGCGATATCTCGAAACGGCGTCCACCTATGGAACTAAGGATTACTCCCTTTTAAAATACTCATTAACACCTTTCTTTTGATACCCATATTGTACAAACAAATTCTAGGGTCACCTCTGGTCCACATTTATGGCGATATCTCGAAACGGCGTCCACCTATGGAACTAAGGATTACTCCCTTTTAAAATACTCATTAACACCTTTCTTTTGATAACCATATCGTACAAACACATTCTAGAGTCACCCCTGGTCCACCTTTATGGCGATATCCCTAAATGGCGTCCACCTATAGAACTATGGTCTACTCCCTCTTAAAATACTTTTTAATACCTTCCATTTGATACACATGTCATACAAACACATTCCAGGGTTACCCTAGATTCATTTTCCTACATGGTGATTTTCCCTTATTTTGTCACCAAAGCTCTCAGCTGAGTATGTAATGTTCGGTTACACCCGAACTTAGCCTTCCTTACTTGTTATATTTAAGAAGCTTTTTGAGTGTGCTTAAAACTGCATTTGTAGTTTAATAGATTTTAGTGTACCAATCTTGCAGAAAAAGTGGAAGCAGCCACGAAGAACCATAAAAGTTCAGCACTACAGGCTACCTCTGAACTGGTGATTGTTGGAAAATTGTTTAAAATCAATGTCAATTTGAAGAGGCTTCGGACCTATTTTAATGAATTTGATTGAACTACCAAACTGTATACCCAAGAAGTTGGTAAGGATAGCATGAAAATAGTTGCGGAACTCTTATGAAAATTTTTAAGTGTTTTTCGAGTTTTTTTGAAATTATTTTCGAAATTGATCCGTAAAGTTTTCTTTTCGCAATTTATTTAATTTTCTTTTTGGTTAACGAAAAATATAATTTGTTTATTAATTTAAATTTTGCTGCTATCTTCATCTTTACAACTGTTTGTGTATACCATGTACAACAAAAAATGTAGATGGCGTGTCGTGGCAAATGACTTGATGTGGCGTCGAGAGTTTTCTTGCTGTTTTTGTATTAGCTGTCATTAATTATTGTTGTTGTTAAATGTACTTTCAGATAGCTACGTCATCATGTTTACATAAATTGTTGTTACTATTTTCTTTTTTATTTTTAGTGCACTTTTTTGACTTGTATGTATGTACTTTTAAACACTTGTCAGGGGTGGGTGTTCCCCGCGTTGGGCTGGCATAATGTTTTTTTTTGGGGATTCTAACCCGCTTAATAGGGACCGCTCGTTAAACCCAACGAAGGTAGAGCTTTTGAAGTGTTGCCGGACGGATTTTTTTTAATAAAATGTGTGGTATAAAGTGGAGTAAAGCAACAAAGAGTAGCTCGGTAGTAATCCGCTAACGATTAGCGGATAATGAAGGATAGAGGATTAATGTTAAGAGGGAAAGACATAAAAGGGCATACCAAAGGTGCTTACGGTATAGTACCAAAAGTTATCGTCACGGCATACGACTGCTCCGCGCTGTTTGTAATAAGAGTGGTGTAAAAAAAAAATTTTTTTTTCAAGTTTTTTAAAAGTTTACATTTTTATTGTTTTTATGGGCAAAGTGCCCAAAGAGGAACTGCAGCAAAGGAGTTGAGCGTATTTTAGTGCAGAAGGCGGTAAAAAAAAAAGGTGAGAGTGATTTTTTTTATGTAGTGACTGGGGATGGATATGCACATATGTGCATGCGTACATACAGGTCTCTGTATAGATATATATGTATGCATGTACGCCGATATATGTGGATATCTATCTATGCGAGGTTTTATAAATTTAATTAAAGTCCTGTGCGTTGCAGGAAGTCACGGTACATGGTGCCACGGGATACCTAGAGTCGCGCGAGCCAGAAATCGGAATTTTTGTTCTTTGTGCAACACATCCAAACGGCGAGATGTAAGTTTATAGGAAAAGAGGGTTTCAAGCAGTTTTTTTTTAATAATTTTCTTTGTAGTGTGCCTAGAAAATTCAGCGCGGGAGGCTTAAAGGCACAACTCTCCGTAAGTGATAATGTCTAAGCTTTTCTGATTCATACATATATATATATATATATATACACGTATTCATTTACCTATATGCGATTTTTTTGGAAACGGCAATCCAAAGGCAAATTTTCACACTTCAACTTTTCGTATACATACCTATACATACAATTAGTTTTTCTGCCTACAATCTAAGGATAGATTGCAGATTTTTTGTAATACCTAGTCGGCGGTGGCCCGAACAACCCCGCCTTTTTTTTGATGCCGTAATCGTGGACATACGCTGTGGTACCCAGGAACCTCTAATGAAGTTTTTCCATTCCCAACAATACATTTTCTATGAAGACCAAGTGGCGCGAAACAATTAAATTCAAAATTACATGTATATATTGTGAATGTGTTGTTTGAGCATTTTATTTGTTGTAAACCTTTTAATATGCGCACACGCAAATATCCTTTTGTGAAACGTAAATTTTGAAGTATCAGTAATTTTTATTTTTTTGGGTTAATCCAGTTTTTTTGGGCATACCCTATGGTGTCCTATAAAGGACAAGCAAAAGACTGTTGACGAAACTTTATAGAATAACACTGGTTTGCGGAACATGCTAAGCACATAAAAGTTTGTCTGTGTGGGTATTGTTGCCATTAAATCCCTCAATAGGGTAGTTCAATTTTAATTTACGTTATTTGCGAGGTCAAAAATGATAAAAATTAGTCATTAAGATATGAAGAGTTAGTTTTATATGTATGTTGATGTTAGTATTACCATTTTTTGTATATGGAAAGCGATTCTGCCCATATTTTAATCTTTTTTTCAACCCAAACGTATATTTTTTTTTGCCATAGAGGCTTATACATATATATATACATAGCCATCTATCAGAGCTCTTATAGGTAGGTTTTTTGATTTTTTATGTTTTGTGGGAATTATTTCTAGCTTTGTTTTCTGCTTATAGGCAGAGCGCTTTGAAGAGTAGAAACATACGATAAGCAATAATTATACTCAGTTGAGCAGAGCTCACAGAGTATATTAACTTTGATTGGATAACGGTTGGTTGTACAGGTATAAAGGAATCGAGATAGATATAGACTTCCACATATCAAAATCATCAGTATCGAAAAAAAATTTGATTGAGCCATGTCCGTCCGTCCGTCCGTCTGTCCGTTAACACGATAACTTGAGTAAATTTTGAAGTATCTTGATGAAATTTGGTACGTAGATTCCTGGGCACTCATCTCAGATCGCTATTTAAAATGAACGATATCGGACTATAACCACGCCCATTTTTTCGATATCGAAAATTTCGAAAAACCGAAAAAATGCGATAATTCATTGCCAAAGGCGGATAAAGCGACGAAACTTGGTAGATGTGTTGACGTTATGACGCAGAATAGAAAGTTGGTAAGATTTTGGACAATGGGCGTGGCACCGCCCACTTTTACAAGAAGGTAATTTAAAAGTTTTGGAAGCTGTAATTTGGCAGTCGTTGAAGATATCATGATGAAATTTGGCAGGATCGTTACTACTATCACTATATATGTGCTAAATAAAAATTAGCAAAATTGGATGAAGAACACGCCCACTTTTTAAAAAAAAATTTTTTAATTCAAATTTTAACAAAAAATTTAATGTCTTTACTGTATATAAGTAAATTAAGTCAAAATTCAACTCCAGTAATGATATGATGCAACAAAATACAAAAATAAAAGAAAATTTCAAAATGGGCGTGGCTCCGCCCATTTTCATTTAGTTTGTCTAGAATACTTTTAATGCCATATGTCGAACAAAAATTTACCAATCCTTCTTAAATTTGGTAGGGGCATAGATTTTATGACGGTAACTGTTTTCTGTGAAAATGGGCGAAATCGGTGGAAGCCACGACCAGTTTTTATACACAGTCCACCGTCTGGCCTTCCGCTCGGCCGTTAACACAATAACTTGAGCAAAAACCGATATATCTTTACTAAACTTAGTCCACGTACTTACCTGAACTCACTTTATCTTGGTATAAAAAATGGCCGAAATCCGACCATAACCAACCTTAGTTCTATAGGTGGACGCCTTTTCGAGATATCGCCATAAAGGTGGGCCAGGGGTGACTCTATAATTTTTTTGTACGATATGGGTATCAAATTAAAGGTATTAATGAGGGTTTTAAAAGGGAGTGGTGGTAGTTGTATATGTGAAGGCGTTTTCGAGATATCGACCAAAATGTGGACCAGGGTGACCCAGAAAATCATCTGTCGGGTACCGCTAATTTATTTATATATGTAATACCACGAACAGATATCCTTCCAAGATTCCAAGGGCTTTTGATTTCGCCCTGCAAAACTTTTTCATTTTCTTCTACTTAATATGATAGGTATCACACCCATTTTACAAAGTTTTTTTCTAGAGTTATATTTTGCGTCAATAGACCAATACAATTAGCACGTTTTATCCCTTTTTTCGTATTTGGTATATTATTATGGCATTTTTTTCATTTTTAATAATTTTCGATATCGAAAAAGTTGGCGTGGCCATTTTTTACACCAATATAAAGTGAGTTTAGATAAGTACGTGAACTGACTTTGGTAAAGATATATCGATTTTTGCTCAAGCTATCGTGTTAACGGCCGAGCGGAAGTACAGACTGTCTACTGTGTATAAAAACTGGGCGTGGCTTCAACCGATTTCGCCCTTTTTCATAGAAAACAGTTATCGTCCTAGAATCTAAGCCTCTACCAAATTTCACAAGGATTGGTAATGTTTTGTTAAACATATGGCATTAAAAGAATCCTAGACAAATTAAATGAAAAAAGGCGAAGCCACGCCCATTTTGTAAATTTCTTTTATTTTTGTATTTTATTGCACCATATCATTACTGGAGTTGAATGGTGACATAATTTACTTATATACTGTAAATATATTAAATTTTTTGTTAAAATTTTACTTTAAAAAAATTTTTTTTAAAAGTGGGCGTAGTCGTTCTCCGATTTTGACAATTTTTATTAAGCATACATATAAAAATAGGAGTAACGTTCCTGCTAAATTTCATCATGATATCTTCAACGACTGCCAAATTACAGCTTGCAAAACTTCTAAATTACCTTCTTTTAAAAGTGGGCAGTGCCACGCCCATTGTCCAAAATATTTATACAGCTTTTTAAAGCAAAAAAATTTACTTCTAGATTCCAGGAAGTTTTTTTTCACTCAACCCACTTAACCTTGATTAAATTTTTGGTTAGAAGTGCCTAATTAAAATTTCAATGCCCTAAATGATGAAAACGACGAAATATTTATACAGCTTTTTAAAGCAAAAACACATACATCTAGATTCTAGGAATTTGAACAATAAAACCACTTCCGCATTTGAACTAAAGCAATGTATAGAACGGAAAGCTTTTTTCACTTAACCCATTTAACCTTGAGTAAATTTTTGGTTAGAAGTGCCTAATTAAAATTTCAATGCCCTTAATGATGAAAACGACGAAATATTTATACAACTTTTTAAAGCAAGAACACATACATCTAGATTCCAGGAATTTGAACAATAAAACCACTTCCGCATTTGAACTAAAGCAATGTATAGAACGGAAAGCTTTTTTCACTTAACCCATTTAACCTTGAGTAAATTTTTGGTTAGAAGTGCCTAATTAAAATTTCAATGCCCTTAATGATGAAAACGACGAAATATTTATACAACTTTTTAAAGCAAGAACACATACATCTAGATTCCAGGAATTTGAACAATAAAACCACTTCCGCATTTGAACTAAAGCAATGTATAGAACGGAAAGCTTTTTTCACTTAACCCATTTAACCTTGAGTAAATTTTTGGTTAGAAGTGCCTAATTAAAATTTCAATGCCCTTAATGATGAAAACGACGAAATATTTATACAGCTTTTTAAAGCAAAAACACATACATCTAGATTCTAGGAATTTGAACAATAAAACCACTTCCGCATTTGAACTAAAGCAATGTATAGAACGGAAAGCTTTTTTCACTTAACCCATTTAACCTTGAGTAAATTTTTGGTTAGAAGTGCCTAATTAAAATTTCAATGCCCTAAATGATGAAAACGACGAAATATTTATACAGCTTTTTAAAGCAAAAACACATACATCTAGATTCTAGGAATTTGAACAATAAAACCACTTCCGCATTTGAACTAAAGCAATGTATAGAACGGAAAGCTTTTTTCACTTAACCCATTTAACCTTGAGTAAATTTTTGGTTAGAAGTGCCTAATTAAAATTTCAATGCCCTAAATGATGAAAACGACGAAATATTTATACAGCTTTTTAAAGCAAAAACACATACATCTAGATTCTAGGAATTTGAACAATAAAACCACTTCCGCATTTGAACTAAAGCAATGTATAGAACGGAAAGCTTTTTTCACTTAACCCATTTAACCTTGAGTAAATTTTTGGTTAGAAGTGCCTAATTAAAATTTCAATGCCCTTAATGATGAAAACGACGAAATATTTATACAACTTTTTAAAGCAAGAACACATACATCTAGATTCCAGGAATTTGAACAATAAAACCACTTCCGCATTTGAACTAAAGCAATGTATAGAACGGAAAGCTTTTTTCACTTAACCCATTTAACCTTGAGTAAATTTTTGGTTAGAAGTGCCTAATTAAAATTTCAATGCCCTTAATGATGAAAACGACGAAATATTTATACAGCTTTTTAAAGCAAAAACACATACATCTAGATTCTAGGAATTTGAACAATAAAACCACTTCCGCATTTGAACTAAAGCAATGTATAGAACGGAAAGCTTTTTTCACTTAACCCACTTAACCTTGATTAAATTTTTGGTTAGAAGTGCCTAATTAAAATTTCAATGCCCTAAATGATGAAAACGACGAAATATTTATACAGCTTTTTAAAGCAAAAACACATACATCTAGATTCTAGGAATTTGAACAATAAAACCACTTCCGCATTTGAACTAAAGCAATGTATAGAACGGAAAGCTTTTTTCACTTAACCCATTTAACCTTGAGTAAATTTTTGGTTAGAAGTGCCTAATTAAAATTTCAATGCCCTTAATGATGAAAACGACGAAATATTTATACAACTTTTTAAAGCAAGAACACATACATCTAGATTCCAGGAATTTGAACAATAAAACCACTTCCGCATTTGAACTAAAGCAATGTATAGAACGGAAAGCTTTTTTCACTTAACCCATTTAACCTTGAGTAAATTTTTGGTTAGAAGTGCCTAATTAAAATTTCAATGCCCTTAATGATGAAAACGACGAAATATTTATACAACTTTTTAAAGCAAGAACACATACATCTAGATTCCAGGAATTTGAACAATAAAACCACTTCCGCATTTGAACTAAAGCAATGTATAGAACGGAAAGCTTTTTTCACTTAACCCATTTAACCTTGAGTAAATTTTTGGTTAGAAGTGCCTAATTAAAATTTCAATGCCCTTAATGATGAAAACGACGAAATATTTATACAGCTTTTTAAAGCAAAAACACATACATCTAGATTCTAGGAATTTGAACAATAAAACCACTTCCGCATTTGAACTAAAGCAATGTATAGAACGGAAAGCTTTTTTCACTTAACCCATTTAACCTTGAGTAAATTTTTGGTTAGAAGTGCCTAATTAAAATTTCAATGCCCTAAATGATGAAAACGACGAAATATTTATACAGCTTTTTAAAGCAAAAACACATACATCTAGATTCTAGGAATTTGAACAATAAAACCACTTCCGCATTTGAACTAAAGCAATGTATAGAACGGAAAGCTTTTTTCACTTAACCCATTTAACCTTGAGTAAATTTTTGGTTAGAAGTGCCTAATTAAAATTTCAATGCCCTTAATGATGAAAACGACGAAATATTTATACAACTTTTTAAAGCAAGAACACATACATCTAGATTCTAGGAATTTGAACAATAAAACCACTTCCGCATTTGAACTAAAGCAATGTATAGAACGGAAAGCTTTTTTCACTTAACCCATTTAACCTTGAGTAAATTTTTGGTTAGAAGTGCCTAATTAAAATTTCAATGCCCTAAATGATGAAAACGACGAAATATTTATACAGCTTTTTAAAGCAAAAACACATACATCTAGATTCTAGGAATTTGAACAATAAAACCACTTCCGCATTTGAACTAAAGCAATGTATAGAACGGAAAGCTTTTTTCACTTAACCCATTTAACCTTGAGTAAATTTTTGGTTAGAAGTGCCTAATTAGAATTTCAATGCCCTTAATGATGAAAACGACGAAATATTTATACAACTTTTTAAAGCAAGAACACATACATCTAGATTCCAGGAATTTGAACAATAAAACCACTTCCGCATTTGAACTAAAGCAATGTATAGAACGGAAAGCTTTTTTCACTTAACCCATTTAACCTTGAGTAAATTTTTGGTTAGAAGTGCCTAATTAAAATTTCAATGCCCTTAATGATGAAAACGACGAAATATTTATACAACTTTTTAAAGCAAGAACACATACATCTAGATTCCAGGAATTTGAACAATAAAACCACTTCCGCATTTGAACTAAAGCAATGTATAGAACGGAAAGCTTTTTTCACTTAACCCATTTAACCTTGAGTAAATTTTTGGTTAGAAGTGCCTAATTAAAATTTCAATGCCCTTAATGATGAAAACGACGAAATATTTATACAAATTTTTTAAGCAAGAACACATACATCTAGATTCTAGGAATTTGAACAATAAAACCACTTCCGCATTTGAACTAAAGCAATGTATAGAACGGAAAGCTTTTTTCACTTAACCCATTTAACCTTGAGTAAATTTTTGGTTAGAAGTGCCTAATTAAAATTTCAATGCCCTTAATGATGAAAACGACGAAATATTTATACAACTTTTTAAAGCAAGAACACATACATCTAGATTCCAGGAATTTGAACAATAAAACCACTTCCGCATTTGAACTAAAGCAATGTATAGAACGGAAAGCTTTTTTCACTTAACCCATTTAACCTTGAGTAAATTTTTGGTTAGAAGTGCCTAATTAAAATTTCAATGCCCTTAATGATGAAAACGACGAAATATTTATACAACTTTTTAAAGCAAGAACACATACATCTAGATTCTAGGAATTTGAACAATAAAACCACTTCCGCATTTGAACTAAAGCAATGTATAGAACGGAAAGCTTTTTTCACTTAACCCATTTAACCTTGAGTAAATTTTTGGTTAGAAGTGCCTAATTAAAATTTCAATGCCCTTAATGATGAAAACGACGAAATATTTATACAACTTTTTAAAGCAAGAACACATACATCTAGATTCCAGGAATTTGAACAATAAAACCACTTCCGCATTTGAACTAAAGCAATGTATAGAACGGAAAGCTTTTTTCACTTAACCCATTTAACCTTGAGTAAATTTTTGGTTAGAAGTGCCTAATTAAAATTTCAATGCCCTTAATGATGAAAACGACGAAATATTTATACAACTTTTTAAAGCAAGAACACATACATCTAGATTCCAGGAATTTGAACAATAAAACCACTTCCGCATTTGAACTAAAGCAATGTATAGAACGGAAAGCTTTTTTCACTTAACCCATTTAACCTTGAGTAAATTTTTGGTTAGAAGTGCCTAATTAAAATTTCAATGCCCTTAATGATGAAAACGACGAAATATTTATACAGCTTTTTAAAGCAAAAACACATACATCTAGATTCTAGGAATTTGAACAATAAAACCACTTCCGCATTTGAACTAAAGCAATGTATAGAACGGAAAGCTTTTTTCACTTAACCCATTTAACCTTGAGTAAATTTTTGGTTAGAAGTGCCTAATTAAAATTTCAATGCCCTTAATGATGAAAACGACGAAATATTTATACAACTTTTTAAAGCAAGAACACATACATCTAGATTCCAGGAATTTGAACAATAAAACCACTTCCGCATTTGAACTAAAGCAATGTATAGAACGGAAAGCTTTTTTCACTTAACCCATTTAACCTTGAGTAAATTTTTGGTTAGAAGTGCCTAATTAAAATTTCAATGCCCTTAATGATGAAAACGACGAAATATTTATACAGCTTTTTAAAGCAAAAACACATACATCTAGATTCTAGGAATTTGAACAATAAAACCACTTCCGCATTTGAACTAAAGCAATGTATAGAACGGAAAGCTTTTTTCACTTAACCCATTTAACCTTGAGTAAATTTTTGGTTAGAAGTGCCTAATTAAAATTTCAATGCCCTTAATGATGAAAACGACGAAATATTTATACAGCTTTTTAAAGCAAAAGCACATACATCTAGATTCTAGGAATTTGAACAATAAAACCACTTCCGCATTTGAACTAAAGCAATGTATAGAACGGAAAGCTTTTTTCACTTAACCCATTTAACCTTGAGTAAATTTTTGGTTAGAAGTGCCTAATTAAAATTTCAATGCCCTTAATGATGAAAACGACGAAATATTTATACAACTTTTTAAAGCAAAAACACATACATCTAGATTCTAGGAATTTGAACAATAAAACCACTTCCGCATTTGAACTAAAGCAATGTATAGAACGGAAAGCTTTTTTCACTTAACCCATTTAACCTTGAGTAAATTTTTGGTTAGAAGTGCCTAATTAAAATTTCAATGCCCTTAATGATGAAAACGACGAAATATTTATACAACTTTTTAAAGCAAGAACACATACATCTAGATTCCAGGAATTTGAACAATAAAACCACTTCCGCATTTGAACTAAAGCAATGTATAGAACGGAAAGCTTTTTTCACTTAACCCATTTAACCTTGAGTAAATTTTTGGTTAGAAGTGCCTAATTAAAATTTCAATGCCCTTAATGATGAAAACGACGAAATATTTATACAGCTTTTTAAAGCAAAAACACATACATCTAGATTCTAGGAATTTGAACAATAAAACCACTTCCGCATTTGAACTAAAGCAATGTATAGAACGGAAAGCTTTTTTCACTTAACCCATTTAACCTTGAGTAAATTTTTGGTTAGAAGTGCCTAATTAAAATTTCAATGCCCTTAATGATGAAAACGACGAAATATTTATACAACTTTTTAAAGCAAGAACACATACATCTAGATTCCAGGAATTTGAACAATAAAACCACTTCCGCATTTGAACTAAAGCAATGTATAGAACGGAAAGCTTTTTTCACTTAACCCATTTAACCTTGAGTAAATTTTTGGTTAGAAGTGCCTAATTAAAATTTCAATGCCCTTAATGATGAAAACGACGAAATATTTATACAGCTTTTTAAAGCAAAAACACATACATCTAGATTCTAGGAATTTGAACAATAAAACCACTTCCGCATTTGAACTAAAGCAATGTATAGAACGGAAAGCTTTTTTCACTTAACCCATTTAACCTTGAGTAAATTTTTGGTTAGAAGTGCCTAACTAAAATTTCAATGCCCTTAATGATGAAAACGACGAAATATTTATACAACTTTTTAAAGCAAGAACACATATATCTAGATTCCAGGAATTTGAACAATAAAACCACTTCCGCATTTGAACTAAAGCAATGTATAGAACGGAAAGCTTTTTTCACTTAACCCATTTAACCTTGAGTAAATTTTTGGTTAGAAGTGCCTAATTAAAATTTCAATGCCCTTAATGATGAAAACGACGAAATATTTATACAACTTTTTAAAGCAAGAACACATACATCTAGATTCCAGGAATTTGAACAATAAAACCACTTCCGCATTTGAACTAAAGCAATGTATAGAACGGAAAGCTTTTTTCACTTAACCCATTTAACCTTGAGTAAATTTTTGGTTAGAAGTGCCTAATTAAAATTTCAATGCCCTTAATGATGAAAACGACGAAATATTTATACAACTTTTTAAAGCAAGAACACATACATCTAGATTCCAGGAATTTGAACAATAAAACCACTTCCGCATTTGAACTAAAGCAATGTATAGAACGGAAAGCTTTTTTCACTTAACCCATTTAACCTTGAGTAAATTTTTGGTTAGAAGTGCCTAATTAAAATTTCAATGCCCTTAATGATGAAAACGACGAAATATTTATACAGCTTTTTAAAGCAAAAACACATACATCTAGATTCTAGGAATTTGAACAATAAAACCACTTCCGCATTTGAACTAAAGCAATGTATAGAACGGAAAGCTTTTTTCACTTAACCCATTTAACCTTGAGTAAATTTTTGGTTAGAAGTGCCTAATTAAAATTTCAATGCCCTTAATGATGAAAACGACGAAATATTTATACAGCTTTTTAAAGCAAAAACACATACATCTAGATTCTAGGAATTTGAACAATAAAACCACTTCCGCATTTGAACTAAAGCAATGTATAGAACGGAAAGCTTTTTTCACTTAACCCATTTAACCTTGAGTAAATTTTTGGTTAGAAGTGCCTAATTAAAATTTCAATGCCCTTAATGATGAAAACGACGAAATATTTATACAACTTTTTAAAGCAAAAACACATACATCTAGATTCTAGGAATTTGAACAATAAAACCACTTCCGCATTTGAACTAAAGCAATGTATAGAACGGAAAGCTTTTTTCACTTAACCCATTTAACCTTGAGTAAATTTTTGGTTAGAAGTGCCTAACTAAATTTCAATGCCCTTAATGATGAAAACGACGAAATATTTATACAACTTTTTAAAGCAAGAACACATACATCTAGATTCCAGGAATTTGAACAATAAAACCACTTCCGCATTTGAACTAAAGCAATGTATAGAACGGAAAGCTTTTTTCACTTAACCCATTTAACCTTGAGTAAATTTTTGGTTAGAAGTGCCTAATTAAAATTTCAATGCCCTTAATGATGAAAACGACGAAATATTTATACAGCTTTTTAAAGCAAAAACACATACATCTAGATTCTAGGAATTTGAACAATAAAAACCACTTCCGCATTTGAACTAAAGCAATGTATAGAACGGAAAGCTTTTTTTCACTTAACCCATTTAACCTTGAGTAAATTTTTGGTTAGAAGTGCCTAATTAAAATTTCAATGCCCTTAATGATGAAAACGACGAAATATTTATACAACTTTTTTAAAGCAAGAACACATACATCTAGATTCCAGGAATTTGAACAATAAAACCACTTCCGCATTTGAACTAAAGCAATGTATAGAACGGAAAGCTTTTTTCACTTAACCCATTTAACCTTGAGTAAATTTTTGGTTAGAAGTGCCTAATTAAAATTTCAATGCCCTTAATGATGAAAACGACGAAATATTTATACAGCTTTTTAAAGCAAAAACACATACATCTAGATTCTAGGAATTTGAACAATAAAACCACTTCCGCATTTGAACTAAAGCAATGTATAGAACGGAAAGCTTTTTTCACTTAACCCATTTAACCTTGAGTAAATTTTTGGTTAGAAGTGCCTAATTAAAATTTCAATGCCCTTAATGATGAAAACGACGAAATATTTATACAACTTTTTAAAGCAAGAACACATACATCTAGATTCCAGGAATTTGAACAATAAAACCACTTCCGCATTTGAACTAAAGCAATGTATAGAACGGAAAGCTTTTTTCACTTAACCCATTTAACCTTGAGTAAATTTTTGGTTAGAAGTGCCTAATTAAAATTTCAATGCCCTTAATGATGAAAACGACGAAATATTTATACAACTTTTTAAAGCAAGAACACATACATCTAGATTCCAGGAATTTGAACAATAAAACCACTTCCGCATTTGAACTAAAGCAATGTATAGAACGGAAAGCTTTTTTCACTTAACCCATTTAACCTTGAGTAAATTTTTGGTTAGAAGTGCCTAATTAAAATTTCAATGCCCTTAATGATGAAAACGACGAAATATTTATACAACTTTTTAAAGCAAGAACACATACATCTAGATTCCAGGAATTTGAACAATAAAACCACTTCCGCATTTGAACTAAAGCAATGTATAGAACGGAAAGCTTTTTTCACTTAACCCATTTAACCTTGAGTAAATTTTTGGTTAGAAGTGCCTAATTAAAATTTCAATGCCCTTAATGATGAAAACGACGAAATATTTATACAGCTTTTTAAAGAAAAAACACATACGTCTAGATTCCAGGAATTTGAACAATAAAAACACTTCCGCATTTGAACTAAAGCAATGTATAGAACGGAAAGCTTTTTTAACTTAACCCATTTAACCTTGAGTAAATTTTTGGTTAGAAGTGCCTAATTAAAATTTCAATGCCCTAAATGATGAAAACGACGAAATATTTATACAGCTTTTTAAAGCAAAAACACATACATCTAGATTCTAGGAATTTGAACAATAAAACCACTTCCGCATTTGAACTAAAGCAATGTATAGAACGGAAAGCTTTTTTCACTTAACCCATTTAACCTTGAGTAAATTTTTGGTTAGAAGTGCCTAATTAAAATTTCAATGCCCTTAATGATGAAAACGACGAAATATTTATACAACTTTTTAAAGCAAAAACACATACATCTAGATTCTAGGAATTTGAACAATAAAACCACTTCCGCATTTGAACTAAAGCAATGTATAGAACGGAAAGCTTTTTTCACTTAACCCATTTAACCTTGAGTAAATTTTTGGTTAGAAGTGCCTAATTAAAATTTCAATGCCCTTAATGATGAAAACGACGAAATATTTATACAACTTTTTAAAGCAAGAACACATACATCTAGATTCCAGGAATTTGAACAATAAAACCACTTCCGCATTTGAACTAAAGCAATGTATAGAACGGAAAGCTTTTTTCACTTAACCCATTTAACCTTGAGTAAATTTTTGGTTAGAAGTGCCTAATTAAAATTTCAATGCCCTTAATGATGAAAACGACGAAATATTTATACAGCTTTTTAAAGCAAAAACACATACATCTAGATTCTAGGAATTTGAACAATAAAACCACTTCCGCATTTGAACTAAAGCAATGTATAGAACGGAAAGCTTTTTTCACTTAACCCATTTAACCTTGAGTAAATTTTTGGTTAGAAGTGCCTAACTAAAATTTCAATGCCCTTAATGATGAAAACGACGAAATATTTATACAACTTTTTAAAGCAAGAACACATATATCTAGATTCCAGGAATTTGAACAATAAAACCACTTCCGCATTTGAACTAAAGCAATGTATAGAACGGAAAGCTTTTTTCACTTAACCCATTTAACCTTGAGTAAATTTTTGGTTAGAAGTGCCTAATTAAAATTTCAATGCCCTTAATGATGAAAACGACGAAATATTTATACAACTTTTTAAAGCAAGAACACATACATCTAGATTCCAGGAATTTGAACAATAAAACCACTTCCGCATTTGAACTAAAGCAATGTATAGAACGGAAAGCTTTTTTCACTTAACCCATTTAACCTTGAGTAAATTTTTGGTTAGAAGTGCCTAATTAAAATTTCAATGCCCTTAATGATGAAAAATGCGAAATGTTTATACAACTTTTTGAAGCAAAAACATTTATTTCTAGATTACAGGAATTTGAACAATAAAAACACCGCCGTATTTGAATAAAAGCAATGTATAGAACGGAAAGTCTTTTTTTCACTCAACCCATTTAACCTTGGGTAAATTTTTGGTTAGAAATGCCTAATTAAAATTTCAATGCCCTTAATGATGAAAATTGCGAAATATTTATACAACTTTTTAAAGCAAAAACATTTATTTCTAGATTACAGGAATTTGAACAATAAAAACATCGCCGTATTTGAATAAAAGCAATGTATAGAACGGAAAGTCTTTTTTTCACTCAACCCATTTAACCTTGAGTAAATTTTTGGTTAGAAGTGCCTAATTAAAATTTCAATGCCCTTAATGATGAAAAATGCGAAATATTTATACAACTTTTTAAAGCAAAAACATTTATTTCTAGATTACAGGAATTTGAACATTAAAAACACCGCCGTATTTGAATAAAAGCAATGTATAGAACGGAAAGTCTTTTTTTCACTCAACCCATTTAACCTTGGGTAAATTTTTGGTTAGAAGTGCCTAATTAAAATTTCAATGCCCTTAATGATGAAAAATGCGAAATGTTTATACAACTTTTTGAAGCAAAAACATTTATTTCTAGATTACAGGAATTTGAACAATAAAAACACCGCCGTATTTGAATAAAAGCAATGTATAGAACGGAAAGTCTTTTTCTCACTCAACCCATTTAACCTTGGGTAAAATTTTGGTTAGAAGTGCCTAATTAAAATTTCAATGCCCTTAATGATGAAAAATGCGAAATGTTTATACAACTTTTTGAAGCAAAAACATTTATCTCTAGATTACAGGAATTTGAAAAATAAAAACACCGCCGTATTTGAATAAAAGCAATGTATAGAACGGAAAGTCTTTTTTTCACTCAACCCATTTAACCTTGGGTAAATTTTTGATTAGAAGTGCCTAATTAAAATTTCAATGCCCTTAATTATGAAAAATGCGAAATATTTATACAACTTTTTAAAGCAAAAACATTTATTTCTAGATTACAGGAATTTGAACATTAAAAACACCGCCGTATTTGAATAAAAGCAATGTATAGAACGGAAAGTCTTTTTTTCACTCAACCCATTTAACCTTGGGTAAATTTTTGGTTAGAAGTGCCTAATTAAAATTTCAATGCCCTTAATGATGAAAAATGCGAAATGTTTATACAACTTTTTGAAGCAAAAACATTTATTTCTAGATTACAGGAATTTGAACAATAAAAACACCGCCGTATTTGAATAAAAGCAATGTATAGAACGGAAAGTCTTTTTTTCACTCAACCCATTTAACCTTGGGCAAATTTTTGATTAGAAGTGCCTAATTAAAATTTCAATGCCCTTAATGATGAAAAATGCGAAATATTTATACAACTTTTAAAGCAAAAACATTTATTTCTAGATTACAGGAATTTGAACAATAAAAACATCGCCGTATTTGAATAAAAGCAATGTATAGAACGGAAAGTCTTTTTTTCACTCAACCCATTTAACCTTGGGTAAATTTTTGGTTAAAGTGCCTAATTAAAATTTCAATGCCCTTAATGATGAAAAATGCGAAATATTTATACAACTTTTTAAAGCAACAACATTTATTTCTAGATTACAGGAATTTGAACAATAAAAACACCGTCGTATTTGAATAAAAGCAATGTATAAAACGGAAAGTCTTTTTTTCACTCAACCCATTTAACCTTGGGTAAATTTTTGGTTAGAAGTGCCTAATTAAAATTTCAATGCCCTTAATGATGAAAATTGCGAAATATTTATACAACTTTTTAAAGCAAAAACATTTATTTCTAGATTACAGGAATTTGAACAATAAAAACATCGCCGTATTTGAATAAAAGCAATGTATAGAACGGAAAGTCTTTTTTTCACTCAACCCATTTAACCTTGGGTAAATTTTTGGTTAGAAGTGCCTAATTCAAATTTCAATGCCCTTAATGATGAAAAATGCGAAATATTTATACAACTTTTTAAAGCAAAAACATTTATTTCTAGATTACAGGAATTTGAACAATAAAAACACCGCCGTATTTGAATAAAAGCAATGTATAGAACGGAAAGTCTTTTTTTCACTCAACCCATTTAACCTTGGGTAAATTTTTGGTTAGAAGTGCCTAATTAAAATTTCAATGCCCTTAATGATGAAAAATGCGAAATATTTATACAACTTTTTAAAGCAAAAACATTTATTTCTAGATTACAGGAATTTGAACAATAAAAACACCGCCGTATTTGAATAAAAGCAATGTATAGAACGGAAAGTCTTTTTTTCATTCAACCCATTTAACCTTGGGTAAATTTTTGGTTAGAAGTGCCTAATTAAAATTTCAATGCCTTAATGATGAAAAATGCGAAATATTTATACAACTTTTTGAAGCAAAAACATTTATTTCTAGATTACAGGAATTTGAACAATAAAAACACCGCCGTATTTGAATAAAAGCAATGTATAGAACGGAAAGTCTTTTTCTCACTCAACCCATTTAACCTTGGGTAAAATTTTGGTTAGAAGTGCCTAATTAAAATTTCAATGCCCTTAATGATGAAAAATGCGAAATGTTTATACAACTTTTTGAAGCAAAAACATTTATCTCTAGATTACAGGAATTTGAAAAATAAAAACACCGCCGTATTTGAATAAAAGCAATGTATAGAACGGAAAGTCTTTTTTTCACTCAACCCATTTAACCTTGGGTAAATTTTTGGTTAGAAGTGCCTAATTAAAATTTCAATGCCCTTAATGATGAAAAATGCGAAATATTTATACAACTTTTTAAAGCAAAAACATTTATTTCTAGATTACAGGAATTTGAACATTAAAAACACCGCCGTATTTGAATAAAAGCAATGTATAGAACGGAAAGTCTTTTTTTCACTCAACCCATTTAACCTTGGGTAAATTTTTGGTTAGAAGTGCCTAATTAAAATTTCAATGCCCTTAATGATGAAAAATGCGAAATATTTTTACAACTTTTTAAAGCAAAAACATTTATTTCTAGATTACAGGAATTTGAACATTAAAAACACCGCCGTATTTGAATAAAAGCAATGTATAGAACGGAAAGTCTTTTTTTCACTCAACCCATTTAACCTTGGGTAAATTTTTGGTTAGAAGTGCCTAATTAAAATTTCAATGCCATTAATGATGAAAAATGCGAAATGTTTATACAACTTTTTGAAGCAAAAACATTTATTTCTAGATTACAGGAATTTGAACAATAAAAACACCGCCGTATTTGAATAAAAGCAATGTATAGAACGGAAAGTCTTTTTTTCACTCAACCCATTTAACCTTGGGTAAATTTTTGGTTAGAAATGCCTAATTAAAATTTCAATGCCCTTAATGATGAAAATTGCGAAATATTTATACAACTTTTTAAAGCAAAAACATTTATTTCTAGATTACAGGAATTTGAACAATAAAAACATCGCCGTATTTGAATAAAAGCAATGTATAGAACGGAAAGTCTTTTTTTCACTCAACCCATTTAACCTTGAGTAAATTTTTGGTTAGAAGTGCCTAATTAAAATTTCAATGCCCTTAATGATGAAAATTGCGAAATATTTATACAACTTTTTAAAGCAAGAACACATACATCTAGATTCCAGGAATTTGAACAATAAAACCACTTCCGCATTTGAACTAAAGCAATGTATAGAACGGAAAGCTTTTTTCACTTAACCCATTTAACCTTGAGTAAATTTTTGGTTAGAAGTGCCTAATTAAAATTTCAATGCCCTTAATGATGAAAACGACGAAATATTTATACAACTTTTTAAAGCAAGAACACATACATCTAGATTCCAGGAATTTGAACAATAAAACCACTTCCGCATTTGAACTAAAGCAATGTATAGAACGGAAAGCTTTTTTCACTTAACCCATTTAACCTTGAGTAAATTTTTGGTTAGAAGTGCCTAATTAAAATTTCAATGCCCTTAATGATGAAAACGACGAAATATTTATACAGCTTTTTAAAGCAAAAACACATACATCTAGATTCTAGGAATTTGAACAATAAAACCACTTCCGCATTTGAACTAAAGCAATGTATAGAACGGAAAGCTTTTTTCACTTAACCCATTTAACCTTGAGTAAATTTTTGGTTAGAAGTGCCTAATTAAAATTTCAATGCCCTAAATGATGAAAACGACGAAATATTTATACAGCTTTTTAAAGCAAAAACACATACATCTAGATTCTAGGAATTTGAACAATAAAACCACTTCCGCATTTGAACTAAAGCAATGTATAGAACGGAAAGCTTTTTTCACTTAACCCATTTAACCTTGAGTAAATTTTTGGTTAGAAGTGCCTAATTAAAATTTCAATGCCCTTAATGATGAAAACGACGAAATATTTATACAACTTTTTAAAGCAAGAACACATACATCTAGATTCTAGGAATTTGAACAATAAAACCACTTCCGCATTTGAACTAAAGCAATGTATAGAACGGAAAGCTTTTTTCACTTAACCCATTTAACCTTGAGTAAATTTTTGGTTAGAAGTGCCTAATTAAAATTTCAATGCCCTAAATGATGAAAACGACGAAATATTTATACAGCTTTTTAAAGCAAAAACACATACATCTAGATTCTAGGAATTTGAACAATAAAACCACTTCCGCATTTGAACTAAAGCAATGTATAGAACGGAAAGCTTTTTTCACTTAACCCATTTAACCTTGAGTAAATTTTTGGTTAGAAGTGCCTAATTAGAATTTCAATGCCCTTAATGATGAAAACGACGAAATATTTATACAACTTTTTAAAGCAAGAACACATACATCTAGATTCCAGGAATTTGAACAATAAAACCACTTCCGCATTTGAACTAAAGCAATGTATAGAACGGAAAGCTTTTTTCACTTAACCCATTTAACCTTGAGTAAATTTTTGGTTAGAAGTGCCTAATTAAAATTTCAATGCCCTTAATGATGAAAACGACGAAATATTTATACAACTTTTTAAAGCAAGAACACATACATCTAGATTCCAGGAATTTGAACAATAAAACCACTTCCGCATTTGAACTAAAGCAATGTATAGAACGGAAAGCTTTTTTCACTTAACCCATTTAACCTTGAGTAAATTTTTGGTTAGAAGTGCCTAATTAAAATTTCAATGCCCTTAATGATGAAAACGACGAAATATTTATACAAATTTTTTAAGCAAGAACACATACATCTAGATTCTAGGAATTTGAACAATAAAACCACTTCCGCATTTGAACTAAAGCAATGTATAGAACGGAAAGCTTTTTTCACTTAACCCATTTAACCTTGAGTAAATTTTTGGTTAGAAGTGCCTAATTAAAATTTCAATGCCCTTAATGATGAAAACGACGAAATATTTATACAACTTTTTAAAGCAAGAACACATACATCTAGATTCCAGGAATTTGAACAATAAAACCACTTCCGCATTTGAACTAAAGCAATGTATAGAACGGAAAGCTTTTTTCACTTAACCCATTTAACCTTGAGTAAAGTTTTGGTTAGAAGTGCCTAATTAAAATTTCAATGCCCTTAATGATGAAAACGACGAAATATTTATACAACTTTTTAAAGCAAGAACACATACATCTAGATTCTAGGAATTTGAACAATAAAACCACTTCCGCATTTGAACTAAAGCAATGTATAGAACGGAAAGCTTTTTTCACTTAACCCATTTAACCTTGAGTAAATTTTTGGTTAGAAGTGCCTAATTAAAATTTCAATGCCCTTAATGATGAAAACGACGAAATATTTATACAACTTTTTAAAGCAAGAACACATACATCTAGATTCCAGGAATTTGAACAATAAAACCACTTCCGCATTTGAACTAAAGCAATGTATAGAACGGAAAGCTTTTTTCACTTAACCCATTTAACCTTGAGTAAATTTTTGGTTAGAAGTGCCTAATTAAAATTTCAATGCCCTTAATGATGAAAACGACGAAATATTTATACAACTTTTTAAAGCAAGAACACATACATCTAGATTCCAGGAATTTGAACAATAAAACCACTTCCGCATTTGAACTAAAGCAATGTATAGAACGGAAAGCTTTTTTCACTTAACCCATTTAACCTTGAGTAAATTTTTGGTTAGAAGTGCCTAATTAAAATTTCAATGCCCTTAATGATGAAAACGACGAAATATTTATACAGCTTTTTAAAGCAAAAACACATACATCTAGATTCTAGGAATTTGAACAATAAAACCACTTCCGCATTTGAACTAAAGCAATGTATAGAACGGAAAGCTTTTTTCACTTAACCCATTTAACCTTGAGTAAATTTTTGGTTAGAAGTGCCTAATTAAAATTTCAATGCCCTTAATGATGAAAACGACGAAATATTTATACAACTTTTTAAAGCAAGAACACATACATCTAGATTCCAGGAATTTGAACAATAAAACCACTTCCGCATTTGAACTAAAGCAATGTATAGAACGGAAAGCTTTTTTCACTTAACCCATTTAACCTTGAGTAAATTTTTGGTTAGAAGTGCCTAATTAAAATTTCAATGCCCTTAATGATGAAAACGACGAAATATTTATACAGCTTTTTAAAGCAAAAACACATACATCTAGATTCTAGGAATTTGAACAATAAAACCACTTCCGCATTTGAACTAAAGCAATGTATAGAACGGAAAGCTTTTTTCACTTAACCCATTTAACCTTGAGTAAATTTTTGGTTAGAAGTGCCTAATTAAAATTTCAATGCCCTTAATGATGAAAACGACGAAATATTTATACAGCTTTTTAAAGCAAAAGCACATACATCTAGATTCTAGGAATTTGAACAATAAAACCACTTCCGCATTTGAACTAAAGCAATGTATAGAACGGAAAGCTTTTTTCACTTAACCCATTTAACCTTGAGTAAATTTTTGGTTAGAAGTGCCTAATTAAAATTTCAATGCCCTTAATGATGAAAACGACGAAATATTTATACAACTTTTTAAAGCAAAAACACATACATCTAGATTCTAGGAATTTGAACAATAAAACCACTTCCGCATTTGAACTAAAGCAATGTATAGAACGGAAAGCTTTTTTCACTTAACCCATTTAACCTTGAGTAAATTTTTGGTTAGAAGTGCCTAATTAAAATTTCAATGCCCTTAATGATGAAAACGACGAAATATTTATACAACTTTTTAAAGCAAAAACACATACATCTAGATTCTAGGAATTTGAACAATAAAACCACTTCCGCATTTGAACTAAAGCAATGTATAGAACGGAAAGCTTTTTTCACTTAACCCATTTAACCTTGAGTAAATTTTTGGTTAGAAGTGCCTAATTAAAATTTCAATGCCCTTAATGATGAAAACGACGAAATATTTATACAGCTTTTTAAAGCAAAAACACATACATCTAGATTCTAGGAATTTGAACAATAAAACCACTTCCGCATTTGAACTAAAGCAATGTATAGAACGGAAAGCTTTTTTCACTTAACCCATTTAACCTTGAGTAAATTTTTGGTTAGAAGTGCCTAATTAAAATTTCAATGCCCTTAATGATGAAAACGACGAAATATTTATACAGCTTTTTAAAGCAAAAACACATACATCTAGATTCTAGGAATTTGAACAATAAAACCACTTCCGCATTTGAACTAAAGCAATGTATAGAACGGAAAGCTTTTTTCACTTAACCCATTTAACCTTGAGTAAATTTTTGGTTAGAAGTGCCTAATTAAAATTTCAATGCCCTTAATGATGAAAACGACGAAATATTTATACAACTTTTTAAAGCAAAAACACATACATCTAGATTCTAGGAATTTGAACAATAAAACCACTTCCGCATTTGAACTAAAGCAATGTATAGAACGGAAAGCTTTTTTCACTTAACCCATTTAACCTTGAGTAAATTTTTGGTTAGAAGTGCCTAACTAAATTTCAATGCCCTTAATGATGAAAACGACGAAATATTTATACAACTTTTTAAAGCAAGAACACATACATCTAGATTCCAGGAATTTGAACAATAAAACCACTTCCGCATTTGAACTAAAGCAATGTATAGAACGGAAAGCTTTTTTCACTTAACCCATTTAACCTTGAGTAAATTTTTGGTTAGAAGTGCCTAATTAAAATTTCAATGCCCTTAATGATGAAAACGACGAAATATTTATACAGCTTTTTAAAGCAAAAACACATACATCTAGATTCTAGGAATTTGAACAATAAAACCACTTCCGCATTTGAACTAAAGCAATGTATAGAACGGAAAGCTTTTTTCACTTAACCCATTTAACCTTGAGTAAATTTTTGGTTAGAAGTGCCTAATTAAAATTTCAATGCCCTTAATGATGAAAACGACGAAATATTTATACAACTTTTTAAAGCAAGAACACATACATCTAGATTCCAGGAATTTGAACAATAAAACCACTTCCGCATTTGAACTAAAGCAATGTATAGAACGGAAAGCTTTTTTCACTTAACCCATTTAACCTTGAGTAAATTTTTGGTTAGAAGTGCCTAATTAAAATTTCAATGCCCTTAATGATGAAAACGACGAAATATTTATACAGCTTTTTAAAGCAAAAACACATACATCTAGATTCTAGGAATTTGAACAATAAAACCACTTCCGCATTTGAACTAAAGCAATGTATAGAACGGAAAGCTTTTTTCACTTAACCCATTTAACCTTGAGTAAATTTTTGGTTAGAAGTGCCTAACTAAAATTTCAATGCCCTTAATGATGAAAACGACGAAATATTTATACAACTTTTTAAAGCAAGAACACATATATCTAGATTCCAGGAATTTGAACAATAAAACCACTTCCGCATTTGAACTAAAGCAATGTATAGAACGGAAAGCTTTTTTCACTTAACCCATTTAACCTTGAGTAAATTTTTGGTTAGAAGTGCCTAATTAAAATTTCAATGCCCTTAATGATGAAAACGACGAAATATTTATACAACTTTTTAAAGCAAGAACACATACATCTAGATTCCAGGAATTTGAACAATAAAACCACTTCCGCATTTGAACTAAAGCAATGTATAGAACGGAAAGCTTTTTTCACTTAACCCATTTAACCTTGAGTAAATTTTTGGTTAGAAGTGCCTAATTAAAATTTCAATGCCCTTAATGATGAAAACGACGAAATATTTATACAACTTTTTAAAGCAAGAACACATACATCTAGATTCCAGGAATTTGAACAATAAAACCACTTCCGCATTTGAACTAAAGCAATGTATAGAACGGAAAGCTTTTTTCACTTAACCCATTTAACCTTGAGTAAATTTTTGGTTAGAAGTGCCTAATTAAAATTTCAATGCCCTTAATGATGAAAACGACGAAATATTTATACAGCTTTTTAAAGCAAAAACACATACATCTAGATTCTAGGAATTTGAACAATAAAACCACTTCCGCATTTGAACTAAAGCAATGTATAGAACGGAAAGCTTTTTTCACTTAACCCATTTAACCTTGAGTAAATTTTTGGTTAGAAGTGCCTAATTAAAATTTCAATGCCCTTAATGATGAAAACGACGAAATATTTATACAGCTTTTTAAAGCAAAAACACATACATCTAGATTCTAGGAATTTGAACAATAAAACCACTTCCGCATTTGAACTAAAGCAATGTATAGAACGGAAAGCTTTTTTCACTTAACCCATTTAACCTTGAGTAAATTTTTGGTTAGAAGTGCCTAATTAAAATTTCAATGCCCTTAATGATGAAAACGACGAAATATTTATACAACTTTTTAAAGCAAAAACACATACATCTAGATTCTAGGAATTTGAACAATAAAACCACTTCCGCATTTGAACTAAAGCAATGTATAGAACGGAAAGCTTTTTTCACTTAACCCATTTAACCTTGAGTAAATTTTTGGTTAGAAGTGCCTAACTAAATTTCAATGCCCTTAATGATGAAAACGACGAAATATTTATACAACTTTTTAAAGCAAGAACACATACATCTAGATTCCAGGAATTTGAACAATAAAACCACTTCCGCATTTGAACTAAAGCAATGTATAGAACGGAAAGCTTTTTTCACTTAACCCATTTAACCTTGAGTAAATTTTTGGTTAGAAGTGCCTAATTAAAATTTCAATGCCCTTAATGATGAAAACGACGAAATATTTATACAGCTTTTTAAAGCAAAAACACATACATCTAGATTCTAGGAATTTGAACAATAAAACCACTTCCGCATTTGAACTAAAGCAATGTATAGAACGGAAAGCTTTTTTCACTTAACCCATTTAACCTTGAGTAAATTTTTGGTTAGAAGTGCCTAATTAAAATTTCAATGCCCTTAATGATGAAAACGACGAAATATTTATACAACTTTTTAAAGCAAGAACACATACATCTAGATTCCAGGAATTTGAACAATAAAACCACTTCCGCATTTGAACTAAAGCAATGTATAGAACGGAAAGCTTTTTTCACTTAACCCATTTAACCTTGAGTAAATTTTTGGTTAGAAGTGCCTAATTAAAATTTCAATGCCCTTAATGATGAAAACGACGAAATATTTATACAGCTTTTTAAAGCAAAAACACATACATCTAGATTCTAGGAATTTGAACAATAAAACCACTTCCGCATTTGAACTAAAGCAATGTATAGAACGGAAAGCTTTTTTCACTTAACCCATTTAACCTTGAGTAAATTTTTGGTTAGAAGTGCCTAATTAAAATTTCAATGCCCTTAATGATGAAAACGACGAAATATTTATACAACTTTTTAAAGCAAGAACACATACATCTAGATTCCAGGAATTTGAACAATAAAACCACTTCCGCATTTGAACTAAAGCAATGTATAGAACGGAAAGCTTTTTTCACTTAACCCATTTAACCTTGAGTAAATTTTTGGTTAGAAGTGCCTAATTAAAATTTCAATGCCCTTAATGATGAAAACGACGAAATATTTATACAACTTTTTAAAGCAAGAACACATACATCTAGATTCCAGGAATTTGAACAATAAAACCACTTCCGCATTTGAACTAAAGCAATGTATAGAACGGAAAGCTTTTTTCACTTAACCCATTTAACCTTGAGTAAATTTTTGGTTAGAAGTGCCTAATTAAAATTTCAATGCCCTTAATGATGAAAACGACGAAATATTTATACAACTTTTTAAAGCAAGAACACATACATCTAGATTCCAGGAATTTGAACAATAAAACCACTTCCGCATTTGAACTAAAGCAATGTATAGAACGGAAAGCTTTTTTCACTTAACCCATTTAACCTTGAGTAAATTTTTGGTTAGAAGTGCCTAATTAAAATTTCAATGCCCTTAATGATGAAAACGACGAAATATTTATACAGCTTTTTAAAGAAAAAACACATACGTCTAGATTCCAGGAATTTGAACAATAAAAACACTTCCGCATTTGAACTAAAGCAATGTATAGAACGGAAAGCTTTTTTAACTTAACCCATTTAACCTTGAGTAAATTTTTGGTTAGAAGTGCCTAATTAAAATTTCAATGCCCTAAATGATGAAAACGACGAAATATTTATACAGCTTTTTAAAGCAAAAACACATACATCTAGATTCTAGGAATTTGAACAATAAAACCACTTCCGCATTTGAACTAAAGCAATGTATAGAACGGAAAGCTTTTTTCACTTAACCCATTTAACCTTGAGTAAATTTTTGGTTAGAAGTGCCTAATTAAAATTTCAATGCCCTTAATGATGAAAACGACGAAATATTTATACAACTTTTTAAAGCAAGAACACATACATCTAGATTCCAGGAATTTGAACAATAAAAACACTTCCGCATTTGAACTAAAGCAATGTATAGAACGGAAAGCTTTTTTCACTTAACCCATTTAACCTTGAGTAAATTTTTGGTTAGAAGTGCCTAATTAAAATTTCAATGCTCTTAATGATGAAAACGACGAAATATTTATACAACTTTTTAAAGCAAGAACACATACATCTAGATTCCAGGAATTTGAACAATAAAAACACTTCCGCATTTGAACTAAAGCAATGTATAGAACGGAAAGCTTTTTTAACTTAACCCATTTAACCTTGAGTAAATTTTTGGTTAGAAGTGCCTAATTAAAATTTCAATGCCCTAAATGATGAAAACGACGAAATATTTATACAGCTTTTTAAAGCAAAAACACATACATCTAGATTCTAGAAATTTGAACAATAAAACCACTTCCGCATTTGAACTAAAGCAATGTATAGAACGGAAAGCTTTTTTCACTTAACCCATTTAACCTTGAGTAAATTTTTGGTTAGAAGTGCCTAATTAAAATTTCAATGCTCTTAATGATGAAAACGACGAAATATTTATACAACTTTTTAAAGCAAGAACACATACATCTAGATTCCAGGAATTTGAACAATAAAAACACTTCCGCATTTGAACTAAAGCAATGTATAGAACGGAAAGCTTTTTTAACTTAACCCATTTAACCTTGAGTAAATTTTTGGTTAGAAGTGCCTAATTAAAATTTCAATGCCCTAAATGATGAAAACGACGAAATATTTATACAGCTTTTTAAAGCAAAAACACATACATCTAGATTCTAGGAATTTGGACAATAAAAACACTTCCGCATTTGAACTAAAGCAATGTATAGAACGGAAAGCTTTTTTCACTTAACCCATTTAACCTTGAGTAAATTTTTGGTTAGAAGTGCCTAATTAAAATTTCAATTCCCTCAATGATGAAAACGACGAAATATTTATACAACTTTTTAAAGCAAAAACACATACATCTAGATTCCAGGAATTTGAACAATAAAAACACTTCCGCATTTGAACTAAAGCAATGTATAGAACGGAAAGCTGTTTTAACTTAACCCATTTAACCTTGATTAAATTTTTGGTTAGAAGTGCCTAATTAAAATTTCAATGCCCTTAATGATGAAAACGACGAAATATTTATACAGCTTTTTAAAGCAAAAACACATACATCTAGATTCTAGGAATTTGAACAATAAAAACACTTCCGCATTTGAACTAAAGCAATGTATAGAACGGAAAGCTTTTTTCACTTAACCCATTTAACCTTGAGTAAATTTTTGGTTAGATGTGCCTAATTAAAATTTCAATGCCCTTAATGATGAAAACGACGAAATATTTATACAACTTTTTAAAGCAAAAACACATACATCTAGATTCCAGGAATTTGAACAATAAAAACAATTCCGCATTTGAACTAAAGCAAAGTATAGAACGGAAAGCTTTTTTTCACTTAACCCATTTAACCTTGAGTAAATTTTTGGTTAGAAGTGCCTAATTAAAATTTCAATGCCCTAAATGATGAAAACGACGAAATATTTATACAGCTTTTTAAAGCAAAAACACATACATCTAGATTCTAGGAATTTGAACAATAAAAACAATTCCGCATTTGAACTAAAGCAATGTATAGAACGGAAAGCTTTTTTCACTTAACCCATTTAACCTTGAGTAAATTTTTGGTTAGATGTGCCTAATTAAAATTTCAATGCCCTTAATGATGAAAACGACGAAATATTTATACAACTTTTTAAAGCAAAAACACATACATCTAGATTCCAGGAATTTGAACAATAAAAACACTTCCGCATTTGAACTAAAGCAATGTATAGAACGGAAAGCTTTTTTAACTTAACCCATTTAACCTTGATTAAATTTTTGGTTAGAAGTGCCTAATTAAAATTTCAATGCCCTTAATGATGAAAACGACGAAATATTTATACAGCTTTTTAAAGCAAAACACATACATCTAGATTCCAGGAATTTGAACAATAAAAACACTTCCGCATTTGAACTAAAGCAAAGTATAGAACGGAAAGCTTTTTTTCACTTAACCCATTTAACCTTGAGTAAATTTTTTGTTAGAAGTGCCTAATTAAAATTTCAATGCCCTTAATGATGAAAACGACGAAATATTTATACAGCTTTTTAAAGCAAAACACATACATCTAGATTCCAGGAATTTGAACAATAAAAACACTTCCGCATTTGAACTAAAGCAAAGTATAGAACGGAAAGCTTTTTTTCACTTAACCCATTTAACCTTGAGTAAATTTTTTGTTAGAAGTGCCTAATTAAAATTTCAATGCCCTTAATGATGAAAACGACGAAATATTTATACAGCTTTTTAAAGCAAAAACAAGTAAGGTCGGGACTGTCTTCGGCTATGCCGAAGACTTCATACCTTTCATGAATGGGGCTGAACAATACTCTTATCCCGTTCGTAATCTCCGAATAATCGGATGTATAAGATTAGAAATATATAGTGAACAGATCTACATACCTTAACGATTTTTAAGATAAATATAAAATAAAAAACAGGTAGGTACTTTGTGTGAGGATGCAAAGTTTCAGGTTTTTTGTGGTCTGCGTGTAAAAACTATGACTACGAATCACGTATTTCAAAAATATATGACGAAAACGTAACTATTTGATGAAATTTGATGAATTTTGAAGATTCTAGCCGTAAAAAAGGGGTCAAAATGACAGTTTATATGAAGTATATAATATATATACGACCGATCTCTATGATTTTCTCAGACAACAATATATGCTATACACGTAAGCATTTGGTGAAATTTGAACATATCTAAACGATTTTTAAGATAAATATAAAATAAAAAATAGGTAGGTAATCTGTGTGAGGATGCAATGTTTCACGTTTTTTGTGGTCTGCATGTAAAAACTATGGCTACGAATCACGTATTTCAAAAATATATGACGTAAACGTAACTATTTGATGAAATTTGATGAATCTTGAAGCTTCTAGCCGTAAAAAAGGGGTCAATATGACAGTTTATATGAAGTATATAATATATATACCACCGATCTCTATGATTTTTTCAGACAACAATATATGCTATATACGAAAGCATTTTGTGAAATTTGAAGCTTCTAACTGTTAAAACGGGGCAGAAATTGCGCAAAGTTTCTTATCTGAACAATCGGTTGTATGAGATATATACTATTTATACCACCGATCTCAATGATTTTTTCAGACATCAATATATGCTATATACGTAAGCAATCAGTGAAATTTGAAGCTTCTAGCTGTTAAAATGGGGTAGAAATTGCGAAAAGTTTCTTATCTGAACAATCGGTTGTATGAGATATATACTATATATACAACCGATCTCTATGATTTTTTCAGACAACAATATATTCTATATAAGTAAATATTCGGTGAAATTTGAAGCTTCTAGCTGTTAAAATGGGGCTAAAATTTGCGAAAATATATATATATATACTATATATATATACTATATATACCACCATATATATACTATATATACCACCGATCTTTATGTTTTTTCAGACAACAATATATGCTATATACGTAAGCATTCGCTGAAATTTGAAGCCTCTAGCTCTTAAAATAGGGCAGTAATTACGAAAAGTTCCTTATCTGAACAATCGGTTGTGGGGGATATATACTATATATACGACCGATCTCATAAATTTTTTCAGGCAACAATATGTGCAATATACGAAAGTATATGGTGAAGTTTGAAGCTTCAATCTGTTAAATTGGGTAAGATATTACAAAAATCCTCTTTTTCTGAAAAATCGGTTGTATGGAGGATATATGCTATAGTGGTCCGATCCGGTCGGTTCCGACAAATGTCTAATCGGACACCCAAATACACCTGCTCACCAAATTTTATCAAGATATCTCAAAAATTGAGGGACTAGTTTGCATACAAACAGACAGACCGACAGACGCACAGACGGACATGGCTAAATCAACTCAGCTCTTCAACCTGATTATTTCGGTATACTTAATGGTGGGTCTATCTATTTTCCTTTAAGGACTTACAATTTTTGGTTTCGTGACGAAATTAATATACCATTTCATTTTCATGAAAGGTATAAAAATAGGTAAGTACTTTGTGTGAGGATGCAAAGTTTCAGTTTTTTTGTTGTCTGCGTGTAAAAACTATGACTACGAATCACGTATTTCAACAATATATGACGTATACGTAACTATTTGATGAAATGTTTTGAATTTTGAAGCTTCTAGCCGTAAAAAAGGGGCAAAAAAATACAGTTTATATGGGGTATATAATATATGTACCACCGATCTCTATGATTTTTTCAGACAACAATATGTACTATACACGTAAGCATTTGGTGAAATTTGAAGCTTCTAGCTGTTAAAACGGGGCAGAAATTGCGCAAGGTTTCTTATCTGAACAATCGGTTGTATGAGATATATAATATATATACCACCGATTTCAATGATTTTTTCAGACAACAATGTACACTATACACGTAAGCATTTGGTGAAATTTGAAGCTTCTAGCTGTTAAAACGGGGCAGAAATTGCGCAAAGTTTCTTATCTGAACAATCGGTCGTATGAGATATATACTATGTATACACCCGATCTCAATGATTTTTTCAGACATCAATATATGCTATACACGTAAGCATTCGGTGAAATTTGAAGCTTCTAGCTGTTAAAATGGGGCCGAAATCGTAAAAAAAAAATATATATATACTATATATACCATCATATATATATTGTAACGAATTTGCTGCAAATCCTCTTATTTGCAATCCTCTGTTAAGTTCGAATCACTAAACTGTTGAATAAATAACTCCAATATTGAATAATGGAAAAATGGCCTTTATTAAAGTACTTCACAATAACACTTATACTTTACTACTCGCTGGCTTAATAACCAAATTGATTGATAACTCAAATGAAACTCTACTATTGCCCGCCAGATCGCGTGCTTAATCAAACTGATTGATAGCTCAACTCAAACTGAATTACAGCACCTCTACATCTGTCGCCTTTTATACTCTTTGGTTTCCTCGTTCGCCTTTTTCTAGAATCTACTAGCATTGTCCATGAGCTCTGAAACTTCTCAGCTATAACTAAAATTGCACATTTTTTATACATCTTTTAGGCGCTTCCAGAATCTACTAATCCAGTAGCTCTCAAACTTCTCAGATATATGCATTTGTTAGTGCATTGTTTCTCCGCTGCTCGTATACGTACATGGTACATTTATGTAGACGCAGTTATTGTTTCGTTTATGTAAACACATAATGATTGAATTATTGATGTGCATTCACGTCACTGCTTAGCATCGGCTTAGAGACGATAGCATCGCTCAGTGCTGCTAACATTCGTTGCACTGCCCTCCACCTAAGTCTGATCGTCCCGATCAAACAAATCTCTCGATCTAAACGCTGCTAGCATCGCCAAATGTACCACTCTTCTACTCCGTGGTTTCTCAATGCTTTGTATGCGGTAGATGGTATCACTGATCTTCTTCACAACCTTGTATGGGCCTTCCCAACTGCACCGAAATTTGGATGGAACATCTTTCCGCCGGTGAGGGTTGTATAACAGTACCAAATCTCCGTCCCGGAAACCTTCCGAATTATTTTCCTTACCGTACCTGTGTTTCATCTTACTACTCCTTATCCTGGATCGTTCCCTCGCACTCTGTTGCTCGGCCAATGAGGAACTACTTCGCAGAGCTTACGCTGGACGGATTTGCTTTGCATAATCAGTATTGTTCCGACGCTTCACAACAGTAGTGTTCCTTGGCTTGAAACCACCCTTGCATTCTTTCTTCGTTTTAGTACGTCCGTTAAGGCTTTTAAATGCCAGTGTTTCTCTCACAGGTATCTTCGGTTTTGAATTGTTTGGCCCATTTGTTCCATCAACCTTTACCTTTGAATTTCGTGGCCTTCGTCGAGTCTTCTCCACCAGTACCCGATTACTGCTGAACCCTTTTTCCAAAATAAAGTTAAGTGGCACATCTTGGTTCTCATAACGCATCACCCTTCTCTGCATATCGATCTTGATGTCATGGTCAACCAAGAAATCCACTCCCAATATAACTTCATCAACAATCTCCGCCACAACAAATTTGTGTAGAACCATGACCTTCCCAATCAATACTTTACATATCACTTCTCCCTGAACTTGGTTATACTCGCCAGTGACCGTACGCAACTTTGCTCCAGGTAACGGTTTTACTCTCCTGTTGACCAAGTCAGATCGGATCAAGGAATGAGATGCGCCCGTATCTACAGTCAGTACTTGTTCTTTGTCATCCACATTCCCTCTGACTGTAAGACTGCTCGATTTTCTACCAATTTGCGACACAGATATCACAGGGCATTCAATAGCTGGATCTAGCTCTCTACCTCTTACTCGCTCTTGCTCATCTCCTCCAGCTTTGCGTTTACGCCCACCCACATTGTTGGAACTATTAAGGCCAAGATCGCAATGACGTGCAATGTGACCGGACTTCCCGCATTTGAAGAATTTGATAACTTTTTCACTCCACTTTTGCGATCCTTTCAGCGCCTCCAATATTGCGTCTACCTACTCTGGCCTTTCTACTTCCACACGGCGTACTTTGAAAACTGGCTTACGCAATAGCGACGTCTTGAGTCAGTTCATAGGATACCGTTTCTGCGAATGTGGGTTTTGGGTTTGCATATGTCGCTCGCTTCGTTTCTACGTCCCGTATGCCATTCATAAAACTCTGGATTTTTACCCTCTCGGTGTACTCCACGGGTGCCTCCGCATTTGCCAAATGTGGCAACCTTTCAACATCCGAAGCAAACTCCTGCAATGTCTCATTTGCTTTTTGGTAGCGGTTTTGCAACTCAATTTAGAATATCTGTTTTCTATGCTCACTTCCATAACGTCGTTCTACAGCAGCCATCAATGCTTCATAATTGTTCCGCTCTCCTTCGGGAATCGTCTGTAGGATTTCCGCTGCTGGCCCCTTAAATGCCACGAACAGTGCAGCAACTTTATCTTCCGCATTCCAGTTGTTAACTGCTGCGGTCTTCTCAAACTGTAGCTTGAAGACCTGGAAAGGAACAGAACCGTCAAAAGATGGAGTTTTTACCTTCGTATTACTTGCTGAAGCAGCCGGCCGATTAAGTTGCAATTCCTGTATATGACCTCTCAACGCATCCACCTCTGCCTCGAATTTCTCTTCAAACTGCGTTATTTTCTCGTCCATACGCGCTTCGAGTTTTGATGCTATTTCAGTTGTGTTTCCATCTTTGATGTAATCTGTGTCGACATTTCTAAAATATGTGTCTCATGTGATTCCAGCTGGGATGCCATATATGTCTTCTGCTCTTCCAGTTGAGATGACATTTGCGATGACATTTCTGAAATACGTGCCTCCTGTGCTTCCAGCTGAGTTTCCATCTTGGATGTTATGCGTGTCTCTTGCGATTCCAGTTGGGATGCCATATTTGTGGATATTTGTGATGTTATACGTGCCTCTTGCGCTTCCATCTTGGATGTTAAACGTGTCTCCTGCGATTTTAGTTGTGATGCCACTGTCGATGTTTGAGCAGATATTGCAGCTAAAATCATGTTCAAGTCTGTGCTGGTAACCGTTTGCGATGTTTCGTTTTTCTCATCAATTTTTGTTGTCTCCTCGCCAACAAGATGAAAGACATACTCTTCCACACCAATTCCTTCTGCTTCCATTGCCTCTCGTAGCCGTGCCTGAAGTTCAAGTTTAACGCCGCTTGTATTCAATCCACGGCTCTCCAACTCCTTCTTTAGTTGCTGGATCTTCAATTCACTGAACTTTGCCATGTCCTTGTTGCCCTCTGGAATTTATTCAACAATTCCTCTTCTGACACCAATTGTAACGAATTTGCTGCAAATCCTCTTATTTGCAATCCTCTGCTAAGTTCGAATCACTAAACTGTTGAATAAATAACTCCAATATTGAATAATGGAAAAATGGCCTTTATTAAAGTACTTCACAATAACACTTATACTTTGCTACTCGCTGGCTTAATAACCAAACTGATTTATAACTCAAATGAAACTCTACTATTGGCCGCCAGATCGCGTGCTTAATCAAACTGATTGATAGCTCAACTCAAACTGAATTACAGCGCCTCTACATCTGTCGCCTTTTATACTCTTTGGTTTCCTCGTTCGCCTTTTTCTAGAATCTACTAGCATTGTCCATGAGCTCTCAAACTTCTCACCTATAACTAAAATTGCACAATTTTTATACATCTTTTAGGCGCTTCCAGAATCTACTAGTCCAGTAGCTCTCAAACTTCTCAGATATATGCATGTGTTAGTGCATTGTCTCTCCGCTGCTCGTATACGTACATGGTACATTTATGTAGACGCAGTTATTGTTTCGTTTATGTAAATACAAAATGATTGAATTATTGATGTGCATTCACGTCACTGCTTAGCATCGGCTTAGAGACGATAGCATCGCTCAGTGCTGCTAACATTCGTTACAATATTATATATATCACCGATCTCTATGATTTTTTGACACAACAATATATACTATATACGTAAGCAATCGGTGAAATTTGAAGCTTATAGCTGTTAAAATGGGGCCGAAATCGCAAAAAAAAATAGATATATACTATATATATACTATATATACCATCATATATATATTATATATATCACCGATCTCTATGATTTTGGACACAACATTATATACTATATACGTAAGCAATCGGTGAAATTTGAAGCTTATAGCTCTTAAAATAGGGCAGTAATTACGAAAAGTTTCTTATCTGAACAATCGGTTGTGGGGGATATATACTATATATACGACCGATATCATCAATTTTTTCAGGCAATAATATGTGCAATATACGAAAGTATATGGTGAAGTTTGAAGCTTCAATCTGTTAAATTGAGTAAGATATTACAAAAAATCCTCTTTTTCTGAAAAATCGGTTGTATGGAGGATATATGCTATAGTGGTCCGATCCCGCCGGTTCCGACAAATGTCTAATCGGACACCCAAATACACCTGCTCACCAAATTTTATCAAGATATCTCAAAAATTTAGGGACTAGTTTGCATACAAACAGACAGACGGACAGACGGACATGGCTAAATCAACTCAGCTCTTCAACCTGATTATTTCGGTATACTTAATGGTGGGTCTATCTATTTTCCTTTAAGGACTTACAATTTTCGGTTTCGTGACGAAATTAATATACCATTTCATTTTCATGAAAGGTATAAACATATATCTAGATTCCAGGAATTTGAACCATACAAACACTTCCGCATTTGAACTAAAGCAATGTATAGAACGGAAAGCTTTTTTTAACTTAACCCATTTAACCTTGAGTAAATTTTTGGTTAGAAGTGCCTAATTAAAATTTCAATGCCCTCAATGATGAAAACGACGAAATATTTATACAGCTTTTTAAAGCAAAAACACATACATCTAGATTCCAGGAATTTGAACAATAAAACCACTTCCGCACTTGAACTAAAGCAATGTATAGAACGGAAAGCTTTTTTTCACTTAACCCATTTAACCTTGAGTAAATTTTTGGTTAGAAGTGCCTAATTAAAATTTCAATGCCCTTAATGATGAAAACGACGAAATATTTATACAGCTTTTTAAAGCAAAAACACATACATCTAGATTCTAGGAATTTGAACAATAAAAACACTTCCGCATTTGAACTAAAGCAATGTATAGAACGGAAAGCTTTTTTCACTTAACCCATTTAACCTTGAGTAAATTTTTGGTTAGAAGTGCCTAATTAAAATTTCAATGCCCTTAATGATGAAAACGACGAAATATTTATACAGCTTTTTAAAGCAAAAACACATACATCTAGATTCCAGGAATTTGAACAATAAAACCATTTCCGCATTTGAACTAAAGCAATGTATAGAACGGAAAGCTTTTTTTCACTTAACCCATTTAACCTTGAGTAAATTTTTGGTTAGAAGTGCCTAATTAAAATTTCAATGCCCTTAATGATGAAAACGACGAAATATTTATACAGCTTTTTAAAGCAAAAACACATACATCTAGATTCTAGGAATTTGAACAATAAAAACACTTCCGTATTTGAACTAAAGCAATGTATAGAACGGAAAGCTTTTTTCACTTAACCCATTTAACCTTGAGTAAATTTTTGGTTAGAAGTGCCTAATTAAAATTTCAATGCCCTTAATGATGAAAACGACGAAATATTTATACAGCTTTTTAAAGCAAAAACACATACATCTAGATTCTAGGAATTTGAACAATAAAAACACTTCCGTATTTGAACTAAAGCAATGTATAGAACGGAAAGCTTTTTTCACTTAACTCATTTAACCTTGAGCAAATTTTTGGTTAGGAGTGCCTAACTAAAATTTCAATGCCCTTAATGATGAAAACGACGAAATATTTATACAGCTTTTTAAAGCAAAAACACATACATCTAGATTCTAGGAATTTGAACAATAAAACCATTTCCGCATTTGAACTAAGGCAATGTATAGAACGGAAAGCTTTTTTTCTCTTAACCCATTTAACCTTGAGTAAATTTTTGGTTAGAAGTGCCTAATTAAAATTTTAATGCCCTTAATGATGAAAACGACGAAATATTTATACAGCTTTTTAAAGCAAAAACACATACATCTAGATTCTAGGAATTTGAACAATAAAAACACTTCCGTATTTGAACTAAAGCAATGTATAGAACGGAAAGCTTTTTTCACTTAACCCATTTAACCTTGAGTAAATTTTTTGGTTAGAAGTGCCTAATTAAAATTCCAATGCCCTTAATGATGAAAACGACGAAATATTTATACAGCTTTTTAAAGCAAAAACACATACATATAGATTCTAGGAATTTGAACAATAAAAACACTTCCGCATTTGAACTAAAGCAATGTATAGAACGGAAAGCTTTTTCACTTAACCCATTTAACCTTGAGTAAATTTTTTGGTTAGAAGTGCCTAATTAAAATTTCAATGCCCTTAATGATGAAAACGACGAAATATTTATACAGCTTTTTAAAGCAAAAACACATACATCTAGATTCCAGGAATTTTAACAATAAAACCACTTCCGCATTTGAACTAAAGCAATGTATAGAACGGAAAAGCTTTTTTCACTTAACCCATTTAACCTTGAGTAAATTTTTTGGTTAGAAGTTCCTTATTAAAATTTCAATGCCCTTAATGATGAAAACGACGAAATATTTATACAGCTTTTTAAAACAAAAACACATACATCTAGATTCCAGGAATTTGAACAATAAAACCACTTCCGCATTTGAACTAAAGCAATGTATAGAACGGAAAGCTTTTTTCACTTAACCCATTTAACCTTGAGTAAATTTTTGGTTAGAAGTGCCTAATTAAAATTTCAATGCCCTTAATGATGAAAACGACGAAATATTTATACAGCTTTTTAAAGCAAAAAACACATACATCTAGATTCTAGGAATTTGAACAATAAAAACACTTCCGCATTTGAACTAAAGCAATGTATAGAACTTAAAGCTTTTTTCACTTAACCCATTTAACCTTAAGTAAATTTTTGGTTAGAAGTGCCTAATTAAAATTTCAATGCCCTTAATGATGAAAACGACGAAATATTTATACAGCTTTTTAAAGCAAAAACACATACATCTAGATTCTAGGAATTTGAACAATAAAAACACTTCCGCATTTGAACTAAAGCAATGTATAGAACGGAAAGCTTTTTTCACTTAACCCATTTAACCTTGAGTAAATTTTTGGTTAGAAGTACCTAATTAAAAATTTCAATGCCCTTAATGATGAAAACGACGAAATATTTATACAGCTTTTTAAAGCAAAAACACTTACACCTAGATTCCAGGAATTTGAACAATAAAACCACTCCCGCATTTGAACTAAAGCAATGTATAGAACGGAAAGCTTTTTTTCACTTAACCCATTTAACCTTGAGTAAATTTTTAGTTAGAAGTGCCTAATTAAAATTTCAATGCCCTTAATGATGAAAACGACGAAATATTTATACAGCTTTTTAAAACAAAAACACATACATCTAGATTCCAGGAATTTGAACAATAAAACCACTTCCGCATTTGAACTAAATCAATGTATAGAACGGAAAGTTTTTTCACTTAACCCATTTAACCTTGAGTAAATTTTTGGTTAGAAGTGCCTAATTAAAATTTTTATGCCCTTAATGATGAAAGCGACGAAATATTTATACAGCTTTTTAAAGCAAAAACATTTATTTCTAGATTCCAGGAATTTGAACAATAAAACCACTTCCGCATTTGAACTAAATCAATGTATAAAACGGAAAGTTTTTTCACTTAACCCATTTAACCTTGAGTAAATTTTTGGTTAGAAGTGCCTAATTAAAATTTCAATGCCCTTAATGGTGAAAAAGACGAAATATTTATACAACTTTTTAAAGCAAAAACATTTACTTCTAGAATCCAGGAATTTGAACAATATAAACACCGCCGCATTTGAATTAAAGCAATGTATAGAACGGAAAGTTTTTTTTTCACTCAAAGCATTTAACCTTGATTAAAGTTTTGGTTAGAAGTGCCTAATTAAAATTTCAATGCCCTTAATGATGAAAACGACGAAATATTTATACAGCTTTTTAAAGCAAAAAACACATATATCTAGATTCTAGGAATTTGAACAATAAAAACACTTCCGTATTTGAACTAAAGCAATGTATAGAACGGAAAGCTTTTTTTTCATTTAACCCACTTAATCTTGAGTAAAATTTTTGGTTAAAAGTGCCTAATTAAAATTTCAATGCCCTTAATGATGAAAACGACGAAATATTTTTACAGCTTTTTAAAGCAAAAAACACATATATCTAGATTCTAGGAATTTGAACAATAAAAACACTTCCGTATTTGAACTAAAGCAATGTATAGAACGGAAAGCTTTTTTTCACTTAACCCATTTAACCTTGAGTGCCTAATTAAAATTTCAATGCCCTTAATGGTGAAAAAGACGAAATATTTGTACAACTTCTTAAAGCAAAAACACATACATCTAGAATCCAGGAATTTGAACAATAAAAACACTTCCGCATTTGAACTAAAGCAATGTATAAATCGGAGAGTTTTTATTTTGTTCAGGCAACCCATTTAACCTTGGGTTTATTTTTGATTAGAAGTGCCTAATTAAAATTTCAATGCCCTTAATGATGAAAAATACGAAATATTTATACAACTTTTTAAAGCAAAAACATTTACTTCTAGAATCCTGGAATTTGAACAATAAAAACACCGCCGCATTTGAATTAAAGCAATGTATAGAACGGAAAGTTGTTTTTTCACTCAAAGCATTTAACCTTGAGTAAATTTTTGGTTAGAAGTGCCTAATTAAAATTTCAATGCCCTTAATGATGAAAAATACAAAATATTTATACAGCTTTTTAAAGCAAAATCATTTACTTATAGATTCCAAGAATTTTAACAATAAAAACAGCGCCGCATTCGAATTAAAGCAATGTATAGAACGGAATTTTTTTTTTTCACTCAAAGCATTTAACCTTGAGTAAATTTTTGGTTAGAAGTGCCTAATTAAAATTTCAATGCCCTTAATGATGAAAAATACAAAACATTTATATAGCTTTTTAAAGCAAAAACATTTACTTATATATTCCAGGAATTTGAACAATAAAAACACTTCCGTATTTGAACTAAAGCAATGTATAGAACGGAAAGCTTTTTTTCACTTAACCCATTTAACCTTGAGTGCCTAATTAAAATTTCAATGCCCTTAATGGTGAAAAAGACGAAATATTTGTACAACTTCTTAAAGCAAAAACACATACATCTAGAATCCAGGAATTTGAACAATAAAAACACTTCCGCATTTGAACTAAAGCAATGTATAGATCGGAGAGTTTTTATTTTGTTCAGGCAACCCATTTAACCTTGGGTTTATTTTTGATTAGAAGTGCCTAATTAAAATTTCAATGCCCTTAATGATGAAAAATACGAAATATTTATACAACTTTTTAAAGCAAAAACATTTACTTCTAGAATCCTGGAATTTGAACAATAAAAACACCGCCGCATTTGAATTAAAGCAATGTATAGAACGGAAAGTTGTTTTTTCACTCAAAGCATTTAACCTTGAGTAAATTTTTGGTTAGAAGTGCCTAATTAAAATTTCAATGCCCTTAATGATGAAAAATACAAAACATTTATACAGCTTTTTAAAGCAAAAACATTTACTTATAGATTCCAGGAATTTGAACAATAAAAACACCGCCGCATTCAAATTAAAGCAATGTATAGAACGGAATTTTTTTTTTTCACTCAAAGCATTTAACCTTGAGTAAATTTTTGGTTAGAAGTGCCTAATTAAAATTTCAGTGCCCTTAATGATGAAAAATACAAAACATTTATACAGCTTTTTAAAGCAAAAACATTTACTTATATATTCCAGGAATTTGAACAATAAAAACATCGCCGCATTCGAATTAAAGCAATGTATAGAACGGAAAGTTTTTTTTTTTTTTCACTCAAAGCATTTAACCTTGAGTAAATTTTTGGTTAGAAGTGCCTAATTAAAATTTCAATGCCCTTAATGATGAAAAATACAAAATATTTATACAGTTTTTTAAAGCAAAAACATTTACTTATAGATTCCAAGAATTTTAACAATAAAAACAGCGCCGCATTCGAATTAAAGCAATGTATAGAACGGAATTTTTTTTTTCACTCAAAGCATTTAACCTTGGGTATATTTTTGATTAGAAGTGCCTAATTAAAATTTCAATGCCCTTAATGATGAAAAATACGAAATATTTATACAGCTATTTAAAGCAAAAACATTTACTTCTAGAATCTAGGAATTTGAACAATAAAAACACCGCCGCATTCGAATTAAAGCAATGTATAGAAGGGAATTTTTTTTTTTTCACTCAAAGCATTTAACCTTGAGTAAATTTTTGGTTAGAAGTGCCTAATTAAAATTTCAATGCCCTTAATGATGAAAAATACAAAACATTTATACAGCTTTTTAAAGCAAAAACATTTACTTATATATTCCAGGAATTTGAACAAGTTTTTTTCACTCAATTCATTTAACCTTGAGTAAATTTTTGGTTAGAAGTGCCTAATTAAAATTTCAATGCCCTTAATGATGAAAAATACAAAATATTTATACAGCTTTTTAAAGCAAAATCATTTACTTATAGATTCCAAGAATTTGAACAATAAAAACACCACCACATTCGAATTAAAGCAATGTATAGAACGGAAAGTTTTTTTCACTCAATCCATTTAACCTTGAGTAAATTTTTGGTTAGAAGTGCCTAATTAAAATTTCAATGCCCTTAATGATGAAAATTACAAAATATTTATACAGCTTTTAAAAGCAAAAACATTTACTTATAGATTTCAGGAATTTGAACAATAAAAACATTTCCGCATTTGAACTAAAGCAATGTATAGATCGGAAAGTTTTTATTTTGTTCAGTCAACCCATTTAACCTTGGGTATATTTTTGATTAGAAGTGCCTAATTAAAATTTCAATGCCCTTAATGATGAAAAATACGAAATATTTATACAACTTTTTAAAGCAAAAACATTTACTTCTAGAATCCAGGAATTTGAACAATAAAAACACCGCCGCATTTGAATTAAAGCAATGTATAGAACGGAAAGTTTTTTTTCACTCAAAGCATATAACCTTGAGTAAATTTTTGGTTAGAAATGCCTAATTAAAATTTCAATGCCCTTAATGATGAAAAATACACAATATTTATACAGCTTTTTAAAGCAAAAACACATACATATAGATTCCAGGAATTTGAACAACAAAAACACTTCCGCATTTGAACTAAAGCAATGCATAGATCGGAAAGTTTTTATTTTGTTTAGGCAACCCATTTAACCTTGGGTATATTTTTGATTAGAAGTGCCTAATTAAAATTTCAATGCACTTAGTGATGAAAAATACGAAATATTTATACAACTTTTTAAAGCAAAAACATTTACTTCTAGAATCCAGGAATTTGAACAATAAAAACACCGCCGCATTTGAATTAAAGCAATGTATAGAAAGGAAAGTTTTTTTTTCACTCAAAGCATTTAAACTTGGGTGAATTTTTGGTTAGAAGTGCCTAATTAAAATTTCAATACCCTTAATGATGAAAAATGCAAAATATTTATACTGCTTTTTAAAGCAAAAACATTTACTTATAGATTCCAAGAATGTGAACAATAAAAACACCGCCGCATTCGAATTAAAGCAATTTATAGAACGGAAAGTCTTTTTTTCACTCACCCATTTAACCTTGGGTAAATTTTTGATTAGAAGTGCCTTTTTAAAGCAAAAACATTTACTTATAGATTCCAAGAATTTTAACAATAAAAACACCGCCGCATTCGAATTAAAGCAATGTATAGAACGGAATTTTTTTTTTCACTCAAAGCATTTAACCTTGAATAAATTTTTGGTTAGAAGTGCCTAATTAAAATTTCAATGCCCTTAATGATGAAAAATACAAAACATTTATACAGCTTTTTAAAGCAAAAACATTTACTTATAGATTCCAGGAATTTGAACAATAAAAACACCGCCGCATTTGAATTAAAGTAATGTATAGAACGGAAAGTTTTTTTCACTCAATCCATTTAACCTTGAGTAAATTTTTGGTTAGAAGTGCCTAATTAAAATTTCAATGCCCTTAATGATGAAAAATACAAAATATTTATACAGCTTTTTAAAGCAAAATCATTTACTTATAGATTCCAAGAATTTGAACAATAAAAACACCGCCACATTCGAATTAAAGCAATGTATAGAACGGAAAGTTTTTTTCACTCAATCCATTTAACCTTGAGTAAATTTTTGGTTAGAAGTGCCTAATTAAAATTTCAATGCCCTTAATGATGAAAAATACAAAATATTTATACAGCTTTTTAAAGCAAAATCATTTACTTATAGATTCCAAGAATTTGAACAATAAAAACACCGCCACATTCGAATTAAAGCAATGTATAGAACGGAAAGTTTTTTTCACTCAATCCATTTAACCTTGAGTAAATTTTTGGTTAGAAGTGCCTAATTAAAATTTCAATGCCCTTAATGATGAAAAATACAAAATATTTATACAGCTTTTTAAAGCAAAATCATTTACTTATAGATTCCAAGAATTTGAACAATAAAAACACCGCCACATTCGAATTAAAGCAATGTATAGAACGGAAAGTTTTTTTCACTCAATCCATTTAACCTTGAGTAAATTTTTGGTTAGAAGTGCCTAATTAAAATTTCAATACCCTTAATGATGAAAAATACAAAACATTTATACAGCTTTTTAAAGCAAAAACATTTACTTATAGATTCCAGGAATTTGAACAATAAAAACACCGCCGCATTTGAATTAAAGCAATGTATAGAACGGAAAGTTTTTTTCACTCAATCCATTTAACCTTGAGTAAATTTTTGGTTAGAAGTGCCTAATTAAATTTCAATGCCCTTAATGATGAAAAATACAAAATATTTATACAGCTTTTTAAAGCAAAATCATTTACTTATAGATTCCAAGAATTTGAACAATAAAAACACCGCCACATTCGAATTAAAGCAATGTATAAAACGGAAAGTTTTTTTCACTCAATCCATTTAACCTTGAGTAAATTTTTGGTTAGAAGTGCCTAATTAAAATTTCAATGCCCTTAATGATGAAAAATACAAAATATTTATACAGCTTTTTAAAGCAAAAACACATACATATAGATTTCAGGAATTTGAACAATAAAAACACTTCCGCATTTGAACTAAAGCAATGCATAGATCGGAAAGTTTTTATTTTGTTTAGGCAACCCATTTAACCTTGGGTATATTTTTGATTAGAAGTGCCTAATTAAAATTTCAATGCACTTAGTGTTGAAAAATACGAAACATTTATACAACTTTTTAAAGCAAAAACATTTACTTCTAGAATCCAGGAATTTGAACAATAAAAACACCGCCGCATTTGAATTAAAGCAATGTATAGAAAGGAAAGTTTTTTTTCACTCAAAGCATTTAACCTTGAGTAAATTTTTGGTTAGAAGTGCCTAATTAAAATTTCAATACCCTTAATGATGAAAAATACAAAATATTTATACTGCTTTTTAAAGCAAAAACATTTACTTATAGATTCCAAGAATGTGAACAATAAAAACACCGCCGCATTTGAATTAAAGCAATGTATAGAACGGAAAGTTTTTTCACTCAATCCATTTAACCTTGAGTAAATTTTTGGTTAGAAGTGCCTAATTAAAATTTCAATGCCCTTAATGATGAAAAATACAAAATATTTATACAGCTTTTTAAAGCAAAATCATTTACTTATAGATTCCAAGAATTTGAACAATAAAAACACCGCCACATTCGAATTAAAGCAATGTATAAAACGGAAAGTTTTTTTCACTCAATCCATTTAACCTTGAGTAAATTTTTGGTTAGAAGTGCCTAATTAAAATTTCAATGCCCTTAATGATGAAAAATACAAAATATTTATACAGCTTTTTAAAGCAAAAACACATACATATAGATTTCAGGAATTTGAACAATAAAAACACTTCCGCATTTGAACTAAAGCAATGCATAGATCGGAAAGTTTTTATTTTGTTTAGGCAACCCATTTAACCTTGGGTATATTTTTGATTAGAAGTGCCTAATTAAAATTTCAATGCACTTAGTGTTGAAAAATACGAAACATTTATACAACTTTTTAAAGCAAAAACATTTACTTCTAGAATCCAGGAATTTGAACAATAAAAACACCGCCGCATTTGAATTAAAGCAATGTAGAGAAAGGAAAGTTTTTTTTTCACTCAAAGCATTTAACCTTGAATAAATTTTTGGTTAGAAGTGCCTAATTAAAATTTCAATGCCCTTAATGATGAAAAATACACAACATTTATACAGCTTTTTAAAGCAAAAACATTTACTTATAGATTCCAGGAATTTGAACAATAAAAACACCGCCGCATTTGAATTAAAGCAATGTATAGAACGGAAAGTTTTTTTCACTCAATCCATTTAACCTTGAGTAAATTTTTGATTAGAAGTGCCTAATTAAAATTTCAATGCCCTTAATGATGAAAAATACAAAACATTTATACAGCTTTTTAAAGCAAAAACATTTACTTATAGATTCCCGGAATTTGAACAATAAAAACACCGCCGCATTTGAATTAAAGCAATGTATAGAACGGAAAGTTTTTTCACTCAATCCATTTAACCTTGAGTAAATTTTTGGTTAGAAGTGCCTAATTAAAATTTCAATGCCCTTAATGATGAAAAATACAAAATATTTATACAGCTTTTTAAAGCAAAATCATTTACTTATAGATTCCAAGAATTTGAACAATAAAAACACCGCCACATTCGAATTAAAGCAATGTATAGAACGGAAAGTTTTTTTCACTCAATCCATTTAACCTTGAGTAAATTTTTGGTTAGAAGTGCCTAATTAAAATTTCAATGCCCTTAATGATGAAAAATACAAAATATTTATACAGCTTTTTAAAGCAAAAACACATACATCTAGAATCCAGGAATTTGAACAATAAAAACACTTCCGCATTTGAACTAAAGCAATGTATAGATCGGAGAGTTTTTATTTTGTTCAGGCAACCCATTTAACCTTGGGTATATTTTTGATTAGAAGTGCCTAATTAAAATTTCAATGCCCTTAATGATGAAAAATACGAAATATTTATACAACTTTTTAAAGCAAAAACATTTACTTCTAGAATACAGGAATTTGAACAATAAAAACACTTCCGCATTTGAACTAAAGCAATGTATAGATCGGAAAGTTTTTATTTTCTTCAGTCAACCCATTTAACCTTGGGTATATTTTTGATTAGAAGTGCCTAATTAAAATTTCAATGCCTTTAATGATGAAAAATACGAAATAATTATACAACTTTTTAAAGCAAAAACATTTACTTCTAGTATCCAGGAATTTGAACAATAAAAACACCGCCGCATTTGAATTAAAGCAATGTATAGAACGGAAAGTTTTTTTTCACTCAAAGCATATAACCTTGAGTAAATTTTTGGTTAGAAATGCCTAATTAAAATTTCAATGCCCTTAATGATGAAAAATACAAAATATTTATACAGCTTTTTAAAGCAAAAACACATACATATAGATTCCAGGAATTTGAACAACAAAAACACTTCCGCATTTGAACTAAAGCAATGCATAGATCGGAAAGTTTTTATTTTGTTTAGGCAACCCATTTAACCTTGGGTATATTTTTGATTAGAAGTGCCTAATTAAAATTTCAATGCACTTAATGATGAAAAATACGAAATATTTATACAACTTTTTAAAGCAAAAACATTTACTTCTAGAATCCAGGAATTTGAACAATAAAAACACCGCCGCATTTGAATTAAAGCAATGTATAGAAAGGAAAGTTTTTTTTTCACTCAAAGCATTTAACCTTGAGTAAATTTTTGGTTAGAAGTGCCTAATTAAAATTTCAATGCCGTTAATGATGAAAAATACAAAATATTTATACAGCTTTTTAAAGCAAAAACATTTACTTATAGATTCCCCGAATTTGAACAATAAAAACACCGCCGCATTTGAATTAAAGCAATGTATAGAACGGAAAGTTTTTTTCACTCAACCCATTTAACCTTGAGTAAATTTTTGATTAGAAGTGCCTAATTAAAATTTCAATGCCCTTAATGATGAAAAATACAAAACATTTATACAGCTTTTTAAAGCAAAAACATTTACTTATAGATTCCCGGAATTTGAACAATAAAAACACCGCCGCATTTGAATTAAAGCAATGTATAGAACGGAAAGTTTTTTCACTCAATCCATTTAACCTTGAGTAAATTTGTGGTTAGAAGTGCCTAATTAAAATTTCAATGCCCTTAATGATGAAAAATACGAAATAATTATACAACTTTTTAAAGCAAAAACATTTACTTCTAGAATCCAGGAATTTGAACAATAAAAACACTTCCGCATTTGAACTAAAGCAATGTATAGATCGGAGAGTTTTTATTTTGTTCAGGCAACCCATTTAACCTTGCGTATATTTTTGATTAGAAGTGCCTAATTAAAATTTCAATGCCCTTAATGATGAAAAATACGAAATATTTATACAACTTTTTAAAGCAAAAACATTTACTTCTAGAATCCAGGAATTTGAACAATAAAAACACTTCAGCATTTGAACTAAAGCAATGTATAGATCGGAAAGTTTTTATTTTCTTCAGTCAACCCATTTAACCTTGGGTATATTTTTGATTAGAAGTGCCTAATTAAAATTTCAATGCCCTTAATGATGAAAAATACGAAATAATTATACAACTTTTTAAAGCAAAAACATTTACTTCTAGAATCCAGGAATTTGAACAATAAAAACACCGCCGCATTTGAATTAAAGCAATGTATAGAAAGGAAAGTTTTTTTTTCACTCAAAGCATTTAACCTTGAGTAAATTTTTGGTTAGAAGTGCCTAATTAAAATTTCAATGCCGTTAATGATGAAAAATACAAAATATTTATACAGCTTTTTAAAGCAAAAACATTTACTTATAGATTCCAAGAATGTGAACAATAAAAACACCGCCGCATTCGAATTAAAGCAATTTATAGAACGGAAAGTCTTTTTTTCACTCACCCATTTAACCTTGGGTAAATTTTTGATTAGAAGTGCCTAATTAAAATTTCAATGCCCTTAATGATGAAAACGACGAAATATTTATACAGCTTTTTAAAGCAAAAACATTTACTTATAAATTCCAGGAATTTGAACAATAAAAACACTTCCGCATTTGAACTAAAGCAATGTATAGATCGGAAAGTTTTTATTTTGTTAGGCAACCGATTTAACCTTGGCTAAATTTTTGATTAGAAGTGCCTAATTAAAATTTCAATGCCCTTAATGATGAAAAATACAAAATATTTATACAGCTTTTTAAAGCAAAAACATTTACTTATAGATTCCAAGAATTTGAACAATAACACCGCCGCATTCGAATTAAAGCAATGTATAGAACGGAAAGTTTTTATTTTGTGCAGGCAACCCATTTAACCTTGGGTAAATTTTTGATTAGAAGTGCGTAATTAAAATTTCGATGCCCTTAATGATGAAAAATACGAAATATTTATACAACTTTTTAAAGCAAAAACATTTACTTCTAGAATCCAGGAATTTGAACAATAAAAACACCGCCGCATTTGAATTAAAGCAATGTATAGAACGGAAAGTTTTTATTTTGTGCAGGCAACCCATTTAACCTTGGGTAAATTTTTAATTAGAAGTGCGTAATTAAAATTTCGATGCCCTTAATGATGAAAAATACGAAATATTTACACAACTTTTTAAAGCAAAAACATTTACTTCTAGAATCCAGGAATTTGAACAATAAAAACACCGCCGCATTTGAATTAAAGCAATGTATAGAACGGAAAGTTTTTATTTTGTGCAGGCAACCCATTTAACCTTGGGTAAATTTTTGATTAGAAGTGCGTAATTAAAATTTCGATGCCCTTAATGATGAAAAATACGAAATATTTATACAACTTTTTAAAGCAAAAACATTTACTTCTAGAATCCAGGAATTTGAACAATAAAAACACCGCCGCATTTGAATTAAAGCAATGTATAGAACGGAAAGTTTTTATTTTGTGCAGGCAACCCATTTAACCTTGGGTAAATTTTTAATTAGAAGTGCGTAATTAAAATTTCGATGCCCTTAATGATGAAAAATACGAAATATTTACACAACTTTTTAAAGCAAAAACATTTACTTCTAGAATCCAGGAATTTGAACAATAAAAACACCGCCGCATTTGAATTAAAGCAATGTATAGAACGGAAAGTTTTTATTTTGTGCAGGCAACCCATTTAACCTTGGGTAAATTTTTGATTAGAAGTGCGTAATTAAAATTTCGATGCCCTTAATGATGAAAAATACGAAATATTTATACAACTTTTTAAAGCAAAAACATTTACTTCTAGAATCCAGGAATTTGAACAATAAAAACACCGCCGCATTTGAATTAAAGCAATGTATAGAACGGAAAGTTTTTATTTTGTGCAGGCAACCCATTTAACCTTGGGTAAATTTTTAATTAGAAGTGCGTAATTAAAATTTCGATGCCCTTATTGATGAAAAATACGAAATATTTATACAACTTTTTAAAGCAAAAACATTTACTTCTAGAATCCAGGAATTTGAACAATAAAAACACCGCCGCATTTGAATTAAAGCAATGTATAGAACGGAAAGTTTTTATTTTGTGCAGGCAACCCATTTAACCTTGGGTAAATTTTTAATTAGAAGTGCGTAATTAAAATTTCGATGCCCTTAAAGATGAAAAATACGAAATATTTACACAACTTTTTAAAGCAAAAACATTTACTTCTAGAATCCAGGAATTTGAACAATAAAAACACCGCCGCATTTGAATTAAAGCAATGTATAGAACGGAAAGTTTTTATTTTGTGCAGGCAACCCATTTAACCTTGGGTAAATTTTTGATTAGAAGTGCGTAATTAAAATTTCGATGCCCTTAATGATGAAAAATACGAAATATTTATACAACTTTTTAAAGCAAAAACATTTACTTCTAGAATCCAGGAATTTCAACAATAAAAACACCGCCGCATTTGAATTAAAGCAATGTATAGAACGGAAAGTTTTTATTTTGTGCAGGCAACCCATTTAACCTTGGGTAAATTTTTAATTAGAAGTGCGTAATTAAAATTTCGATGCCCTTAATGATGAAAAATACGAAATATTTATACAACTTTTTAAAGCAAAAACATTTACTTCTAGAATCCAGGAATTTGAACAATAAAAACACCGCCGCATTTGAATTAAAGCAATGTATAGAACGGAAAGTTTTTATTTTGTGCAGGCAACCCATTTAACCTTGGGTAAATTTTTAATTAGAAGTGCGTAATTAAAATTTCGATGCCCTTAATGATGAAAAATACGAAATATTTATACAACTTTTTAAAGCAAAAACATTTACTTCTAGAATCCAGGAATTTGAACAATAAAAACACCGCCGCATTTGAATTAAAGCAATGTATAGAACGGAAAGTTTTTATTTTGTGCAGGCAACCCATTTAACCTTGGGTAAATTTTTGATTAGAAGTGCGTAATTAAAATTTCGATGCCCTTAATGATGAAAAATACGAAATATTTATACAACTTTTTAAAGCAAAAACATTTACTTCTAGAATCCAGGAATTTGAACAATAAAAACACCGCCGCATTTGAATTAAAGCAATGTATAGAACGGAAAGTTTTTATTTTGTGCAGGCAACCCATTTAACCTTGGGTAAATTTTTAATTAGAAGTGCGTAATTAAAATTTCGATGCCCTTAATGATGAAAAATACGAAATATTTATACAACTTTTTAAAGCAAAAACATTTACTTCTAGAATCCAGGAATTTGAACAATAAAAACACCGCCGCATTTGAATTAAAGCAATGTATAGAACGGAAAGTTTTTATTTTGTTAGGCAACCGATTTAACCTTGGGTAAATTTTTGATTAGAAGTGCCTAATTAAAATTTCAATGCCCTTAATGATGAAAAATACAAAATATTTATACAGCTTTTTAAAGCAAAAACATTTACTTATAGATTCCAAGAATTTGAACAATAACACCGCCGCATTCGAATTAAAGCAATGTATAGAACGGAAAGTTTTTATTTTGTGCAGGCAACCCATTTAACCTTGGGTAAATTTTTAATTAGAAGTGCGTAATTAAAATTTCGATGCCCTTAATGATGAAAAATACGAAATATTTATACAACTTTTTAAAGCAAAAACATTTACTTCTAGAATCCAGGAATTTGAACAATAAAAACACCGCCGCATTTGAATTAAAGCAATGTATAGAACGGAAAGTTTTTATTTTGTGCAGGCAACCCATTTAACCTTGGGTAAATTTTTAATTAGAAGTGCGTAATTAAAATTTCGATGCCCTTAATGATGAAAAATACGAAATATTTATACAACTTTTTAAAGCAAAAACATTTACTTCTAGAATCCAGGAATTTGAACAATAAAAACACCGCCGCATTTGAATTAAAGCAATGTATAGAACGGAAAGTTTTTATTTTGTTAGGCAACCGATTTAACCTTGGGTAAATTTTTGATTAGAAGTGCCTAATTAAAATTTCAATGCCCTTAATGATGAAAAATACAAAATATTTATACAGCTTTTTAAAGCAAAAACATTTACTTATAGATTCCAAGAATTTGAACAATAACACCGCCGCATTCGAATTAAAGCAATGTATAGAACGGAAAGTTTTTATTTTGTGCAGGCAACCCATTTAACCTTGGGTAAATTTTTGATTAGAAGTGCGTAATTAAAATTTCGATGCCCTTAATGATGAAAAATACGAAATATTTATACAACTTTTTAAAGCAAAAACATTTACTTCTAGAATCCAGGAATTTGAACAATAAAAACACCGCCGCATTTGAATTAAAGCAATGTATAGAACGGAAAGTTTTTATTTTGTTAGGCAACCGATTTAACCTTGGGTAAATTTTTGATTAGAAGTGCCTAATTAAAATTTCAATGCCCTTAATGATGAAAAATACAAAATATTTATACAGCTTTTTAAAGCAAAAACATTTACTTATAGATTCCAAGAATTTGAACAATAACACCGCCGCATTCGAATTAAAGCAATGTATAGAACGGAAAGTTTTTATTTTGTGCAGGCAACCCATTTAACCTTGGGTAAATTTTTAATTAGAAGTGCGTAATTAAAATTTCGATGCCCTTAATGATGAAAAATACGAAATATTTATACAACTTTTTAAAGCAAAAACATTTACTTCTAGAATCCAGGAATTTGAACAATAAAAACACCGCCGCATTTGAATTAAAGCAATGTATAGAACGGAAAGTTTTTATTTTGTTAGGCAACCGATTTAACCTTGGGTAAATTTTTGATTAGAAGTGCCTAATTAAAATTTCAATGCCCTTAATGATGAAAAATACAAAATATTTATACAGCTTTTTAAAGCAAAAACATTTACTTATAGATTCCAAGAATTTGAACAATAACACCGCCGCATTCGAATTAAAGCAATGTATAGAACGGAAAGTTTTTATTTTGTTAGGCAACCGATTTAACCTTGGGTAAATTTTTGATTAGAAGTGCCTAATTAAAATTTCAATGCCCTTAATGATGAAAAATACAAAATATTTATACAGCTTTTTAAAGCAAAAACATTTACTTATAGATTCCAAGAATTTGAACAATAACACCGCCGCATTCGAATTAAAGCAATGTATAGAACGGAAAGTTTTTATTTTGTGCAGGCAACCCATTTAACCTTGGGTAAATTTTTGATTAGAAGTGCGTAATTAAAATTTCGATGCCCTTAATGATGAAAAATACGAAATATTTATACAACTTTTTAAAGCAAAAACATTTACTTCTAGAATCCAGGAATTTGAACAATAAAAACACCGCCGCATTTGAATTAAAGCAATGTATAGAACGGAAAGTTTTTATTTTGTGCAGGCAACCCATTTAACCTTGGGTAAATTTTTAATTAGAAGTGCGTAATTAAAATTTCGATGCCCTTAATGATGAAAAATACGAAATATTTATACAACTTTTTAAAGCAAAAACATTTACTTCTAGAATCCAGGAATTTGAACAATAAAAACACCGCCGCATTTGAATTAAAGCAATGTATAGAACGGAAAGTTTTTATTTTGTTAGGCAACCGATTTAACCTTGGGTAAATTTTTGATTAGAAGTGCCTAATTAAAATTTCAATGCCCTTAATGATGAAAAATACAAAATATTTATACAGCTTTTTAAAGCAAAAACATTTACTTATAGATTCCAAGAATTTGAACAATAACACCGCCGCATTCGAATTAAAGCAATGTATAGAACGGAAAGTTTTTATTTTGTGCAGGCAACCCATTTAACCTTGGGTAAATTTTTGATTAGAAGTGCCTAATTAAAATTTCGATGCCCTTAATGATGAAAAATACGAAATATTTATACAACTTTTTAAAGCAAAAACATTTACTTCTAGAATCCAGGAATTTGAACAATAAAAACACCGCCGCATTTGAATTAAAGCAATGTATAGAACGGAAAGTTTTTATTTTGTGCAGGCAACCCATTTAACCTTGGGTAAATTTTTAATTAGAAGTGCGTAATTAAAATTTCGATGCCCTTAATGATGAAAAATACGAAATATTTATACAACTTTTTAAAGCAAAAGCATTTACTTCTAGAATCCAGGAATTTGAACAATAAAAACACCGCCGCATTTGAATTAAAGCAATGTATAGAACGGAAAGTTTTTATTTTGTGCAGGCAACCCATTTAACCTTGGGTAAATTTTTGATTAGAAGTGCGTAATTAAAATTTCGATGCCCTTAATGATGAAAAATACGAAATATTTATAAAATTTTTTAAAGCAAAAACATTTACTTCTAGAATCCAGGAATTTGAACAATAAAAACACCGCCGCATTTGAATTAAACAAATGTATAGAACGGAAAGTTTTTATTTTGTTCAGGCAACCCATTTAACCTTGGGTAAATTTTTGATTAGAAGTGCCTAATTAAAATTTCAATGCCTTTAATGATGAAAAATACGAAATACAACTTTTTAAAGCAAAAACATTTACTTCTAGAATCCAGGAATTTGAACAATAAAAACACCGCCGCATTTGAATTAAAGAAATGTATAGAACGGAAAGTTTTTATTTTGTGCAGGCAACCCATTTAACCTTGGGTAAATTTTTGATTAAAAGTGCCTAATTAAAATTTCAATGCCCTTAATGATGAAAAATACGAAATATTTATACAACTTTTTAAAGCAAAAACATTTACTTCTAGAATCCAGGAATTTGAACAATAAAAACACCGCCGCATTCGAATTAAAGCAATGTATAGAACGGAAAGTTTTTATTTTGTTCAGGCAACCCATTTAACCTTGGGTAAATTTTTGATTAGAAGTGCCTAATTAAAATTTCAATGCCCTTAATGATGAAAAATACGAAATATTTATACAACTTTTTAAAGCAAAAACATTTACTTCTAGAATCCAGGAATTTGAACAATAAAAACACCGCCGCATTCGAATTAAAGCAATGTATAGAACGGAAAGTTTTTATTTTGTGCAGGCAACCCATTTAACCTTGGGTAAATTTTTGATTAGAAGTGCCTAATTAAAATTTCGATGCCCTTAATGATGAAAAATACGAAATATTTATACAACTTTTTAAAGCAAAAACATTTACTTCTAGAATCCAGGAATTTGAACAATAAAAACACCGCCGAATTTGAATTAAAGCAATGTATAGAACGGAAAGTTTTTATTTTGTGCAGGCAACCCATTTAACCTTGGGTAAATTTTTAATTAGAAGTGCGTAATTAAAATTTCGATGCCCTTAATGATGAAAAATACGAAATATTTATACAACTTTTTAAAGCAAAAGCATTTACTTCTAGAATCCAGGAATTTGAACAATAAAAACACCGCCGCATTTGAATTAAAGCAATGTATAGAACGGAAAGTTTTTATTTTGTGCAGGCAACCCATTTAACCTTGGGTAAATTTTTAATTAGAAGTGCGTAATTAAAATTTCGATGCCCTTAATGATGAAAAATACGAAATATTTATACAACTTTTTAAAGCAAAAACATTTGCTTCTAGAATCCAGGAATTTGAACAATAAAAACACCGCCGCATTTGAATTAAAGCAATGTATAGAACGGAAAGTTTTTATTTTGTGCAGGAAACCCATTTAACCTTGGGTAAATATTTGATTAGAAGTGCGTAATTAAAATTTCGATGCCCTTAATGATGAAAAATACGAAATATTTATACAACTTTTAAAGCAAAAACATTTGCTTCTAGAATCCAGGAATTTGAACAATAAAAACACCGCCGCATTTGAATTAAAGCAATGTATAGAACGGAAAGTTTTTATTTTGTGCAGGAAACCCATTTAACCTTGGGTAAATATTTGATTAGAAGTGCGTAATTAAAATTTCGATGCCCTTAATGATGAAAAATACGAAATATTTATACAACTTTTTAAAGCAAAAACATTTACTTCTAGAATCCAGGAATTTGAACAATAAAAACACCGCCGCATTTGAATTAAAGCAATGTATAGAACGGAAAGTTTTTATTTTGTGCAGGCCACCCATTTAACCTTGGGTAAATTTTTGATTAGAAGTGCGTAATTAAAATTTCGATGCCCTTAATGATGAAAAATACGAAATATTTATACAACTTTTTAAAGCAAAAACATTTACTTCTAGAATCCAGGAATTTGAACAATAAAAACACCGCCGCATTTGAATTAAAGCAATGTATAGAACGGAAAGTTTTTATTTTGTGCAGGCAACCCATTTAACCTTGGGTAAATTTTTGATTAGAAGTGCGTAATTAAAATTTCGATGCCCTTAATGATGAAAAATACGAAATATTTATAAAATTTTTTAAAGCAAAAACATTTACTTCTAGAAACCAGGAATTTGAACAATAAAAACACCGCCGCATTCGAATTAAAGCAATGTATAGAACGGAAAGTTTTTATTTTGTTCAGGCAACCCATTTAACCTTGGGTAAATTTTTGATTAGAAGTGCGTAATTAAAATTTCGATGCCCTTAATGATGAAAAATACGAAATATTTATAAAATTTTTTAAAGCAAAAACATTTACTTCTAGAAACCAGGAATTTGAACAATAAAAACACCGCCGCATTTGAATTAAAGCAATGTATAGAACGGAAAGTTTTTATTTTGTGCAGGCAACCCATTTAACCTTGGGTAAATTTTTAATTAGAAGTGCGTAATTAAAATTTCGATGCCCTTAATGATGAAAAATACGAAATATTTATACAACTTTTTAAAGCAAAAACATTTGCTTCTAGAATCCAGGAATTTGAACAATAAAAACACCGCCGCATTTGAATTAAAGCAATGTATAGAACGGAAAGTTTTTATTTTGTGCAGGAAACCCATTTAACCTTGGGTAAATATTTGATTAGAAGTGCGTAATTAAAATTTCGATGCCCTTAATGATGAAAAATACGAAATATTTATACAACTTTTTAAAGCAAAAACATTTACTTCTAGAATCCAGGAATTTGAACAATAAAAACACCGCCGCATTTGAATTAAAGCAATGTATAGAACGGAAAGTTTTTATTTTGTGCAGGCAACCCATTTAACCTTGGGTAAATTTTTGATTAGAAGTGCGTAATTAAAATTTCGATGCCCTTAATGATGAAAAATACGAAATATTTATACAACTTTTTAAAGCAAAAACATTTACTTCTAGAATCCAGGAATTTGAACAATAAAAACACCGCCGCATTTGAATTAAAGCAATGTATAGAACGGAAAGTTTTTATTTTGTGCAGGCAACCCATTTAACCTTGGGTAAATTTTTGATTAGAAGTGCGTAATTAAAATTTCGATGCCCTTAATGATGAAAAATACGAAATATTTATAAAATTTTTTAAAGCAAAAACATTTACTTCTAGAATCCAGGAATTTGAACAATAAAAACACCGCCGCATTTGAATTAAAGAAATGTATAGAACGGAAAGTTTTTATTTTGTTCAGGCAACCCATTTAACCTTGGGTAAATTTTTGATTAGAAGTGCCTAATTAAAATTTCAATGCCTTTAATGATGAAAAATACGAAATAGTTATACAACTTTTTAAAGCAAAAACATTTACTTCTAGAATCCAGGAATTTGAACAATAAAAACACCGCCGCATTTGAATTAAAGAAATGTATAGAACGGAAAGTTTTTATTTTGTGCAGGCAACCCATTTAACCTTGGGTAAATTTTTGATTAAAAGTGCCTAATTAAAATTTCAATGCCCTTAATGATGAAAAATACGAAATATTTATACAACTTTTTAAAGCAAAAACATTTACTTCTAGAATCCAGGAATTTGAACAATAAAAACACCGCCGCATTCGAATTAAAGCAATGTATAGAACGGAAAGTTTTTATTTTGTTCAGGCAACCCATTTAACCTTGGGTAAATTTTTGATTAGAAGTGCCTAATTAAAATTTCAATGCCCTTAATGATGAAAAATACGAAATATTTATACAACTTTTTAAAGCAAAAACATTTACTTCTAGAAACCAGGAATTTGAACAATAAAAACACCGCCGCATTCGAATTAAAGCAATGTATAGAACGGAAAGTTTTTATTTTGTTCAGGCAACCCATTTAACCTTGGGTAAATTTTTGATTAGAAGTGCCTAATTAAAATTTCAATGCCTTTAAATGATGAAAAATACGAAATATTTATACAGCTTTTTAAATCAAAACATTTACTTCTAGATTCCAGGAATTTGAACAACAAAAACGCCGCCGCATTTGAATTAAAGAAATGTATAGAACGGAAAGTTTTTATTTTGTGCAGGCAACCCATTTAACATTGGGTAAATTTTTGATTAGAAGTGCCTAATTAAAATTTCAATGCCCTTAATGATGAAAAATACGAAATAGTTATACAACTTTTTAAAGCAAAAACATTTACTTCTAAAATCCAGGAATTTGAACAATAAAAACACCGCCGCATTCGAATTAAAGCAATGTATAGAACGGAAAGTTTTTATTTTGTTCAGGCAACCCATTTAACCTTGGGTAAATTTTTGATTAGAAGTGCCTAATTAAAATTTCAATGCCCTTAATGATGAAAAATACGAAATATTTATACAACTTTTTAAAGCAAAAACATTTACTTCTAGATTCCAGGAATTTGAAGAATAAAAACACCGCCGCATTTGAATTAAAGAAATGTATAGAACGGAAAGTTTTTATTTTGTTCAGGCAACCCATTTAACCTTGGGTAAATTTTTGATTAGAAGTGCCTAATTAAAATTTCAATGCCCTTAATGATGAAAAATACGAAATAGTTATACAACTTTTTAAAGCAAAAACATTTACTTCTAGAATCCACGAATTTGAACAATAAAAACACTGCCGCATTCGAATTAAAGCAATGTATAGAACGGAAAGTTTTTATTTTGTTCAGGCAACCCATTTAACCTGGGGTAAGTTTTTGATTAGAAGTGCCTAATTAAAATTTCAATGCCCTTAATGATGAAAAATACGAAATATTTATACAACTTTTTAAAGCAAAAACATTTATTTCTAGATTCCTGGAATTTGAAGAATGAAAACACCGCCGCATTTGAATTAAAGAAATGTATAGAACGGAAAGTTTTTATTTTGTTCAGGCAACCCATTTAACCTTGGGTAAATTTTTGATTAGAAGTGCCTAATTAAAATTTCAATGCCCTTAATGATGAAAAATACGAAATATTTATACAATTTTTAAAGCAAAAACATTTACTTCTAGATTCCAGGAATTTGAAGAATAAAAACACCGCCGCATTTGAATTAAAGAAATGTATAGAACGGAAAGTTTTTATTTTGTTCAGGCAACCCATTTAACCTTGGGTAAATTTTTGATTAGAAGTGCCTAATTAAAATTTCAATGCCCTTAATGATGAAAAATACGAAATAGTTATACAACTTTTTAAAGCAAAAACATTTACAATAAAAACACCGCCGCATTTGAATTAAAGCAACGTATAGAACGGAAAGTTTTTATTTTGTTCAGGCAACCCATTTAACCTTGGGTAAATTTTTGATTGGAAGTGCCTAATTAAAATTTCAATGCCCTTAATGATGAAAAATACGAAATAGTTATACAACTTTTTAAAGCAAAAACATTTACTTCTAGAATCCACGAATTTGAACAATAAAAACACTGCCGCATTCGAATTAAAGCAATGCATAGAACGGAAAGTTTTTATTTTGTTCAGGCAACCCATTTAACCTTGGGTAAATTTTTGATTAGAAGTGCCTAATTAAAATTTCAATGCCCTTAATGATGAAAAATACGAAATATTTATACAACTTTTTAAAGCAAAAACATTTACTTCTAGATTCCTGGAATTTGAAGAATAAAAACACCGCCGCATTTGAATTAAAGAAATGTATAGAACGGAAAGTTTTTATTTTGTTCAGGCAACCCATTTAACCTTGGGTAAATTTTTGATTAGAAGTGCCTAATTAAAATTTCAATGCCCTTAATGATGAAAAATACGAAATATTTATACAATTTTTAAAGCAAAAACATTTACTTCTAGATTCCAGGAATTTGAAGAATAAAAACACCGCCGCATTTGAATTAAAGAAATGTATAGAACGGAAAGTTTTTTTTGTTCAGGCAACCCATTTAACCTTGGGTAAGTTTTTGATTAGAAGTGCCTAATTAAAATTTCAATGCCCTTAATGATGAAAAATACGAAATATTTATACAACTTTTTAAAGCAAAAACATTTACTTCTAGATTCCAGGAATTTGAAGAATAAAAACACCGCCGCATTTGAATTAAAGAAATGTATAGAACGGAAAGTTTTTATTTTGTGCAGGCAACCCATTTAACCTTGGGTAAATTTTTGATTGGAAGTGCCTAATTAAAATTTCAATGCCCTTAATGATGAAAAATACGAAATATTTATACAACTTTTTAAAGCAAAAACATTTACTTCTAGATTCCAGGAATTTGAACAATAAAAACACCGCCGCATTTGAATTAAAGCAATGTATAGAACGGAAAGTTTTTATTTTGTTCAGGCAACCCATTTAACCTTGGGTAAATTTTTGATTGGAAGTGCCTAATTAAAATTTCAATGCCCTTAATGATGAAAAATACGAAATATTTATACAACTTTTTAAAGCAAAAACATTTACAATAAAAACACCGCCGCATTTGAATTAAAGCAACGTATAGAACGGAAAGTTTTTATTTTGTTCAGGCAACCCATTTAACCTTGGGTAAATTTTTGATTGGAAGTGCCTAATTAAAATTTCAATGCCCTTAATGATGAAAAATACGAAATAGTTATACAACTTTTTAAAGCAAAAACATTTACTTCTAGAATCCACGAATTTGAACAATAAAAACACTGCCGCATTCGAATTAAAGCAATGCATAGAACGGAAAGTTTTTATTTTGTTCAGGCAACCCATTTAACCTTGGGTAAATTTTTGATTAGAAGTGCCTAATTAAAATTTCAATGCCCTTAATGATGAAAAATACGAAATATTTATACAGCTTTTTAAATCAAAAACATTTACTTCTTGAATCCAGGAATTTGAACAATAAAAACACCGCCGCATTTGAATTAAAGCAATGTATAGAACGGAAAGTTTTTATTTTGTTCAGGCAACCCATTTAACCTTGGGTAAATTTTTGATTGGAAGTGCCTAATTAAAATTTCAATGCCCTTAATGATGAAAAATACGAAATATTTATACAACTTTTTAAAGCAAAAACATTTACTTCTAGATTCCAGGTATTTGAAGAATAAAAACACCGCCGCATTTGAATTAAAGAAATGTGTAGAACGGAAAGTTTTTATTTTGTTCAGGCAACCCATTTAACCTTGGGTAAATTTTTGATTAGAAGTGCCTAATTAAAATTTCAATGCCCTTAATGTCGAAAAATACGAAATATTTATACAGCTTTTTAAATCAAAAACATTTACTTCTTGAATCCAGGAATTTGAACAATAAAAACACCGCCGCATTTGAATTAAAGCAATGTATAGAACGGAAAGTTTTTATTTTGTTCAGGCAACCCATTTAACCTTGGGTAAATTTTTGATTGGAAGTGCCTAATTAAAATTTCAATGCCCTTAATGATGAAAAATACGAAATATTTATACAACTTTTTAAAGCAAAAACATTTACTTCTAGATTCCAGGTATTTGAAGAATAAAAACACCGCCGCATTTGAATTAAAGAAATGTGTAGAACGGAAAGTTTTTATTTTGTTCAGGCAACCCATTTAACCTTGGGTAAGTTTTTGATTAGAAGTGCCTAATTAAAATTTCAATGCCCTTAATGATGAAAAATACGAAATATTTATACAACTTTTTAAAGCAAAAACATTTACTTCTAGATTCCTGGAATTTGAAGAATAAAAACACCGCCGCATTTGAATTAAAGAAATGTATAGAACGGAAAGTTTTTATTTTGTTCAGGCAACCCATTTAACCTTGGGTAAATTTTTGATTAGAAGTGCCTAATTAAAATTTCAATGCCCTTAATGATGAAAAATACGAAATATTTATACAATTTTTAAAGCAAAAACATTTACTTCTAGATTCCAGGAATTTGAAGAATAAAAACACCGCCGCATTTGAATTAAAGAAATGTATAGAACGGAAAGTTTTTTTTGTTCAGGCAACCCATTTAACCTTGGGTAAGTTTTTGATTAGAAGTGCCTAATTAAAATTTCAATGCCCTTAATGATGAAAAATACGAAATATTTATACAACTTTTTAAAGCAAAAACATTTACTTCTAGATTCCAGGAATTTGAAGAATAAAAACACCGCCGCATTTGAATTAAAGAAATGTATAGAACGGAAAGTTTTTATTTTGTTCAGGCAACCCATTTAACCTTGGGTAAATTTTTGATTAGAAGTGCCTAATTAAAATTTCAATGCCCTTAATGATGAAAAATACGAAATAGTTATACAACTTTTTAAAGCAAAACATTTACTTCTAGAATCCACGAATTTGAACAATAAAAACACCGCCGCATTCGAATTAAAGCAATGCATAGAACGGAAAGTTTTTATTTTGTTCAGGCAACCCATTTAACCTTGGGTAAATTTTTGATTAGAAGTGCCTAATTAAAATTTCAATGCCCTTAATGATGAAAAATACGAAATATTTATACAGCTTTTTAAATCAAAAACATTTACTTCTTGAATCCAGGAATTTGAACAATAAAAACACCGCCGCATTTGAATTAAAGCAATGTATAGAACGGAAAGTTTTTATTTTGTTCAGGCAACCCATTTAACCTTGGGTAAATTTTTGATTGGAAGTGCCTAATTAAAATTTCAATGCCCTTAATGATGAAAAATACGAAATATTTATACAACTTTTTAAAGCAAAAACATTTACAATAAAAACACCGCCGCATTTGAATTAAAGCAACGTATAGAACGGAAAGTTTTTATTTTGTTCAGGCAACCCATTTAACCTTGGGTAAATTTTTGATTGGAAGTGCCTAATTAAAATTTCAATGCCCTTAATGATGAAAAATACGAAATAGTTATACAACTTTTTAAAGCAAAAACATTTACTTCTAGAATCCACGAATTTGAACAATAAAAACACTGCCGCATTCGAATTAAAGCAATGCATAGAACGGAAAGTTTTTATTTTGTTCAGGCAACCCATTTAACCTTGGGTAAATTTTTGATTAGAAGTGCCTAATTAAAATTTCAATGCCCTTAATGATGAAAAATACGAAATATTTATACAGCTTTTTAAATCAAAAACATTTACTTCTTGAATCCAGGAATTTGAACAATAAAAACACCGCCGCATTTGAATTAAAGCAATGTATAGAACGGAAAGTTTTTATTTTGTTCAGGCAACCCATTTAACCTTGGGTAAATTTTTGATTAGAAGTGCCTAATTAAAATTTCAATGCCCTTAATGATGAAAAATACGAAATATTTATACAACTTTTTAAAGCAAAAACATTTACTTCTAGATTCCAGGAATTTGAAGAATAAAAACACCGCCGCATTTGAATTAAAGCAATGCATAGAACGGAAAGTTTTTATTTTGTTCAGGCAACCCATTTAACCTTGGGTAAATTTTTGATTAGAAGTGCCTAATTAAAATTTCAATGCCCTTAATGATGAAAAATACGAAATATTTATACAATTTTTAAAGCAAAAACATTTACTTCTAGATTCCAGGAATTTGAAGAATAAAAACACCGCCGCATTTGAATTAAAGAAATGTATAGAACGGAAAGTTTTTTTTGTTCAGGCAACCCATTTAACCTTGGGTAAGTTTTTGATTAGAAGTGCCTAATTAAAATTTCAATGCCCTTAATGATGAAAAATACGAAATATTTATACAACTTTTTAAAGCAAAAACATTTATTTCTAGATTCCAGGAATTTGAAGAATAAAAACACCGCCGCATTTGAATTAAAGCAATGCATAGAACGGAAAGTTTTTATTTTGTTCAGGCAACCCATTTAACCTTGGGTAAATTTTTGATTAGAAGTGCCTAATTAAAATTTCAATGCCCTTAATGATGAAAAATACGAAATATTTATACAATTTTTAAAGCAAAAACATTTACTTCTAGATTCCAGGAATTTGAAGAATAAAAACACCGCCGCATTTGAATTAAAGAAATGTATAGAACGGAAAGTTTTTATTTTGTTTAGGCAACCCATTTAACCTTGGGTAAATTTTTGATTAGAAGTGCCTAATTAAAATTTCAATGCCCTTAATGATGAAAAATACGAAATAGTTATACAACTTTTTAAAGCAAAAACATTTACTTCTAGAATCCACGAATTTGAACAATAAAAACACTGCCGCATTCGAATTAAAGCAATGCATAGAACGGAAAGTTTTTTATTTTGTTCAGGCAACCCATTTAACCTTGGGTAAATTTTTGATTAGAAGTGCCTAATTAAAATTTCAATGCCCTTAATGATGAAAAATACGAAATATTTATACAGCTTTTTAAATCAAAAACATTTACTTCTTGAATCCAGGAATTTGAACAATAAAAACACCGCCGCATTTGAATTAAAGCAATGTATAGAACGGAAAGTTTTTATTTTGTTCAGGCAACCCATTTAACCTTGGGTAAATTTTTGATTGGAAGTGCCTAATTAAAATTTCAATGCCCTTAATGATGAAAAATACGAAATATTTATACAACTTTTTAAAGCAAAAACATTTACTTCTAGATTCCAGGTATTTGAAGAATAAAAACACCGCCGCATTTGAATTAAAGAAATGTGTAGAACGGAAAGTTTTTATTTTGTTCAGGCAACCCATTTAACCTTGGGTAAATTTTTGATTAGAAGTGCCTAGTTAAAATTTCAATGCCCTTAATGATGAAAACTACGAAATAGTTATACAACTTTTAAAGCAAAAACATTTACTTCTAGAATCCAGGAATTTGAACAATAAAAACACCGCCGCATTTGAATTAAAGAAATGTGTAGAACGGAAAGTTTTTATTTTGTTCAGGCAACCTATTTAACCTTGGGTAAATTTTTGATTAGAAGTGCCTAATTAAAATTTCAATGCCTTTAATGATGAAAAATACGAAATATTTATACAGCTTTTTAAATCAAAACATTTACTTCTAGATTCCAAGAATTTGAACAACAAAAACACCGCCGCATTTGAATTAAAGAAATGTATAGAACGGAAAGTTTTTATTTTGTTCAGGCAACCCATTTAACCTTGGGTAAATTTTTGATTAGAAGTGCCTAATTAAAATTTCAATGCCCTTAATGATGAAAAATACGAAATATTTATACAACTTTTTAAAGCAAAAACATTTACTTCTAGATTCCAGGAATTTGAAGAATAAAAACACCGCCGCATTCGAATTAAAGCAATGTATAGAACGGAAAGTTTTTATTTTGTTCAGGCAACCCATTTAACCTTGGGTAAATTTTTGATTAGAAGTGCCTAATTAAAATTTCAATGCCCTTAATGATGAAAAATACGAAATAGTTATACAACTTTTTAAAGCAAAAACATTTACTTCTAGAATCCACGAATTGAACAATAAAAACACCGCCGCATTCGAATTAAAGCAATGTATAGAACGGAAAGTTTTTATTTTGTTCAGGCAACCCATTTAACCTTGGGTAAATTTTTGATTAGAAGTGCCTAATTAAAATTTCAATGCCCTTAATGATGAAAAATACGAAATATTTATACAACTTTTTAAAGCAAAAACATTTACTTCTAGATTCCAGGAATTTGAAGAATAAAAACACCGCCGCATTTGAATTAAAGAAATGTATAGAAAGGAAAGTTTTTATTTTGTTCAGGCAACCCATTTAACCTTGGGTAAATTTTTGATTAGAAGTGCCTAATTAAAATTTCAATGCCCTTAATGATGAAAAATACGAAATATTTATACAACTTTTTAAAGCAAAAACATTTACTTCTAGATTCCAGGTATTTGAAGAATAAAAACACCGCCGCATTTGAATTAAAGAAATGTATAGAACGGAAAGTTTTTATTTTGTTCAGGCAACCCATTTAACCTTGGGTAAATTTTTGATTAGAAGTGCCTAATTAAAATTTCAATGCCCTTAATGATGAAAAATACGAAATATTTATACAACTTTTTAAAGCAAAAACATTTACTTCTAGATTCCAGGAATTTGAAGAATAAAAACACCGCCGCATTTGAATTAAAGAAATGTATAGAACGGAAAGTTTTTATTTTGCTCAGGCAACCCATTTAACCTTGGGTACATTTTTGATTAGAAGTGCCTAATTAAAATTTCAATACCCTTAATGATGAAAAATACGAAATATTTATACAACTTTTTAAAGCAAAAACATTTACTTCTAGATTCCAGGAATTTGAAGAATAAAAACACAGCCGCATTTGAAATCAAGAAATGTATAGAACGGAAAGTTTTTTTTGTTCAGGCAACCCATTTAACCTTGGGTAAATTTTTGATTAGAAGTGCCTAATTAAAATTTCAATGCCCTTAATGATGAAAAATACGAAATATTTATACAACTTTTTAAAGCAAAAACATTTACTTCTAGATTCCAGGAATTTGAAGAATAAAAACACCGCCGCATTTGAATTAAAGAAGTGTATAGAACGGAAAGTTTTTATTTTGTTCAGGCAACCCATTTAACCTTGGGTAAATTTTTGATTAGAAGTGCCTAATTAAAATTTCAATGCCCTTAATGATGAAAAATACGAAATATTTATACAACTTTTTAAAGCAAAAACATTTACTTCTAGATTCCAGGAATTTGAAGAATAAAAACACCGCCGCATTCGAATTAAAGCAATGTACAGAACGGAAAGTTTTTATTTTGTTCAGGCAACCCATTTAACCTTGGGTAAATTTTTGATTAGAAGTGCCTAATTAAAATTTCAATGCCCTTAATGATGAAAAATACGAAATAGTTATACAACTTTTTAAAGCAAAAACATTTACTTCTAGAATCCACGAATTTGAACAATAAAAACACCGCCGCATTTGAATTAAAGCAATGTATAGAACGGAAAGTTTTTATTTTGTTCAGGCAACCCATTTAACCTTTTGTAAATTTTTGATTAGACGTGCCTAATTAAAATTTCAATGCCCTTCATGATGAAAAATACGAAATATTTATACAACTTTTTAAAGCAAAAATATTTACTTCTAGATTCCAGGAATTTGAAGAATAAAACACCGCCGCATTTGAATTAAAGAAATGTATAGAACGGAAAGTTTTTATTTTGTTCAGGCAACCCATTTAACCTTGGGTAAATTTTTGATTAGAAGTGCCTAATTAAAATTTCAATGCCCTTAATGATGAAAAATACGAAATATTTATACAACTTTTTAAAGCAAAAACATTTACTTCTAGATTCCAGGAATTTGAAGAATAAAAACACCGCCGCATTCGAATTAAAGCAATGTATAGAACGGAAAGTTTTTATTTTGTTCAGGCAACCCATTTAACCTTGGGTAAATTTTTAATTAGAAGTGCCTAATTAAAATTTCAATGCCATTAATGATGAAAAATACGTAATATTTATACAGCTTTTTAAATCAAAACCATTTACTTCTTGAATCCAGGAATTTGAGCAATAAAAACACCGCCGCATTTGAATTAAAGCAATGTATAGAACGGAAAGTTTTTATTTTGTTCAGGCAACCCATTTAACCTTGGGTAAATTTTTGATTAGAAGTGCCTAATTAAAATTTCAATGCCCTTAATGATGAAAAATACGAAATATTTATACAACTTTTTAAAGCAAAAACATTTACTTCTAGATTCCAGGAATTTGAAGAATAAAAACACCGCCGCATTTGAATTAAAGCAATGTATAGAACGGAAAGTTTTTATTTTGTTCAGGCAACCCATTTAACCTTGGGTAAATTTTTGATTAGAAGTGCCTAATTAAAATTTCAATGCCCTTAATGATGAAAAATACGAAATATTTATACAACTTTTTAAAGCAAAAACATTTACTTCTAGATTCCAGGAATTTGAAGAATAAAAACACCGCCGCATTTGAATTAAAGCAATGTATAGAACGAAAAGTTTTTATTTTGTTCAGGCAACCCATTTAACCTTGGGTAAATTTTTGATTAGAAGTGCCTAATTAAAATTTCAATGCCTTTAATGATGAAAAATACGAAATAGTTATACAACTTTTTAAAGCAAAAACATTTACTTCTAGATTCCAGGAATTTGAAGAATAAAAACACCGCCGCATTTGAATTAAAGCAATGTATAGAACGGAAAGTTTTTATTTTGTTCACGCAACCCATTTAACCTTGGGTAAATTTTTGATTAGAAGTGCCTAATTAAAATTTCAATGCCTTTAATGATGAAAAATACGAAATAGTTATACAACTTTTTAAAGCAAAAACATTTACTTTAGATTCTAGGAATTTGAAGAATAAAAACACCGCCGCATTTGAATTAAAGAAATGTATAGAACGGAAAGTTTTTATTTTGTTCAGGCAACCCATTTAACCTTGGGTAAATTTTTGATTAGAAGTGCCTAATTAAAATTTCAATGCCTTTAATGATGAAAAATACGAAATAGTTATACAACTTTTTAAAGCAAAAACATTTACTTCTAGATTCCAGGAATTCGAAGAATAAAAACACCGCCGCATTTGAATTAAAGAAATGTATAGAACGGAAAGTTTTTATTTTGTTCAGGCAACCCATTTAACCTTGGGTAAATTTTTGATTAGACGTGCCTAATTAAAATTTCAATGCCCTTAATGATGAAAAATACGAAATATTTATACAACTTTTTAAAGCAAAAACATTTACTTCTAGATTCCAGGAATTTGAAGAATAAAAACACCGCCGCATTTGAATTAAAGCAATGTATAGAACGGAAAGTTTTTATTTTGTTCAGGCAACCCATTTAACCTTGGGTAAATTTTTGATTAGAAGTGCCTAATTAAAATTTCAATGCCTTTAATGATGAAAAATACGAAATAGTTATACAACTTTTTAAAGTAAAAACATTTACTTTAGATTCCAGGAATTTGAACAATAAAAACACCGCCGCATTTGAATTAAAGCATTGTATAGAACGGAAAGTTTGTTTTCACTCAACCCATTTAACCTTGAATAAATTTTTGGTTAGAAGTGCTTAATTGAATTTCAATGCCCTTAATGATGAAAAATCCGAAATATTTATACAACTTTTTAAATCAAAAACATTTACTTCTAGATTCCAGGAATTTGAACAATAAAAACACCGCTGCATTTGAATTAAAGCAATGTATATAACGGAAAGTTTTTATTTTGTTCAGGCAACCCATTTAACCTTGGGTAAATTTTTGATTAGAAGTGCCTAATTAAAATTTCAATGCCCTTAATGATGAAAAATACGAAATATTTATACAACTTTTTAAAGCAAAAACATTTACTTCTAGATTCCAGGAATTTGAAGAATAAAAACACCGCCGCATTTGAATTAAAGCAATGTATAGAACGGAAAGTTTTTATTTTGTTCAGGCAACCCATTTAACCTTGGGTAAATTTTTGATTAGAAGTGCCTAATTAAAATTTCAATGCCTTTAATGATGAAAAATACGAAATAGTTATACAACTTTTTAAAGCAAAAACATTTACTTCTAGATTCCAGGAATTTGAACAATAAAAACACCGCCGCATTTGAATTAAAGAAATGTATGGAACGGAAAGTTTTTATTTTGTTCAGGCAACCCATTTAACCTTTTGTAAATTTTTGATTAGAAGTGCCTAATTAAAATTTCAATGCCCTTCATGATGAAAAATACGAAATATTTATACAACTTTTTAAAGCAAAAACATTTACTTCTAGATTCCAGGAATTTGAAGAATAAAACACCGCCGCATTTGAATTAAAGAAATGTATAGAACGGAAAGTTTTTAATTTGTTCAGGCAACCCATTTAACCTTGGGTAAATTTTTGATTAGAAGTGCCTAATTAAAATTTCAATGCCCTTAATGATGAAAAATACGAAATATTTATACAACTTTTTAAAGCAAAAACATTTACTTCTAGATTCCAGGAATTTGAAGAATAAAAACACCGCCGCATTTGAATTAAAGCAATGTATAGAACGGAAAGTTTTTATTTTGTTCAGGCAACCCATTTAACCTTGGGTAAATTTTTGATTAGAAGTGCCTAATTAAAATTTCAATGCCTTTAATGATGAAAAATACGAAATAGTTATACAACTTTTTAAAGCAAAAACATTTACTTCTAGATTCCAGGAATTTGAACAATAAAAACACCGCCGCATTTGAATTAAAGCATTGTATAGAACGGAAAGTTTGTTTTCACTCAACCCATTTAACCTTGAATAAATTTTTGGTTAGAAGTGCTTAATTGAATTTCAATGCCCTTAATGATGAAAAATCCGAAATATTTATACAACTTTTTAAATCAAAAACATTTACTTCTAGATTCCAGGAATTTGAAGAAGAACGGAAAGTTTTTATTTTGTTCAGGCAACCCATTTAACCTTTTGTAAATTTTTGATTAGAAGTGCCTAATTAAAATTTCAATGCCCTTAATGATGAAAAATACGAAATATTTATACAACTTTTTAAAGCAAAAACATTTACTTCTAGATTCCAGGAATTTGAAGAATAAAAACACCGCCGCATTTGAATTAAAGCAATGTATAGAACGGAAAGTTTTTATTTTGTTCAGGCAACCCATTTAACCTTTTGTAAATTTTTGATTAGAAGTGCCTAATTAAAATTTCAATGCCCTTCATGATGAAAAATACGGAATATTTATACAACTTTTTAAAGCAAAAACATTTACTTCTAGATTCCAGGAATTTGAAGAATAAAACACCGCCGCATTTGAATTAAAGAAATGTATAGAACGGAAAGTTTTTATTTTGTTCAGGCAACCCATTTAACCTTGGGTAAATTTTTGATTAGAAGTGCCTAATTAAAATTTCAATGCCCTTAATGATGAAAAATACGAAATATTTATACAACTTTTTAAAGCAAAAACATTTACTTCTAGATTCCAGGAATTTGAAGAATAAAAACACCGCCGCATTTGAATTAAAGCAATATATAGAACGGAAAGTTTTTATTTTGTTCAGGCAACCCATTTAACCTTGGGTAAATTTTTGATTAGAAGTGCCTAATTAAAATTTCAATGTCTTTAATGATGAAAAATACGAAATAGTTATACAACTTTTTAAAGCAAAAACATTTACTTCTAGATTCCAGGAATTTGAACAATAAAAACACCGCCGCATTTGAATTAAAGCATTGTATAGAACGGAAAGTTTGTTTTCACTCAACCCATTTAACCTTGAATAAATTTTTGGTTAGAAGTGCTTAATTGAATTTCAATGCCCTTAATGATGAAAAATCCGAAATATTTATACAACTTTTTAAATCAAAAACATTTACTTCTAGATTCCAGGAATTTGAAGAATAAAACACCGCCGCATTTGAATTAAAGAAATGTATAGAACGGAAAGTTTTTATTTTGTTCAGGCAACCCATTTAACCTTTTGTAAATTTTTGATTAGAAGTGCCTAATTAAAATTTCAATGCCCTTCATGATGAAAAATACGAAATATTTATACAACTTTTTAAAGCAAAAACATTTACTTCTAGATTCCAGGAATTTGAAGAATAAAACACCGCCGCATTTGAATTAAAGAAATGTATAGAACGGAAAGTTTTTATTTTGTTCAGGCAACCCATTTAACCTTGGGTAAATTTTTGATTAGAAGTGCCTAATTAAAATTTCAATGCCCTTAATGATGAAAAATACGAAATATTTATACAACTTTTTAAAGCAAAAACATTTACTTCTAGATTCCAGGAATTTGAAGAATAAAACACCGCCGCATTTGAATTAAAGAAATGTATAGAACGGAAAGTTTTTATTTTGTTCAGGCAACCCATTTAACCTTTTGTAAATTTTTGATTAGAAGTGCCTAATTAAAATTTCAATGCCCTTCATGATGAAAAATACGAAATATTTATACAACTTTTTAAAGCAAAAACATTTACTTCTAGATTCCAGGAATTTGAAGAATAAAACACCGCCGCATTTGAATTAAAGAAATGTATAGAACGGAAAGTTTTTATTTTGTTCAGGCAACCCATTTAACCTTGGGTAAATTTTTGATTAGAAGTGCCTAATTAAAATTTCAATGCCCTTAATGATGAAAAATACGAAATATTTATACAACTTTTTAAAGCAAAAACATTTACTTCTAGATTCCAGGAATTTGAAGAATAAAACACCGCCGCATTTGAATTAAAGAAATGTATAGAACGGAAAGTTTTTATTTTGTTCAGGCAACCCATTTAACCTTTTGTAAATTTTTGATTAGAAGTGCCTAATTAAAATTTCAATGCCCTTAATGATGAAAAATACGAAATATTTATACAACTTTTTAAAGCAAAAACATTTACTTCTAGATTCCAGGAATTTGAAGAATAAAACACCGCCGCATTTGAATTAAAGAAATGTATAGAACGGAAAGTTTTTATTTTGTTCAGGCAACCCATTTAACCTTGGGTAAATTTTTGATTAGAAGTGCCTAATTAAAATTTCAATGCCCTTAATGATGAAAAATACGAAATATTTATACAACTTTTTAAAGCAAAAACATTTACTTCTAGATTCCAGGAATTTGAAGAATAAAACACCGCCGCATTTGAATTAAAGAAATGTATAGAACGGAAAGTTTTTATTTTGTTCAGGCAACCCATTTAACCTTTTGTAAATTTTTGATTAGAAGTGCCTAATTAAAATTTCAATGCCCTTAATGATGAAAAATACGAAATATTTATACAACTTTTTAAAGCAAAAACATTTACTTCTAGATTCCAGGAATTTGAAGAATAAAACACCGCCGCATTTGAATTAAAGAAATGTATAGAACGGAAAGTTTTTATTTTGTTCAGGCAACCCATTTAACCTTGGGTAAATTTTTGATTAGAAGTGCCTAATTAAAATTTCAATGCCCTTAATGATGAAAAATACGAAATATTTATACAACTTTTTAAAGCAAAAACATTTACTTCTAGATTCCAGGAATTTGAAGAATAAAACACCGCCGCATTTGAATTAAAGAAATGTATAGAACGGAAAGTTTTTATTTTGTTCAGGCAACCCATTTAACCTTTTGTAAATTTTTGATTAGAAGTGCCTAATTAAAATTTCAATGCCCTTCATGATGAAAAATACGAAATATTTATACAACTTTTTAAAGCAAAAACATTTACTTCTAGATTCCAGGAATTTGAAGAATAAAACACCGCCGCATTTGAATTAAAGAAATGTATAGAACGGAAAGTTTTTATTTTGTTCAGGCAACCCATTTAACCTTGGGTAAATTTTTGATTAGAAGTGCCTAATTAAAATTTCAATGCCCTTAATGATGAAAAATACGAAATATTTATACAACTTTTTAAAGCAAAACATTTACTTCTAGATTCCAGGAATTTGAAGAATAAAACACCGCCGCATTTGAATTAAAGCAATGTATAGAACGGAAAGTTTTTATTTTGTTCAGGCAACCCATTTAACCTTGGGTAAATTTTTGATTAGAAGTGCCTAATTAAAATTTCAATGCCCTTAATGATGAAAAATACGAAATATTTATACAACTTTTTAAAGCAAAAACATTTACTTCTAGATTCCAGGAATTTGAAGAATAAAAACACCGCCGCATTTGAATTAAAGCAATGTATAGAACGGAAAGTTTTTATTTTGTTCAGGCAACCCATTTAACCTTGGGTAAATTTTTGATTAGAAGTGCCTAATTAAAATTTCAATGCCCTTAATGATGAAAAATACGAAATATTTATACAACTTTTTAAAGCAAAAACATTTACTTCTAGATTCCAGGAATTTGAAGAATAAAACACCGCCGCATTTGAATTAAAGAAATGTATAGAACGGAAAGTTTTTATTTTGTTCAGGCAACCCATTTAACCTTTTGTAAATTTTTGATTAGAAGTGCCTAATTTAAATTTCAATGCCCTTCATGATGAAAAATACGAAATATTTATACAACTTTTTAAAGCAAAAACATTTACTTCTAGATTCCAGGAATTTGAAGAATAAAACACCGCCGCATTTGAATTAAAGAAATGTATAGAACGGAAAGTTTTTATTTTGTTCAGGCAACCCATTTAACCTTGGGTAAATTTTTGATTAGAAGTGCCTAATTAAAATTTAAATGCCCTTAATGATGAAAAATACGAAATATTTATACAACTTTTTAAAGCAAAAACATTTACTTCTAGATTCCAGGAATTTGAAGAATAAAAACACCGCCGCATTTGAATTAAAGCAATGTATAGAACGGAAAGTTTTTATTTTGTTCAGGCAACCCATTTAACCTTTTGTAAATTTTTGATTAGAAGTGCCTAATTAAAATTTCAATGCCCTTCATGATGAAAAATACGAAATATTTATACAACTTTTTAAAGCAAAAACATTTACTTCTAGATTCCAGGAATTTGAAGAAGAACGGAAAGTTTTTATTTTGTTCAGGCAACCCATTTAACCTTTTGTAAATTTTTGATTAGAAGTGCCTAATTAAAATTTCAATGCCCTTAATGATGAAAAATACGAAATATTTATACAACTTTTTAAATCAAAAACATTTACTTCTAGATTCCAGGAATTTGAAGAAGAACGGAAAGTTTTTATTTTGTTCAGGCAACCCATTTAACCTTTTGTAAATTTTTGATTAGAAGTGCCTAATTAAAATTTCAATGCCCTTAATGATGAAAAATACGAAATATTTATACAACTTTTTAAAGCAAAAACATTTACTTCTAGATTCCAGGAGTTTGAAGAATAAAAACACCGCCGCACTTGAATTAAAGCAATGTATAGAACGGAAAGTTTTTATTTTGTTCAGGCAACCCATTTAACCTTTTGTAAATTTTTGATTAGAAGTGCCTAATTAAAATTTCAATGCCCTTAATGATGAAAAATACGAAATATTTATACAACTTTTTAAATCAAAAACATTTACTTCTAGATTCCAGGAATTTGAAGAAGAACGGAAAGTTTTTATTTTGTTCAGGCAACCCATTTAACCTTTTGTAAATTTTTGATTAGAAGTGCCTAATTAAAATTTCAATGCCCTTCATGATGAAAAATACGAAATATTTATACAACTTTTTAAATCAAAAACATTTACTTCTAGATTCCAGGAATTTGAAGAAGAACGGAAAGTTTTTATTTTGTTCAGGCAACCCATTTAACCTTTTGTAAATTTTTGATTAGAAGTGCCTAATTAAAATTTCAATGCCCTTAATGATGAAAAATACGAAATATTTATACAACTTTTTAAAGCAAAAACATTTACTTCTAGATTCCAGGAGTTTGAAGAATAAAAACACCGCCGCATTTGAATTAAAGAAATGTATAGAACGGAAAGTTTTTATTTTGTTCAGGCAACCCATTTAACCTTGGGTAAATTTTTGATTAGAAGTGCCTAATTAAAATTTCAATGCCCTTAATGATGAAAAATACGAAATATTTATACAACTTTTTAAATCAAAAACATTTACTTCTAGATTCCAGGAATTTGAAGAAGAACGGAAAGTTTTTATTTTGTTCAGGCAACCCATTTAACCTTTTGTAAATTTTTGATTAGAAGTGCCTAATTAAAATTTCAATGCCCTTAATGATGAAAAATACGAAATATTTATACAACTTTTTAAAGCAAAAACATTTACTTCTAGATTCCAGGAGTTTGAAGAATAAAAACACCGCCGCATTTGAATTAAAGCAATGTATAGAACGGAAAGTTTTTATTTTGTTCAGGCAACCCATTTAACCTTTTGTAAATTTTTGATTAGAAGTGCCTAATTAAAATTTCAATGCCCTTAATGATGAAAAATACGAAATATTTATACAACTTTTTAAATCAAAAACATTTACTTCTAGATTCCAGGAATTTGAAGAAGAACGGAAAGTTTTTATTTTGTTCAGGCAACCCATTTAACCTTTTGTAAATTTTTGATTAGAAGTGCCTAATTAAAATTTCAATGCCCTTAATGATGAAAAATACGAAATATTTATACAACTTTTTAAATCAAAAACATTTACTTCTAGATTCCAGGAATTTGAAGAAGAACGGAAAGTTTTTATTTTGTTCAGGCAACCCATTTAACCTTTTGTAAATTTTTGATTAGAAGTGCCTAATTAAAATTTCAATGCCCTTAATGATGAAAAATACGAAATATTTATACAACTTTTTAAAGCAAAAACATTTACTTCTAGATTCCAGGAGTTTGAAGAATAAAAACACCGCCGCATTTGAATTAAAGAAATGTATAGAACGGAAAGTTTTTATTTTGTTCAGGCAACCCATTTAACCTTGGGTAAATTTTTGATTAGAAGTGCCTAATTAAAATTTCAATGCCCTTAATGATGAAAAATACGAAATATTTATACAACTTTTTAAATCAAAAACATTTACTTCTAGATTCCAGGAATTTGAAGAAGAACGGAAAGTTTTTATTTTGTTCAGGCAACCCATTTAACCTTTTGTAAATTTTTGATTAGAAGTGCCTAACTAAAATTTCAATGCCCTTAATGATGAAAAATACGAAATATTTATACAACTTTTTAAAGCAAAAACATTTACTTCTAGATTCCAGGAGTTTGAAGAATAAAAACACCGCCGCATTTGAATTAAAGCAATGTATAGAACGGAAAGTTTTTATTTTGTTCAGGCAACCCATTTAACCTTTTGTAAATTTTTGATTAGAAGTGCCTAATTAAAATTTCAATGCCCTTCATGATGAAAAATACGAAATATTTATACAACTTTTTAAAGCAAAAACATTTACTTCTAGATTCCAGGAATTTGAAGAATAAAACACCGCCGCATTTGAATTAAAGAAATGTATAGAACGGAAAGTTTTTATTTTGTTCAGGCAACCCATTTAACCTTGGGTAAATTTTTGATTAGAAGTGCCTAATTAAAATTTCAATGCCCTTAATGATGATAAATACGAAATATTTATACAACTTTTTAAAGCAAAAACATTTACTTCTAGATTCCAGGAATTTGAAGAATAAAAACACCGCCGCATTTGAATTAAAGCAATATATAGAACGGAAAGTTTTTATTTTGTTCAGGCAACCCATTTAACCTTGGGTAAATTTTTGATTAGAAGTGCCTAATTATAATTTCAATGTCTTTAATGATGAAAAATACGAAATAGTTATACAACTTTTTAAAGCAAAAACATTTACTTCTAGATTCCAGGAATTTGAACAATAAAAACACCGCCGCATTTGAATTAAAGCATTGTATAGAACGGAAAGTTTGTTTTCACTCAACCCATTTAACCTTGAATAAATTTTTGGTTAGAAGTGCTTAATTGAATTTCAATGCCCTTAATGATGAAAAATCCGAAATATTTATACAACTTTTTAAATCAAAAACATTTACTTCTAGATTCCAGGAATTTGAAGAATAAAACACCGCCGCATTTGAATTAAAGAAATGTATAGAACGGAAAGTTTTTATTTTGTTCAGGCAACCCATTTAACCTTTTGTAAATTTTTGATTAGAAGTGCCTAATTAAAATTTCAATGCCCTTCATGATGAAAAATACGAAATATTTATACAACTTTTTAAAGCAAAAACATTTACTTCTAGATTCCAGGAATTTGAAGAATAAAACACCGCCGCATTTGAATTAAAGAAATGTATAGAACGGAAAGTTTTTATTTTGTTCAGGCAACCCATTTAACCTTGGGTAAATTTTTGATTAGAAGTGCCTAATTAAAATTTCAATGCCCTTAATGATGAAAAATACGAAATATTTATACAACTTTTTAAAGCAAAAACATTTACTTCTAGATTCCAGGAATTTGAAGAATAAAAACACCGCCGCATTTGAATTAAAGCAATGTATAGAACGGAAAGTTTTTATTTTGTTCAGGCAACCCATTTAACCTTGGGTAAATTTTTGATTAGAAGTGCCTAATTAAAATTTCAATGCCCTTAATGATGAAAAATACGAAATATTTATACAACTTTTTAAAGCAAAACATTTACTTCTAGATTCCAGGAATTTGAAGAATAAAACACCGCCGCATTTGAATTAAAGCAATGTATAGAACGGAAAGTTTTTATTTTGTTCAGGCAACCCATTTAACCTTGGGTAAATTTTTGATTAGAAGTGCCTAATTAAAATTTCAATGCCCTTAATGATGAAAAATACGAAATATTTATACAACTTTTTAAAGCAAAAACATTTACTTCTAGATTCCAGGAATTTGAAGAATAAAACACCGCCGCATTTGAATTAAAGAAATGTATAGAACGGAAAGTTTTTATTTTGTTCAGGCAACCCATTTAACCTTTTGTAAATTTTTGATTAGAAGTGCCTAATTAAAATTTCAATGCCCTTCATGATGAAAAATACGAAATATTTATACAACTTTTTAAAGCAAAAACATTTACTTCTAGATTCCAGGAATTTGAAGAATAAAACACCGCCGCATTTGAATTAAAGAAATGTATAGAACGGAAAGTTTTTATTTTGTTCAGGCAACCCATTTAACCTTGGGTAAATTTTTGATTAGAAGTGCCTAATTAAAATTTCAATGCCCTTAATGATGAAAAATACGAAATATTTATACAACTTTTTAAAGCAAAAACATTTACTTCTAGATTCCAGGAATTTGAAGAATAAAAACACCGCCGCATTTGAATTAAAGCAATGTATAGAACGGAAAGTTTTTATTTTGTTCAGGCAACCCATTTAACCTTTTGTAAATTTTTGATTAGAAGTGCCTAATTAAAATTTCAATGCCCTTCATGATGAAAAATACGAAATATTTATACAACTTTTTAAAGCAAAAACATTTACTTCTAGATTCCAGGAATTTGAAGAATAAAACACCGCCGCATTTGAATTAAAGAAATGTATAGAACGGAAAGTTTTTATTTTGTTCAGGCAACCCATTTAACCTTGGGTAAATTTTTGATTAGAAGTGCCTAATTAAAATTTCAATGCCCTTAATGATGAAAAATACGAAATATTTATACAACTTTTTAAAGCAAAAACATTTACTTCTAGATTCCAGGAATTTGAAGAATAAAAACACCGCCGCATTTGAATTAAAGCAATGTATAGAACGGAAAGTTTTTATTTTGTTCAGGCAACCCATTTAACCTTGGGTAAATTTTTGATTAGAAGTGCCTAATTAAAATTTCAATGCCCTTAATGATGAAAAATACGAAATATTTATACAACTTTTTAAAGCAAAACATTTACTTCTAGATTCCAGGAATTTGAAGAATAAAACACCGCCGCATTTGAATTAAAGCAATGTATAGAACGGAAAGTTTTTATTTTGTTCAGGCAACCCATTTAACCTTGGGTAAATTTTTGATTAGAAGTGCCTAATTAAAATTTCAATGCCCTTAATGATGAAAAATACGAAATATTTATACAACTTTTTAAAGCAAAAACATTTACTTCTAGATTCCAGGAATTTGAAGAATAAAAACACCGCCGCATTTGAATTAAAGCAATGTATAGAACGGAAAGTTTTTATTTTGTTCAGGCAACCCATTTAACCTTGGGTAAATTTTTGATTAGAAGTGCCTAATTAAAATTTCAATGCCCTTAATGATGAAAAATACGAAATATTTATACAACTTTTTAAAGCAAAAACATTTACTTCTAGATTCCAGGAATTTGAAGAATAAAACACCGCCGCATTTGAATTAAAGAAATGTATAGAACGGAAAGTTTTTATTTTGTTCAGGCAACCCATTTAACCTTGGGTAAATTTTTGATTAGAAGTGCCTAATTAAAATTTCAATGCCCTTAATGATGAAAAATACGAAATATTTATACAACTTTTTAAAGCAAAAACATTTACTTCTAGATTCCAGGAATTTGAAGAATAAAACACCGCCGCATTTGAATTAAAGAAATGTATAGAACGGAAAGTTTTTATTTTGTTCAGGCAACCCATTTAACCTTTTGTAAATTTTTGATTAGAAGTGCCTAATTAAAATTTCAATGCCCTTAATGATGAAAAATACGAAATATTTATACAACTTTTTAAAGCAAAAACATTTACTTCTAGATTCCAGGAATTTGAAGAATAAAACACCGCCGCATTTGAATTAAAGAAATGTATAGAACGGAAAGTTTTTATTTTGTTCAGGCAACCCATTTAACCTTGGGTAAATTTTTGATTAGAAGTGCCTAATTAAAATTTCAATGCCCTTAATGATGAAAAATACGAAATATTTATACAACTTTTTAAAGCAAAAACATTTACTTCTAGATTCCAGGAATTTGAAGAATAAAACACCGCCGCATTTGAATTAAAGAAATGTATAGAACGGAAAGTTTTTATTTTGTTCAGGCAACCCATTTAACCTTTTGTAAATTTTTGATTAGAAGTGCCTAATTAAAATTTCAATGCCCTTCATGATGAAAAATACGAAATATTTATACAACTTTTTAAAGCAAAAACATTTACTTCTAGATT